>NC_091775.1:40183006-40783006 GCF_029378745.1 Bos indicus
ACTGGTCTATTGTATTGTTTAAAGTTTGTTTAATTTTCTGTTTAGTTGATCTATCCATAGATGTGAGTGGGGTATTAAAGTCTCCCACTATTATTGTGTTATTGTTAATTTCTCCTTTCATACTTGTTAGCATTTGACTTACATATTGTGGTGCTCCCGTGTTGGGTGCATATATATTTATAATTGTTATATTTTCTTCTTGGATTGATCCTTTGATCATTATGTAGTGACCATCTTTGTCTCTTTTCACAGCCTTTGTTTTAAAGTCCATTTTATCTGATATGAGTATGGCTACTCCTGCTTTCTTTTGGTCCCTATTTGCATGGAAAATCTTTTTCCAGCCCTTCACTTTCAGTCTGTATGTGTCCCCTGTTTTGAGGTGGGTCTCTTGTAGACAACATATGTAGGGGTCTTGTTTTTGTATCCAAGTATTTTCTCATGGTCTTTCTTTTTGTCTTCTTCTTCTGGGACCCCTATGATTCGAATGTTGTAGCATTTAATATTGTCCTGGAGGTCTCTGAGATTGTCCTCATTTCTTTTAATTCGTTTTTCTTTTTTCCTCTCTGATTCATTTATTTCTACCATTCTATCTTCTAATTCACTAATCCTATCTTCTGCCTCTGTTATTTTACTATTTGTTGCCTCCAGAGTGTTTTTAATTTCATTTATTGCATTATTCATTTTATATTGACTCTCTTTTATTTCTTCTAGGTCCTTGTTAAACCTTTCTTGCATCTTCTCAATCTTTGTCTCCAAGCTATTTATCTGTGATTCCATTTTGATTTCAAGATTTTGGATCAATTTCACTATCATTATTTGGAATTCTTTATCAGGTATATTCCCTATCTCTTCCTCTTTGGTTTGGTTTGGTGGGCATTTATTCTGTTCCTTTATCTGCTGGGTATTCCTCTGTCTCTTCATCTTGTTTAAATTGCTGATTTTGGGGTGTCCTTTCTGTATTCTGGCAGTTTGTGGAGTTCTCTTTATTGTGGCTTTCCTCGCTGTGTGTGGGTTTGTACAGGTGGCTTGTCAAGGTTTCCTGGTTAGGGAAGCTTGTGTCGGTGTTTTGGTGGGTGGAGCTGGATTTCTTCTCTCTGGATTGCAATGAAGTGTCCAGTAATGAGTTATGAGATGTCTATGGTTTTGGGGTGACTTTGGGCAGCCTGCATATTGGAGCTCAGGGGTGTGTTCCTTTGTTGCTGGAGAATTTGCTTGGTATGTCTTGCCCTGGAACTTGTTGGCCCTTGTGTGGTGCTTGGTTTCAGTGTAGGTATGGAGGCATTTGATGACCTGCTGTCAATTAATGTTCCTTGGAGTCAGGGTTTGGACTTAAGCCTCCTGCTTCCAGTTATTGGTCTTATTTTTACAGTAGTTTCAAAACTTCTCCTTCTATACAGCACCATTGATAAAACATCTACGTTAAAGATGAAAAGTTTCTCTACTGTGAGGATCACCCAGAGAGGTTCACAGCGTTACATGGAGAAGAGACGAGGTAGGAGGGAGTTAGAGGTGACCTGAATGAGATGAGGTGGAATCAATAGAGGAGAGAGTGGGCTAGCCAGTAGTCACTTCCTTATGTGCACTCCACAACTGGACCGCTCAGAGATGTTCATGGAGTTATACAGAGAAGAGAAGAAGGAGGAAGGAGACAGAGGTGGCCAGGAGGATAAAAGGGGGGAATGAAAAGGAGGGAGACAGATCCAGCCAGTAATCAGTTCCCTAAGTGTTCTCCACTGTCTGGAACACACAGAAATTCACAGAGTTGGGTAGAGTAGAGAGGGGTTAGGGAGGAGACACAGGCGACCTGGTAGAGAAAAAGGAGAGTCTATAGGGAGAGAGAGCAGTCAAGCCAGTAATCTCACTCCCTAGTGAAAAATGGGTACTGAAGATTGGGTTCTTAAAGGTACAAAATTGGTAACAAATACATAAAAGCAAAAATTAAAAATCTAGAGTGGAATTTGGAATTTCAAAAATACAATGTTAAAGAAAAGAAGAAGGAAAAGAAAGAGAAAAAAACGCACAAACAAAAACAAACAAGGTCGTGAAAATTATAAAGAAAATATAGGTACAAAATTGATAACTAATACCAAAAAGCAAAAGTTAAAAATCTAGAGTAGAGTTTGGAATTTCAAAAATACAATGTTAAAAAAAAAAGAAGAAGAAAAAGAGAGAGAAAAAAAACAAACAAACAAAAACAAAGTCGCAAAAATTATAAAGAAAATACAGGTACAAAATTGGTATCAAATACCAAAAAACATAAATTAAAAATCTAGAGTAGAGTTTGGAATTTCAGATATACAATGTTATATAAAAGAAGAAGAGAAAGAAACAGAGAGAGAAAAAAAAAAAAAAAGTCACAGAAATTATAAAAAAAAAAAAACTATAGGTACAAAGTTGATAACAAATACCAAAAAGCTAAAATTAAAAATCTAGAGTAGAGTTTGGAATTTCAAAAATATAATGTTAAAGAAAAGAAGAAAAGAAAAAAAAAAAAACAAGGTCAAAAAATTATAAAATATATATATATGAAGTTTGCTGTAAAAAAAAATAGGGTCTTTTTTTTTTGCAAAGTAATAGGTTATAAAAGTGAAAATTAAAGGAATAATAGAGGACTTAAAATTTTTTTAAAAAATTAAAAAAAAAAAAGAAAGAATGATCGTAAAAATAGTAAAAATATATCTAGGACTTTCTCTGGTTTTGTGAGTATTGTGGGTTCAGTTCATTTTTGGCTAGTTCCTTGGTCCGACTTATATTTCTCAAGATCTATAGGCCCCTTCCTATGTAGTCGGTAGTAACCACAGGGTTTTAATCTATTGCCTGTAGCTTCCAAGGCGGTTCCCTCTGTTATAGCTTCTTCTGTTTGCTGGTCTCTTCAGTGTCTGGTTTCCACCCTGACACAAAGGGGATGGTGAGGACCCTTTTTTTTTTTTTTTTTTAGGCTCACTTGTTCAGTCGCGCTGTGGGAAGGGATGGAGGGATGCTGCAAACAAATAACACTGGCATGTGCTCGCAGTGCCTCAGCCACACTGGGTCTGCCCCCGCTCATGGCGCTTGTAGCCTCCCTGCCCACACTGCTCAGGCTCTAGGCTTCTCCGCCGGGAACCATCCATGGCCGGCCCTGGGCTGCCTGCACCTCCCAGGTCCAAGCTGCTCAGGTTCAAGCACTTGGGTAGTCTTCAGAGGTGCAGACATGGTTGGGCCTGCGTTTTGTGCCCTTCCCAGGTTCAAGCAGCTCAGGTGATGAGGTGTTTGGCGACCACGATTGCTGCGACTTACCGCCTCCCCGCCGCTTGGTTATCTAGGTATACAACTGGCGCACCTTCTCAGGCAGATGTTGACCGTCCAGACCCCCAAGAAGTTTTAGTTAGCACAGAAGCCTGCTTACAGTTTTATAGATAATGTCTCTCTGGGGCTGCGATTGCCCCCTTCTGGTTCTGGCTGCCTGTCACCGGAGGGGGAAGATCTGCAGCCGGCTATCTCTGTTCAGTCCTTTGTTCCGTGCGCGGGCCTGGCGGTGTCTTAGATTAGGGCTGGCTTTTCGCATGGTAGATATTCCACAGTCTGGTTTGCTAGCCCAAATTATTTCGCTCAGATAGCACTCAGGATATTCAGGCCAGGCCCTTACTCTAAGCGATGCAGCCCACGCCGCGCCTCCCTGCCCAGCCCCCGCTTGCTAATGGTGTGTGCAGGCGTCTGCGCTGCTTCTCCGCTGGGGGAGTTACCGTAGGGCTTGCAATCTGCGGGTTTTAATTGTTTATTTATTTTTCCTCCATGTTATGTTGCCCTCTGTGCTTCCAAGGCTCGGCACAGATTTGGCAGTGAGAAGGTTTCCTGGTGTTTGGAAACTTCTCTCTTTTTAAGACTCCCTTCCCGGGACGGAACTCCATCCCTCCCTCTTTTGTCTCTTTTTTTGTCTTTTATATTTTTTCCTACTTCCTTTCGAAGACTTGGGTTGCTTTTCTGGGTGCCTGATGTCCTCTGCTGGTGTTCAGAAGTTGTTTTGTGGAATTTACTCGGTGTTTAAATGTTCTTTTGATGAATTTGTGGGGGAGAAAGTGTTCTCCCTGTCCTACTCCTCCGCCATCTTGGCTTCTCCCCTGTAAAATAAATATTTAAATATTTGATATATTGTATGTTAAGAATGCCAGGAAAAAATATCAATTTTATTTATAGTTTTTCATTAAAATAAAATTTTGACAATTAAAATGCCAGCTGGGGCCTTTCCCAAAGGGTCTCACTTGACTATTATTTGAAAGATGCCAAAGAGTTAGTGCTCCTTATATAAATTGCTGAGAGATAGAGCTGGTTTCTATCTCTCATGTATGTAGTAGATGGTATACAAAACCTGGTGATTTTTAAAGGGAATATCAAGGAAGCTTCATATCGTCAGTTCAAGTTTATATTTCCATAGCACATTTTAAAAAACATCTTAAGTCTATATTGCCCTATGGGGTGTTAAGAAAGTTAGTCAATAGTCAAGATTTTTCAAGAATAAAACAACCATACCTCAGACTGTATTCTGACCCCGGAGAACATATTATCAGCATTGGAGTAGCAATTATTCATCTCTCTAAATCTGAGATATAGTGTTCTTTCCATTTAATATCTTTTAATTGAAATAGTAACCTATATTAGAAATTGTGAAAATCAAATATGAAAAGTTTCATTAGATTTGTTTTACCAGTTAAATGAGTATTTTAATTACCCTTTGAGAATGGCCAGTGATCAAAATCAGCCTTCTGTAAAATGAAAGTAAAAGTGTTTATTATTGAATTGTGGTAGCCCTGTTGACATTCAGGAAGGACAAACCTTGAAACCTTGTAAGATCCCAAATTCCTGCCATGAGAAATGTTTTTGTCTTTTATAAGCAAGAATCTGAAATCTGGGCAATGGCTTAATATCAAAGTAATGACCTGAGTGTTGTTGATTCAGAAGGAATGTGTTCAGGAGTGATAATCTTTGTTAAAAAGAAGAGACTATTTTTTTAAATTGATCAAAGACTTAAATTTATCATTATTTTACTAGCAGTTGGTTTAGTGAACATTTGCTACTGTTGACTTGCTGAATATTCGACAAGTTTGAGAAGCTGACTTGCTGAGCATTAGATAAGTTTGAGACAAAGTCATTGTATCAGAAGCAACATATTTTGGGGATTGACTTATCTGCTGATGGTGACAGGTTGACAGGTGTTAGGGACTGGACATATAAAAGTACTTTTAGTGGTTAATAACTACTTGCATTTTTCTGTTCTCTGAGTGGAAATATTCTACAACAGTTATGTTAAGAAAAGTGTTTTTCTTAATACTTTTGATTTTACTGGAAAAAAATTTAAAAATCAGTAAATATAAATAATTTTACAAGAAATGCAAATGTACTCATCACCTAGAATTAGTAAGTTGTTAATATTTTGGCTTTACAGATGTGAATGGCATTACGAATACGATAGAAATAGATATTACGTATGGTGATGTCTTTGTTTCTTTCTCCAGCCCTTTAGCCCACAGCTAATAACCACCTTAAACAAATTTGTGTTTGGCCTTCCGGGTTATTTTTATACTTTTACTTCATATATGTTAATAAACAAAATGCAGAATAGTTTTGTATGCTTAAAAAATCTTCATAAAAGCTATGAGTCTATACCTTTCTTTTTTGAACTGAACATTTCAACATTTATTTAAAGTTATCCCTGTTGATTCTTCCAAATCTTGGTTATTCATTTTAATTGCTGTGTATTATATCCCACTGTATGACTAAACCATGACCTACTCTAAGAAAAGCCTTTTATCAGGTTGAACTGGGGTGAAAATGGGATGATACCGTAGAAGAAGTACTAATTGAGAGACTAGAGATAAAATTTTTGTGGTATTGATTTCTCCCTTGTACTTGGTGCTTTCTTTCTGAATTTTATTTTTCTGGAGGTAATTTTTTCATTTAAATTTATGCTTCAAAGTGGATGTTGACAATAATACTGACTTAATTTTTTTTTCTTTTCATTCTACAATTTTTAGAGAGCTTTCCCAAGCATTATCTTATTTGACATGAGTACTACATTGATGAAAGGCAGGTATACTGTTGCTATTTTACAAATGAGAGAACAGGTAAAAGGGTTTTAGTAACTTGTTTAAGGCCCTAGAACTAATGTCAGGACCAAGCCCTTTCTTCCTAATTAAATCCACTGTCCTTTATTTGTAGGACACTGTTAATGTGGGAATTGATGAGAAATTGAAGATTTTTTTTCTTTCTTTTTAAAAAATTGATTTATTTTTAAATTGAAAGATAATTGCTCTAGAGAATTTTGTTGTTTTCTGTCAAACCTCAACATGAATCAGCCATAGGTATACATATATCCCCTCCCTTTTGAACCTCTCTCCCATCTACCTCCCCATCCCAACCCTCTAAATTGATACAGAGCCCCTGTTTGAGTTTCCTTAGCCATACAGCAAATTCCTGTTGGCTGTCTATTTTACATATGGTAATATAAGTTTTCATGTTACTCTTTCCATACATCTCACCCTCTCCTCCCCTCTCCCCATGTCCATAAGTCTGTTCTCTATGTTTGTTTCTCCATTACTGCCCTGCAAAGAAATTCTTCAGTACCATTTTTTTAGATTCTGTATATATGTGTTAGAATATGATATTTATATTTTTCTTTCTGACTCACTTCACTCTGTATAATAGGCTCCAGGTTCATCCACCTCATTAGAACTGACTCAAATGCGTTCCTTTTTATGGCTGAGTAATATTCCATTGTGTGTATGTACCACAACTTCTTTATCCATTCATCTGTTGATGAACATCTGAGTTGCTTCCATATTCTAGCTGTTGTAAGTAGTGCTGCAGTGAACAATGGGATACGTGTGTCTTTTTCAATTTTGGGTTCCTCAGGGTATATGTCTAGGAGTGGGATTGCTGGGTCATATGGTGGTTTTATTCCTAGTTTTTTAAGGAATCTCCATACCGTCTTCCATAGTGGCTGTATCAATTTACATTCCTACCAACAGTGCAAGAGCATTCTCTTTTCTCCACACCCTTTCCAGCATTTATTGTTCATAGACTTTTTGAATGGCCAGATGATGGCCATTCTGACCAGTGTGAGGTGATATCTCATTGTAGTTTGATTTGCATTTCTCTAATATTGAACCATGTTGAGTGTCTTTTCACATATTTGTTAGCCATCTGTATGTCTTCTTTGGAGAAATACCTGTTTAGGCCTTTTTCCCACTTTTTGATTAGATTGTTTGTTTTTCTGGTATAGAGTTGTATGAGCTGCTACAAGCAGCTCATACAGTATTTCAATACTTTGGAAATTCATCCTTTGTCATTTGCTATTATTTTCTCCCATTCTGAGGGTTGTCTTTTCAGCTTGCTTATAGTTTCCTTTGCTGTGCAAAAGCTTTTAAGTTTAATCAGGTCCCACTTGTTTACTTTTGTTTTTATTTCCATTACTGTAGGAGGGGGGTCATAGAGGATATTGCTTTGGTTTATGTCATGGAGTGTTCTGCCTATGTTTTCTTCTAAGAGTTTTATAGTTTCTGGTCTTACATCTAGGTCTTTAATCCATTTGAGTTTATCTTTGTGTATGGTGTTAAGAAATGTTCATTGTCATTTGTTTCTAGAAATTTTTTTTATTTCCCTTTTGATTTCCTCAGTGACCTGTTGGTTATTTAGAAATGTATTGTGTAATCTCCATATGTTTGTGTTTTTTACAGTTTTTTCTTGAAATTGATATCTAGTCTCATAGTTTTGTGGTTGGAGGAGATGCTTGATATGATTTCAACTTTCTTAAATTTACTGAAGTTTAAATTTGTGGCCCAAGATGTGGTCTATTCTGGAGAATGTTCCATGTGCACTTGAGAAGAAGGTGTATTCTCCATTTGGATGGAATGTCCTGAAGATATCAAGGAGATCCATCTCATCTAATGCAACATTTAAGACTTGTGTTTCCTTATTAATTTTATGTTTTGATGATCTGTCTATTGGTGTGAGTAGGGTGTTAAAGTCTCCTACTATTATTGTGTTACTGTCAGTTTCTCCTTTTATGTCTGTTAGTGTTTGTCTTATGTATTGAGGTGCTCCTGTGTTGGGTGTATAGATATTTACAATTGTCTGTCTTCCTCTTGGATTGATCCCTTGATCATTAGTAGTGTCCTTCCTTACCTCTTGTAATAGTCTTTATTTTAAGGTCTATTTTGTCTGATATGAGGATTGCTACTCGAGCTTTCTTTCTTTCTTCCCATTTGAATGGAATATATTTTTCCATCCTCTCACTTTCAGTCTATAGGTGTCTTTAGGTCTGAAGTGGGTTTCTTATAGACAGCATATATATGGGTCTTATTTTTGTATCCATTCAGCCAGTCTGTGTCTTTTGGTTGGAGTATTTAGTCCATTTACATTTAAAGTGATTTTTGATATATATGTTCCTTGCCATTTTCTTAATTGTTTGTGGTTGATTTTGTAGATCTTTTTCTTCTCTTGTGTTTCTTGACTATATAAGTCCTTTTAACATTTGTTATAAAGCTGGTTTGGTGGTACTGAATTCTCTTGATTTTTGTTTGCCTGAAAAGCTTTTTATTTGTCCATCAATTTTGAATGAGATTCTTGCTGGGTACTTTAATCTTGGTTGTAGATTTTTCCCTTTCACTACTGTAAATATATCCTGCCATTCCCTTTTAGCCTGCAGAGTTTCTGCTGAAAGATCAGCTGTTAAATGTATGGGATTTCTCTTGTATGTTATGTGTTGCTTTTCCCTTGCTGCTTTTAATATTCTTTCTTTGTGTTTAGTCTTTGTTAGTTTGATTAGTATGTGTCTTAGTGAGTTTCTCCTTGGGTTTATTCTGTACGGGACTCTTTGTGCTTCTTGGGCTTGATTGACTATTTCCTTTTCCATGTTGGGGAAATTTTCAACTATGATCTCTTCAAAAATTTTCTCATACTCTTTCTTTTTCTCTTCTTCTTCTGGGACCCCTATAATTCGAATGTTGGTGCGTTTGATATTGTCCCAGATTTCTATGAGACTATCCTCAGTTCTTTTCATCTTTTTTACTTTATTCTGCTCTTCAGAAGTTGTTTTCACCATTTTATCTTGCAGCTCACTGATTTGTTCTTCTGTTTCAGATATTCTGCTATTGATTCCTTCTAGAGTATTTTTAACTTCAGTAATTGTGGTGTTTGTCTCTGCATGTGCATTCTTTAATTCTTCTAGTTTTTTGTTAATTGATTCTTGCATTTTTTCCTTTATGTTTTCAAAGTTTTTGATCATCTTTACTATCATTATTTTGAATTCTTTTTCAGGTAGTTTGCCTATTTCCTTTTCATGTATTTGGACTTCTGTGTTTCTAGTTTGTTCCTTCATTTGTGTAGTATTTCTCTGCCTTTTCATTATTATTATTATTATTATTGTTTTACTTACTGTTTTTGAGGTCTCCTTTTCCCAGGCTTCAAGGTTGAATTCTTTCTTCCTTTTGGTTTCTGCCCTCCTAAGATTGGTCTAGTGGTTTGTGTGAGCTTCATATAGGGTGAAATTTGTGCTGCGTTTTTTTTTTTTTTTGTTTGTTTGTTTGTTTTTCCTCTGATGGGCAAGGCTGAGTGAGGTGGTAATCCTGTCTGCTGATGATTGTATTTGTATTTTGTTTGTTGTTTAGGTGAGGCTTCCTGCACAGGGTGCTACTGGTGGTTGGGTGATGCCAGGTCTTGTATTCAAGTGGTTTCCTTTGTGTGAGTTCTCACTATTTGATACTCCCTAGAGTTAGTTCTCTGGTAGTCTGGGGTCTTGGAGTCAATGCTTCCACTCCAAACGCTTAGGGCTTGATCTCCTGTCAGGAACAAAGATTCCAGAAATGGTTTGTTATGGCATTAAGTGAGATTAAAACAAATACCCCAAAATGAGAAACCAAAGATGAACCCCAGACAAGTGGCAGTTACAAACTCAGGCAAATAATAATTAAAATAATGGAATATACACAAACACATATATATATATTACCCATAAGCAAAATCAAAACAGTCCAACAAAAATAAAGTACAGTAGATTGACCCAGCGAACAAAGGAAACCTACCAGTTAAGAACAAAACTAACTAAAGCACAAACTGGAAAATAAAACTAAAACAAGGTGCCAAGTAGGGAATAAAGCAGTGAAAACAAAACTAAGAAATATGTTGAGAGGAAAGGAAAGAAAGAAAAGAAATAAAGAATAGATAAAATAATAGAAAATATAATTTTAAATTTAAAATTAAATTTATAATTTTAAATTTAAATTTAAAAATAATAGAAAAAAATAATAATAGGTTTAAAAAATTAAAATTAAAAAGAGAGAGAGAGAGAGAAAAAAAAAAGAAAAACTCCACAGAACTGCAAAAGCCCAGAGGTAGAGGTTTATAACAATAAAATATGTGACTGAGAAAAAAAAAACTCAAAAGCCTAATTAGATTTCATAGAGCCAATCAAATTGACAACTACAACAGAGGAGGGGGAAAAAAGAAGGAAAAAAGTAAAAAAAAAAAAAAAAAAATCCAAAAGAATTTACAAAACAAATCAAAACATAAGAGCAGTAATGTTTTTCTTGGGTCACTGCTGTCAGAGTCCTTTCCCTTGCTGCGAGTCACAGTCTACCTCACCTCCCTAGGATGCCTTCCAACACTGTGCTGGTCTCTGGACCTGCTGTGGGGGCATCTCAGATTCTAATCTGGTCCTACTCCTGTATGTTTTTGCCTCCAATGTCTGCAGCTATCAGAACTAGTGTATTTCTTTTGTGGGAACTCTCAATGTCCTTTTATATTTTCCATAGACACAGATTCTGCCTAGTTGATCATGTGGATTTAATCTGCAGCTTTGTACAGCTGGTGGGAAGGTTTTGGGTCTTCTTCCCTAGCCACACTGCCCCTGGGTTTCAATTGTGGCTTTATTTCCACCTCTGCATGTGGGTCATCCACTGGGGTTTGCTCCTGAGGCTGCCCTGGAGGACTTGGGTCTGCCTCAGTGAGGGCCAAGTGTGGAGGTGGTACAGCTGCTTGTGTTGCAGGGATTTTAGCAGCACCAGGTACTCAGGGGAGTTGGCAGCTAGGGCAGCAGGAAATATAGTGCTCTAGCAGGGTATGGCAACCAGTATTGGCCAATACGCTCCAGTATTCTTGCCTGGAGAAACCCCCTGACCGAGAAGCCTGGCAGGCGACACTCCACAGGGTCACAAAGGGTTGGACACAACCAAAGTGACCCTGCGTGCATAGACTTAAGACTTTTTGCCTGTGGCAGCTCTGCTTCAGTGAGGGTTGAGCGTGAAGGTGGGTGCAGCTGCTTGGTTTGCGGGCACCCTGGCAGCGCCAAGTGTGCAGGGACACGGCCTCTCTTGCAGGAGTTATGGTCCTATCAGAGTCTTTTTTCGAGCCTTTTGTAGCTGGTGATCAGAAGGCCTCTTTGCCCAGTCTTTTCCTGTAGCTCTGCCTGATTCAGGCACTTAGAGGGCTCCCTTGTCTGGGGTCCTTTTCTTTTGTTTGGCACATCATCATATATAGAGGGGTCCTGGCTGGGGTCCTGCTCTGTAGATTGGTGTCAGGCACTTAAAGGAGCACCCTGGGTGAGGGCCTACTCTGTAGTTCAGTGCATCAGGCATTTGATGGGCCAGCCTCTCTATTGTTCAGTTGCTGATTCTGGCATGTGGGGAGAGAGAGGCTCGGGTGATGGCTCCACCCTCTGTGTGTGACTCAGCAGTATTGCCTTGCTTCCATGGCTGCCTGGCTTTCCTTCACAGATATTTCCCACCACAGTATCTTTCCTCATATCCCCTCGATCTGTCTCTCTGCAGTCAACAGCAGCCCTCGCCCAGGGATTGCTCCCCAGTCCTTAAACTCTAGCTCCCAGCTGCTGTGCCTTCCAGGGAACCTGCGTCCCTGTCTGGGGTATGTATGGCTGCCCCAAGGACTGTCTGATTCTCATTCCATTTAGGCTGCCACAGATCAGCTATTTCATTCCCAGCCTTAAATGTTTCTCCTCTGACTCAGACAATTGCCCCCATGTGGGGATCAGACCCCTGGTTCAGTTCTCCCACCTGCTGAGGGCAGGTCCAGTCCTACTAACACTCCTGTTCTTGCCCCTAGTTCCTTTGTCCTACTGAGTTTTGTGTGATTTTATATATTCTTTTCTGCTGGTCAGGAACTCCTGTTCACTCTCAGCTAGTGTTCTGTATGCACTTCTGTGTCCTGATGTATCCACGGTGAGAGATGTACTCCACGTCCACCAACTTCTCCGTCATCTTTTTCTCCCAATTTTCAAGGTTGGAGATCTTAACTAAGCTTGGAATTTGATTATTTATCTTGTAGACTTGTCAATTTTGGAAAAAGGGGCTTAAGTAAACTTAAATGAAAAGGAGATAATAGCTGATATTCTACATAGGTCTTTAAACACTATAAAATTTTGCTTAAAATCTATTTAAAATGAACCTAAAAATAAAACTACCGTGCGACCTGGCAGTTCCACTCCTGGGGATATAGTCAAAAAACCCCCAAGCCCCCACTGGTTTGAAAAGATACATGCACTCAAATGTACATAGCAGCATTATTTACAATTGCCAAGACATGGAAGCAACCTAAGTGTCCATCAACAGATGAAAGGATAAAGAAGATGTGGTATGTATATACCCAGTGGAGTACTACTCAGCCATAAAAAAGAATGAAATAGTGCTATTTGCAGCAACATGGATGAACTTGGAGGGTGTTATGCTCAGTAAAAGAAGTAAGAGAGAGAGAGAGACAAGTACTGTATGATATCACTTACATGTGAAATCTAAAAAAAAAAAAAACTAACTAGTGAATATAATAAAAAAGAAGCAGACTTACAGATATGGAGGACTAGTGGTTGCCAGTGGAGAGAGGGAAGTGGGAGGATTAAGAGGTACAAACTAGTATGTATAAAATAAGTTGCAAGGACATATTGTATAACATGGGAATTATAGCCAATATTTTATAATAACCATAAATGGAATGTAACTTTTAAAAATTGTAAATTACTATATCCTATACTGGTAGCTTATATAATATTGTACATCAACTGTTCTCCAATAAAAAAGTTTAAAATGGTCTATTACAGGCAAAATCATCATAGAACTAGAATGCATTATCCATTAGATATGTGGTTCATATGCTCTGTGTTTATTGTAACTAACTGGTGCTTAGTAGTGAAGAAGGCAATGGCACCCCACTCCAGTACTCTTGCCTGGAAAATACCATGGATGGAGGAGCCTGGTAGGCTGCAGTCCATGGGGTCGCGAAGAGTTGGACACGACCGAGCAACTTTACTTTCACTTTTCACTTTCATGCATTGGAGAAGGAAATGGCAACCCACTCCAGTATTCTTGCTTGAAGAATCCCAGGGACGGGGGAGCCTGGTGGGCTGCCATCTATGGGGTCGCACAGAGTCAGACATGACTGAAGCGACTTAGCAGCAGCAGGTGCTTAGTAGAGGGATAATTGTGGAGAATATTTTATTGACCAAGTTTAGAGTCTTTCAGAGAAACAGATTTGATTTACACTTGTAGATAATGTGACTCCATTTTAATGCTGAAGTTAAAGGATAATCCTTATATCTATTCTCTTTGTAACATATATTGCACCTAGCAATACTTTAAGAGACAGATTGGCTTCTGATATGTCAAAAATAGGGGATTATGTAATTGTCAGCTAAAATATATCTAGAATATATATGAGTGCCAACCATGGCAATTATACTAGATGCCTATAGTCTAGTTGGAGGAAAAAAGACTTAGTTACTTATATATATGTAATAGGGCAACTTATCATGAATTCACTAAGGCATGGTAGAAAAACACAACTTGTTGTTTGTTCTGCAGTGTTAAGAGACACATGCAGTCTGTCCTTAGGAATAGGAATGATACTCCATTCCTAAAGATGGAATTCATTTAAAAAAATTATTTGTTTTTAATTGGAGGATAATTGCTTTACAGTGTTCTGTTGGTTTCTGCCATAAAACAACATTCATTAATCAGCCATAGGTATACATATATCCCCTCTCTCTTGAACCTCTCTCCTATCTCCCACCCCAATCCACCCCTTTACGTTGTCACAGAGCACCAGGTTGAACTTTCTGCGTCATACGGCAAATTTCCACTGGCTATCTATTTCACATAGGGTAATGTCTGTGTTTCAATTCCACTCTCTCCTTCACCTCCTGAGTCCACACATCTGTTCTCTATGTCTGCATCTCTATGCCTGTTCTCTATGTCTGCCCTACATATAGGTTCATCAATACTATTTTTTTAGATTTCATATATATGTGTTAATATATGGTATTTGTTTTTCTCTTTCTGACTTCATTCTGTATATCAGGTTCTAGGTTCATCCACCTCACTAGAACTGACTCAAATTCATTCTGTCTTATGGCTCAGTAATGGCAGAGGATGAAATGATTGGATAGCATCATCTACTCAATGGACATGAACTTGGGCAAACTCTGGAAGAATAGTGAGGCTCAGGGAGGCCTGGCATTCTGCAGTCTATGGGGTCGCAAAGAAATGTACATGACTTAGCGACTGAGCAACAATAGCAGTAATAGTCCATTGTATATATGTACCACAGCTTCTTTATCTATTCATCTATTGATGGATATCTAGGTTGTTCCCATGTCCTGGCTATTGTAAGTAGTGCTGCAGTGAACATTGGGGTACATGTGTCTTTTAGAATTGTGGTTTTCTTAGGATATATACTGAGTAGTGGAATTGCTGTTTCATACAGGGCTTCCCAGGTGGCACAGTGGTAAAGAATCAGCCTGCCAGTGCAGGAGATGAACAATATGTGGGTTCGATCTCTGAGTCAGGAGAATCCCCTGGAGAAGGAAATGGCAACTCATTCTAGTATTCTTGCCTGGAAAATTCTATGGACAGAGGAACCTTGTGGGCTAAAGTCCCCAGGGTTGCAAAGACTCGGACACAATTGTATAGTGTTGTATTCTTAGTTTTAAAATAAAGCTCTGTACTGTTCTCCCTAGTGGCTATATCAATTTACATTCCCACCAATAGTGCAAGAGGATTCCCTTTTCTTTACATCCTCTCCAGCGTTTATTGTTTATAGATTTTTTGACCATGGCCATTCTGATCAGTGTGAGGTGATGGGTACCTCATTGTAGTTTTGATTTGCATTTCTCTAATAATAACCTCAGGTATGCACATGATACCAACCTAATGGCAGAAAGTGAAGAATTAAAGAACCTTTTGATGAAGGTAAAAGAGGAGAATGAAAAAACTGACTTAAAACTCAACATTCAAAAAACAAAGATCTTGGCATCCAGTCCCATCACTTCATGGCAAATAGATGGGGAAACAATGGAAACAGTGGCAGACTTTATTTTCTTGGGCTCCAAAAGTACTGTGTGTGGTGACTGCAGCCATGAAATTAAAAGACACTTGCTCCTTGGCAGAAAAGCTATGACAAACCTAGACAGTGTATTAAAAAACAGAGACATTACTTTGCTGACAAAGGTTCATCTAGTCAAAGCTATGGTTCCTCAAGTAGTCATGTATGGATGTGAGAATTGGACCGTAAAGAAGGCTGAGCACCGAAGAATTGATGCTTTTGAATTGTGGTGCTGGGGAAGACTCTTGAGAGTCCCTTGGACAGTGAGGAGATCAAACCAGTCAATCCTAAAGGAAATCAACCCTTAATATTCATTGAAAGGACTGATGCTGAAGCTGAAGCTACAATATTTTGGCCCCCTGATGTGAAGAGCTGACTCTTTGGAAAAGACCCTGATGCTGGGAAAGATTGAAGGCAGCAGAAGAACAGGACGACAGAGGATGAGATGGTTGGATTGCATCATCTACTTAATGGACATGAGTTTGAGCAAACTCCAGGATATAGTTTGGACAGGAAAGCCTGGTGTGCTGTAGTCCATGGGGTTGCAGAGAGTCAGACATGCCTGAGCCACTAAACAACAAATAATAAGCAGTGTTGAGCATTTTTTCATTAGTTCATTTTTCATTAGTTTTATTAGTTAAAGATGGAATTCTTATTCCCAAGGAAGGTATCCATATTCTTGGATGGTTCTAGAATTCATGGTGTAGGCTTTTAGGACTGTCTTGGGTCTAAAGTCTTTGAAAGAAAAGCTAAATCCCATTGTTGTTGAAAGAGATTGGGAAAGAAATGCCAATTGTCTTTAGAAGATGGGCTGATCCTCTTCCAGGGAAGAAAGACATTGAGTGGAAATCAGAGACAGTCCATTTTTGTGGGAAGTTGAAGCAGGTACCCTAGTTAAAGTAGTTCCTTGGAGGTTTCAAAGTGGGTATGATTATGTAGGTACTAGGGAGGGTTGAGCACTGAGACGACTTTGACGTCTACAGTGAAGGTCCTCATGCCTAACTTGGTACAGAATAAGCAATGGATGCTACAAATGGTGCTAAAGTCACCTTGCACAAGGTTGTGAGGGTTTAGACAAGGAGCATCTCTAGGGCGGGGTGGGGGGGTGGTGAGTCATCATGGGTCACTGACTACAGGCCTTGCCTTCATTTGTCTTCATTGCATCACCTTTACTGTCTTTTGGCTTCACTGCTTGGCTTGTGGGAGCTTACTTCCCTTACCAGGGATTGAACCCTGAACCCTGGCAGTAAAAGTGCCCAGTCTTAACCACTGGACCACCAGGGAATTCCAAGCATCACCTTTAAGGTCTGATACAACTTAAAAGGTGAAGGAAGAAAGAGCCTTTAAACATGTGCCATGTTTTAGATCTCTCACTAACACAGCTGAATCATGGGCTTGATATCTAAACTGACTTGAGTTTGAAAAATCCACAAAGATGTAATTTTTCTTGCATCTCTTGTGTATTAAAGCAGTTCATGGATTTATATGCATGTGAATGCATATATGCATATTTTTCATACCTCCTTAGCACTTACACATCCGTCCTGACATGTCTTCATCCCTTGTTTGACTCCCTGGAAAATGCTTACTCATCATTCAAAATTCATGTCAAATGTCACTTCTCCTTGAATAAGCAGAGAGTAGGGAGTCTAAAATAATTCTTGGCTTCCTAATTTGCAATGTAGAGATAATGCCTGCCTTGATTTAAATCACAGACTGGTTGTGAGAGTTTTATAAAATGACTTAAAGAGACAGAAGGTATTAAAGATTGAGGGAACCATACAAAAGCATGAGGAGTTTGGTGTGCAGAGAGGCAGGACTCTAGGGAGACCTGTCTCAATGGAGCTGAAGATTTATTTTTAATTTTTTTTTAAATTTCTGGGTGTATATGGTTGGGAGGAGAATGAAAAAAATACTTAATGTGAAACTGGATTTAGGGGAGTATCTTGAAGATCAGGAAGAGGACTTTTAATAAAATGAAGCAGTTATCACGAAACATTTTCTTAATATATGAGGGAGCATTTCAAGTCAATTCAATTTAACATAAAATTAAGTTTATTGAAGAGTGAAGAGGCCGAAGAGATAGGAAAATCAATGTGGATACAAGTAGATTGTAGGGTAAAAATAATGAGTAAGTTTAAAAGCACAATCTCAATACTGAAAATATAATGGGCTGCTTTTGAAGTAGATATTTTTAAATTCTAGGAGATGAGTCACCTTCTAAGTTTATAGGTAGTATATGATTTCAGAATATGAGGCTGATGAAGGATGGATGTACTAGATTGAATTTCCTGGTGAAGGGACAATTACTGGATTGTTTAATCTTTTCACAATTTTGGCAACAACACAGCTTTCAAAGATTAGCTGAAGAAATGAATGAAGTAAATTGTCAAACATTAGTAAGATATTTTTAGGTGCAATTCAGTTGTACTTTATAAAAAAGTGCTTTTAATTCCTTCTTATTTATTTTATTTAAAATTTTTTATTGGAATACAGTTGCCTTACAATATTGTGTTAGTTTCTCCTGTACAGCAAAGTGACTAGGCTATATGTATACATAAGAAGTGAAGTTGCTCTGTCTTGTCTGACTCTTTGCAACCCAATGGACTGTAGCCTATCAGGGTCCTCTGTTCATGGGATTCTCCAGGCAAGAATACTGGAGTGGGTTGCCATTTCCTTCTCCAAGGGATCTTCCCAACCCAGGGATCAAACCTGGGTCTCCCGCATTGCAGGTGGGCACTTTATCATCTGAGCCACCAGGGAAGTCAAGTTTCTTTTTAAATAACTTTCTCCCATTTCAAAGATCAAGAAGCTGCTCTTCATGTTCCACCATTAACTCAGTCTTAATGAAATGATGAACCAGACTGTCAAGAAACTTTTGTACAAAATCCAGGGTCTGACATAATTCTGAATCTACTACTTTTGTTTTTTAATAAAATGCGAGTTGGACTGTGAAGAAAGCTGAGTTCTGAAGAATTGATGTTTTTGAACTGTGGTGTTGGAGAAGACTCTTGAGAGTCCCTTGGACTGCAAGGAGATCCAGCCAGTCCATTCTGAAGGAGATCAGTCCTGGGTGTTCATTGGAAGGACTGATGTTGAAGCTGAAACTCCAATACTTTGGCCACCTCATGCGAAGAGTTGACTCATTGGAAAAGACCCTGATGCTGGGAGGGGTTGGGGGCAGGAGGAGAAGGGGACGAAAGAGGATGAGATGGCTTGATGGCATCACCGACTCGATGCGTGTGAGTCTGGGTGAACCCTGGGAGTTGGTGATGGACAGGGAGGCCTGGCGTGCTGTGACTCATGGGGTCGCAAAGAGCCGGACAATACTTAGCGACTGAACTGAACTGAACTGTGATATTATGATTTATAAGATGTATACATTTGGTCGTTCAGATAACCAAAATATATTCCTCTCACATGTTTGGTCTTCATCCACATTTTCTGGTTCACAGCTTCCAAAACCCTAGGAATTTCCTAGTGATGAGAGCCTTAAAGATACCTTTTGTTAGGTTAATATAGTGACATTTGGACCTCACCTAAGGATGGGGACTGATTGCTAGAGAAACCAACCAAGTCATCATGTATTGGAACCTTTAGTCTCCCCCTCTCCCCAGCCTCTGGGGATGAGAGGGGGTTGGAGATTGGAGCAATCATCAACGGCCAAGGATTAAATTGATCATGACTACACCAGGAAGCCTCCACAGAAACCCAAAAGGACAGGGTTCAGAGAGCTTCAAGGTTGGTGAACACCTGGAGATTTGGGGAGGGTAGTGCACCTGGTGAGGGCACGGAAGCTCTGGGCCCTTTCTCCATACCTTGCCCTATGCATCTCTTCCATTCAGCTGTTCCTGAGTTATATCTTTTTATAACCTAGTAATCTAGTAAGTCTTCCTCGGCGGCTCAGTGGTAAAGAATCCAACTGCAATGCAGAAGACATGGGTTCTATTGCTGGGTCTGGATGATCCCCTGGAGTAGGAAATGGCCACCCACTCCAGTATTCTTGCTTGGGAAATTCCATGGACAGAGGAGCCTGGCGGGCTATAGTCCATGGGGTTGCAAAGAATCAGACACTACTGAATGAACTGAGCAATCTAGTAAGTAAAATGTTTCTCTGAGTTTTGTGAGCCCCTTGTAGAAAATTAATTGACCCCAAGGAGAAGGTTGGGCTTCCCTGGGCTCAGACAGTAAAGAATCTGCTTGCAATGTGGGAGACCTGGGTTCAATCCCTGGGTTGGGAAGATCCCCTGGAGCAAGGCATGGCAACCCACTCCAGTATTCTTACCTGGAGAATCCCCATGGACAGAGGAGCCTGTTGGGCTATAGTCCATGGGATTGCAAAGAGTTGGGCATGACTGAGCAACTAAGCACAGCACAGCACAAGGAGAAGTTTGCAGGAACCTCTGTTTTGTAGCAAGTTGGTCAGAAGAACTGGTAACAACCTGGACTTGTGACTGGCATCTGAAACCAAGGGAGAGGTTATTAGAACCTCCAATCTCTAGTCCTGCAGGTCAGAAGCACTAATGATAACCTGGGCTTGCAATTGACATATGAAGTGGTAGGAAGGGGGTGGGAGTCTTATAGGACTGAACCCTTAACTTGTGGAATCTTATGCGATCTCTGGGTAGATAGTATCAGAATTCTGTTGAATTCTTGGGAACTCTGCTTGTGTCAGAATTGTTTTTAGTGTGTGGACCCCCTTACCTACCCTGTACACATAGGAAATTGACTTCAGAACACCAAAAGATGTACTAATCTTTTATATTTTATGGATATCCCTTTTTTTGGGAAACTTATTTTTGGTCAAAAATTCTTTCAGGAAATATCCACCAGATGTGACTTCCTGTGCCTTCTGTATTTTAAATATGTCTCTAATAAGTAATAATAATAGGAAGAAAAGGAGCTCACATTTATGGACACTCCTTATGTACTCTATGAATATTATTTAATACTTTCAACAACCCTCTAGAGTATGTGATGCTATTTTTCTTACATAGACTTCCACCCTGAGACTTAGAGAGCTGTTAGCCAAGGTAATGAGCAGTAGAGCTGTTATCTGAATGCAGGTCTTCTTATAAACAAAGTCTGTCCATGTCCCACGACAGTGTGCTGCAAGGCAGAAATAATTCCAGGCAGGCCTTATATTTAAACATACCTAGAATCTGACCACCTCTCACCACCTTCACTGCTAACACCATGTTTCTACTCTATCATGTTTTGCCTCTTTTACTTTAACATCTACTGCTTTCCATACTTCTCTCTGAACCCTAGTTTATTCTTAATAGCTGAAGTGATCCTTTAAAATATTAGTCAGATCAGTAGTTCCTGATTTCATATAGAGAAAGGACCCTCTTTCTCCCTCTGACCTAATCTCTGATTTCTTTCTTTTGCTTGTTCCTTTCTAGCAGGCCAGTCACACATCTCCCCAGGATCTGCACAGCTAATTCACTCTATCCCTTCAAGTCTTTTTCTCATTGCAGATGGACTACCTTGACGGACTATTTAAAACTGGAACCCCAATGGGACTTAATATATAAAAATCTAGGGTTTTCAAGCTCTTGATGATGTTCTTTAAAACTCTAAAATTCTTTAGTTTAGTGTTAAACAATAACTCTTTTAATGTTGAAATCTGAAATTGGAATATATGTAAAATATCACAAGCATACGTAGTCTTAAGTGGAAGAGTGAAGATGCACCTGGTGTTTTTCAAACATTGACTGTATCTCTTTGTTAGAGATTGTGACCCAGTGAATGTTTATAAAACTGAAACTGAAGTTTTATGAAATGCTTAACATTTGTACGTGTGATGTACTGGGATATTTTCTACTGATTTCTATTCTTTTCCATTATAAAAAAAAATGTCATGATCTATAAAATCGATTTCATCACCTACTTACTGGTCACATCCAATAGTTTAAAATATATTGACTTATTGCATCTCAAATCTCATTGACTCAGGAGAAAAGATGTGACTCTTGAGCATGGACTGAGAGTGACAATTGAAACTTCACTTTACTTTTGAGTTATTGGCATGTGACTAATAGTGAACATATATGATATTCACATTCATGTTAACAAAATAGATTTAGTAACATAAATATGTAATTAAAGTACTTCTGTTTTGTTAATATTGTGTTAATGTTAATATTGCTGTAATGTTAAAACTCTTGTGTTAGATGCTACTTTTATTCAATAAATCAAGAGATTTCATTCTGTCTTTTCTTCCTTCACTTCCATTTTCAATTGATGATTGAGATTTACTTTTCTACTTATATTGATATTGCAGTGCATGTGTGCTCAGTTGCGTCTGACTCTTTGTGACCCCAAGGACTGTAGCCCGCCAGGCTCCGTTGCCCATGGGATTTTCCTGGTAAGAATACTGGAGTGGGTTGCCATTTCTTTTTCCAGGGGATCTTCCCAACCTAGGGGATCAAACATGCGTCTCCTGCATTGCAGGCAGGTTCTGTACCTCTGAGCCACCTGTTAAATACTAACAATGAGGAAAAATATTTAATAATGAAAAATAATTTATGATTCATTAAAGTATCACAATAATAATTCATAAATATATAACCCTATATAGCCTATCACAAATAAGATACTAAGTTTTTTAGTATCTTATTTCTGAGGACAGAAAATATTTAATACATATTATTTCTGTAATATTTTCTGATATAGTATATTTTCTAAATTTAAAACTTCCTACTATGATCTTTCTTAAAAGTAAGAAATCCATATGCCAAGCTCACTTTAATTCCTCCTATATGCAACGTTCCAGCCATAATAAATTATTCAACTGATCCCTTTCTCCCTCTCTTCCTCTCTTTCTGCCTGCCTTCCTCCCTTTTCTTCTTTCCTCTAATATTTTTGAGTACCTGCTATGTGCCATGCATGGTAGTAGGGAGAAAATAAAAGACATAATCCTTTGCCTTCACTGGATTTCAACTGAATACAAATATCCCCAGTTGTGGAAGTGAAAGCAGAAGGACTTAAGATTGCTTCGAAAGCCAAGGGTGGGATTAGATCCTGTGTATCTTGATTTACTTCTAACATCAGAGACTGATAGAACATTGGAAGTAGCAGAGGCATTCGAAGACATTAGTTCAGTCCTCACATTTTAAAAATGTAGAAAACTGAATCTCTTACAGATTAAATGATGTGTTGAATTCACAGCTGGAACCTAAGCTGTTTTTTTTGACCAGTGCTCTTTTATACCACCTCCTCTCTCTTTTTTTGTGATATTATTGCCTGTCCAGATCTCATGTTGTCATATATTTTTATATGTGGTTTGTGCTGTTAAAGACCACTTTTCACAATGCACACATTGAACTATAGGCTTTTACCATTATTAGTTTTGTTACTTGAAATTATAATTGGAACAATTAGAGATGTGTCAGTGGAAAGGCAATGAAAGAGGGCCATTAAGAGCTAATAAATGCCTCTCCTCATGGGAATGGAGGTCTTTTCTTTTCTGAGTATTTGAGCTCTTTTTACTGGTGCTTTTAAGTGGCTAGAAATAACACTTGCCACACGCTTGTGGAATACTCTAGATGCCAGGGGATTCATTTCATTCGGTATTTGAATTGAACACACTGTAGTTGGAGAATGTTTGTTGGTTTAAGCTTTCATTCCATGTTTTACATTAACCTTTCTCATGGAAAGCAGTTGAACAATACTGAGAGCTCTTAGAGAATGAAGTCCTTAGATAGCTAATGACTTTTCAGGAAGCAGATGAAAAGGTTAAAGTTATAGGTGTTTATTTTGATATATTTCCTTTTCATATCACCCGGAACTTTCCATACAATGTGACAAACTGAATCTAGTTTACCCTAAAGTCACATGCCTATGGCTAGCAAAAGATCATCAAAGAAATTTGTTGCTATGGAGATACATGTTCTGAAACAAATTTGGGTAATTAATTACTAAATAGATTTCAGAATAACTACTGTTTTTGCCTAAAATGATGATAAAGATGATGGTGGTGTTAATGACAGCAGCTAACATTTTTTGACCACTTACCAGTGCGAGGTGCTAGTGTACTCATTTGTGTCTGACTCTCTGCGACCCCATGGACTGTAGCCCGCCAGGCTCCTCTGTCCATGGGATTCTACAGGCAAGAATACTGGAGTGGGTTGCCATTTCCTTCCCCAGAGGATCATCCCAACCCAGGGATCAAACCCAAGTCTCCCACGTCGCCTACATTGCAGGCAGACTCTACCTGCTGAGCTGTCGGGGAATGTTACTATAAGTACTGCAGTCTTCTGTGTACAATTTTGAAATGCAGAATCCTCTGAAAAGGAAGTATTTTTGTAATTCATTTTGTAAAACTTACATTGACCTAAACTCATTTACTGGCGAACTTTACCTGAGTGATGTGAGATTATTCATAGGTTGTCTTTATCTCTGTTAGTGTGACTATTCATTTGTTTTGTAACAGATTTATTAGTAGAAAATATATATTTGATATATTAGTCTGTTTAATTTCAGGGTGCTGTTTCAGATTTCATGATACAATATAAGTTTCATGCATCATTTTACTGTTCTCACATCAGAAAAAATTAAAAAAAATTAAAATTGAAGTATAGATTTACTTACTTTCTGGTGTATAAATACAAATATATTTCATATTTCCCACTATGGGTTATTACAGAATATTGAATATAGTTCCCTGTGCTATATAGTAGGTCCTTGTTGTTTGCCTATTTTGTATATAGTAGTTCCTCCCCCACCCCTTCCCCCTTTGGTAACTATAAGTTTGTTTTCTGTGTCTGTGAGTCTATTTCTCAAATTAGAAAAAAAAATTGAGTTATGTATCACATATGGCCACCACAGATGGATTGTATTATCTCCACCCCCACCCCAACTTACAGGTGAGGAAACTGAGCCAGTTAGCAGTGGATTCTGAATTTAAACCCAGGCATTTTTAGTGCTAGAATGTGTGCTCTTAACCACTGTGCTATACCGCCTTAAAAATAAGTATTTAAAGCCATTTCACAGAAATAATTATTATATTTTTATCTAATAAAACTCCAATAAAGATAAATTCCTGTAGGAAATAAAACCCACTGACCCAAACCCAAAGAATGGACTTGGGAGAACCGAGATGCAGAGAGAAGGGCGGTTTAATGTAGGTTTTGCAAGATCGAGTGTCCAGTGAGCAGGCACACCCAGTGTCATCACAGCAAGCAGTTCATTCCCTAGCATGCAGGTGCCTCCCCCAGTCCCTCACTGGCTGACTACTGTGGGGCGAACCATCTTCTCAGACTTCGCTTTAGTTTATGCTCTTCCTGTTTATGCACAGGCCCCTTCCTGACCTCTTGTTTCCCCCTTTCCTGGGCACTTATTCCCATTCTTATGTTTCGAATTCACCAATGGAGTGAGACCCTGTGAAACTCTAGGCATCCCTCTCTCCCTTTGCCTGGACTTTGCAGTTTGGTAACCCTTAAGGTTGCTTCATTAGCAACCAGTCATTATTCAAGCTAGCTATTGGTAGATAGTTCCTCATTCTTAAATTAGCATTTATTCTTGAAAATGGACCATTAAACATTAATGTTTCTTATATTCAGATTTGAAAAGAATTACTCCATTAATATCTCTGTTCCATTTCCTCTGTTAAATGCTATCTTAAGCACTCATTGCCATTGATTTTTTAGTAGATTCTGTCAGCTTTGATTGTTTTATCTTGAACCTAATGATCTGTTCTCCTTTGGACTGCTTAAATTTTCAAAAGCTTGTGTGCTTGTTTTTAAAGCTTGCTGGGTTTTAGAAGAAAGTAAACATTGTTGCTGAGACAAATGATACTTTGAGATGCTATATACTCTAAAGTAGTATCCTCAACCTTTTTGGCACCAGGGACCAGTTTATTGGAAGACAATTTTTCCACTGACTGGGGGAAGGAGGATGGTTTTGGGGTGTTTCAAGCACATTACATTTATTGAACACTTTATTTCTATTATTATTTTATCAACCCCACCTCAGTTCATTAGGCATTAGATCCTAGAGTTGAGGACTCCTGCTCTAAATAACCAAGGAAACCACCAAGCAGTTTAGTATAGCAAATAATTTGGAAAGTAAAAAAAAAAAATGTCACCTTAGTCACACACTCAATTTACTGATTGTTGGTGGATATGTTGGTTACATATTACTCTTGACATACACAAATAAGCAATATAATCTAATGGGTGTATGCAGAGAATTGCAGATAGAGAATATAATTCTTAAATTTACTCATTAATATGCTTTCTTTAGTCAGCAGAGTTTATTGAGTAGTAAGCAGGAATTTATTGAATTCTGCTGCTGCTGCTGCTGCTAAGTCGCTTCAGTCATGTCCGACTCTGTGCGACCCCATAGACGGCAGCCCACCAGGCTTCCCCGTCCCTGGGATTCTCCAGGCAAGAACACTGGAGTGGGTTGCCATTTCCTTCTCCAATGCATGAAAGTGAAAAGTGAAAGTGAAGTCACTCAGTTGTGTCTGACTCTTTGCGACCCCATAGACTGCAGCCCACCAGGCTCCTCCGTCCATGGGATTTTTCCAGGCAAAAGTACTGGAGTGGGGTGCCATTGAGCTTCTAATGGCTATTTCTAGTACATCTCAGGACTTAGAACTATAAAAAGTATTTTTCATAAACTTTCACTGGGAATATAGTTTCAAAGGTAACTTTTAAGATAAGAAGTAGCTAAATATTTATTACATGTATATTTAAAAAATATATATGTGCTGCTGCTGATAAGTGGCGTCAGTCGTGTCTGACTCTGTGTGACCCCATAGATAGCAGCCCACTAGGCTCCCGTCTCTGGGATTCTCCAGGCAAGAATACTGGAGTGGGTTGCCATTTCCCTCTCCAGTGCATGAAAGTGAAAAGTGAAAGTGAAGTTACTCAATCGTGTCCGACTCTTTGCCACCCCATGGACTGCAGCCTATGAGGCTCCTCTGCCCATGGGACTTCCCAGGCAAGAGTACTGGAGTGGGTTGCCATTGCCTTCTCCATATATGTGCATGTTTATATATATAAAATCATCTCTTCAAGGTTGAATGCTTTTTCTTATTCCTTAGTTCTTTGATTTTTAAAGTTATCATAGTCAATGTTATAGGATCACAGAAAAAAGTCAATTAAATAGACAAGAAAAAGCACCTTTCAGGTAAGAAAATAAAGTGATATATCACATACATGGTACCTTTATGGCTATATCTTTAATATGGCTATATCTTTGGCTATATCTTTATAGCCAAAAAAAGATATAGCCGTGTCTATATCATTAATTCAGTTCGGTTCAGTTCAGTTCAGTCGCTCAGTTGTGTCTGACTCTTTGCGACCCCATGAATCGCAGCACGCCAGGCCTCCCTGTCCATCACCAACTCCCAGAGTTCACTCAGACTCACGTCTATCGTTTTGGTGATGCCATCCAGCCATCTCATCCTGTCGTCCCCTCCTCCTCCTGCCCGCAATGTCTCCCAGCATCAGAGTCTTTTCCAATGAGTCAACTCTTCGCATGAGGTGGCCAAAGTACTGGAGTTTCAGCTTTAGCATCATTCCTTCCAAAGAACACCCAGGACTGGTCTCCTTTAGGATGGACTGGTTGGATCTCCTTGCAGTCCAAGGGACTCTCAAGAGTCTTCTCCAACACCACAGTTCAAAAGCATCAATTCTTCAGTGCTCAGCTTTCTTTACAGTCCAACTCTCACATCTGTACATGACCACTGGAAAAACCATAGCCTTGACTAGATGGACCTTTGTTGGCAAAGTAATGTCTCTGCTTTTCAATATGCTATCTAGGTTAGTCATAACTTTTCTTCCAAGGAGTAAGCGTCTTTTAATATCATGGCTGCAGTCACCATCTGCAGTGATTTTGGAGCCCCCAAAAATAAAGTCTGACACTGTTTCCACTGTTTACCCATCTATTTCCTATGAAGTGATGGGACCAGATGCCATGATCTTTGTTTTCTGAATGTTGAGCTTTAAGCCAACTTTTTCACTCTCCTCTTTCACTTTCATCAAGAGGCTTTTTAGTTCCTCTTCACTTTCTGCCATAGGGTGGTGTACCATCTGCATATCTGAGGTTATTGATATTTCTCCCAGCAATCTTGATTCCAGCTTGTGCTTCCTCCAGCCCAGCGTTTCTCATCATGTACTCTGCATATAAGTTAAATAAGCAGGGTGACAATATACAGCCTTGACGAACTCCTTTTTCCTATTTGGAACCAGTCTGTTGTTCCATGTCCAGTTCTAACTGTTGCTTCCTGACCTGCATACAGGTTTCTTAAGAGGCAGGTCAGGTGGTCTGGTATGCCCATCTCTTTCAGAATTTTCCACAGTTGATTGTGATCCACACAGTCAAAGGCTTTGGCATAGTAAATGAAGCAGAAATAGATGGCTTTCAGGAATTCTCTTGCTTTTTCAATGATCCAGTGGATGTTGGCAATTTAATCTCTGGTTCCTCTCCTCTGCCTTTTCTAAATCGAGCTTGAATATCTGGAAGTTCACAGTTCACGTATTGCTGAAGCCTGGCTTGGAGAATTTTAAGCATTGCTTTACTAGCGTGTGAGATGAGTGCAATTGTGCAGTATTTTGAGCATTCTTTGGCATTGCCTTTCTTTGGGATTTGAATGAAACCTGACCTTTTCCAGTCCTGTGGCCACTGCTGAGTTTTCCAAATGTACTGGCATATTGAGTGCAGCACTTTCACAGCATCATCTTTCAGGATTTGAAAGAGCTCCACTGGAATTCCATCACCTCCACTAGTTTTGTTCGTAGTGATGCTTTCTAAGGCCCACTGGACTTCACATTCCAGGATGTCTGGCTCTAGGTGAGTGATCACACCATTGTGATTACCTGGGTCATGAAGATCTTTTTTGTACAGTTCTTCTGTGTATTCTTGCCACCTCTTCTTAATATCTTTTGTTTCTTTTAGATCCCTACCATTTCTGTCCTTTATTGTGCCCATCTTTGCGTGAAATATTCCCTTGGTTTCTCTAATTTTCTTGAAGAGATCTCTAGTCTTTCCCATTTTGTTGTTTTCCTCTATTTCTTTGCCTTGATCACTGAGGAAGGCTTTCTTATCTCTCCTTGCTATTCTTTGGACTCTGCATTCAAATGGGTATATCTTTCTTTTTGTCCTTTGCATTTCACGTCCCTTCTTTTCACAGCTATTTGTAAGCCCTTTTCAGACAGCCATTTTGCTTTTTTGCATTTCTATTTCTTGGGGATGGTCTTGATTTCTGTCTTCTGTACAATGTCACGAACCTCCATCCACAGTTCATCAGGCAATCTGTGTATCAGATCTAGTCCCTTAAATCTATTTCTCACTTCCACTCTATAATCGTTAAGGATTTGATTTAGGTCATCCCTGAATGGTCTAGTGGTTTTCCCTACTTTCTTCAATTTCAGTCTGAATTTGGCAATAAGGAGTTCATGATTCGAGCCACAGTCAGCTCCTGATCTTGTTTTTGCTGACTGTATAGAGCTTCTCCATCTTTGGCTTCAAAGAATATAATCATTCTGATTTCGGTGTTGACCATCTGGTGATGTCCATGTGTAGAGTCTTCTCTTGTGTTGTTGGAAGAGGGTGTTTGCTATGACCAGTGTGTTCTCTTTGCAGAACTCTATTAGCCTTCGCCCTGCTTCATTCTGTAATCCAAGGTCAAATTTGCCTGTTACTCCAGGTGTTTCTTGACTTCCTACTTTTGCATTCCAGTCCCCTATAATGAAAAGGACATCTTTTTTGGGTGTTAGTTGTAGGTCTTCATAAAACTGTTCAACTTCAGCTTGTTCAGTGTTACTGGTCGGGGCATAGACTAGGATTACCTATGATATTGGTAATATTGGTGATATTGAATTGTTCGCCTTGGAAATGAACAGAGTTCATTCTGTCGTTTTTGAGATTGCATCCAAGTACTGCATTTTGGACTCTTTTGTTGACTATGATGGCTACTCCATTTCTTCTAAGGGATTCCTGCCCACAGTAAGTAGATATAATGGTCATCTGAGTTAAATTCACCCATTCCAGTCTATCTTAGTTCATTGATTCCTAGAATCCCGATGTTCACTCTTGTCATCTCCTGTTTGACCTATACTTTTTGGCTATTTTTTTCTTCCAATATCTCAGAAAAATGAACACTGAAGAGTACAGTATTGGCTAGAGAAGCTTCTACTCTTACTCATACTCTTGCCTTCCATCTCCCTGCTAAAAAACTGGTAATATGGTACACATTCAGGACCAAGGACAGTAATTGGGCTACATTTCTCCAAGTTATTCCTTAGTAGAGGAGGGGTTGAAGTGAGCTGCCTAGATCAGCCTTGCCGTAGTCATTGGGGAAGTGTTCTCTCATCCTTGTTTCTCACTGGATGTGGTCTTCCCCACGGGCCTTTCCTAGTCATCCTGGTGTTAAAGTTGAAAGATCTAAGGTTCATAAAGGGGCTTCATGGAGAAGGGGAATAGGATGCCTTTCGGTTTCTTTGATAGCCAGGCTTTAGGCCTGCCTTTTAACTTAGCCAAATGAAGGTTACATATGATCCAGCCCATGTCTCCAGGGTTGTGAAGGGAATGTACTGGGGTTTGAGGCAAAGGCTGTCTGACCTTGTTATTTCCACAGTGAAGGACAGAGAAGCCTGGCTACAGTCCATGGGGTTGCAAAGAGTCAGACATGACTTAGCGTCTGAACAAAAACAGTAGGAAAGGATGACCAACAGAACTGAGTGTTTGTTTAGTTTCCTGGGTTCTCTTATTCTTCTTTGATCTGTAGTGAAAAGTGAAAGTGAAATCGCTCAGTCATGTCCGACTCTTTGTGACCCCATGGACTGTAGTCTACGAGGTTCCTCCATGGAATTTTCCAGGTAAAAGTACTACTAGAATGGGTTTCCATTTCCTACATGCTCTCATTGTGGGTAAGACTGCCCCTGATGGGTCAAAAATTGATTCTTAGAGGTCAAAAAAATATTTTGTTATGTATAAAGTACACTCAGTAATATACTATAGTACATCTGTGGTATTAAATTTAATGAAGGGAAAACTAATGGGGAAAATGGCTAATAAGACCATTATTAGGCCTTATTAGGTACACAATAGTACAAAATGGTTGAGAAACACTTCTAAAGTGTGGTGTCTCTCTCTTTTTTAAAAAGTTTATATATTTTTTAATTGAAAGATAATTGCTTTACAGAATTTTGTTGCTTTCTGTCAAACAAACCTCAACATGAATCAGTCATAGGTATACATATATCCCCTCCCTCTTGAAGCTACCTCCCATCTCCCTTCCCCATCCCAGCCCTCTAGGTTGATACACAGCCCCTGTTTGAGTTCCCTGAAACATACAGCCAATTCCTATTGGCTGTCTATTTTACATATGGTAACGTAAGTTTCCATATTACTCTCTCCATACATCTTACCCTCGCCTCCCCTCTACCCATGCCCATAAGTGTATTCTCTATGTCTGTGTCTCCAATGGTGCCCTGCAAATAAATTTTTCGGTACCGTCTTTCTAGATTTCATATATATGTGTGTGTGTGTGTGTGTGTGTGTGTGTGTGTATTAGTATATGATATTTATCTTTCTCTTTCTGACTTACTTTACTCTGTATAATAGGCTCTAGGTTTGGTGTCTTTCTTTTTGTTTGTCATTCTCTTTGTTAGGCAGCAAAAGGCTGGTTCAGTGACTCATAATAACACCACTGTTCTTGAACTTTTGTCTTTTTTTGCTCTGCCATTCTTAGTGCATAGCTTTCATCTTCAAGGTTGCCTTGTGCTGTGAGATGGTTGCAGGAGCTTTGCTATCATGTATAACTGACAGGGAGAAGAAGGAAGAGGGAAGGGCAAAAGCTACACAACTGCTGAATTAGATCCTTTAAAGGAACTGTCTGTGATGTCTCTCAACAGCCTCTAATTACATCTGACTAAAATTTAATTGTGTTGACACCTCATTTGTCAGGGAGGCTGGGAAGTGTAGGCTTATTTATTTACCTATTTAAGTTGGGCATATTGCCATTTGCAACAAAATTGGGATTCTGTTAATAAGAAATAATGGGAAAATGGATATTGGGCAGGCAACTAATAGTCTGTTTAGTTGTTCCTTTGTCATCCACTTGCATGGCAGCTACCGAGGGTAAGGTATAATCTGATTTAAAATAGAGTGACAGCTAAGTGCCTTTGCTTGATGCTAAGACTCATTAATCTGGTGCCTTAAATTCTTGAACAAACTGACTTTGTGAATAAGCAAATAAAATGGATTAAATATGAAAGCATTAAGTTCTTGAGAGCATTTCCTAGTGGGGAGAACACATGGTATTTTGAACTGAGAACTGGCTTTTTCATTCAGTTTATAGATCTCTGACTCAGAAACTTTTGCATTTTGAATATTGCAATGGGAACCATTAATTATTGGTTAACTATATTTAATGAAAACATATTGCTTCCCCTGGCAGAGGGCTTGGCAGCCTACTCCAGTATTCTTGCCTCCATGGAGGCAAGAAAACTCCATAGACAGTAGAGTCTGGTGGGCTACAGTCTGTGGGATTGCAGTCGGACATGACTGAGTGACTAACACTATTGCTTAGAAATTTTGAGTTTTGTGAACAAAAGGTAAGTTTTGAAATTTCTTAGATGTTAGTAAAAAAAAAAACAAAAAACATTGTGTTTCCTGCATTGGGATTTGCAACTGTTTTTTGAGCAAAATGCTGGTGATGTTTATTGAATACTACAAATTATAGAGTAAATGATAGCAGCAAAATGTGATCTTTTACAAATCTGTAAGTGCAAATATTCTTACTGCGTGCCAAGAATTTAGGGAAAAAGGAAACTGCAGTGGAAAGTTTCCAATTAAATGTGTGGATTTTGGCATAATTACTTCCTTCAGCAATTAAAGTGGCATTGTAATGGCTGGCAAAGCTCCGAGATTAGGGCACGCAAACACAAAGCTGTTTTAACAGTGCCATTGTGTTCAGTGTATGGAATACATGACCTCAGTGCTTCTTCGGGTAGAGGGTAGGCAGTATTTGGCAGTGACCTATCTCTGTTTCTCTCTGTTTTTCTCTATCCCTCTTTTCTCTTTTCCTTCCTTTTTTCTAAAATTGGGTTATCATTTTGAAGGACCATGAGATAATCTGACAGGGACTATTTTGGAGCACATAAAATTATATTTTGAGTATAATTTTTCGGAAGAGACATCTCTGTCTTTAAGGAATGATTTTAAAAAGTATATTGGTTCTTGGATTTTTAAAAATGTTTTTTTCCTTCAAATTCTATTCTGTGTCTTCAGTTATTCAGTATTATTGACCTCTATGATATATATTTTGTATTTTGGTGAGTACTGTCACATCTTAAACATTCATAATAAGATAACTAAGATATTAGTTTAAATGGTCTTAGGAAGTTACTGGTAAATTGAAAGCTATTTTGCCTGTCCTTTCTGTCCATGTAAAATGCCTATTGTCTGCCTGTTTGGGGATTAGATATGGGAAAGTTTTCCTATCATGTTGTGAATATATGGGCAATGAGAAAGCATCCTCATTGAAAGCAAGATATTAGAAAGTGTTAAAAAATAATACTTGGGCACTGCAGGATGCATTGGGAGGAACATAGGGATGAAGGAGCATACATGTAAATAGACCAGTATGACAAGTGTGTATTGAGAGCTTAAGTAGAGGCCATGTACAGGGGGATTTCAAAGACAGCTTCTCAGAGAAGGCGATGTGGAGCTGAGTATTGAGGATTAAATAGGAGTTGGCTAGATGAAGAAATGAGAGAGCAACCGTGAGGGAGCATGGAATGTGCCAAGGAAGGTGCCTGCGAACCCAAGTGAATATAGAAACTTCCACTAGGAGTCAGGACTTTTTTTCTGCTCTGTTTATAGTCTGGGTTTCATGCTAAATACAATGGGGAAACATTTAATGGTTTAGAGTCTGGGAGTGATGTAATGGGACTTACATTCCTGTTGAGGTTGGATTGGAGGGTGATCAAATTGGATGCTGGGAAATTAATTGGGAGATTATTGTGGTTGTCATTTTGAGACTTGGAGGCACCTGAAATCGTGGTTGAAATAGAGTAGAAAGGATGCTTTTAAGCCATATTAAGGAAGAACTAGCAGGACGTGGTGATCAATTTGGAGCATGAAGATAGAGGAAGATGGTGGGTGGATGATTTCCAGGTACTTGGTTTGGCTGACATTAATGGATGTCACATACATGTGTCACATGTCACATGGATGTTTGGCTGACACATCATCAATATGATGTGGATTGTGATTGAGAATAAAGGAGGAGAAACATATTGGATGGATGATAATGAATTGAATTGTAGAGACTGATTTTGAGACATCTAAGTGGATGTGTCTTAAAAGGCTAGTATGACTTTGGGGATACCTTTGACTTCCAATATTTAACTTATGCTCTGTGCACTCCTTCTCAGTCTCTTAGTTTGCTTCTTTCATGTGCTCAATAAGTGTTGGTATTTTCCAGAGTCCATATTAATCACTCTTCTCCATACTATTCCTACTCATCTGTTCTCTTGGCTTCAAAAGTCTGCTCCATTGAAGACTCACAGATTTTTACCTCTAGACAGGACATATATCCTGAGTTCCAGTTGCTCACTCTAACTGTACTTGTCTCAATCTAGATACTCTCTGGGTATCTAAAGATCAGCATGTCCTCATTTTCTCCCATTAATTTTATAGTGTCAGTTCAGTCAGTTAGTCAGTCAGTTCAGTCTCTCAGTCGTATCTGACTCTTTGCAACCAATGAATCGCAGCACGCCAGGCCTCCGTCTCCATCACCAACTCCTGGAGTTTACTCAAACTCGTGTCCATCTAGTCAGTGATGCCATCCAGCCATTTCATCCTCTGTCGTCCCCTTCTCCTCCTGCCCCCAATCCCTCCCAGCATCAGGGTCTTTTCCAATGAGTGAACTCTTCGCATGAGGTGGCCAAAGTATTGGAGTTTCAGCTTTAGCATCAGTCCTTCCAATGAACACCCAGGACTGATCTTTAGGATGGACTGATTGTACCTCCTTGCAGTCCAAGGGACTCTCAAGAGTCTTCTCCAACACCACAGTTCAAAAGCATCAATTCTTCAATGCTCAGCTTGCTTCACTGTACAACTCTCACATCCATACATGACCACTGGAAACCATAGCCTTGACTAGACGGACCTTTGTTGGCAAAGTAGTGTCTCTGCTTTTGAATATGCTATCTAGGTTGGTCATAACTTTCCTTCCAAGGGGTAAGCGTCTTTTAATTTCATGGCTGCAGTCACCATCTGCAGTGATTTTGGAGCCCCCCAAAATAAAGTCTGACACTGTTTCCACTGTTTCCCCATCTATTTCCCATGAAGTGATGGAACCAGATGCCATGATCTTCGTTTTCTGAATGTTGAGCTTTAAGCCAACTTTTTCACTCTCCTCTTTCACTTTCATCAAGAGGCTTTTAGTTCGTCTTCACTTTCTGCCACAAGAATGGTGTGTCATCTGCATATCTGAGGTTATTGATATTTCTCCCAGCAATCTTGATTCCAGCTTGTGCTTCCTCCAGCCCAGCCATGGTGTACACTGCACATAAGTTAAATAAGCCGGGTGACAATATACAACCTTGACGTACTCCTTTTCCTATTTGGAACCAGTCTGTGCTATGTCCAGTTCTAACTGTTGCTTCCTGACCTGCATACAGGTTTCTCAAGAGGCAGGTCAGGTGGTCTGGTATGCCCATCTCTTTCAGAATTTTCTACAGTTGATTCTGATCCAGACAGTCAAAGGCTTTGGCATAGTTAATAAAACAGAAATAGATGTTTTTCTGGAACTCTATTGTTTTTTCCATGATCCAGCAGATGTTGGCAATTTGATCTCTGGTTCCTCTCCCTTTTCTAAAACCAACTTGAACATCTGGAAGTTCACAGTTCACGTATTGCTGAAGCCTGGCTTGGAGAATTTTGAGCATTACTTTACTAGCATGTGAGATGAGGGCAATTGTGCAGTAGTTTGAGCATTCTTCGGCGTTGCCTTTCTTTGGGATTGGAATGAAAACTAACCTTTTCTAGTCCTGTGGCCACTGCTGAGTTCTCCAAATTTGCTGGCATATTGAGTGCAGCACTTTCACAGCATCATCTTTCAGGATTTGAAATAGCTCAAGTGGAATTCCATCACCTCCACCAGCTTTGTTCGTAGCGATGCTTTCTAAGGCCCACTGACTTCACATTCCAGTAAGTCTGGCTCTAGGTGAGTGATCACACCATTGTGATTACCTGGGTCATGAAGCTCTTTTTTGTACAGTTCTTCTGTGTATTCTTGCCAGCTCTTCTTAATATCTTCTGCCTCTGTTAGGTCCATACCATTTCTGTCCTTTATCGAGCCCATCTTTGCATGAAATGTTCCCTTGGCATCTCTAATTTTCATGAAGAGATCTCTAGTCTTTCCCATTCTGTTGTTTTCCTCTATTTCTTTGCATTGATCATTAAGGAAGGCTTTCTTATCTCTCCTTGCTATTCTTTGGAACTCCGCAATTCAAATGGGAATATCTTTCCTTTTCTCTTTTGCTTTTCACTTCCTTTTTTTTCACAGCTATTTGTAAGGCCTCCCCAGACAGCCATTTTGCTTTTTTGCATTTCTTTTCCATGAGGATGGTCTTGATCCCTGTCTCCTGTACAATGTCAGGAACCTCCATCCATAGTTCATCAGGCACTCTGTCTATCAGATCTAGTCCCTTAAATCTATTTCTCACTTCCACTGTATAATCAAAAGGGATTTGATTTAGGTCATACCTGAATGGTCTAGTGGTTTTCCCTACTTTCTTCAATTTCAGTCTGAATTTGGCAATAAGGAGTTCATGATCTCCTTATACACATGATTTATAGTGTAGCACAGTCTAATGCTCAAGAGCACAGATGCTAGAGTTAGACTTTCTAGGTTTGAGTCTTAGATCTGTCCCTTACTAGCTTTGTGACTTTGAGAAAATTATGTAGCTTTTCTGTGCCTCAGTGTCCTCCCTGGTGAAGTGAAAATAACAATAATATCTACCTCATAGGGTTGTTATGCAAGTGAAAATAACAATAATATCTACCTCATAGGGTTGTTATGCGGAGAAGGCAATGGCACCCCACTCCAGTACTCTTGCCTGGAAAATCCCATGGACGGAGGAGCCTGGAAGACTGCAGTCCATGGGGTAGCTGAGGGTCGGACACGACCAATGACTTCACTTTCACTTTTGACTTTTATGCATTGGAGAAGGAAATGGCAACCCACTCCAGTGTTCTTGCCTGGAGAATCCCAAGGACAGGAGAGCCTGGTGGGCTGCTGTCTATGGGGTCGCACAGAGTCGGACACGACTGAAGTGACTTAGCAGCAGCAGGGTTGTTATGAAGATCAATATAAGAGATGATGTTATGAGAGTGATGCTTGGTACACAGTAAACATATCGTAGCTGTAACTGGATCTTTCTGTATTTCCTCTTCTGGTTAATGGCACCACTCTTCAATCAGGTCCCCAAACCAGAAATGTGAGATTTATCTTAACTCCTTCATATCATTTCATTCCACATGAAAGTGATCATTAAGTCCTGTCAATTGTCTATTCTCTTTATTGTCTTCTGTCTTCACTGTCTTCACTATCACTACCTTGGATTTAACCTTTATCATCTTCTTCCCCAGTGACCTAGACTGGTTAATGACTAGTCTCCCTATCTTTTGTCATCCCTCTTTTCAACGTTCTCTGTAGAGTCCCCCTTTCTGACTCTTTGCGACCCCATGGACTCTAGCCTGGCTGGCTCACCTGTCCATGGGATTCTCCAGGCAAGCATACTAGAGTGGGTTGCCATTTCCTACTCCAGGGAATCTTCCTGACACAGGGATTGAACCTGAGCCTCCTGCATTGTAGGTAGTTTCTTTACCACTGTGCCACCTGGGAAGACCGTGGCTCTTTTTTTTCCCCCTTTGATACAATATGTAGTATTTTACAAATTAAACATCCAGCATGCATACAAAATAAGCACACTGCTCTAGACATAGGACTGGTACATTAATCAAAGCATGGCAAGTCAAATAAATAAAATGCATTATACTAGACCCTAAGGAAGTGTGTCCCACTGTTAGGTTATTTTTTAGCATAATTTTGTTCAGCAGAAGACTATATAGTTCATTTTTCAATCATGAAATTGAAATTGATCTGTAATTTGATCAATTAAAACTCTTCAGTTCCCTCTTGTTTTCATAGGAATAAAACCCCAAAAAACTGAAGCCTCTAAGGTCTTCTCCAGACACTTCTCACCTCATCCTGACCTTCCTTTAATACTTATAGTTCCATGATGTTCTGTGTTATGTAGATCTCTTCCCCATGTCTTTATACCTCCTGATCTCCTGTGAAGTCCCTCCTACCTCATGTGTTTCTGAAATAGTTTCTGCCTAGTACCCCAAAAAGAATAGATTATTCTCTATGGTGTGTTTGTACTTCACCTTATCAATCATAGAACTTAACCGTAGAGCTTGTTGTAGTTATTTCCATGTTATTTCCCACCTGCCACCTCAGCATCTATTTCTGCTTCATTTACTATGTCAAAGCCTTTGACTGTGTGGATCACAACAAACTGTGGAAAATTCTTAGAGAGATGGGAATACCAGACCACCTTACCTGCCTCCTGAGAAACCTGTATGCAGGTCAAGAAGCAACAGGTTAGAACCGTACATGGAACAAAGGACTGGTTCTAAATTGGGAAAGGAGTGCATCAAGGCTGTATATTGTCACCCTGCTTATTTAACTTATATGCAGAATACACCATGTGAAATGCTGAGCTGGATGAAGCACAGACTGGAATCACGATTGCTGGGAGAAATATCAATAACCTCAGACATGCAGTTGTCACCACCCTAATGGCAGAAAGCGAAGAGGAACTAAAGAGCCTCTTGATGAAGGTGTAAGAGGAGAGTGAAAAAGTTGGCTTAGAACTCAACATTCAAAAAATGAAGATCATGGCATGTGGTCCCATCACTTCATGGAAAATAGATGGGGAAACAATGGAAACAGTGACAGACTTTATTTTCTTGAACTCCAAAATCACTGCAGATGGTGACTGCAGCCATAAAATTAAAAGACACTTGCTCCTTGGAAGGAAAGCTATGACCAACTTCAACAGGATATTAAAAAGCAGAGACCTTACTTTGCCAGCAAAGGTTCATACAGTCAAAGCTATAGTTTTTTCAGTAGTCATGTACGGATATGAGAGTTGGACCATAAAGAAAACTGAGCACTGAAGAATTGATGCTTTTGAACTGTGGTGTTGGAGAAGATTCTTGGGAGTCCCTTGGATTGCAAGGAGATCAAAACAGTCCATCCTAAAGGAAATCAGTCCTGAATATTCATTGGAAGGACAATGCTGAAGCTGAAGCTCCAATACCTTGGCCACGTGATGGGAAGAGCCAACTCATTAGAGAAGACCCTGATGCTGGGAAAGCTTGAAAGCAGGGGGAAAAGGGGATAATGGAGGATGAGATGGTTGGATGGCATCATCAACTCAATGGACATGAGTTTGAGTAAGCTCTAGGAGATGGTGAAAGCCTGGGAAGCATGGGATGCTGCAGTCCATGGGGTCACAAAGAGTCAGACATGACTGAACAACTGAACATCAACAGTCTCCCTCCAAGACTAAGATTGTTTGAATGGATCAGTTATTTGAATTAACTTTTTGGAGGTTAAGAGTCATACCTCTTGGCTTTAGTCAAGGGCAAATGTTAAACATTTATTTATTGAACAGACCATTTAGTTAGTCTCATTACATCTATATTGAACAAAAGCATGTTCATAATTTATTTGCTAAGGGGGGAATTCTTTTAGCTTTTCTGATACAGCAATTGCTCTTTTTTTAGGTTTCTGAGGGTCACTCATTTTGTAATTGAACAATGATCATATTTCCTGGTAACTAAGTTTCTGGAAGAGCCAATAGGAAATGTTATCAAAGTGGTTCTTAGACCATAGCATGGAAACTGTTCTCTACTTTTTGTTCAGGAATCAGGAAACCATGAAAGAGAACTGACTTATTGCCTGAAGACCAGCTGTTAAGACTGTGTAGATTAGTGCTTTGTTGAGGTGGGCTGAGAGAGAAGAAAGGCATTAGGATTGTGGCTGCTATGTGGCATAGAGAGGGAGGCACTACTCCTGCCTTAAAAATCTGTACAGTCCAATCATAGGTGAGGCATTCAGGCTAAAGAAGGGAGTCAATGTAACACTACATCTCTCCAGATTACTCTTCTCACTTTAGTTTGAAAGTCTATTTTTGAGGAAAAGGGTACATAATTTATATCCACAGTAATAGTAAAGGGACAGTCATTTTTTCCTGCATTATTTCAATGAAGTAATTTTTCCATTACATCTGCTTTCAGGAGAACCAACCACCTGAAATTCAAATGGATGGTTGTATTTAGTGGCTAAGGAATTATTCATGATTCTTATATCAGTGCCCTGGCTCCCTGTCAATTGAGGCTGGAATAAGGAACTGAGATTTCCAAAACTGTGCAGCTGGTAAACATCAAGGGGACCAATCGGGTGGGGTCTCAGGCTCTTCAGATCCATATTTCATTCATTAAATGTTAAAAATTGTCAAGGCTGTTTTTTGTAGATGAGAGAATGCTAAAATATAAGGGAAAACACCCCATAGCTGTATTGTAACAATAATAATAGTACTACTTTTTTTTTCTGTGGTGCTTTGGTTTTTAAAAATTTGCCATGTGTTGCATTTCATTTGATTTCATAGAATTATTTCAAATTAGTAGAAAAGGAAACTGAGGTTTAGAGAATTTTGCCCATTCCATGGTAGAATTGGGGCTCTATGAGAGGTTCTCTGTGTTTTATTTGAGGGTTCAACCCCTCAGCTTTAACAGCAGGAGGCTGCTGGGCATATGGTTTTCATGCTGCTGTATCACCAGAATGACGTGAATCTTCAGGGAGCCAGATTAATTACTCTTCAGAAGAGATTTCTCTCTGGTGCTTTCTTGTGCTCAAATCCTGCTGTGAAGTCAGAAAAGACTTTGAAATGGCAGGATTTGGTAACCAAATCTTTTGACTTTTGGTGGGAATGTATGTGTTGCAGGTAGAATTGGTTAGAGCCACGAAGTGGGTACTTGAAAGCACTTATTACTCTTAATGAAAACTTCTGTTTACTTAATACAAAAGTAGAGATAAGTGTAAGCTATATCTGTTGGATTACTTTTTAGCCAAACATATGATAATTATTTGCTATTTAAAATGTATGATACCTTCTCTTTTGCTTTAATAATGTTCAAAGGATTGTTCTTACATCTACAGTATAAACATATGATCACAAGCATGAGTTGAAACAGATGCCAACACAAAGGTATTAAGTAACTAAACCTCCTTTGCTCCTTCATTCCATCTTTCTTTCTACCTCTTTCTCTTAAAGAAAATACTTTATTGACTTGTTAAACAGCATCACTCAGTCCTGTGTATTTTATTTTTGGCATCTATATATACTGAAACCTCATTCATGGTCCTAATAACTCAAACAGATGGCCTCTAGCTCTTTGGAGTTTTGTTTTGTTCTCCCTTTATCCATCTTGATTCTCAAATTAACTTTCTCTTTTTAGGCCTTGGCCCAGAGTAGGTCTGATTTTCTTAAAGTGATTATTGAAAACATTCAAAATAGCAAATATTCTATTAATAATATAGATCCTGGAGATTATTAAAAGAGTTTCTAATTATATGTACTTAGATGTTTTTAAAAAGGCAAAATGGTATCTGAGGAGGCCTAACAAATAGCTGAGAAAATAAGAGAAGGTAAAGGCAAAGGCTATTGGTTTTTCCAGTGGTCATGTATGGATGTGAGAGTTGGACTATAAAGAAAGCTGAGTGCCAAAAAATTCATGCTTTTGAACTGTGGTGTTGGAGAAGACTCTTGAGAGTCCCTTGGACTGCAAGGAGATCCAACCAGTCCATTCTGAAGGAGATCAGCCCTGGGATTTATTTGGAAGGAATGATGCTAAAGCTGAAACTCCAGTACTTTGGCCACCTGATGCGAAGAGTTGACTCATTGGAAAAGACTCTGATGTTGGGAGGGATTGGGGGCAGGAGGAGAAGGGGACGACAGAGGATGAGATGGTTGGACGACATCACCAACTCGATGGACATGGGTTTGGGTGGACTCTGGGAGTTGGTGATGGACAGGGAGGCTTGGCGTGCTGTGGTTCATGGAGTCGCAGCGGACATGACTGAGCAACTGAACTAAAGGCAAAGGAGAAAAGGAAAGATATACCCATTTGAATACAGAGTTCCAAAGAATAGCAAGGAGAGATAAGAAAGCCTTTCTTAATGATCAGTGCAAAGAAATAGAGGAAAACAACAGAATGGAAAGACTAGAGATCTCTTCAAGAAAATTACGGAAAACAAAGGGAACATTTCATGCAAAGATGGACACAATAAAGAACAGAAATGATATGGATCTAACAGAAGCAGAAGATGTTAAGAAGAGGTGGAAGAATACACAGAAGAACTGTACAAAAAAGATCTTCATGACTCAAATAACCACGATGGTGTGATCACTCACCTAGAGCCAGACATCCTGGAATGGGAAGTCAAGTGGGCATCACTTAGGAAGCATCACTATGAACAAAGTTAGTGGAGGTGATGGAATTCCAGTTGAGCTATTTCAAATCCTAAAAGATGACGCTGTGAAAGTGCTGCACTCAACATGCCAGCAAATTTGGAAAACTCAGCAGTGGCCACAGGACTGGAAAACGTCAGTTTTCATTCCAATTCTGAAGAAGGGCAATGCCAAAGAATGTTCAAACTACTGCACAATTGCACTCATCTCACATGCTAGTAAAATAATGCTCAAAATTCTCCAAGACAGGCTTCTGCAGTACGTGAACCATGAACTTGTAGATGTTCAAGCTGGATTTAGAAAAGGCAGAGGAACCAGAGATCAAATTGTCAACATCTGCTGGGTCATCAGAAAAGCAAGAGAGTTCCAGAAAAACATCTACTTTTGCTTTGTTGACTATGCCAAAGCCTTCGACTGTATGGATCACAACAAACTAGAAAATTCTTAAAGAGATGGGCATACCAGACCACCTGACCTGCCTCCTGAGAAATCTGTATGCAGCTCAAGAAGCAACAGTTAGAACTGGACGTGGAACAACAGACTGGTTCCAAATAGGGAAAGGAGAACGTCAAAGCTGTGTATTGTCACCCTGCTTACTTAACTTATGCACAAAGTACATTGTATGAAATGCCAGGCTGGATGACCCACAAGCTAGAATTAAGATTGCGGGGAGAAATATCAATAACCTCAGATACGCGGGTGACACCACGCTTATGACAGAAAGCGATGAAGAACTAAAGAGCCTCTTGATGAAAGTGAAAGAGGAGACTGAAAAAGTTTCCTTAAAACTCAATATTCAGCAAACTAAAATCATGGCAACTGGTCCTATCACTTCATGGCAAATAGATGGGGAAACAGTGGCAGACTTTATTTTTGGGGGCTCCAAAATCACTGCAGATGGTGACTGCAGCTGTGAAATTAAAAGACACTTCCTCTTTGGAAGAAAATCTATGCCCAACCTAGTTCAGTTCACTTCAGTCTCTCAGTCATGTCTGACTCTTTGTGAACCCATGAACTGCAGTATGGCAGGCCTCCCTGTCCATCACCAACTCCCGGAGTCCACCCTAACCCAATGTCCATCGAGTCAGTGATGCCATCCAACCATCTCATCCTTTGTTGTCCCTTTCTCCTCCTGTCCTCAATCTTTCCCAGCATCAGGGTCTTTTCCAATGAGTCAGCTCTTCGCATCAGGTGGCCAGAGTATCGGAGTTTCAGCTTCAATATCAGTCCTTCCAATGAACACCCAGGACTGATCACCTTTAGGATGGACTGGTTGGATCTCCTTGCAGTCCAAGGGACTCTCAAGAGTCTTCTCCAACACCACAGTTCAAAAGCATCAATTCTTCAGCGCTCAGCTTTCTTTATAGTCCAACTTTCACATCCATACATAGCTACTGGAAAAACCATAGCCTTGAGTAGACGAACCCTTGTTGACAAAATAATGTCTCTGATTTTTAATATGCTGTCTAAGTTGGTCATAACTTTCCTTCCAAGGAGTAAGCGACCAACCTAGACAGCATATTCAAAAGCAGAGACATTACTTTGCCAACAAAGGTCCATCTAGTCAAAGCTGTGGTTTTTCCAGTAGCCATGTATGGATGTGAGAGTTGGACTATAAAGAAAGCTGAGCACCGAAGAATTGATGCTTTTGAACTGTGGTGTTGGAGAAGACTCTTGAGAGTCCCTTGGACTGCAAGGAGATCCAACCAGTCCATCCTAAAGGAGATCAGTCCTGAATGTTCATTGGAAGGACGATGCTGAAGCTGAAACTCCGCAGAGATTCGGACATGACTTAGTGACTGAACTGAACTGACTGAAATGTTTTTAAAACAATGTTAGTCTCTCATTTCTGAACTCTAATGTATTTTATCTGGTCTCTTCTAAATGGTTTCCTATGTGCATGCATGTCTCTTCCTATTAGATTTCATACACCTAAGTACAGACCCATGGCCACAGCATCTCTCTAGGAGTTCTTAGTTTTTCAGTGAATTTTTTGATAATAAATAATATTATTTATTCTGGTAGAATTTTTTTAAAGAGTAAAACACATCTGTAATTTCACTATTCTCTATTTTAGTCACATCAGTGACATTCCAAATGAAACTTAGCCTTTGGAGTCAAGGAGTAAATTCATTAACCTACCTAAGAGGCTGTTAGAATTTACACTAGTGCTTGCAAAATAAATTCGTTGTAAGTGGAGGAAATTTTGCTCAATTTTATCCCTGTAATGCCCTGTTTTAAAGTATCAGTGGAGCTAAAGCCTTGGGTTTTGCAGTCTTCTCACTGACCTTTACTGGTTGTAGAAGCTGTTGTTTACTGAAATCCCATCTGTGTTGAGGCTGTGTTCTGCCAAATTTCCTACAAAACTGATAGTAGTTCCAGGCCATTCAGTTCAGTTCAGTCACTCAGTCGTGTCCGACTCTTTGCGACCCCATCGACTACAGCACGCCAGGCCTCCCTGTCCATCACCACTCCCGGAGTTTACTCAAGCTCATGTCTGTCAAGTCGGTGATGCTATCCAGCTATCTTATCCTCTGTTGTCCCCTTCTCCTCCTGCCTTCAATATTTCCCAGCATCAGGGTCTTTTCAAATCAGTCAGTTCTTCTCATCAGGTGGCCAAAGTATTGGAGGTTCAGCCTCAGCATCAGTCCTTCCAATGAACATTCAAGACTGATCTCCTTTAGGATGGACTGTTTTGATCTCTTTGCAGTCCAAGGGACCCTCAAGAGTCATCTCCAACACCACAGTTCAAAACCATCAATTCTTCAGCACTCAGCTTTCTTTATAGTTCAAATCTCATATCCATACATGACTACTGGAAAAACCACAGCTTTGACTAGATGGACCTTTGTTGGCAAAGTAATGTCTCTGCTTTTGAATATGCTGTCTAGGTTGGTCATAGCTTTTCTTCCAAGGAGCAAGTGTCTTTTAATTTCATGGCTGCAGTCACCATTTGTAGTGATTATGGAGCCCCTCAAAATAAAGTCTGTCACTGTTTCCACTGTTTCCCCATCTATTTGCCATAAAGTGATGGGATCAGATGCCATGATCTTAGTTTGCTGAATGTTGAGTTTTAAGGAAACTTTTTCAGTCTCCTCTTTCACTTTCATCAAGAGGCTCCTTAGTTCTTCTTTGCTTTCTGCCATAAGGGTGGTGCCATCTGCATATCTGAGGTTATTGATATTTCCCCTGGCAATCTTGATTCCAGTTTGTACTTCATCCAGTCCAGCGTTTCTCATGATGTACTCTGCATATAAATTAAATAAACAGGGTGACAATGTACAGCTTTGATGTACTTCTTTCCTTATTTGGAACCAGTCTGTTGTTCCATGTCCAGTTCTAACTATTGGTTCCTGACCTGCATACAGATTTCTCAGCAGGCAGGTCAGGTGGTCTGGTAGTCCCATCTCTTTAAGAATTTTCTACAGTTTGTTGTGATCCACACAGTCAAAGGCTTTGGCATAGTCAATAAAGCAGAAATAGATGTTTTTCTGGAACTCTCTCTCTTTTTCGATGATCCAGTTGATGCTGGCAATTTGATTTCTGGTTCCTCTGCCTTTTCTAAATCCAGCTTGAACATCTGGAAGTTCATGGTTCATGTACTGTTGAAGCCTGGCTTGGAGAATTTTTAGCATTACTTTAAGCATGTGAGATGAGTGCAATTGTGCATTAGTTTGAGCATTCTTTGGCATTGCCTTTCTTCGGGATTGGAATGAAAACTGACATTTTCCAGTCCTGTGGCCATTGCTGAGTTTTCCCAATTTGCTGGCATATTGAGTGCAGCACTTTCACAGCATCATCTTTTATGAATTGAAATAGCTCAACTGGAATTTCATCACCTCCACTAGCTTTGTTCATAGTGATGCTTGGTAAGGCCCACTTGACTTCCCATTCCAGGATGTCTGGCTCTAGGTGAGTGATCAGACCATTGTGATTATCTGGGTCGTGAAGATCTTTTTTGTATATTTCTTCTGTGTATTCTTGCCACCTTTTCTTAATATCTTCTGCTTCCTTTAGGTCCCTACCATTTCTGCCCTTTATTGTGCCCATCTTTGCATGAAATGTTACCTTGGTATGTCTAATTTTCTTGAAGAGATTCCACGCTGTTATTACCCACTAGATGGTTCAGGAACATTTCCTATTGCGAGGCCAGTGGTTCTCCAACCATGGTGAACATCAGTCCCCTGGTGCTTGTTAAAGAGTCTCGATGCTGCTTCTTCTCCCGATGGATCCTGGGTGTCTGTGGTCAAAATACTTTCTGGTGGTCCTGGAGCTACTTTTTGGGAACCATTGCCATTGGGTCTTAAGTTTATTTTGAATGGAATTTTGTGATTTTTAAAATTATGACTCTTCTAAAAGTTGTGAAGCATTCTAAGTGTGTTTAAAATCAGTGTTATAGATACGTTTATGAATTCTCTTTAAAATTGCAGAATCTGTACTGAGTTATGTGCCAGTGTAGATGTAATTATAAAATACTTTCTTTGCTGTAGTTTTATTGATCTAGTGCATATTAGCATGCCATTTTAAAGAAAATGTTTATTTGAAAAAAATCTCCTTTTTAATAAGCTCCTATCAGGAATGAAAACAACAAAAAAATCAAATTGCAGTATTTTTTCTGCTGTTACTTCTTACATACCCAACATTTATCTCTACTTAGTCCATCCTAAAGGAGATTAGTCCTGGGTGTTCATTGAAAGGACTGATGTTGAAGGTGGAACTCCAATACTTTGGCCACCTGATGCAAAGAGCTGACTCATTTGAGAAGACCCTGATGCTGGAAAAGATTGAGGGCAGGAGGAGAAGGGGACGACAGAGGATGAGATGGTTGGATGGCATCACCGACTCAATGGACATGGGTTTGGGTAGACTCTGGCAGTTGGTGATGGATAGGGAGGCTTGGTGTGTTGCAGTTCATGGGGTTGCAAAGAGTCGGACATGACTGAGCAACTGAACTGAACTGAATCCCATATTTTGTGTGACTGTATTTGGGGAGAAATTTTATGTATTTGGAAGATACAGTTTAATGTGCCTTTATGACCTCTTAAAATGGACAGTATTTGATGGTGTGAGTATTAGTCTTGAAGGTGGATGAAGCAATGAATTTTTTAATTACCAAAGAGTTTAATGATCCACTTCCACATCAGATGTTTTTCTAAATGTATGTTCTCTGAAAATAAAAAATAATTGACAATACACAGTAGTCTAAGGCAAATTTTTATTAATTAATTCCAGCTAAATGAGTGAATTACATATTCCAGTGAGGTCATTATAATAATGCATGTGTGTTAATATTCAGTATAAGGACCCTTACCCAGTCCTCCTTTTTTGTTTTGCAAATACCTCTTTTATAAGTTGGATCTTGCATTGAAAGGTTGAAAATCATGGATCTTGATTTGTAATTTGATCAGTGATGAGAATTCCTTTAAATGCCTTAATCTGTTCTTTCTTTTTCTTTTTTTCTTAGGGACTTTCTCCCTCGAGGGTCAGGCATTGTAACTAGAAGGCCTCTAGTGCTGCAGCTGATTACTTCCAAAGCAGGTAACGGAAAAGGATATTTGCTACATGGATGACTGTATCTGTGGTACCTGTTTTCTCATTGCTGGGTTTTGGGTCGTAGCAGCAGAAATGTTTTGGTGATCATTAGCTGCTGATATGTTTCTCTAAAACACTTCCTTTTTCATTGATTTTTAAATTCTTTTTATTACATTTATTCTCATTGTAATATATCTGTAATTTTACAGTGTGGCATAACTTCTAATACCCCTTTGGTATGCTTCCTTCCTGCGCCTATGTGTGTGTGTGTGTCTGGGAATTTTTTTTTTTAAGTAATTTAATATCCATCTGAGGTTAAGACATAGACACAGGATCCAGGTTGGACATTTATAGTCAGCCAGCCACCTCTTTGCATTTTCTGAGTCAAGAGATAGGCGAGCTCCAGGATGGAAATTCACAATTAGCCAGCTTTCTCTTTGCAATTCCTAAGACAAGAGATAGGTAGACTCCAGTTGAGGAATTTACACCAGCCTTCTTGCCTGGAAAATCCCATGGATGGAGGAGCCTGGTGGGCCGCAGTCCATGGGGTCGCTAAGAGTCGGACATGACTGAGTGACTTCACTTTCACTTTTCACTTTCATGCATTGGAGAAAGAAATGGCAACCCACTCCAGTGTTCTTGCCTGGAGAATCCCAGGGATGGGGCAGCCTCATGGGCTGCCATCTATGGGGTCACACAGAGTCGGACACGACTGAAGTGACTTAGCAGCAGCATCCCATTTGCTCTCGAAAATGGATATAACTGCAGAAACAAGGTAAATAGCCAGTCTTTGTCTCTTGTTAACACCTCAAGGGAATAATCATGGCAAAGACAAAGAGAGGCAAAGACCCTTCTGAGAAAAAAGATAAGGGAGTTCAGTTCAGCTCAGTTCCTCAGTTGCTCAGCCATGTCCGACTCTTTGCAACCCCATGGACTGCAGCATGCCAGGCTTCCCTGTCCATCACCAACTCCTGGAGTTTGCTCAAACTCATGTCCATGGAGTCGGCAATGCCATCCAACCGTCTGATCCTCTGTTGTCCCCTTCTCCTCATGCCTTCAATTTTCCAGCATCAAAGTCTTTTCCAATGAGTCAGTTCTTTGCATCACGTGGCCAAAGTATTGGAGCTTCAGCTTCAGCATCAGACCTTCCAATGAATATTCAGGACTGATTTCCTTTAGGATTGAATGGTTGGATCTCCTTGCAGTCCAAGGGACTCTCAAGAGTTTTCTCCAACACCACAGTTCAAAAGCATCAATTCCTCGGCACTCAGCTTTTTTTATGGTTCAACTCTCACATCCATACATGACTACAGGAAAAATCATAGCTTTGACTAGATGGACCTTTGTTGGCAAAGTAATGTCTCTGTTTTTTAATATGCTTTCTAGGATGGTCATAGCTTTTCATCCAAGGAGCAAGCATCTTTTTATACATGGCTTCAGTTACCATCTGCAGTGATTTTTGAACCCCAAGAAATAAAGTCTATCATTGTTTCCATTGTTTTCCCATCTATTTTCCATGAAGTGATGGGGCCCGATGCCATGATCTTAGTTTTCTGAATGTTGAGTTTTAAGCCAGCTTTTTCCACTCTCCTCTTTAATCAGGAGGCTCTTCTTTCTGCCATAAGGGTGGTATCATCTGCATATCTGAGATATGCATGCAGATATCATGCGGCATTTCGCATGATGTACTCTGCATATAAGTTAAATAATCAGGGTGACAAGATAAGGGAGACATTACACATTTGCACAAAGTCTCCCCGAAATAAGTCAGAGGATAATTCCAGGCTATAATGAGTCTTGCTTCTCTCAGAAGCCTTCACTTTGAGATTCATCTTGACTGAGGAGTGTGTGTGCACCCCAGGGGAGTGTCCCAGGTTATGTCACATGTGGTAAAAGAAACCAGATAAGTGGCCTAATGAAGACAAAGACCTGGAAAAACTGCCTTATAGAAATGACTAACAGCCTGTTTACTGTGCTCCTCCTCAGCAGGGGGGTCTCCCACACCGTTTCGCTAGATGTGCGTCTCTGCCTTGCCTCTATCTCAACTAAACAAACTGTTTTTCTATGTGCTCCCCCACTTGTTGTGCTGTGTCTCTAATAATAAACGTTTTACCTGCATTTACAGTTTCTGCCTCTGTGATAAATGCATTTTTCACTGGGGGCAAAGATATAGGGAAAAACGGCTTATAGCTGCTAGCCCTTGCTGGTTTGGTGGCTAGGATTCCTGGTTTTCATACAGGCTACCCAGGTTCAATTCCTGGGCAGGGAACTAAGATCTCGCTTCATGCCACTCTTCCAAAGAATAGCAAGGAGAGGTAAGGCCTTCCTCAGTGATCAAGGCAAAGAAATGGAGGAAAACAACATAATGGGAAAGACTAGAGATCTCTTCAAGAAACTTAGAGATACCAAGGGAACATTTCATGCAAAGATGGGCACAATAAAGGACAGAAATGGTAGACCTAACAGAAGCAGAAGATATTAAAAAGAGGTGGCAAGAATACACAGAAGAAATATACAAAAAAGATCTTCATGACCCAGATAACATAATGGTGTGATCACTTACCTAAAGCCAGACATCCTGGAATGGGAAGTCAAGTGGGCATCACTTAGGAACCATCACTATGAACAAAGCTAGTGGAGGTAATGGAATTCCAGTTGAGGTATTCCAAATCCTAAAAGATGATGCTGTGAAAGTGCTGCACTCAATATGCCAGCAAATTTGGAAAACTCAGCAGTGGCCACAGGACTGGAAAAGGTCAGTTTTCATTCCAATCCTGAAGAAGGGCAATGCCAAAGAATGCTCAAACTACCGTACAATTGCACTCATCTCACATGCTAGTAAAATCATGCTCAAAATTCTCCAAGCCAGGTTTCAACAGTACATGAACGGTGAACTTCCAGATGTTCAAGCTGGATTTAGAAAAAGCAGAGGAACCAGAGATAAAATTGCCAACATCTGCTGGATCATCAAAAAAGCAAGAGAGTTCCAGAAAAACATATACTTTTGCTTTATTGACTAAGCCAAAGCCTTTCTATGGATCACAACAAACTGTAGAAAATTCTTAAAGGGATGCCTGACCTGCCTCCTGAGAAACCTGTATGCAGGTCAGGAAGCAACAGTTAGAACTAGACATGGAACAACAGACTGGTTCCAAATAGGGAAAGGAGTACATCAAGGCTGTATATTGTCACCCTGCTTATTTAGCTTTTATGCAGAGTACATCATGTGAAATGCCAGACTGGATGAAGCACAAGCTGTGATCAAGATTGCCTGGAGAAATATCAATAACCTAGATATGCAGATGACACCACCTTTATGGCAGAAAGTGAAGAAGAACTAAAGATCCTCTTGATGAAAGTGAAAGAGGAGAGTGAAAAAGTTGGCTTAAAGTCCAACATTCAGAAAACTAAGATCATGGCATCCAGTCCCATCACTTCATGGCAAATAGATGGGGAAACAGTGGAAAGAGTAACAGATTTTATTTCTTGGGATTCCAAAATCACTGCAGATGGTGACTGCAGACTTGAAATTAAAAGACGTTGCTCCTTGGAAGAAAAGCTATGACCAACCTAGATAGCATATTAAAAAGCAGCGACATTACTTTGCCAACAAAGGTCTGTCTAGTCAAAGCTGTGGTTTTTCCAGTAGTCATGTATGGATGTGAGAGTTGGACTATAAAGAAAGCTGAGCACAGAAGAATTGATGGTTTTGAACTGTGGTGTTGGAGAAGACTCTTTAGAGCCTCTTAGACTGCAAGGAGATCCAACCAGTCTATTCTAAAGGAAATCAGTCCTGAATATTCATTGGAAGGACAATGCTGAAGCTGAAACTTCAATACTTTGGCCAGCTGATGCAAAGAACTGACTCACTGAAAAAGACCCTGATGCTGAGAAAATTTGAAGCTGTGAGTAGAAGGGAATGACAGAGTATGAGATGGTTGGATGGCATTACCGACTCATGTTGATGAGTCTGAGTAAGCTCTGGGAGTTGTTGATGGACAGGGTAGCCTGGCGTGCTGCAGTCCATGGGGTCGCAGAGAGTTGGACACGACTGAGCAAGTGAACTGAACGTATTCATGCCAGTGTTTTCTGCTGCCTTGCCAAGATCACATTGAATATGCATGTTGTTGACTGGAAAAAAAAAAAAAAAAAACATGCACACGCAACCTAACAGTTGAACGCTGTCTTTGTGTGTGAGTGGGATGAAAAAGAATTTCCAAACTTGAGGCAGAATGAGGGGAGAATAAAATTTATTGGAGTGGGAGACAGTTAGAACAGCAGGCCAGCTCAAGGGAGAACCGACCCCTTTCATGGGGTATTAGCCAGTTTTTATAGCCCGAGGACAGAAAAAATTCCTACCGGAAGGTTGGCATTTGGTGATTGGTTAGGTTGCTATAAGATGGGTAATAGGGTGAGTATTTTACCCAATATATAGGGTCAGGTAACTGCTGGTTTAGATTCTGAGGCTCATGGCAACAGTTTCTATGGTGCTGGAAGTTCCAGAGATTTTTGTTCTGTGACCTTGGTACAGGGCTCCCCACACATATGACCTTGGTGTAGAGCTCCACAAGAGTTATTATTTTTTTGGTGGGAATTTTTGCTATTTCAAGCTCAAGAGACAGCATTTCAAGTATCCCTGAGATAACTACTCCAACAAGGAAAGGGGGGAGCTATGATACATAGGAATTTTGCAACAAAGGGAAGGTAGAAGGAACAAAGACTACTGTTAATAAAAGGAAACTAGATATCTCAAGTTTAAGGAATTTAGGGCTTTTCTATGTATGGGAAGATCTGGGCTCAGTGAAATCATTTCTTTGACATGCACCTCAGCTATCTGGGGTGAATATCCTGTGTTTTCACATCCTGAGTTTCCTCAGGGCTCATCTGTTCACCCTCTGGTGGTAGCTGCCAATCGCTGATGACTGTGACATCCTTTGTTTACTGATATGGCACACAATATTCCATTTATCAATATGCATGGTGTGTGTGTTATTCTATCCCTGGATTGGGAAGATCCCCTGGAGGAGGGCATGGCAACTCACTCCAGTATTCTTGCCCGGAGAATGCCCATGGACAGAGGAGCCTGGGGGGCTACAGTCCAGTGGGTCACAGAGTTGGACATGACTGAGTGACTAAGTACATACATACAACACAGGTATATTTGTATCTATATTTATATCTATATATGAATTTGTATCTAACGTACTGTTTTGCCCCTCTCAACACCATAATAATTTGATAGGCAAATGAGCTTTGTTTTAATCTTTTGTTTCTCTGTAACCAATGATGGAAAGTTATGACCAGCCTAGATAGCATATTAAAAAGCAGAGACATTACTTTGCCAACAAAGGTCTGTCTAGTCAAGGCTATGGTTTTTCCAGTGGTCATGTATGGATGTGAGAGTTGGACTGTGAAGAAAGCTGAGTGCCGAAGAATTGATGCTTTTGAATTGTGGTGTTGGAGAAGACTCTTGAGAGTCCTTTGGACTGCAAGGAGGTACAATTAGTCCATCCTAAAGGAGATCAGTCCTGGGTGTTCTTTGGAAGGACTGATAACTAAAGCTGAAACTCCAATACTTTGGCCACTTGATGCGGAGAGTTGACTCACTGGAAAAGACTCTGATGCTGGGAGGGATTGAGGGCAGAAAGAGAAGGGGACGACAGAGGATGAGATGGCTGGATGGCATCACCAACTTGATGGACATGAGTTTGGGTGAACTCTGGGAGTTGGTGATGGACAGGGAGGGCTGGTGTGCTGCGGTTCACGGAGTCCCAAAGAGTCAGACATGACTGAGTGACTGAACTGAACTAAACCAATGATGTGGAATTTTTTTTGTGTGTGTATTTATTTGGTATTTGTATTTCTTCTTTTGTGAATTGGCTATTTTTATCTTTCTCCATTTCTTTTTTGAGGATTTTGCTACTTTTCCCAGCAATTTCTTTGAATGTTTAAGATCGAAGCACTTGTAGTGTTGGTGTCTCATAATTAGTAAAAAACCAAAGTTGTGGAGATTTACCCTTACGTTTTCTTCTAACCATTTTATAGTTTTGTTCTTACACTTAGGCCTTTGATCCATTTTGAGTTAATTTTTATATATTGTACAAAGTAAGAACTCAACTTAATTTTCTGCAGGTATATTGTCTCAGCATCATTTGTTGAAAAGACTATTCTTTCTCCATTATATGTTTTTTTGCTCCTTTATTGAAAATTAATTTGCCATAGATATATGGGTTTATTTCTGGACTTTCAAGTCTATTCAGTTGATCTATATCTCTCTATTTGTGCCTGTACCATACTTTCTCCTTTTTCAAAAAATTTATTTATTTTCAGATGCCCTGGGTCTTTGTTGCTGCATGCAAGCTATCTCTAGTTGTGGCAAGTGGGGGCTGCTCTCTAGTTGCAGTGCATGGGCATCTCATTGTGGTGGCTTCTCTTGTTGCAGAGCATGGGCTCTAGAGTGTGCAGGCTTCAGTAGTTGTGGTGCATGGGCTTAGTATCCCCTCTGTAGATGGATTCTTCCCGGAGCAGAGATTGAACTATGTCCCCTGCTTTGGCAGGTGAATTCTTAACCCCTGGACCATCAGGAAAGTCCTCATTCTTTCTTAATTACCTTTACTTTGTATTACGTTTTCAAACTGAGAATGAATTTTTCTACTTTGTTCTTCCTTTTTCAAGATTGTTTTGGCTATCCTGAGTCTTTTAAAATTCTACGTGAATGTGAGAATTGGTTTGTTTTATCCTAGCAGTGCAAGATTGATTTAATATATGAAAATCAAGTAATGTATCACATCAATCGAATGAACACAGAAGTTACAGGATCATCTCAATAAGCTTAGAAAAAAGCATTAAAGGAAACCTACACCCTGTCATGGAACACTTGTCAAATTAGGAATACAAAGGAACTTCCTCAAGGACATGTATGAAAAACTCACAGCTAACATCATGCTTAATGGTGAAAGATTGAATGCATTTCCTCTAAGACTGGGAATAAGACAAGGATATCTACTATTGTCACTTCTACTTAATGTTGTACTGGAAGTTCTAGCTAGGGCAGTTGGGCAAGAGAAAAAATAAAAGACATTCATATTGGAAAGGATAGAGTAAAATTACCTCTATTTGCAGATGGTATAATCAAGTACATAGAAATTCTTAAGGAAATCACTAAAAAACTATTAGAACTAATAAATTAGCTCTGCAAGGTTAGAGGACACAAGATAAAGATACAAAAATTAACTGTATTTTTATATACTTGCAATGCACAATCAAAAAATTAAAGTAAGAAAATAATTCTATATACAATAGTATCAAAAAAGATACACTACTTAGGAATGTATTTAACAAAAGAAGAGCAAAATTTATACTCTGAAAACTACAAACTATTATTTAGATAATTGATTGAAAGACTTAATGATAAGATGGCAATACTTTACAATTTGATCAGTAGATTGAATGCAATCCCTATATCAATTCAAGGTTTCCCAAGTGATGCAATGGTAAAGAATTTGCCTGCTGATGCAGAAGACTCAAAAGATGCAGGTTTGATTCTTAGGTTGGGAAAACCCTGGAGTAGGAAATGACAACCCAATCCCGTATTCTTGCCTGGAAAATCCCATGAACAGAGGAGCCTGGCAGGCTACAGTCCATGGGGTCTCAAACAGTTGGACATGACTCTTTGAACAGGTAAATCACAATTCAGCTAACTTTTTGGTAGAAATTGTAGATATTTTAAGCCATTGTTTAATGTAAAAAAAAGTCCAAGTTTAATCCAAAGGAATAGACTCAAATGATGTCATTTGGAAAAAAGTAAATTGCTTATAAATCTACAATGTACCAGATATTATTTGAAGTTCTGGAAATATAGCAATGGCTAACCAAAGTCTCTGCCTCTCTGGTGATTTATAGTTTGGTTATATCAATTTTAATGTATAGAAGGTTTACTCTTTTTGGCTGTAAATATAAACATTTATGTTTAACAAAAAGTAAATAGCATAATTTTTTCCTTTCCATACATAAATATTTTTTTAACACTTAGTTCTGAAATTTATTTTCATGTATGAAGAAATAATTTTTTCCCAGTCTCCTTTATCTTATATTCTATTCTTATTGCAACCTTTTTCTGACTATCTTATTAGTTTCATTGTGCCAACACTACAGTGTTGCACCACGCAGCATGTGGACTCTTTGTTCCCCATCCAGGTCCCCTGTAATAGAAATGCAGAGTCTTAACCACTGGACTGCCAGGGAAGTCCCCACAGTGTTTTATGTTTAGCGGATTTATAATTTGCTTTAATATCTATCAGGGATATAGTCCTCCCCCCATTATTTATGGGTTCTTTTCTGTTGTGTCAAAGTTTAGAATAATTTTATAAAGACAAAATTATTGCTACTAGAATTATTTTAGCTTCAGTAGATTCGTTTAGAGAATAATTAATTTTTTTAATTGGAGTATAATTATATTGCAATGTTCTGTTAGTTTCTATGGTACAACAATGTGAACCAGCTGTAAGTATACATATATCTCCTTCCTCTTGAGCCTCCCTCCCACCCGCCATGACAATAATCAGTATCTTTAAAATATTCATTATTTTTTCCAATACAGGGACTATGCTATATCCTTTCATTTGCTCAAATTTTATTTTAGTAAAATTCTAAAAATATAGCATCCATCCTTTTCTAGTTAGGATATTTATATTTATTTTGTTGTTCTTGTAGTTTGAATATAGTTTTATTCCATTACATTTTCTAACTCTTCTTTGCTGATCTGAGTAAAAGCTGCTATTTTTAATTTTAATTTTTAAATTAAGCATCTTACTCTATATTTGACAGATTAAAATATTTTTAATTGATTCTCTTAGTTATTTTAGTTATATAGTAATTTCATTTGCATTTCTTAATTTATTCAGTAAGTATTTATCATGCAAATACTGGCATGGCTGAGAAAAGAGACTTATTGACCAGAATGTTAATAAACTTTGTTGCAGTGGGGACTTTTTGTTGAGTATTGACATGGAAAGATGTTCTTACGCATTGGACTCTTTTCAGGAGGGACATCGTGTGCTTTTTCCTTATAGCCTTTTATCAAGTCTCTCAGTCTTATCCCTTCTAAGCCCCTGATGGTTCTTTTACTACTTCCTGTTAATCAGTGAGGATCATACCTCATTCCCCTCCTCTCTCTTCTTGTGAAGTAGACGAGAAATTCACCCCTCATGGGAAACATACTGTCCCCACAATCCTTCAGGAACCTCAAAATGAGACTTTTTCATTGCAGTACTCTAGCTGATGCCAGCTGAGAACTGCCACCTTTTTTTTTTTTTTTTTTTTTACCTTAAAGACACACTGTTCATAGGGAAGTCTGGAGTATGACTATAGGCTTGGCTTGATGGAAGTCTAATGAAATGACAAAAAGAAAGAAGGGAGTACATATGTCACTGTTCATGGAATTTGCTTGTATCTTCAGATCCTAACTGGGATAAGTTCCATAAATACTACTTTGTCCTGTTAGATGCATTCATTCAACCAGTGTTTATTGAGTGATTCCTGTATATCAGACAAATACCTTGTCATCATGGAGTTTGCGTTCTTAGAGAGAAACCAGCAGCAAGTGCCAAAAAAAAGCCAAACAGAAGGTTAGGCGATGAAAAAAGTGAGCATTCAAGCCATGATGGTATTTGTGTAGGCATAAGGAAGTTAGGTAATTCTAAGGTGGGAGCTGTTTGTTTGTTTCAAGTTTAACAGAGGCCAGTAGGAATGGATGTGGAATGAGTGAAGAAGGGTACAAGGAGGTGGGGTAAGGAGAGACAGTGTTGCTGAAACAGGAGGAAAGCTGGTTGGGTAGTGTCCTGTGGACTGGGACCTTGAAAGAGAACATGACAGGAGGATTAGAGCCTTAAAGTAGGTGCCATTGAAAGTAACAGAAAGGAATGATAGAGTGATTCCGGGACTGAAAACTAGGCAAGGATAATTCCTGTACTCTTGACAAGCATGAAGGGATACCTCTTCTACTCCTACCAAATGGAAAGAGGAAAATGTGGGGGAAACTGCAGGTAAGTCTTGCAAAGACTTACTGCGGAGTCCTTCTTTGATGACTTCATTTTCTCTAAAAGTGGGAGACAAAGTATTTGCTGATAATGATTAGTTTATCTTTTTATTTCCACCAGCATATCTTTAATTTCTCTTTAATGCCCTATTACAGAACCAGGCTGTGCTCCTAGTTTGATGAAAATGCCTCTTGTGTTAAATTATGCATATGCTGTTTGCTATTTGTTTTGCCTTTTAATACTATTTAATAGTTCCTATTAAACTATCAAATACTATTTAATGATTCCTGGTAAGGAACTATTTTATTCATAAATTTTAAAAGATTAAAAAAAATAACAAATAGGTATATAATTTTATTAAGTTCATTTTAGCATTTATTGAGATGGTCTTTTAAAATACTCAGATACGTTCACCCTTGTGTGTGCTGTGTGTGCTCAGTCGTGTCTGACTTTTTGTGACCCCATGCGCTATAGCCTGCCAGGTTCCTCTGTCCGTGGAATTTTCCAGGCCAGAATCCTGGAGCAGGTTGCCATTTCCTACTTCAAGGGTCTTACTTTTATAGATTTCTACATTTATTTGATTATAGTAACTTAATTCTTTAATGTACTGTTGAAATATTTTCACTAATTTACTTAGGTTATTTACACTTGTCTCTATACACATCTATCTTGTAGATGTTATAGTGTTATCAAGTGAAAGCTGTACTAGTCAGAATAAAAAAATTGAGTAACATTCTCTGTATTTTGACTTCTGTTAGCTAGCGGAGGAAGGAGAGGGTAGGACAAATTGAAAGAGTAACACTGAAAAATATAAATTACCATATGTAAAATAGATAGTTAAAAGGAAGTTGCTGTATACCACAGTGAACTCAGCCAGGTACTCTGTGATGACCTAGAGGGATAGGAGGGATTGGAAGGTGGGAGGGAGGTTCAAGAAGTAGGGGACATATGTATACTTATGGCTGATTCTTGTATGGCAGAAACCAATACAACATTATAATGCAATTATCCTCCAATTAAAAATAAATTTAAAAAAACTACCAGTAATGATGCATTTTGGTTTCTGTTTCCAAAAACCAGAAGGGCTGCTAATGTTGTTTATTACAAAGGGTTATGTCTTCACCTCAGGGGTTTAGAGACAGTAGCCATGGGCAGTTAAAACCTGGGCAAGGTTAGACTTGAGACTCTGGTTGTGTTGGGGACTGAGACCTGGGTGTCATGCACATGGGAAATATTAAAAACCATAAGGATACTTAGTGTTCTGATGCAGAGGCTTTCCTGCAATAACTAGAAACTTTTATAAAAGGATTGCTAGGTCAGGACAGTGACTGTGGAGAAAACTAACAATTTGCTTCCATTTTTGAGAGTTAATTATCAGCACTATACACTTTGAAGATGCTTTATTTAATTTTTACAAGAATATTCTGAGATTGATATCATGATTCCTATTTTAGAAAAAGAGCCCCAGCAAGGTTAAGCTATTTATCCAAAGCTACACTGTTGGTAGCAGTGGAGATTGTTATTAGTATAATATCTTGCTGACACAGTTAATATTGCAGTTTTAAGATAAGAAACTTGATGTGCTTGAATTATATTTTCAGGACACACTTTATATTTTTATCAGGCATTTTTAATGTTAAGAAATATAAATATGTGAATAATAAATACAGAAATTGTTTGTTAAATTCATAATTATTGTTTAATTTCCAACATAATGCCCATGCAGGAATATTTAACTGTCTCCACCTGCTGTTGTGTTAGTTGCTAAACCAAGCCAAAAATTAGTTAAAGGCATTATGCCTTATTCTATGTGATTTGTTTTAGGACAATTAGTATTTAGCACAGAGGGCATTCCAAGAAATCACTAAGTGTTATGAGAAAGGGGAGGGAAATCACCATCTCTGTAAACATTTTTTTTTTTAAGTGATAAAGTTATGGTAGTTTGGGTTTCAAAGAAAAGTATACCTGAAGACGTGGGTTGGGAGGACAAGAGTTGGACAAAGCATCAGTAAGGTGTCAGGTGAGGTCTGCAGTGTCAAGAGCAAGGCAGTAGGGAGCAGATCTTCATAAGACAACACTGTTTTCAGTGCCTGGGGCCTTCCTCCAGTGCCAACCTGGATCTGGGTTATGCCAGCTCCCTAGATCAGGCTGTGTACCTGTCTTCCCATCTCTATCATCAATGACATCATGGTGGTAACCTGAATTTGGTCATGGTGGGAATATTTATGGTACTGTGCTGTGCTTGGCAAATCCCATGGATGGAGGAGCCTGGTGGGCTGCAGTCCATGGGGTAGCTAGAGTCGGACACAACTGAGCGACTTCACTTTCACTTTTCACTTTCATGCATTGGAGAAGGAAATGGCAACCCACTCCAGTGTTCTTGCCTGGAGAATCCCAGGGACGGGGGAGCCTGGTGGGCTGCCATCTATGGGGTCGCACAGAGTCGGACATGACTGAAGCGACTTAGCAGCAGCAGCAGTGCTGAAGGAGAGTTTTTTTTTTTTTTTTTTTTTAAGACATCAGACTCCAGATCATTCTCTGCATCAAAAGTTATTGTTAAGGATATATATAAATAAAGCCTGTAGGTTATGGTTAAGGACAAGTGATTTTTGTCTCCTGGAGAACTTTTCTGTTAAATATTTCTCTACATGTTATTACAGTCCTTATTCTCTAAATGTTATAATCTTTCACTCTCCTTTGTTTCAATAACGTCAATGTGAGAAAGAAAGGTATTAAAAATCAGAAATTTTCAAACTGGATTCACTAAAGGTAATTGTTCAAATTACTGAAGCATTCTTTCTTTTGTGGGAGATTTCCTTGCTGCTTCCGTGTGTCAAATATAATAGTTCATCAAAATTTGATTTAACACCTTATAACGTGCCTATGTTTTAAAACTGCTTATGACTACTTAAAATTTATCAGAGAATTTTTATTGTTCAGTATTTTGGGTCCTTGATTAGAGTTGCTATAAACAACTGTTTTAATAAAGATGCTCAGTGACAGAAATCAAGTAATTTGTTTTCAAGGCACCAGATAAATAACAGGGTGAGGTGGAGACACTTAGCTCAGGCAGCAGGTCTGAGAAGCAGCAGGAAGCCTTGTGAGGGTGGAGCATCACTGTGTTCTGAGTGATGGACTGCACACTGGGGTCCATCTTCGGGTCAGCATGGAGAGCGTATGAGTCCTGGTGGAACTGAGCCAAAGGGCATTTGAGGAGACAGCTTCCTACTTCAATAGCCAGGGAATCATTAATTCTAGATAAAAATGTCAACTTTACACAGCTGAGATGTTTTAAAGACGTTTGTACATTAGTTAGACTTTAAATCCTGATTTATGTACAGTGGCCAGGACTTGTTTTCTAGTTTCATAAATTAGACTGACACATACTTAATGGAAATATTCAAGTACCATTTTGAATAACAACTTTGAAAATATTGTAAAACTACCTCTCATTTTGTTTTGCATTTAAATATTTGAGTTTAATTAAACTTGATACCATAGAATAAGATAGTCTGTTTTTGCAGAGGATGAAATGTTTATTGTTTTTCATCATAACAGGTTTACCATATGGAAAACATTTTCCTAACTATAGTTTTTACCTTGTTCTACTCCAGTGCTGGTTCCCTATTGCTTTCTATATAATATACAGGTTACCACATATAGTGCAGATTCATAGTTAACATCCCTTGAATATAGTTACTCTTATATTTTAATGTGCATAAAATAGCATGTGGATTCCTGAGCATCACTCTCAGAGGTTTTGATTCAGTAGGTCTGGGGTAAGGCTCAGGGTTCTGCATTTTAAAGAACTACTACAGAGTGCTTCTAAAGCTGTTGGTCTTTGAATCACACTTTGGGGAACAATTATAACAGTTTCATCTAATTATTTTAACAGTTGTTATCATTTCTTTTTCTAGATGCCTTTCCTTCATCCATGTAGCAGGATCTTTCTGTTGAGGAATTGCCTATTGTTCTTTAAAAAGTCTACATTTTTGGTCATGGAATCTTTCTATAGGAATAAGCACCAAGCTTTGAATGTAATAGGCATTCATTCCGTGCTGAACTGTAGCCTTCTCCTGATGCCTGGGCATCTAGCTTAGACACCAGCACACCTGGCCCTGGTATTTTAAGAACTTCAGGCAGGATCTTCAAAGACCAACAGAGGTTAAGGTTCTAAGATCTCCAAGTTTTGTTGTTAATATAACTGACTTTCCTTCCAAGTGTAAATGTAGAAATATAAAAACCATCCAGGTGAAATCTCCACTCATCCCTTGGAGCTAGGGTCCTCCTCCTTGATTTCTGATGAGCCCAGGAATTCCCATGGACCCCATGGAATGTCATATAGTTATCAAGCACATAATCTTAATTATGGAAAATGTAACTATCAAAAATAAATTAGAAATATTTAGGGAGTTGGACAAGAGGGGATCTTAGGTTTTCCAAGAAGTTTGATCACTGGTATAGAAGGGATCAAAGGGTTTCACTTTTCTGGAGGATGCACTGGGTTATTATTCCATGACTACTGGACAGTTTACAATAAATGAACTTCCAAAAGTCCTTGGTGGAAGAACATTCTTGTTAAATGGATAGAAATGTAGAGACTGTAAACGTGTGTATGGTAGGGGCTGTATTGAAATATCTCCAGATTTATAAACTATTTCATATTGAGGCCACATGGTTCTCTTTCAGTGTTCTTATACAATTTTTGAGGGAGAAATAAAGTGTTAGTACTGTTTAGGACTTTCAGCCAGACCTCCTTTAAATATGGTATGGTTGTTCTTTAAATATTTCCAGTTCAGTCACTCATTTGTGTCTGACTCTTTGCGACCCCATGAACTACAGCATGCCAGGCCTCCCTGTCTATCACCAACTCCTGGAGTCTACCCAAAACCATGTCCATCGAGTCGGTGATGCCATCCAACCATCTCATCCTCTGAATATTTTCTGAATATTAAGCTTTAAGCCAACTTTTTCACTCTCCTCTTTCACTTTCATCAAGAGGCTCTTTAGTTCTTCACTTTCTCCCATAAGGATGGTGTCATCTGCATATTTGAAGTTATTAATATTTCTCCCGGCAATCTTGATTCCAGCTTGTGCTTCCTCCAGCCCAGAGTTTCTTATGATGTACTCTGCATATAAGTTAATTAAGCAGGGTGACAATATATAGCCTTGACGTACTCCTTAACTTTCACATCCACTACATGACCACTGGAAAAACCATAGCCTTGACTGGACGGACCTTTGTTGGCAAAGTAATGTCTCCACTTTTTAATACGCTGTCTAGATTGGTCATAACTTTCCTTCCAAGGAGTAAACGTCTTTTAATTTCATTGCTGCAATCACCATCTAAAACCTTTAACAACACATATATTTCCATTTAGGAAAAAAAGTAAATAAAAGTATATTGTTTATAAAAATAAAAAAAATTTTTTAAAGGAAGTTAAGAAGTAATACATTTCAATAGGATTACCACTCTTAGTTATGAGGTTAAGATGACTTTTGAGTTGGCAATAATTGGTTGTTTTTCAGGTCTCTACTCTATTAAAATGTTAGGGAGATGGTATTGAGGCTTCTGCCTTGAGTTTTCTAACCAAAAATTATAGTCCTCTAACTTTAGACCCTTTTGGTTTATCTAATATTTACTCTAGGCTTATGTCTGCCTAAAGTGGTTAGACAGTAGAGAGACATCAAGTTCCATAATTTTCAGACTTTTCCTTCTTTTTATTCCCTTCCTTGCCACCTATTTTTAAAAAATGAGTTTTCTTGAATAATTAATATTGAAGACCAAAAGATAAGCTGTGAAGTTGTGAATACCTGTTTAAATCTGAGAGGAGGAGGTATGAATTTTTTAATAGAAAGTGAATAGACTTGTTTTACATCATGCTCATGGCTATAGCCAATGAATGATTATTACTTAACTGCCCTTTCCCATTCTCATTTTTTTTTTTTTGCCTTGGGCTTCTAACAAAAAGAAATCTAAATCAAGGATGTCATGTGTATTTGCATTTGTTAGATGAATCAAGTAGTTTAGAATGCATTTTGTCTTTCTACTCCTTCTCTGTGCGTCTTGTTTTACTCTTCCTACTGCCACAGCCTGCAGCCTCCTCTCTGTGTAACATTGACTTCAGTAGTCACTTGACCCTGCTACTGTTGAATGGTATGGTCTCCAACTTGAAGAAACTGGTTGTTGTCTGAACGGCATAGGGAAGGACATAGTTGAAGCACTCTGCTGGTTTGTAAGATGCTTTTGTATTAACTGAAGGTATTTCCTTTGCAAAATGAATTAAATTCACATTAAGTACTTTTTACTTAATGGTGTTAGTTTTATTTTACCGATCTTCTGCAAATCTGGTGGAATTTCTTCTCATTGTTTTCTCCAAAGTGTATTTGTTTTGTAAATTTTTATCTTCATGTTTTAGCAGTCAGTCATTCACTCATTCATCTGTTTATTAAACGGATTTTAATGTTCACAGTGTGCCACACTGAGAAGTTGCCAGTTTCTGTCCTGCATACCATGGTTCTTCAGTTTTCCTATTATTTTCATCTTGACGTATTTAAAGAAACTGATTTTTTAACCTCTGCATAAGTAACACAGTGAATGGAATAGTCTTTCTTAGTTTTTATTGTTCCATTATGCAGGAATTTGGGGTTAGGCAATATGTTACAGATGTTATGAAAATGAAAAGTAAGACTGGAGTACATATCTATGTAAGGTGTGTTGAAAGCATTTTGAGTCTCTGTCCTTTGGAGAGTCATTAAGGCATGGCCAAATGATTTTCTGTTTTAAATATCCATGTGCAGTTGTTACTCTCATTCCTCATCAAAACTCTTTTTCTTGACATGTATATGATATATCTAATGCTTCATCATTGTATTATTTTAATATTATTTTAACATATATTTTGCTGTATATGTATCTACTAAAGTCTGTATTAGACTCTATGTAGTCTTTTTATTGGAGAAGGCAATGGCACCCCACTCCAGTACTCTTGCCTGGAAAATCCCATGGATGGAGGAGCCTGGTAAGCTGCAGTAGATGGGGTCTCTGAGAGTCGGACATGACTGAGCGACTTCACTTTCACTTTTCACTTTCATGCATTGGAGATGGAAATGGCAACCCACTCCAGTGTTCTTGCCTGGAGAATCCCAGGGATAGGGGAGCTTGGTGGGCTGTCGTCTATGGGGTTGCACAGAGTCGGATATGCCTGAAGCGAATTAGCAGCAGTAGCAGCAGTCTTTTTATTGACCAGGTATTAGTGCACAATTCAGAATAAATACAAACATAATATAATACATATATTTTGTTTATTTGGACTCACAAGGTAGGTATAATTTTGAAAAGTTGTCTAAATTGTTCCGGCCTTTTAGATCTTTTCATTATATTGTATCTTTGCTAAATTGTTTAAGTTGGTGTATTCATAGTAAAAGTAAATGCATAAAGAAAACCTATTAGACAAATGTTTATTGAGCACCCTTTCTCTGTTCATGTGTGAGCTATTGGGCTTCCCTGATAGCTCAATTGGTAAAGAATCTGCCTGCAATGCAGACCCTGGTTTGATTTCTTAAGGTTACTGAGAGCTGTACAAAGAGATATTAACAGTGTTATTATTCTCACCTATCACACAATTCTTTTAATGTAGGGACTGGGTTATATATATAACCACCAGGTCTGAGCTACCAGGGAAGCCCACACTTTGTTTTACTTACATACTAATTAGAAAGGACATTATTGATATTACTATATTATCCTTCATCAACTTGCATACATTTCTTTTATATATATATGTGTGTGCTAAGTAACTTCAGTCATGACTGACTCTTTGTGATCCCATGGACTGTAGCCCGCCAGGCACCCCTGTCCATGGGATTCCCCAGGCAAGAATACTGGAGTGGGTTGCCATTTCCTTCTTCATATGTATATCAGTTCGTTCAGTTCAGTCACTCAGTCATGTCTGACTCTTTGCGACCTCATGAAATGCAGCACGCCAGGCCTCCCTGTCCATCAATCACCAACTCCTGGAGTTCACCCAAACTCATGTCCATAGAGTCGATGATGCCATCCAACCATCTCATCCTCTGTCCCCTTCTCCACCTGCCCCCAATCACTCCCAGCATCAGAGTCTTTTCCAATAAGTTAACTCTTCGCATGAGGTGGCCAAAGTATTGGAGTTTCAGCTTCAACATCAGTCCTTTCAAAGAACACCTAGGACTGAGCTCCTTTAGGATGGACTGGTTGGATCTCTTTGCAGCACAAGGGACTCTCAAGAGTCTTCTCCAACACCACAGTTCAAAAGTATCAATTCTTCGGCACTCAGCTTTTTCACAGTCCAACTCTCACATCCATACATGACCACAGGAAAAACCGTAGCCTTGACTAGACGGACCTTTGTTGGCAAAGTAATGTCTCTGCTTTTGAATATGCTATCTAGGTTGGTCATAACTTTCCTTCCAAGGAGTAAGTGCCTTTTAACTTCATGGCTGCAGTCACCACCTGCAGTGATTTTGAAGCCCCAAAAAATAAAGTCTGACACTGTTTCCACTGTTTCCCCATCTATTTCTCATGAAGTGATGGGACCAGATACCATGATCTTAGTTTTCTGAATATTAAGCTTTAAGCCAACTTTTTCACTCTCCTCTTTCACTTTCATCAAGAGGCTTTTGAGTTCCTCTTCACTTTCTGCTATAAAGGTGGTGTCATCTGCATATCTGAGGTTATTGATATTTCTCCCAGTGATCTTGATTCCAACTTGTGCTTCATTCAGCCCAGCATTTCTCATAATGTACTCTACATATAAGATAAATAAGCAGGGTGACAATATACAGCCTTGACGTACTCCTTTTCCTATTTGGAACCAGTCTGTTGTTCCATGTCCAGTTCTAACTGTTGCTTCCTGACCTGCATACAGGTTTCTCAAGAGGCAGGTCAGGTGGTCTGGTATTCCCATCTCTTGAAGAATTTTCCACAGTTTATTGTGATTCACACAGTCAAAGGCCTTGGCATAGACAATAAAGCAGAAATAGATGTTTTTCTGGAATTCTCTTGCTTTTTCCATGATCCAGCGGATGTTGGCAATTTGATCCTCGTTCCTCTGCCTTTTCTAAAACCAGCTTGAACATCTGGAAGTTGACGGTTCGTGTATTGCTGAAGCCTGGCTTGGAGAATTTTGAGCGTTATTTTTAACGCTGGACTGGAAGAAACACAAGCTGGAATCAAGATTGCCAGGAGAAATATCAATAAGCTCAGATATGCAGATGACACCACCCTTATGGCAGAAAGTGAAGGGGAACTCAAAAGCCTCTTGATGAAAGTGAAAGTGGAGAGTGAAAAAGTTGGCTTAAAGCTCAACTTTCAGAAAACGAAGGTCATGGCATCCAGTCCCATCACTTCATGGGAAATAGATGGGGAAACAGTGGAAACAGTGTCAGACTTTATTTTTCTGGGCTCCAAAATCACTACAGATGGTGACTGCAGCCATGAAATTAAAAGGCACTTACTCCTTGGAAGGAAAGTTATGACCAACCTAGATAGCATATTCAAAAGCAGAGACATTACTTTGCCAACAAAGGTTCGTCTAGTCAAGGCTATGGTTTTTCCTGTGGTCATGTATGGATGTGAGAGTTGGACTGTGAAGAAGGCTGAGCACCGAAGAATTGATGCTTTTGAACTGTGGTGTTGGAGAAGACTCTTGAGAGTCCCTTGGACTGCAAGGAGATCCAACCAGTCCATTCTGAAGGAGATCAGCCCTGGGATTTGTTTGGAAGGAATGATGCTAAAGCTGAAACTCCAGTACTTTGGCCACCTCATGCGAAGAGTTGACTCATTGGAAAAGACTCTGATGCTGGGAGGGACTGGGGGCAAGAGGAGAAGGGGACGACAGAGGATGAGATGGCTCGATGGCATCACCAACTCGATGGACGTGAGCCTGAGTGAATTCCAGGAGTTGGTGATGGACAGGGAGGCCTGGTGTGCTGCGATTCACGGGGTCGCAAAGAGTCGGACACGACTGAGTGACTGATCTGATCTGATCTGATCTTACCAGCGTGTGAGATAAGTGCAATTGTGTGATAGTTTGAGCATTCTTTGCATTGCCTTTCTTTGGGATTGGAATGAAAACTGACCTTTTCCAGTCTTGTGGCCAAATTTGCTGGCATATTGAGTGCAGCACTTTCACAGTGGAATTCCATCACCTCTACTAGCTTTGTTCGTAGTGATGCTTTCTAAGGCCCACTTGACTTCACATTCCAGGATGTCTGGCTCTGAGTGAGTGATCACACCATTGTGCGTATCTGGGTCGTGAAGCTCTTTTTTGTACAGTTCTTCTGTGTATTCTTGCCACCTCTTCTTAATATCTTCTGCTTCTGTTATGTCCTTACCATATCTGTCCTTTATCGAGCCCATCTTTGCATGAAATGTTCCCTTGGTATCTCTAATTTTCTTGAAGAGATCTCTAGTCTTTCCCATTTTGTTGTTTTCCTCTATTTCTTTGCCTTGATCGCTGAGGAAGGCTTTCTTATCTCTTCTTGCTATTCTTTGGAACTCTGCATTCAGATGCTTATATCTTTCCTTTTCTCCTTTGCTTTTTGCTTCTCTTTTTTCACAGCTATTTGTAAGCCCTCCCCAGACAGCCATTTTGCTTTTTTGCATTTCTTTTCCATGGGGATGGTCTTGATCCCTGTCTCCTGTACAATGTCAGGAACCTCCACCCATAGTTCATCAGGCACTCTATCAGATCTAGTTTTATATATATATATATATAACCCATTCCCTATACTAAAAGAATAGTGTGATGAGAATAATCACTCTGTTAAATACTTGGTGGATAGTGTAATAGCAGAGGGAAAACTATGGGCTAAGAAGTTATCTGACTGAAGAAGTTCTACATATTGCAACTACCAAGTGAGACAGAATAGTGGAAATGAATGGTTTAGATGTTCCCCTTGGGGAACATTCTTTATCAGAAAAGTTGCCAGTCCTTTCCTTGGGTTGCCCCATCTTCACATTTAGACTTCTGTCATGGAATTCATCTTGGTGTATCATTAACTGGTATAACTGTGTCCATACTTCTATAATGTTTGCTCCTCAAAGGTAGAGACCTGTGCATGAAGCATGTCATTCTCATCTATAGTAACCACACTTCATTTTTTGTGCTGTGCTTTGTCGCCTAGTCGTGTCCAACTGTTTCTGACCCCAGGGACTTTAGCCTGCCTGGCTCCTCTGTCCATGGGGACTCTTCCAGGCAAGAATACTGGAGTGGGTTGCCATGCCCTCCTCCAGGGGATCTTCCCAACTCAGGGATTGAACCCAGATCTCCCACATTGCAGGTGGATTCCTTACCATCTGAGCCACCAGGGAACCCCACACGTTGTTTTACTCACATAATTATAAAGGACATTTACTGATATTAATATATTATCCTTCATCAACTTGCACACATTTCTTATTTCTATGTCAGTGCTGTTCTTTTTCTAGTTATCCCCAACAGTAGTGACTTTTAATATTTATATAATAAAACTGAGGTTCTTGTGGTCTTGTGGGCAGAAATGAATGCATTTATAATCATTTACATTTTTGCATAATAAGAATTTATGATAAGGAATGATTTGCTACAATTTGTATTTTGCATTTTTATTTCTCTTTTCATTGGGGCTGATCTGTTTGTATTTTTGTTATACAGATATATTTGGATTTTTTTGCTTACTTATTTGAGTTGAGGATGCATAGGTTAAAGACTTACAAGAGAAATGCAAAGTAGATTTTGCACAGGTGGCTTGAGTATTTACTGAGTAAGCTTTTGGGGAAAGAGATTTGATGTCTTAGTCTAGAATGTTTTCAAATGTTGCTTGCTTGATTTTGTTTTAAATGGCATAATATACCTGACAGTATTTTTCTGCTTGGAGCCTGGACCTTAGATGTGTGATCTAAGTTACTGCCCCCTGAGTTACTGGCATTGAGTTTAACCTTTTTTTTTTTTTTTTTTTTTTGAGTTTAACCTCTTTTCAAGGAACCATAAGTTCTAGTTGTTAAAGTAAAAATAGTAGAGATATATAGCAAACTTTTATGTAAAGAAATAAGTGAAATGTGAAACTAAAACATTTAAATAATACAACCTTAAAGAAATAAAATGACAAATGGTACCAGTGCAAGGGGAAATATTGGGTAAATATTAGATTAATTAAAATGTCATTCATTCATTCCACAAATATTTATTGAGAGCTTCTCTGTACTAGACATGTAGTGATAAAGTGGGTCACACTGATCTTATGGGGCAAGACACACGATAAACAAAACAATATAAATTACATAGTATGTTAGATAATGTTAAGTGCTATGGAATAAAAATGCTAATGGTAAGGGGATTGGGATCACTGAGTTGCAATATCATGTAGGTTCTGAGGGTAACAAAGTCTTTGAGGAGCTGAGGGGTGAACCATATGGCTGTTTTGAGGAAGAGCATTCCAGGCAGAAGCCAGAGACAGTGCAAAGCCCTGAGGTGGGCATATGTCTGACTTTACTGAGGAAAAGTAGGGAAACCAGTGTGGCGTGTATCAGAGGAGATTCTTGTTTCCATACATTATGGTTGAGGGTTAGAAGTTGACTGGTTGATTTCCTGTTTTGATTAATAGGGAGTAATCGTTTGTTCCATAAGTGTATTACTGATTGCAAGTAAAAATTCAGTGACGTATATTTTAATAAAAAATTGCTTAAAACAAGGGCTGGGGTGGGAATGCAAACTAGTATAGCCATTATGGAGAACAGTGTGGAGATTCCTTAAAAAACTGGAAATAGAACTGCCATAGGACCCAGCGATCCCACTGCTGGGCATACACAGAGGAAACCAGAATTGAAAGAGACACGTGTACCCCAGTGTTCATTGCAGCACTGTTTATAATAGCCAGGACATGGAAGCAACCTAGATGTCCATCAGCAGATGAATGGATAAGAAAGCTGTAGTACATATACCTGAGAAGGCAATGGCACCCCACTCCAGTACTCTTGCCTGGAAAATCCCATGGACGGAGGAGCCTGGTAGGCCACAGTCCATGGGGTTGCTAAGAGTCGGACACGACTGAGCGACTTTATTTTCACTTTTCACTTTCATGCATTGGAGAAGGAAATGGCAACCCACTCCAGTGTTCTTGCCTGGAGAATCCCAGGGATGGGAGAGCCTGTTGGGCTGCCGTCTATGGGGTACCACAGAGTCAGGCACAACTGTAGCGACTTAGCAGCAGCAGCAGTACATATACACAGTGGAATATTACTCAGCCATTAAAAAGAATACATTTGAATCAGTTCTAATGAGATGGATCTAACCACTGGAGCCTATTATACAGAGTGGAGTAAGCCAGAAAGAAAAACAACAATACAGTACACTAATGCATATATATGGAATTTAGAAAGATGATAACGATAACCCTATATGCAAGACAGCAAAAGAGACACAGATGTATAGAACAGCCTTTTGGACTCTGAGGGAGAAGGCAAGGGTGAGATGATCTGAGAGAATAGCATTGAAACATGTATATTATCCTGTGTGAAACAGATCACCAGTCCAGGTTCGATGCATGAGACAGGGTGCTCAGAGCTGGTGCACTGGGATGACCCAGAGGGATGGGATGGGGAGGGAGGTGCGAGGGGGGTTCAAGATGGAGAACACATGTACACCCATGGCTGATTCATATCAATGTATGGCAAAAACCACTACAATATTGTAAAGTAATTAGCCTCCAATTAAAATAAATTAAAAAACAAATAAGGGTTGGCAAGTTAGGCTTTGCAGGACACGTGGTCTCTGTCTCAGCAACTACTCGACTCTTCTGTTGTATCATGAAAACAGCTATAGAAAGTGTGTAAATAAATGGATATGGCTGTGTTCCAATGAGCTTGATTTATGATCTCTGATGTTTGAATTTCATAGAATCTTCACATGCCATGAAATAGTCCTCTTTTGATTTTTTTCACCCATTTAAAAAATGAAAACCATTCTTAATTTAGGGGCTATATAAAAACTGTTGGTGGGTTGAATTAGATTCTAAGACCAAATAGTTTGCCAATCCCTGATTTAAACATAATTAAAATTTTGTTGATTCACAACTAGTATATGATTTTATAGTGTTCAAGGGCTATTAGTGTGAGCATCATTTATTATTGTACAATATTTGAAATAGACTGTTTTGGTATTGGTTTATATTAAAGTTCTAATCTCCTTTAAAAGTATGCTGCATCATTGTCTGTTTTTTTCAAAATGGATGATACACAATTGGAAAAAACATCGAATTATTTGCATTTTTGGTTCATAAGGTTTTATTTAGGTAAGAATTTTTTTTTTTAATTTTTTATTTTTAAACTTTACGTAATTGTATTAGTTTTGCCAAATATCAAAATAAATCCACCACAGGTATACATGTGTTCCCCATCCTGAACCCTCCTCCCTCCTCCCTCCCCATACCATCCCTCTGGGTCATCCCAGTGCACTAGCCCCAAGCATCCAGTATTGTGCATCGAACCTGGACTGGTTAGACAATATACAACAGAGATAGATGGGTAGATAAACAGTTCAGAAATAGAATTAATCATTAGAAAAAGTTTGGTAAGATGGCAAATTAAAATGTTTCTTAAAGGGGGATTTCAGAAAATAAATTTTTTCAACCCATACTTTAATGTTAATGTCAATTTCTTAAAGATCTTAGTAATTATGAGAGGCTATTTCAAAGATTTAAAGTTCGTGATATGTCTTTATTTAACAATGGATGAGTACAGGAAGTTGACAGTAGAAGCAAAGAGAATGAACTGGTAGATGTTAGATTTTTTGGTGGTCTAAGAGTTTTCTTTTTTTTTAATGATTTGAAAACTACTAAAAAGTACATTTCTAAATAATTTTTATTTATTTATTGCTCTGAAACAAGGGGATAAGATTGGGAACAATGGGAGTTGGCAATGCAATGGTATGGTATGGTGCGTGTGTGCTTGGTCGAGTCTGACTCTATGATCCCATGAACTGTAACCCACCAGGCTCCTCTGTCCATGGGGTTTTTCAGGCAAGAATACTGGAGTGGGGTGCCATTTCTTCCTCCAGGGAACCTTCCTGACCCAGGGATCTAATCTGAGTTTTCTGTATCTCCTGCAGGTAGATTCTTTACACTGAGCCACCTGGGAAGCCTGGTGGAATAGTCTGCTGTTAAACTTTTCCAGTGTAGTTTTCATTTGAGATACTATGTTTTTCATCTTTAGAAGTTCAATTTGCATTTATTAAAAATATTTTCCATTTCTCTACTCATCAACTTCATGGTTCCTTCAGTCTTCTTGAAGAAAGCACATGGAATATCACTTTGTAATTTCTGTTTCTGTTCCTCTTGAATAATTTTAACCTGGTTATGGGTCATATTTTCCTGCTTTGTTCATGCTTGGTAATCTTGACTAGATATTGGACATGGTGAATTTCATGTTGTACTGGATATTGTTTTCATAATTTTGAGCTTTATTCTCATGTGCAGTTAACAGGCGTCCATTTGACCTTCTTGAGGCTTACTTTTAAAATTTGTTAGTATGGGTTCAGAGAAGCCTTTAGTCAAAGGAAAACTTGACCTCATTATTGACTTTATTTGAAGATATTAGTAAGCATTTCCACTCTTGCACATTGGATCACGAACTACTCTATGCTTTTTTGTGAGCTCTGGATATCATTTTCCCTACTCCTGTCTGGTGGTTCTTTCCTCCAGCCTCAAAGCTGTCCTTACATGTGTTCACTGATTGGTACTCAGGGGACTTCTCTCAGGGTCCTGGGAACATTCTCTCTGTGTAGCCCTGATCTCATCAGTGTTTCACACCACAAAATTCTAGCTGCCTTTGCTTCCTTGAACTCTTGAGTTCTGTCTTTTTATCTTAGTGAGAGCATTGAGGTCTACTGGGTTCTCCTCTCTGTGCTGTCGCATTTACATTTTCTCCAGGCAGTGTGCTGGAGCAGTTGAAGCACTCACCTTGTTGATTTCTTTTGAGAAATTACTGTCTTGATTGGCTCTTGTCCAGGGTCTGACCATTGTCCTTTCCTGTATTTGTTCACATTTTCTAATTGTTTAAGGTGGGAGAGTAAATCTGATTACTGATGGAGGAAAGTGGAGGTGAGACTCAGTTAACCATTAAATCTGCTTGTTAATAATCAACACGGAAATCACAATGGTTTGCACTGATATGAAAACACTGCCAGGGTTATTTTTAGGCGTTGGTTTACGGCTCTGATGTGATGAAAAACCTTGCAGTTATACCTCCAGGTAAAAAGTTTACCTCAAACTATTTCTTTCACCTGTTCTCTTGTTTTTTGGTAATACATCTCTCAATTATGGAAACTACCAAAGAAATATAGAATATCAAATGGTAAAAGGCATTTTCTCCCAAGTTAAAAACACTAATTTTGCTATAATCTTGATGACACCTCCTGAAGTCCGGATATGTGTATGTAACAGATGGAATTTTTACCAGGGTACAAGGTAGATGTGTTAGGAGGGGCTTTGAATTGAGAGAGGACTTGCATTTATGGTTTTCACATTAGGAACCCAACCTTAAAATTTGCCTCCGTTAGACTCTACAGATTGTTACCACTGATATGGTACCATATTTTTCAGGGGAGAGGTCAATCTTAGAAAAATATTATCAGGACTATTTATTGTTACTTGCTTTATCAGCTCTTGGCTGCTGAAAAGACTGTTCCAAAGTTGGTCTTCTAAGGAATAATGGCATGTCCAGTAGGGAAAGCTAAATTAATTTATGAGACCTCTCCTCACTCTAGGGATTTTACATCTACCTGAAATATGTGGCCTTGCTTCAGTTCTTCTAACTACAGTGGAAGTTAAAAGTTAGATGATACCAAGACTGAGAACCTCACAAGGGTTGTTGTTTAAAAGTGTTAACACATTACATAAATGTGTAGTTCACATCTGTAATTTTAAATTACAAATAAATTATTTTAACTAAATGCCTTTAGCTAATTAAACAAGAGAGGGATTATTAGAGAGAGAAGAAAGGAAGTGAATAGCCCTCAGACTTAAGAGCCATCTTATGTAGACCACTGACACCTGGGGTCCTCACTTGTGTATTTCCACAGACCTCAGAGATATTAGAGGCACTATGCTAAACTTGAGTTAGACAAGGCTGTGGTCCATGTGATCAGATTGGCTAGTTGTCTGTGATCGTGGTTTCAGTCTGTCTGCCATCTGATGCCCTCTCTCAGTGCCTACCATCTTACTTGGGTTTCTCTTACCTTGGATGTGGGGTATCTCTTCATGCCTGCTACAGCAAAGAGCAGCCACTGCTCCTGACCTCCAACGTGGGGTAGCTCCTCTCGGCCCCGCCCCTAACCTGGGGCATAGGGTAGCTCCTCTCAGCCGTGTGCGCCTGTCACCGCCACCACTATGCCCATCGCCACCAAAGCCTTTGACTGTGTGGATCACAATAAACTGTGGAAAATTCTGAAAGAGATGGGAATACCAGACCACCTGACCTGCCTCTTGAGAAACCAGTTAGAACTGGACATGGAACAATAGACTGGTTCCAAATAGGAAAAGGAATAGTCAAGGCTGAGAAATTCTGGGCTAGAAGAAGCACAAGCTGGAATCAAGATTGCCAGGAGAAATATCAATAACCTCAGATATGAAGATGACACCACCCTTATGGCAGAAAGTGAAGAAGAGCCTCTTGATGAAAGTGAAAAAGAAGAGTGAAAAAGTTGGCTTAAAGCTCAACATTCATCTGGTCCCATCACTTCGTGGGAAATAGATGGGGAAACAGTGTCTGACTTTATTTTTTTGGGCTCCAGAATCACTGCAGATGGTGATTGCAGCCATGAAATTAAAAGACGCTTACTCCTTGAAAGGAAAGTTATGACCAACCTAGAAAGCATATTAAAAAGAGACATTACTTTGCCAACAAAGGTCTGTCTAGTCAAGGCTATAGTTTTTCCAGTGGTCATATATGGATGTGAGAGTTGGACTATAAAGAAAGCTGAGCGCTGAAGAATTGATGCTTTTGAACTGTGGTGTTGGAGAAGACTCTTGAGAGTCCCTTGGACTGCAAGGAGATCCAACCAGTCCATTCTGAAGGAGATCAGCCCTGGGATTTGTTTGGAAGGAATGATGCTAAAGCTGAAACTCCAGTACTTTGGCCACCTCATGTGAAGAGTTGACTCATTGGAAAAGACTCTGATGCTGGGAGGGATTGGGGGCAAGAGGAGAAGGGGACGACAGGATGAGTTCACTGGATGGCATCACTGACTCAATGGACATGAGTTTGGGTAAACTCCAAGTGTTGGTGATGGACAGGGAGGCCTGGCGTGCTGCGATTCATGGGGATGCAAAGAGTTGGACATGACTGAGTGACTGAACTGAACTGAACCCATAGTTTAAATGTTTTTAATTTCATTTTAACAGGCTGAGGAAAAAAATCAGTTTTCTTAGCAAATACTGGAGTTTTTATTTGACTTTAAGATGTTTATCAATAATAATTTAGGTGTCAGTTCAGTTCAGTTGCTCAGTTGTGTCTGACTCTTTGCGACCCCATGAACTGCATCACGCCAGACCTCCCTATCCATCACCAACTCTTGGAGTCCACCCAAACCCATGTCCTTTGTGCCGGTGATGCCATCCAACCATCTCATCCTCTTTCGTCCCCTTCTCCTCCTGCCCTCAATCTTTCCCAGCATCAGGGTCTTTTCCAGTGAGTCAACTCTTCACATGAGGTGGCCAAAGTACTGGAGTGTCATCAGCTTCAGCATCAGTCCTTCCAATGAACACCCAGGACTGATCTCCTTTAGGATAGACTGGTTGGATCTCCTTGCAGTCCAAAGGACTCTCAAGAGTCTTCTTCAACACCACAGTTCAAAAGCATCAATTCTTTGGCGCTCAGCTTTCTTCACAGTCCAACTCTCACATCCATACATGACCACAGGAAAAACCATAGCCTTGACTAGACGGACCTTTGTTGGCAAAGTAATGTCTCTGCTTTTCAATATGCTATCTAGGTTGATCATAACTTTCCTTCCAAGGAGCAAGCGTCTTTTAATTTCATGGCTGCAATCACCATCCACAGTGATTTTGCAGCCCAGAAAAATAAAGTCTGACACTGTTTCCACTGTTTCCCCATCTATTTCCCATGAAGTGATGGGACCGGATGCCATAATCTTAGTTGTCTGAATGTTGAGCTTTAAGGCAACTTTTTCACTCTCTTCTTTCATTTTCATCAAGAGGCTTTTGAGTTCCTCTTCACTTTCTGCCATAAAGTGCCATATGCACTCATCTGCATATCTGAGGTTATTGATATTTCTCCCAGCAATCTTGATTCTAGCTTGTGCTTCCTCCAGCCCAGCATTTCTCATGATGTACTCTGCACATAAGTTAAATAGCAGGGTGACAATATACAGCCTTGACGTTCTCCTCTTTCTATTTGGAACCAGTCTGTTGTTCCATGTCCAGTTCTAACTGTTGTTTCCTGACCTGTATACAGGTTTCTCAAGAGGTAGGTCAGGTGGTCTGGTATTCCCATCTCTTTCATAATTTTCCACAGTTTATTGTGATCCAATTTAGGTATATTAACTTTCCTTAGTGTTTATGTAGAATTTCAAAATTTATGTAAGATAAAGTAATAAAGTAGTTAAGCAAATTAAATTTATTTCCTTTGGCTCCAGTCTGCCATATCTACATTCATGTTTACTCCTTATGTTTTCTCTCCCAGGTCCCTGAGTTTTCATATCTGTTTAGCACCTGGAAAGCCTTTCCAAAAGCATCTGATAAGTTCATTTACACTCAGATACAAGTAATAGATACAGTTTAAAGTATTGATATCCCAAAGGTCTGTGCTTTGTAATAGAAAAAAGCGAGAATCCTTATGTTATAAAAATTAATCTCTGCTAGTGAAGTTTTCTATTGGGAAGAGGGGAAGAGTTTCTGTTTGTTTTTAATCTATAGGGGTTTTTCCAAGCTCTTAAAATCACACCATCCAGGTGGCTACAGCTGTGCTTCTACCCAAGATTAGCACCTTAAGGTAATTCCATCTTCAGTTAGTTCAGAGTGCTTTATAAATTATTTATTATCTTTAAAACATTCCACTTGTAGTGAACAGACAATATTTTGATATGTTTGACAGGGGATGAAACAAATACAACATTATAGAGAAGTAGAATAACATATTTGAAAATACTTAGAAAAGGGTTAACACATTTTACAGACATGTATTTTTTCTTGGTAAATTGTTTCAGCCCTGACAATTTAAGCAGTCTCACTAAATTTTTAATCAAAGTACTAATTTATAATGGATAAGGAAAGTAGAAGTAAACACTGAGATGTTTTAAGAATGAGCTGTGTTAAGAACTCTTATTTATTTGAGTGCCTAAATTAAACCATAAATCATCATTTTATTTTTTAGGATTCTGGGTATTTGAACAGGGAAGGGTAACATGATAGACTGTCAAATGGCCAATGCCAAGGTGAAAATGTCCGCCATATATATATATATATATAAACTCACATCTGAATGAGCTACTCATTGATCTGGTCACTTTTAGAAAAAGGAAAGCAGCTCTTCTCTGATAACGCAGGGAACTGAAAGAAGTGCTGCCAAGGAAAACAGCTACTACATGTTACTGGTTCTGCTAGAACTCCTGTTAACATATTTCCTTAAAAAGATGCGTTTCCTGAAGGAGCCAAACTCTTAAGTGGTAATATGACCAAAACACTGTAAGTCACTCTTGTGTTTAAAACAGAATCCAGATAGAGGAAGTACTAAGGTCAAGATTTGTAAACTACAACTAAATTATGAAAATTATTCTATTTCCTTGTATTCATGCATTTAAGAGCTCTGAAAAATGCAGCATTATGTGACTTCCTCAATTATGTAACTTGTTTAAGCATATTGGATAGGAAGTGAAAACATAGCTACCTCACTTAGATTTTATCTGTTTTTTGTATTAAAGAGGATATTCTTATTTATTATGAAATTTTCAAAAGAGAAAAGCATCAAAGTTACTAAAAACTCAAATCATGTTATTTTTGTAATTAAAGGGAAGTATCACGAATTTACTGTTTTGTGAAATAAATGGCTGCTGCATTTATAAAGTGCTATTAATATGGAAATTATAGAATATATTTTTAAATACTATAAGATATTACTAATTGCACCAGTAATGTAAGGACATTATCCTACCAATATTTGCTCCTAATTTTAGCTAAATGTGTGAATGGAAATGTTGTTTGTGATTCTCCATGCCGGGACAAAGACTAGTAATTTACCAAGGGCGGGGTGGTGAGAGTAGAACTGTGGGTTTAGGCATAAGGAAGGATGGCAAATAAGCAAATGAAAAGATGCTCAACATCATTAGTCCCACTAGGGAAAGGGAAAGTAAAACCAGATGGAAGTATCATTGTATACCTATTAGAATGTCTAAAATTAAAAAGACTGGTCATACAAAATGTTGAGTAGCATGTAGAGGAATCAAAACTCTCATGCTCCATTGGTATCTAATGTAAAATGGTACTACCACTTCAGAGGACAATCGGCACTTTCTTTAAAAGTTAAACATATACCTGCCTATATGACCAGCCAGTCCACTCTTAGGTATTTACTCAAGAGAACAGATCCTTTTATCTTTACAAGGACTTGTACACAAATAGCCAAAAAATGGAAACAACCCAAGTTGACTTCATCAATAGGTGAATGGATAAACAAATTATGGAATGTCCATACAATGGGATATGACTCAGCAATAAAAGAGAATAAACAGTGGATACACTCAGCAACATCAGCACCATGGGTGACTTCAAAATAATTATACAGAGGGGGGAAAAGGCCATATCAGATGAGTACATATTTTGTAATTCTAAAATTCTAGAAAATAGAGATTAATCTTAATCTATAGTGACAGAAAGCAGCAGAGGTTTTGGGGGAGAAGATGTGCAGAAGGAAGATATTACAATGGGGAAATCTGGGGGGAGATAGATATGTTCTTTATCTTGATTACAGTGATGGTTTCATAGGTATATACATGTGTCAAAACATCAAATTGTATACCATAAATACATGCAATTTATTGTTGTGGTGGTTAATTTAATGTCATCCTTCCTAGGCTAAGGGGTGCCTAGATGCTGGTAAAGCATTGTTTCTGAGTGTGTCTGTGAGAGTGTCTCCCAAAGAGAGTAGTTTTGAACTGATAGACTGAATAAAGAAAATTGCCCTCACCAATGTGGATGGAATTCCCCCTTTCCCTGTGTTTCTCAGATCTTTGGGCTTGCACTGCAACTCAGCTACTAAACTGCCAGCTTTCCTGGCCTCCAGCTTGTGGACACGTCTTTTGGGCCTAAATAACTGTGTGAGCCAATCCCCTCATAATAAATCTCTTTCTGTGTGTCTGTATCCTACTGGTTCTGTTTCTCTGGAGAACGTTGACTAATACAGTTGTGTATCAGTTATACCTCAGTAAAGATGTTAAAAATATTATATGTCTGTCTACCCAGTTACTCTCAATTTGCAGCTTAATTGTATACAGTAACTGCTGCTTATTTTGTGGGTGGGGAGTAGAGGGTATGCCAGACCATCCTGCTCATGCTTTGGTTTCTGCGCTGTTTCCCTAAAATGTTAGGTAATAAACCCAATGTGACTAATCATATATGTACTTTCCTAAGGTTAAATTATCTTTTGGATATTGTAAACTCTACTATTCCCATGTTTGCTGAATCCTTAGTTCAAACAGTGAAACTTGGTAGTTGTTTTATTGGTTGTAAATGATCCTGCTGATTCATCTTTCTTTTTTTTTTTTTAACTTGAAACATGAAGGCTATTTTGATAGAACTCACATTTTGATCTCAAGGCTTGAAAATCTTGTATCTCTACCTATTTTGATGAATGTCGGACTTGGAGACTGCTTGGTTATAAATGGTACAGTATTAAAATAGAAACCAAACCTGAAAATATTTGACATGCAATGCTTTGTATTATAAAAGCCTTATTTGTCATCTGTTTGCCTTTCTCTTCCTGAAGTATGCTTATATTTGGTAAAAGCATTCTGATTCGCTGAAGTTTTATTTGTAAAGAAATGTTTCTGAATAATCAAATTTCTGAAGAGGCAGATTTTCTGCCTAGGCAGCAAAACTTGGTGTAAGAAAATGGTATTGCTGATTTGTTGTGTGACCTTGGTCAATGCATAGCACTTTGTCTTAGTTTTCTGTTCTTTGAAATATATGTGGTTTCCAAAGCATAGTACTGTAAGCTGACATTGTGAATTTTTAAGCAGTAGTTTGCCAATGTATTTTCTCTTTCATTACTTGGTTGCACATTCTTCACTCAGATAAGGTCTTTTGTTTCTCATAAATTGTATTGTATGGTATAGAGATGGCTTGGATGGTAATAGCAGTGATGCCTAACTGGAAAGAGGACATTAAAATAATTAAAATTTTGATTTCCTCTGGAAGTTAGTATACAAAAATCAAGATTTCCATACTAATTTAAAGATTAAAAACTATGTTTTCTGCTTCCCATGTCAACTAGAACTATTTGTTTGAAATATCACCAAATACTTCTTATATAGTTTTCCCAGTATTTGCAAGACCTCCTGGGCATATGGTTCAAGTAAAGGCTTAGCTTCTGTACTGGGGAGACACAGAGCAGAACTGGCATTTTAGTGATAAACTGTACTGTCATGACTCTCAACGCAAAAGGAGTTCAACTTGGTTTGAGTCATTAGAGAAGGTGTTGTGATCTGATCTGGTGCATAATTCAGACAAATGGAGAGAAGCTGGGAAGAGGCAGAATTAAAATTAGGTCTTGAGGGTAGGATGCATAGAAGTGAGTGAGGAGACCTCTCCTTTTATGTTGGTGATGAGCCTGCCTTGGCCAAGTGAGCCCAGGTTAGGGAGAACGTGGAAAACTTAATAGAGACGTTCGGAGTTTTGTGGTTAAAGACAGAAAGCCATTGTAGATTTCTGAGCAGTGAAATACAATGTGTGAAAAATTTAGGAATCTCATCTTGAAGACTGCAGCAATACAAATTCAAGGGATAGAGGTGTTGACAAGGCAGTGGACAGTTGCTTTACCTAAAATATAAATAGATTATTTAGGATTGCTTAGTTTTCTGGATATTGATATTTCTCCCCAAAGCCTTCAAGGTTTGCTTCAATCTTTCCAGTCTCGTTTTCTTTTGTGTTGTTCACTCAGTCCTCTGTTTTAGCGACAGTGAGCAGCACAGCGTTTCTCAGGCTGTTCTTTCTGGCTGGAATTCCTTCTGTCATTCTCTTTTGTGATGCGCTTTTGTTTGCTGAGTCTCACCTCTTTTATCACCTTCTCCAACATCATTTTTCCTTTAATGATTTTTGCTTTTCCTTATATTCTGTAATGCTTACAGAGGCTACTCTAATAATACTGATCACATCATTCTGTGACTTAGTGTTTATTTGACTCTCTTATAATATCTAGTAATCAGTGAGCTTCTTGAGGGTAAAGGCCATTGTACTTGTATACCAAGCACCTAAGTGTAGCTCCAGTAAAATGGTAGGCATTTTTGAAAGTGCTTCTTGAATGAATGAAAGGGTCTCTCTCTATCTCTACTGAATGTTGAATTTGAGGTCTTGTGAGATTCTACCCAGTATAAACTTGAGTGGGTGAAAATGCAGTAGAAGTTCATGTTCCATGAAAATTTAATGACATGAAATTTAAGACATGAAATTTAAATAGGTTGATTAGTAATTTTATTGGTTATTTTGAATAGAGTTATATTACAATGTGAATCACCAAATAACTTATTCAGTTACTACTTTGCTGCTGTAGAAAGCAAAACGACTTTCTATGACTGGACTGTAATATATTTTTCTATCTTCTGTAACTCTTAGGAAATTATTCTTTCTATTTCTCATTGTTAATAGCACTGATTTTACTGCCAGCATATGAATAAAAACACTGTTCTTTTTACTCTTTTATTCTCTCATTCAGAGAGGTAGTTATGGCATTTGGTAAGACATGGCTTATGATTCTAGCCATTTACATATATTTTTTTTTTAGAGAAGGTTTTCAGAGCTTTAAAACAGTCAAGTTCCAATTAAGTAAAAATTGCCATATAAAATAAGCAATGGTCTGTTTATTTAATTTGTATTATATGTGGGTATCTGGAGGACTAACATATTTGTTCCTTTACAATCATATCCGAGCTGACTGTTACTATTATCTATAAATTACAAACTTGGATGTTATTTTTTCCTTTGTGATTAATGTCATATTTATACCTTCAGTTATAATAATCACTTATGATTTTATAAGTTTAGGTGAATTATTTTGCATTTTCAGTGATACCAGTTATCTGAGATTTAAATAGATGAAAACTTAGAGAAGCATTCAGTATATCCTATGCTCAATTCTTTATTTCTATGTACAATACCTTTCTACTTCCTTATTTTTCCTAAATTTTAACTAGAGGAATGCTAGTAGCCATGAAGGATGCCAAGAAGATGTAGCTTGGAAAGAAACATCTTCAGGATAAAAAAGCATTGAATCCCCTTGAAGTTTTGTTTTAACCTTCTTTAGGAAAGTATGGGATGTGGGGTTGGATTTCCTTATTATTATGGGCAGCATCCTTTTAAATATATTCCAGTTTTTCAGAAAAGCTGATGAAGTATGACATGCATGCAGTACATGTGGGCTCTACCCAGCACATAGGGACTCAGAAGGACAATTGCCCTCCATGTTCTGGACATTAACCTGCAATTGATGTACTTTTAGATCACATTAGTTTTGGGGTAGGGATATTTTATTACTGATTTATATGGAACTTGTGGTCCACTATAACTGCCAGATCTTTCCTTTTCTTTGTACTTTGCTTGGCTCCTCTTCCTGTGTTATTGATTTAAGAACAGAAACTATATGTATTATGATAGTAAATTTCTTTTGTTAAATTTCAATGGTGATTCCAGCCTACCGGATAATTTTGGGTCCTGATTCTCTTTTCCAGTTTGGTTACAGTTTCCAGTTTGGTTACAGTTTTTACTTTGTGGTTGTAATAAGCTTACCATCTAATCATTCTCAGATCATTGTGGGGAAATCATGCTTGTCAGAACAGGCTGTAGGACCTTATGAAGTATTCAAAGACCTTGTTTCCCCTTACACATTTCTTAACCATCCTTGACTTCTGGATGCCTACTGATACTCCTTGATGACAAAATGGAAAATAAAGTCCTTTTAGGATAGCAAAGTGGACTGTCAAGCCTAATGCTCTTAAATCACTTCACTGGTTAGTATTCTCACACTTGAAATGCAATTTCCCTTGGAGGCACTGACATTTTATATCTGATCACCTCTCATTTCAATTAGCATGCTTACTCATTCCCTCAAAAAGAGGTTTAGTCCTTGGTGATGAGTCTAGAAGATTCTAAATCATATCAGTGGAAAACACCAACAGTAGAAGGATAATTTTTAAAGAAAATGTCTTTTCGTATTGTTACATTTCAAGTAGGACAACCAGAATTGAAGAAACTGGGGCAACACTTTGTTATGCAATTTTTCCTGAGATAGCTAAAAATATGTTCTCAGGAGAGAATTAATGAATTGTAGTGATTAGATGTCAAGCAATTCTGTTTTAATTAGGGGTATTTAGCTTACTAATAAGTGTTACCACAATCTGAAGGTAGAGAAGGTCTGTTAGGACAGCTTAAATTGATATCTTTTTTAAAATGTTGGCTCAACATGTTAAGATAAAAATTTGAAGCAAGCTTCTCTGTTCTAGTACTACTACTGCTGCTGCTGCTGCTGCTAAGTCGCTTCAGTCATGTCCGACTCATGACCCCATAGACGGCAGCCCACCAGGCTCCCCCGTCCCTGGGATTCTCCAAGCAAGAACACTGGAGTGGGTTGCCATTTCCATCTCCAAAGCATGAGAGTGAAAAGTGAAAGTGAAGTCGCTCAGTCGTGTCCGACTCTTAGTGACCCCACGGACTGCAGCCTACCAGGCTCCTCTGTCCATGGGATTTTCCAGGCAAGAGTACTGGAGTGGGGTGCCATTGCCTTCTCCTCTAGTACTACTATGTAACATCAAATAGTTGCAGCTGAATGTACTCTTAGTTCTTACTCTCCTTTGAGTCAATGACTTGTGAATAAGTGTTATCTCTAAGGCAGGGAGAAGTTACCATAAATGTATTGTTTGCATGAATGAATGGCTTAATGTCATGAAAGTTACGCATAGCTGAAACTTTAGAAAATTTGACAAATATCCATTTAGATATAAAGCATGATAAGTCTGATCATTACAAAAATAATATAATTTTCTAAAATAAGATCCTAACTTTCATACAGAACAATCATAAACCATTTTTTCAATAATGCTGAGTGTATTGTATATTTCAGGCTCTATGGCAAATACAGAGGATGCAGAGATAAATATGAGATAGTCTTGGACCTTATAGGAGCTCAGAGACTTAGATGGCACAAAATGGCCAATAAAATGATAAAGCTACTATCATAACCATAACAATAACCATAACTATATTTCATGTGACACCACAAAGACGTATCTCATTTTATTGCACTTCAGAGATGTTGTGTTTTTTCAAACTGAAGGTTTGTGGCAAATGTGGGTGTGAAGCAAGTCTATTAGCACCATTTTTCTAACAACATTTGCTCACTTTGTGTCTCTGTGTTACATTTTGTAATTCTCACAATATTTCAAACTTTTAAATTATTATTATATTTGTTATGGTGATCTGTGATCAGTAATGTTTGATGTTACTATTATAATTGTTTTGAGGCACCACAAACAGTGCTCAGTTCAGTTCAGTCGCTCAGTCGTGTCCAACTCTTTGCGACCCCATGAATTGCAGCACGCCAGGCCTCCCTGTCCATCACCAACTCCCGGAGTTCACTCAGACTCACGTCATCGAGTCAGTGATGCCATCCAGCCATCTCATCCTCTGTTGTCCCCTTCTCCTCCTGCCCCTAATCCCTCCCAGCATCAGAGTCTTTTCCAGTGAGTCAACTCTTTGCATGAGGTGGCCAAAGCACTGGAGTTTCAGCTTTAGCATCATTCCTTCCAAAGAAATCCCAGGGCTGATCTCCTTCAGAATGGACTGGTTGGATCTCCTCGCAGTCCAAGGGACTCTCAAGAGTCTTCTCCAACACCACAGTTCAAAAGCATCAATTCTTTGGTGCTCAGCCTCTTCACAGTCCAACTCTCACATCCATACATGACCACAGGAAAAATCATAGCCTTGAAAATGAAAGGTGAAGCAGTAAGTGCTAATGTAGAAGCTGCAGCAAGTTATTCAGATCTGTTCAAGATAATCAATTAAGGTGGCTGCACTAAACAGATTTTAATGTAGATAAAATAGCCTTCTATTAGAAGGAGATGCCCTCTAGGAATTTCATAGCTAGAGAGAAGAAGTCAATGCCTGGTTCAAAGCTTCAAAGGGCAGAGTGACTCTGTTGTTAGGGGTAATGCATCTGGTGACTTTAAGTGGAAGCCAGTACTCATTTACCATTCTGAAAATTCTACAGCCATTAAGAGTGGTGCTAAATGTACTCTGCCTGTGCTCCAATAATGGAACAGCAAAACCTGTATGACAGCTCATCTATTTACAACACACTTTACTGAATATTTTAAATCTACTGTTGAGATCTACTGCTCAGAAAGAAAGATTCCTTTCAAAATATTGCTGTTCATTGACAATACACCTGATCACCCAAGAACTCTGATGAAGATGTGCAATGAGATACATGGTGTTCTCATGCCTGCTAACAAAGCATGTATTCTGCAGTCCATGGATCAAGGAATAATTTCAACTTTCCAGTCTTATTATAGAGAAACATTTTTAAAGGTTATAGCTACCCTATATAGTGATTCCTTTGATGGATCTGGGGAAAGTAAATTGAAAACCTTCTGGAAAGTATTCTGCATTCTAGATGCCATTAACAGCATTTGTGATTCATGGGAACAGGTCAAAACATCAATATTAATAGGAATTTGGAAGAAGCTGATTCCAACCCTCATGGATGACTTTGAAATGCTCAAGACTTCAGTGAAACAAGTAACTGCAGAGGTGGTAGAAAACTAGAACGTGGAGCCTGAAGATGTGATTGAATGGCTGCAATCTCATGATAAAGCTTGAATGGGTGAGGGGTTGCTTCTTACAGATGGGCAAAGAAAATGATTTCTTGAGATGGAATCTTTGTCTGGTAAAGATGCTGTGAAGACTGTTGAAATGACAACAAAGCATTTAGAATATTACATAAACTTAGTTGGTAAAGCAGTGGCAAGGTTTAAGAGGACTGACTCTTGTGGGTAAAGTGCTCTAAAACACCATTGTTGATACAGAGAAGTGGTTTGTGAAAGGAAGAGTTAATTAATGCAGCAAACTTCATTGTTATCTTGCTTTAAAAAAATTGCCAAACCCACCACAACTTCAGCAACTACCTTGATCAATTGGCAGCCATCGACATTGAGGCAAGACCCTCCACCAGCAAAAAGATTAGGACTCAATGAAGTCTCAGGTGATGGTTAGTGTATTTCTTTAGCAATAAAGAAACCAAACCTACAGTATTTCTGAGATATGCCTATAGAGGAGAGATACCTGACCTAACAGCTAAGGAGCATGGGTAGCATCAAAGGAAAACTTTCTGTTGAAGAGAGGCGTAGGCTGACTCTTAGTGAGTAGAAGCTCTCCAGATGAATATTGTGTGTGTATGTGTTTAGAATGACACAGAAAAGGGGTGGAATATTCCTGAAAGTGCAACCCACCCCTGTATTCTTGCCTAAAGAATTCCATGGACAGAGGAGCCTGGTGGGCTGCTGTCCATGGGATTGCACAGAGTTGGACACAACTGAAGCAACTTAGCATGCATGCATGCAGGCAGAAATGGAAACCCACTCCAGTATTCTTGCCTGGAGAATCCTGGGGACAGAGGAGCCTGGTGGGCTGCCATCTATGGGGTCGCACAGAGTCGGACATGACCAAAGCGACTTAGCAGCAGCAGCAGCATTCCTGAAAGTGAGTTGGAAGAGAAGCTTGGAGTTGAGGCATATAGTGAGGTTGCTCAACTATATAGTTTGTGTGAGTGTGAGATTGGGATACCGTACATGAAGAACCTGTGTACAATGGACAACCTCAGACATGTCAGAGTAAGGGGATAGTGTAGTTAGCTTTACATACTAAATTGGTTGCTGTGATGAGGAGGAAGAGGGTGGATTGTACAGGACACAAATCAGAGCGTGACTCTGGAGTGAGCTGTTCAGGTGACAAAACAAGAGCTTGGAAGGGGGAAGGACATGGGATGAGGAAGTACACAGGTGGATGGAATGGTATTGGACAGTTTTGGCTCTTGTATTGGAGATGGGTTTAGGGATGCTGGTTTTATTACTATTAGTCATTATATGTTTGTCCATTAAGTACCTATGTGTTCTTGTGTATTGTGAAACATTATATTAGAGGGATGGGATGGAGTGGGAGATGGGAGAGGTTTTCAGGAGGGAGGGGACATATATATCCCTGTGGCTGACTCATGTTGATGTATGGCAGAAACCAACACAGTATTGTAAAGCAGTTATCCTCCAATAAAAAAAGATACTTAAAAAATAGATAAAACTAAAACAAAGATATAATATATGAAAAAAATATATAAACAGTTAGAAATAAGCAAGACATCCAGATTTTCAGCTTGGATTACCGAATCAATGGTGGTGATGTCAAGTAAACTGAGAAAACTGAAGGTTTTTTCAGGAAAAATGATAAGTTGAGGTGCTTGAAGCACACTCAAGCAGATGGATATTCAAGTCTGCAGTTTGGAGGAGAAATCTAGGCTAGAAATGTAGATTTGGAAGTCATACAGTTGTGTTTCAAACCAAAAGCTGAATACAATTACCCAGGGGGGAAATGCAAAAAAATAGTAAAAGGGACATACTAGGGACCACCAGAATTTAAGTGTCAGGAGAAAAAGAAACCCATGGAAAGAAGGAATGGATTGAAAGAAAGGAGGAAACCTAGATAGGGCATTATGGAGGAGGAGTGGTTATCAGCATCAGGTGCACCTGGGCTATTTACTTAAATTAAGCCTGGAATTGAGAGGCTCTGCTGACCTCAGTGAGTTCTGTCTCAGAGCAGTTGGGGGACACTGGTTACAGAGGGTGTAGAGGAATGTTTGCAAAAATGAGTGTCCTGAGTTGAATTTCACACCTCCCCCCTCAATTCATGTCAACCTCAGATTGTGACCATATTTCAAAATACATATGTGTAGATGTAAGCAAGTTAAGGTGGGAAATCAAGTAAAGACTGGCTTATAAGTGAAGTCACTTCAGTCATGTCTGACTCTGTGCGACCCCATAGACGGCAGCCCAACAGGCTCCCCCATCCCTGGGATTCTCCAGGCAAGAACACTGGAGTGGGTTGCCATTTCCTTCTCCAATGTGTGAAAGTGAAAAGTGAAAGTGAAGTTGCTCAGTCATGTCCGACTCTCTGCGACCCCGTGGACTGCAGCCTTCTAGGCTCCTCCATCCATGGGATTTTCCAGACAAGAGTACTGGAGTGGGGTGCCATTGCCTTTGGGTCCTAATCCAATAACTTGTGTCCTCACATGAGAAGAGAAATTTGGGTACAGACACACGGGGAGAATGTCATGTGACAGTGGTAGCGGAGAATGGGATGATGCATCCACAAGCTAAGAATGCCAAGGATTAGGCAAGAGATGGTATACCTGATTTAGATAGTAAATGTGTTTTTTCACCAGTTTACATGTCTATTTTCAAATGTTGTTGTTGGGACCTCATATATCACAATATTTAAGAAATATACTATGTCTTGTAGTGTGTTTTTGTATAACACTGTTAATGTACCTGTATGTACCTGTATGAACCTGTATGTTCATATGTACCTGTAAGAACCATATGTACCTGTAAGAACCCAGAAAAATATATTTTTAGCTTTTAACAAAAAAAGAATGCCAAGGATCGCTGGCAGCCACCAGAAATTAAGAGAATGTTATGGAACAGATTATTCTCTCCAGCTTTTAGAGAAAGCATGGTTGTGCTGACTTTTGGACTTCTGTACTACAGAACTGAAACAAATTTCTCTGGTTTTAAGCCACCCAGTTTGAGATACTTTGTTATAGCAACTTTTGGAAATGAATACAATAAGTGATAGCTAGAGTGCAATCTAGCTAAGGGAGTTCCGCTTTTTATAGGATGGATGAGACTTGCATATTTTCAGAACTAAAGGAGTCGGGAGAATAGGAAAGGGTGAAGATAAAGGAAGGGTGGGAAATGCTTGATGGAGAACCCAGGAGGACAAGGGGTCAAGGATCCAGGCAAAGAATTGACTCTGCAGTGTAAACTGTACTATGTGACCAAAAGATCGAAGGCAGGGTTGAGTGAGGCAATAGTTAAGCTTGTAAGTAAAGGAACAGGAAGATAAGAAAGAGTATCTTTGATGACCTCAGCTAACAGAAGCAGAAGATATTAAGAAGAGGTGGCAAGAATACACAGAAGAACTATACAAAAAAGATCTTCATGACCCAGATAACCATGATGGTGTGATCACTTGCCTAGAACCAGACATCCTGGAATGTGAAGTCAAGTGAGCCTTAGGACACATCACTACAAGCAAAACTAGTGGAGGTGATGGAATTCCATTTGAGCTATTTCAAATCCTAAAAGACGATGCTGTGAAAGTGCTGCATTCAATATGCCAGCAAATTTGGAAAGCTCAGCAGTGGCCACTGGACTGGAAAAGATCAGTTTTCATTCCAATCCGAAAGAAAGGCAATGCCAAAGAATGTTCAAACTACCTCACAATTACACTCATCTCACACGCTAGCAAATTAATGCTCAAAATTCTTCAAGGCAGGCTTCAACAGTATGTGAACCGTGAACTTCCAGATGTTCAAGCTGGATTTAGAAAAGGCAGAGGAACCAGAGATCAAATTGCCAATATCTTTGGATCATCGAAAAAAGCAAGAGAGTTCCAGAAAAACATCTACTTCTGCTTTATTGACTGTGCCAAAGCCTTTGACTCTCTGGATCACAACAAGCTTTGGAAAATTCTTCAAGAGAAGGGAATACCAGACCATCTGACCTGCCTCCTGAGAAATTGGTATGCAGGTCAAGAAGCAACAGTTAGAACTGGACATGGAACAACAGACTGGTTCCAAATAGGGAAAGGAGTATGTCAAAGCTGTATATTGGCACCCTGCTTATTTAACTTATATACAGAGTACATCATATGAAATGCCAGGCTGGATGAAGCACAAGCTGGAATCAAGATTGCTGGGAGAAATATCAATAACCTCAAATACGCAGATGACATGACCCTAATGGCAGAAAGTGAAGAAGAACTAAAGAGCATCTTGATGTAAGTGAAAGAGGAGAGTGAAACAGTTGGCTTATAACTCAACATTTAGAAAACTAAGATCATGGCATCTGGTCCCATCACTTCATGGCAAATAGATGAGGAAACAATGGAAACAGTGACAGACATTTTTTTTGGGGGGGGCTCCAAAATCACTGCAGGTGGTGACTTCAGCCATGAAATTAAAGATGCTTGCTCCTTAGAATAAAAGCTATAACCAACCTAGACAGCATATTAAAAAGCAGAGACATTACTTTACCAACAATGGTCCATCTAGTCAAAGCTGTGATGTTTCCAGTAGTCATGTATGGATGTGAGATTTGGACTGTAAAGAAAACTGAGCACTGAAGAATTGATGGTTTTGAACTGTGGTATTGGAGAAAACTCTTGAGAGTCCCTTGGACTGCAAGGACGTCCAACCAGTCCATCCTAAAGGAAATCAGTCCTGAATATTCATTAGAATGACTGATGCTGAAGCTGAAGCTACAGAACTTTGGCCACCTGATGCAAAGAGCTGACTCATTTGAAAAGACCCTGATGTTGGGAAAGATTGAAGGCAGGAGGTGAAGGGGACAGCAGAAGATGAGATAGTTGTATGGCATCACCAACTTCATGGACATGAGTTTGAGTAAGCTCCAGGAGTTGGTGCTGGACAGGGTAATGGACAGGCCTGGAGTGCTATAGTCCATGGGGTCGCAAAGTGTCAGACAACTCAGTGATTGAACTAACTAGCTAAATTCTGCTGGACATAGGGATGTAGGGGGAGGTTAAGTTAAAAGAAATAGTGGAGGTTTATAGTTGTTTTTATGGATGAGGTAGCTGATCAGAACATACTCTGACAACGCCCAGGTCGGAGACCATTAATTTGCATCAGGGATGAACTTTACTATTGTGAGATAGCTTCAGATTGTGCTCAGACTCATGGTGTCACAGAGAGAAAACTCCTGGAGTCGGAGTTTTGTAAGATGAGTGCACTGGAGGGATAGAGTTGTAAGGGAGAAGAGAAGAGACTTTTGGTGAAAGGAAGGGTCACATGACTAGCAGTGGACTCCCAGAGTGACTAGAAAGGAAGAGCTAGAGGATAGAAGGGAGTGAAGAGGCTTTAAAGAAAGAATATGGTATCAAGAGCTGTCATGATATTAGCTAAAAATACCTGCTTTTGATCCTTGCATTTTTGACAATGTATGGCTTTTGTCATCTGTGAATGTTTAATATCTCTTATACTGTACTTAAAACTATAGTAAAATGGAAAATAGTCAGTATTGGCAAGGGTGTGGAGAAACTGGAACTCTTGTGCATTACTGGTAAGAATGTAAAATGATGCAGCCACAGGAAAACAGTTTAGTACCTCAAAAAGTATTGGATACAGCAATTCCAGTTCTGGGTATGTATTGAAAAGGATTGAAAGAATGGACTCAAACAGATACTTGTACACTGTTATTCATTGCAGTTGCCAAAAAGTTGAGACAACTCAAGTATATGTCAACAGATTAATGGTTAAACAAAATATTGTATATAGATACATTGGAATATTATTCAGCCATAAAAAGAATGTGGTCTGATACATGACACAATATGGATGAACATTTAAAATATTATCCTCAGTGCAGTAAGACACAAAGGGACAAATATTGTATAATTCCACTTGTATGGGGTACTTAGAACAGGCAAATTCATACATACAGAGTGTAGAATAGAGGTTAGCAGGGCCTGGGGGAAGAGGGAAATGGGAAATGATTTAATGGGTACAGAGTTTCTGTATAGAATGGTGAAAAAATTTTGGAAATAGTGGTGATTGTTGCACAACATTGTGAATGTACTTAATGGCACTGAATTATAAAAATGGTTAAAACTACACCAATTAGAATGGCAAAAATACACTGACATTACCAAATGCTGGAGAGGATGTGGGACAACAAGAACTCTCATTCATTGCTAGTGGGAATACAAAATAGTACAGACACTTTGGAAGATGGTTTAGCAGTTTCTTACATAATTAAACATACTGTTACCATATGATTTAGCAATTGCAATCCTTGGTATTTACTCAAAAGAAGAGAAAACTTATGTTCACACAAAAGCCTGAGCATGATATTACAAGTTTAACTGCCAAAACTTGAAAGCAACCAAGATAGGTGAATGGATGAATAAACCAAGGCACATCCAGATGATGGATTATTCAGTGCTAAAAGGAAATGAGCTATAAAACCATGAAAAGACATGGAGGAAGCTTAAATGCATATTAATAAATGAATGAAGCCAATCTGAAAGGTTTCATACTATATGAAACTATAACTTTACTATATTTGACTATCAGATCAGATCAGATCAGATCAGTTGCTCAATCGTGTCCACCTCTTTGAGACTCTATGAATCGCAGCACGCCAGGCCTCCCTGTCCATCACCAACTCCCAGAGTTCACTCAGACTCACGTCCAACAAGTCAGTGATGCCATCCAACCATCTCATCCTCTATCATCCCCCTTTCCTCCTGGCCCCAACCCCTCCCAGCATCAGAGTCTTTCCCAATGAGTCAACTCTTCGCATGAGGTGGCCAAAGTACTGGAGTTTCAGCTTTAGCATCATTCCTTCCAAAGAAATCCCAGGGCTGATCTCTTTCAGAATGGACTGGTTGGATCTCCTTGCAGTCCAAGGGACTCTCAAAAATCTTCTCCAACACCATAGTTCAGAAGCATCAATTCTTCGGCGCTCAGCCTTCTTCACAGTCCAACTCTCACATCCATACATGACCACAGGAAAAACCATAGCCTTGACTAGACGAACCTTTGTTGGCAAAGTAATGTCTCTGCTTTTGAATATGCTATCTAGGTTGGTCATAACTATCCTTCCAAGGAGTAAGCGTCTTTAATTTCATGGCTGCAGTCACCATCTGTAGTGATTTTGGAGCCCAGAAAAATAAAGTCTGACATTGTTTCCACTGTTTCCCCATTTCCCATGAAGTGATGGGACCGGATGCCATGATCTTCGTTTTCTGAATGTTGAGCTTTAAGCCAACTTTTTCACTCTCCACTTTCACTTTCATCAAGAGGCTTTTAGTTCCTCTTCACTTTCTGCCATAGGGTGGTATCATCTGCATATCTGAGGTTATTGATATTTCTCCCGGCAATCTTGATTCCAGCTTGTGCTTCTTCCAGTCCAGTGTTTCTCATGATGTACTCTGCATATAAGTTAAATAAACAGGGTGACAATATACAGCCTTGACGAACTCCTTTTCCTATTTGGAACCAGTCTGTTGTTCCATGTCCAGTTCTAACTATTGCTTCCTGACCTGCATACATATTTCTCAAGAGTCAGATTAGGTGGTCTGGTATTCCCATCTCTTGAAGAATTTTCCACAGTTGATTGTGATCCACACAGTCAAAGGCTTTGGCATAGTCAATAAAGCAGAAATAGATGCTTTTCTGGAACTCTCTTGCTTTTTCCATGATCCAGCAGATGTTGGCAGTTTGGTCTCTGGTTCCTCTGCCTTTTCGAAAACCAGCTTGAACATCAGGAAGTTCACGGTTCACGTATTGCTGAAGCCTGGCTTGGAGAATTTTGAGCATTACTTTACTAGCGTGTGAGATGAGTGCAATTGTGCGGTAGTTTGAGCATTCTTTGGCATTGCCTTTCTTTGGGATTGGAATGAAAACTGACCTTTTCCAGTCCTGTGGCCACTGCTGAGTTTTCCAAATTTGCTGGCATATTGAGTGCAGCACTTTCACAGCATCATCTTTCAGGATTTGGAGTAGCTCCACTGGAATTCCATCACCTCCACTAGCTTTGTTCGTAGTGATGCTTTCTAAGGCCCACTTGACTTCACATTTCAGGATGTCTGGCTCTAGGTGAGTGATCACACCATCATGATTATCTGGGTCGTGAAGATCTTTTTTGTACAGTTCTTCTGTGTATTCTTGCCATCTCTTCTTAATATCTTCTGCTTCTGTTAGGTCCATACCATTTCTGTCCTTTTTCGAGCCCATCTTTGCATGAAATGTTCCTTTGGTATCTCTGATTTTCTTGAAGAGATCTCTAGTCTTTCCCATTCTGTTGTTTTCCTCTATTTCTTTGCATTGATCACTGAGGAAGGCTTTCTTATCTCTTCTTGCTATTCTTTGGAACTCTGCATTCAGATGCTTATATCTTTCCTTTTCTCCTTTGCTTTTCGCTTCTCTTCTTTTCAGCTATTTGTAAGGCCATCCCAGACAGCCATTTTGCTTTTTTGCATTTGTTTTCCGTGGGGATGGTTTAACTATAAATATACTATATTTACTATAAACATGCTATTTTTAACTATAACTTCTGGAAAAGGCAAAACTATGGAGAGAGTAAAAGATCGGTGATTGCCAAGGGTTGTGGGGAGGGAGGGATGAATATAGGCAGAACACAGGATTTTTTGAGTAGTGAAACTAATCTGTGTGATACTGTCATGATGGATACATGTCATCATCATACATTTGTCCAGATCCATAGGATGGACACAACCGAGTGTGATCCTAATGTAAACTATGGACTCTGAGTGATTGTAATGAGCTAGTGCAGATTCATTGATTGTAACCAATGTACCACTCTGGGTGGGGGGAGGTGTTGATATTGAAGGAAGTTGTGTGTATGTGAGGACGAGAAGTATAGGGAAACATCTCGTATTTTCCACTTAATTTTCTGTGAACCAAAAACTGCTCTAAAAAATAAAGTTTATTTTTGAAAAGTGATTAAAATGATAAATTTTATATTATATGTATCTTATCACACATAAACCGAACCTCTAAAGTATAAAAGAGATTTTTTCAAAGCTGTTTCTTTTATTAAGGATCCTTTGATTCATGGTATTGTGTCACATAATTAAAAAGTATACTTTGTATTTTGGAGTATGTGCTATTTTAAGTGTAATCAGTGAGAGTTGAATAAAGGGACAAAAGCGGGGCAGAAAGGCCTCCTCTCACTTGGTCCCCTCAATGATTTCTATTCCTTGAGAACCTCCATTATGGTGCCCTTTGGAGAAAGAAGTCACTTGTTTTTCTGACCATCTAGTCCACCCAGACACTCCCTGTTGGAGTCCTTGCCCTCTCAAGTGGCTCTCCTGAACAACATTAAAATGTCCCTAGGCCTGCTGCTTTCCCCATGTGGCCACAACTGGTCCATGGGAGATGCTCAGGCATCCTGTCCTTTGCCCTGTTGCTGAGGCTGTGCAACCTGGATAGTCTACTGACCACAGGCTTGAGCTCTCCCAAGCCTGGCCAGGTGCTAGGTTTTGCAAAGGTCTTTCACTAAGTGTGAGATATGGAAGAGGGCATCTCCCCACCCTGCCCCTCATGGCAAGGAAGTGGGACCTGAGAGTTTGGTCACTAATTTCTTTAAAGAAATCTCTTTGCAAATGCTTGTTAATCTCATCATTTTATTATTATATTTAGGGGAGCATTGGAGGAGCCCAAGAGGTATCAAAAGTCATATCTGGAGCATATCTTATATCATTTCTTCCTATGGTATTGATCTAATACCTGAAGGTTTCCAGTGTAATTACAGTACTCTTTCATGAGCTTACAGCAACTTGGTATGGTGGAATGAACTAGAAGCCAGAATGAAATAACCCCAGGTCTTGTAATTACACCATTTTTTTTTGGTTTTGTGACTTTGTAAGGAAATCACTTAAGCTTTTTGATAATCAGTTTCCATAAAATCGTTTTGAAGACTGAATGACAATGCACTTGAAGGTGCTTTGAACATTATACATATGCTTGTTGTTCTTCAGTCGTTAAGTTGTGTCTGACTCTTTGCAACCCCATGGACTATAGCACGCCAGGCTTCTCTGTCCATGTGCTAAACATGTGCAAAATATTCTATTGTTAATTTAGAAGACTTTCTCTGCTGTGGAGGCTTCTAATGAACATGTTTCTGTGATCATGAAACTCAGAACGGTTTAATTTTTCTATTGAAACACATGAATGATTACTGTATCAAGGTAAATTTGAAGTACTAAATGCAAGATTATGTTATATTGTCCAAGTGTGAACTTTGGTGGTTGTAAATGGTGCTATTAGGGACTTGTCTCAGATTTTGCTTGCATCTTGAGCCATACAGCTTTGATGGAGGAAAGTGGCATTTCTGGTTACACAGAAATAATAAAGAATTATTATTATAATCATGATTTTACTGGCTACATTTATATGGCACTTAGTATGTACATGGTTAACAGGTACTTGTCTAAGTGCTTTACATATATTGACTTATCTGTACAACAATCCTATGGGGTAGCTGATGCTATCATTAATCCCATTTTATGTAGTAGAAATCGAAATACAAAGAAGTTACAGTTCACTCAGGATACTACCTACTTTCAAGGTTGTTGTGGGTATTAACATGAGATAATGTGTCTGTCTGTGAATCAAAGCTTGATGTATGATTCTCAGCCATTTAATTTATTCCAAGGTTCAAAAGTTACAGTTTAACTGGGATAATAATACCTGTTTCCCAGGATCATTGTAGGTATTAACAGGAGTGAATCTGTGTTAATTTATGTCCTGACTTATGCAACAGATATGTCATATACCTCCAAATTCTCTTTGGGGGTAAGTATGAATTTTTCTAGGCAGTGCATTTCCGTCTCACACAGGTACAGCATTCTAACTCAGCTTTTAAGGCTTATGATGGGTTATAATAAAAAATCACTATTAGGACTACGGAGAGCAATATATGTGTATGTGTATATATATTATTTATTTATATATATATATATGGTGTCATGTCCACAACTATCTTCTCTAACTTTTCACTGGTTAGTGCTTGTCAGTGGCTCTCAATTGTTCTTTAATATCTTCTTTGAGGATGTAAATGAAGAACCCAGTAGCTTTTACCAGAATTCAGTTTGTTTTCTGTGGAAACTTCTTTCCTCAACAGGTCATAAAAATCAAATGAAGAGCATATCAAATTTTAGCCGTTTTATGACTTTATGTTGATCATCAGGTCAGATGAGTCGCTTAGTTGTGTCCGACTCTTTGCGACCCCATGAATCGCAGCACGCCAGGCCTCCCTGTCCATCACCAACTCCTGGAGTTCACCGAGACTCACGTCCATCGAGTCAGTGATGCCATCCAGCCATCTCATCCTCTGTCATCCCCTTCTCCTCCTGCCCCCAATCCCTCCCAGCATCAGAGTCTTTTCCAATGGCCAAAGTACTGGAGTTTCAGCTTTAGCATCATTCCTTCCAAACAAATCCCAGGGCTGATCTCCTTCAGAATGGACTGGTTGGATCTCCTTGCAGCACAAGGGACTCTCAAGAGTCTTCTCCAACACCACAGTTTAAAAGCATCGATTCTTCGGTGCTCAGCCTTCTTCACAGTCCAACTCTCACATCCATACATGACCACAGGAAAAACCATAGCCTTGACTAGACGAACCTTTGTTGGCAAAGTAATGTCTCTGCTTTTGAATATGCTATCTAGGTTGGTCATAACTTTCCTTCCAAGGAGTAAGCGTCTTTAATTTCATGGCTGCAGTCACCATCTGTAGTGATTTTGGAGCCCAGAAAAATAAAGTCTGACACTGTTTCCACTGTTTCCCCATCTATTTCCCATGAAGTGATGGGACCGGATGCCATGATCTTCGTTTTCTGAATGTTGAGCTTTAAGCCAACTTTTTCACTCTCCACTTTCACTTTCATCAAGAGGCTTTTAGTTCCTCTTCACTTTCTGCCATAAGGGTGGTGTCATCTGCATATCTGAGATTATTGATATTTCTCCCAGCAATCTTGATTTTAGCCTGTGTTTCTTCCAGTCCAGTGTTTCTCATGATGTACTCTGCATATAAGTTAAATAAACAGGGTGACAATATACAGCCTTGACGAACTCCTTTTCCTATTTGGAACCAGTCTGTTGTTCCATGTCCAGTTCTAACCATTGCTTCCTGACCTGCATACAAATTTCTCAAGAGGCAGATCAGGTGGTCTGGTATTCCCATCTCTTGAAGAATTTTCCACAGTTGATTGTGATCCACACAGTCAAAGGCTTTGGCATAGTCAATAAAGCAGAAATAGATGCTTTTCTGGAACTCTCTTGCTTTTTCCATGATCCAGCGGATGTTGGCAATTTGATCTCTGGTTCCTCTGCCTTTTCTAAAACCAGCTTGAACATCAGGAAGTTCACGGTTCACATATTGCTGAAGCCTGGCTTGGAGAATTTGAGCATTACTTTACTAGCGTGTGAGATGAGTGCATAAATAAATAATAATCATAATAATAGCTGACAGTTTTTACATTTGTAGTATGGAATGGACACCATCAAATGCTTTGTGTGCATCACCTCATTTCACATCTTCCCACAAAAAGGGGTGTTTTTTGTCTTCTATACTCCTTCATAAATGCTTTATGCTTTCATTCATTCATCCCCAAATAAATTTTTATATTGGTTTGAACCCATGCCCTCTTCAGTGGAAGCTCAGAGTCTTAACTACTGTGCCACCAGGGGAGTCGCTCAAATATGTATTTTAAAATTGGGTATTTGTTATTATTTTCCCAGCTGTTTTATCCCCAACTCCCTTTTTCTTTTTCACTTTGATGCTTTTGTTATCATTTATAGTTTTAAATGTTCTCTTTTCTCTTCTTGGCTTTCCCTCAATTCTACTTATTCTCCTATATTTGCACCCAACTCTTTCCATAAATCTACCACAGCTTAAAAAGACCCCCACCCTTTCTAAATCCACATGGCACTAAGGTACACCATTTATTTGTCAATTACTCATGATAGTGTTTTCTATCCTGGAATTTTATTTAAATCTTGTGCTTAATTTTCACAAATTTGTGTTCTTTCTCCAACTTGGGTAAGTTCTTCAAGATTGTGAATTATAGCTTATCAGTTTTTGTTGTCTATAGTAGAAGTTGCTTAATAAGTGGATTTTTTGCCAGAAACTCAACTGCCAGTTGAAAGGATTATATTATATTACAGAACGGAAAACAGTCTCATTTCTGTCACCCAGAAGCATAATGTGTAATTGAAGCCTTGCTCACTAAGGAAATAAAAACCCTCATCACAAAAGCACAGGTTTTTGGAAGACTGAAAATATAATATTTTTGTGATATTAAATTTCTCACTAAAATGAATTCCAGAGAGTAATAACATACTCTCAAGCATCTTATCCAGAACTTTTCTCTATAACTTTTTAGACCAAAAGCGAGAGGAGATAGCTCATAAATTGATTCTAAAGAGATCTGCCGAGAAAAAGATTTTGCTCCATACTGTTGATTCACACTGAATGAGAAAAAAATACTGGTGATTTTAAATGCTGAAAGAGACATTCTAGGCCTCATGTGTTTTTGAAAAATACTGAATAGTAATTCAGTTTTGATTTGGAATTATTCATTCATTCACTCATTTGTTTTTTAATCATTCCTATATCTTTAAGGAGTGTTAAGCACTTTCTTTAGCACTTTCTTAGCACTTTCGTTATAGCATTAGAGATGAAACGTATAAACAAATAGTTCTATGCTGTAGAATGTGTAATACATATTATATGAATATTTTAAAACGTGTTACTTTGGACTGAGAATCTTTAAGTTTCTTTCTACCAGTAAAATTGCATGAGTTGTACATTCACAGAGGAGAAAAATATTCCTCACAATTAGTGGAGTGACCAAAGGAAGTTTTTGGTGGAAATGATCTTTGAGTAGGACCTTGTTAGGTAGTATTTTGATAGACACCTATTATAGTCATGGTCCAAACTGTCTGTTGAGTGTTTGCCGAAGTCAGTATACTAGGTGCTTTAAACACATATTTTTGTGAGGAAGAGTGTACTGCTGAGTTATCTGTGGATACCCTGAGATTATACTGAAAATCTTGTGTATATATGTTTGTACTTGTTAGTGGGGAAAGGTTCCTGAGCTTCCAGAAACATGAACCAAATAGAGAGAGTAGCACGTTTGATTCCTGGACTTTGAGAAATGTGCACATAGGTGGGTGGCAGGTGGAAAGAAGGAACTGTGGGGAACAAGGAAACTGTGAAAGGCTGAGTATTGGATGCTCTTAAGAGGGGAGAGCTTAAAGTAGTGAGAAGCAATCAGTGTAGGATTTGGTTAACCGATCGTCCTCCGGGCTCAGAATGTCTGAATTTAAATTCTGAACTGCTACCTCCTGGCTGTGTGACCTCAGGCAACCTATTTATCCTCTCTGAAACCAAGACCATTGCTGTCTAAATTAGCTATTACATATTTGCCTAAAATTTCTTTGGTTATTTGTGGGTTTTTTTGGATTTACAGTGTTGTGTTACTTTTTGCTGTACAGCAAAGTGAATCAGTTATACCTATAAATACATCCACTCTTTTAAAAACTTTTTTCCCATATAGTTCATCACAGGGTATTGAGAAGAATTACTTGTGGTATCAAGTTGGTCCTTATCATCTATTTTATATATAGTAGTGGGTATATGTCAATCCCAATCTCCCAATTTATCCCTGCCTCCCTTTCCCCCAGTAACCATAAGATTATTTTCTTCATCTGTAATTCTTCTCTTTTGTAAATAAGTTCATTTGTACCATTTTTAAAGATTCCACATATAAGTGATATCATATATATTTCTCCTTCTCTGACTTACTTCATTCATTATGATAATCTCTAGATTCATCCATGTTGCTGCAGATGACATTACTATATTCTTTTTTTATGACTGAGTGATATTTCATTCTGTAAATGTATCACATCTTCTTTGTCCATACCTCTGTTGATGGACATTTAGGTTGCTTCCATCTTCTGGCTATTGCAAATAGTGCCACAGTGAACACTGGGTGCATGTATCTTTTAGAATCATGATTTTCCCCGGGTTTCCCTGGTGGCTCAAGTGATAAAGAATCTGCCTGCAATGCAAGAGACTCGGGTTCAATTCCTGGGTGGGGAAGACCCCCTGGAGAAGGGAATGACTACCCACTCTAGTATTCTTGCCTAGAGAATTCCATGGACAGAGAACCCTGGTGGGCTACAGTCCATGGGGTTGCAAAGAGCTGGACACAACTGAGTGACTAACACACATACACACACACCCACACACACATGAGGTACATACCCTAAAGTGGGATTGTAAGATCATGTGGTTGCTCTATTTTTAGTTTTTTAAGGAACTTCCATACTGTTCTCTATAGTGGCTGTACCAATTTACATTCCAAACAACAGTGTTGGAGGGTTCCCTTTTCTCCACACCCTCTTTAGCATTTATGGTTTGTAGATTTTTTGATGATCTTTGGTTATTCTAAAATTAAGGGCTTACTATATATGTTAAATGCTTTCATTCATTTTTTATATGTATGTGTAAATGTATATAATGTATTCTTTATGTAATATAAATTTGTTGACACTATATAACTAGTCACTGGGAGAACTTTTATGAAACTTTTATGAAAGGGGCAGACAGGGCCATGCCCTTGACCTCATAGCAACCCATGAATGAGGTACCATTTAGAGAGGAGGGAACTGGGGGTCAGGCAAGGTGAATGACTTTCCAAGGCATGAGATAATGAAATGGAGAAGCTTTAAACTCAGGTCTGGTTCCAGAGTCTTAAACACTCATGTTCTTGGCTACAGCATGACTGACTCTGCAGGAAGATTAACAAGGGGAAACCTACTTTAGCAATGATTTACATACAGATTTTGTTGTTGAAAGAGAAAGGATGCAGATACTTTGTGTGGACTCTTCTAATGTTATGAAATTACTAAGAAGAGTTATCAAGTAATGGAGTATATTTTCAAATCAGGTTTTAGTATGATGGCACATTTGGATGATCGAATAATTAACACATTGTTATTGAGGTTATGCTCTTCATTGTGACCCATGTGATACAGTCATATCTGAGGACCCTCTAAATAAGTGCACTTGTTTTTCCAGCAAGGTGACTTCTCTCTCTCCCTCTCTCTTTTTTTTACTGATTATGCTTTTTTCAATCTTATAATTTCATCTATTTTGCAAAAGTGATGAATTACTTCCATGTGTTGAGATAATTGGTGACTGTTGGAGCTGAACATTAATTCATAGGCAAATTGAGTTGGAAAAGCCATAGCTACTGAGTTTCAGATGAAAACTTTGTTTTTCTTTATAGGTACCTTTCTTTTAACATTGTTTAAACTGACCACATAATGCATTGACTTTTGCTAAGTGCTTATGGGTATCCTTTGGAATTAAATAAAAAATTATTTAAGGGGACCTTTAAAATATTTTAAACGTGTTTATCTCCATTTAGATAATTCAGACACTAATTGACCAGTTCTATTACTTGAGTTTTCTTCATACTAGGAGCAATTTATAGTTCTCTCCCTCCCTCTTTCCTCCTCTTTTTAAGTTTTCAAAATGGTTGGATTGGCTCTATTGTTTGAGTCATATAATAATTTTTGCAATTTATGAAGCAAAGGCATCTTATCAGAAGGGTTACTTTGCATTTTAGTTTTATGCAGTGAGTTTTGAATATTATGCCCAAGAACTTTCATATATTCACAGTTTTTCATTTGTTCTGACTTTTGTGGCAAAAATATCTGCTCTCATAACCAAGCTATAGCATACTGACTCTAACTGCTTACTGCTTGGGCCATAGTTGACAATAAATATTTTTGTATGACTCTCTACAGCACTGAAGTGATTTGTTCTAGTGAGACAGAGTTTAGAGGTGATGTACCTCTCATTTATAATAAAATTTAATATATCTGGCAGAACAGGCATTCATAGAAAAATACTTATGCTTTTAGCTAAACATGCTGTGTGTGTTTGTGTGTGTGTATATGCAAATTTGGGCTAGAGGACAAATTTTTTTTTGTTAGTAATATTGTAAAAAATGCAGTAGATAAAGTTTAAACAATTAAATTGTTTTGTAGAGATTGACAAATTGATTCTAAAATTCCTAGGAAATGCACAGGATCCAGAATAGCTAAAATAACTTTAAAATAAAACAAGTTTAGAGAATGAACACTACCTGATTTTAAGACTTGTTACAAAGCTACAATGTTGCAGATAGTATGGCATTATACAGCCCAGCAATCCTGCTGCTGGGCATACACACCGAGGAAACCAGAATTGAAAGAGACACATGTACCCCAATGTTCATTGCAGCACTGTTTACAATAGCTAGGACATGGAAGCAGCCTAGATGTCCATCAGCAGATGAATGGATAAGAAAGCCATGGTACATGTACACAATGAAATATTACTCAGCTAATAAAAATAATGCATTTGAATCAGTTCTAATGAAGTGGATGAAACTGGAGCCTATTACACAGAGTGAAGTAAATCAGAAAGAAAAATACCAATACAATATACCAACGCATATATATGGAATTTAGAAAGATGGTAACAATGATGCTAAATGTGAGACAGTGAAAGAGACACAGATGTAAAGAACAGTCTTTTGGACTCTGTGGGAGAAGGCGAGGGTGGGATGATTTGAGAGAATAGCATTGAAACATGTATATTACCATATGTGAAATAGATCACCAGTTTAGGTTCGAAGCATGAGACAGGGTGCTCAGGGGTGGTGCATTGGGATGACCTTGAGGGATGGGATAGGGAGGGAGGTGGGAGGGAGGTTCAGGATGGGGAACACATGTACACCCATGGCTGATTCATCTCATTGTATGGCAAAAACCACTACAATATTGTAAAATAATTAGCCTCCAATTAAAATATATAAATTAATTAAGAAAAAACAATAAACACAGGAAGTAAATGCTCCACATGTCTATATTATCCACTGTGGAACTATCTCCACGGCATTTTCAGACAGTGAATACCGAATGTGAGGGGTACATGGTGTGTTGTGTGTGTTTCAACTTTCTATAGAGTATGTTACAGTAAAGGGACAATTTATATTTAATTACTTTATGAATGGAAAAAATAACAGACTTGTCATAGGAAAAAAAAAAAAGATGGCATGGCCTTGATATAAATATGGACAAATAGACCAGTGGAACAGAAGAGAGGTAAAAAAATAGACCTACAGGTCTATAAATAATTGATTTTTAATAAAAGCAGAAAGGCAATTCAATAGAGAAAAGGTAGTATTTTCAACAGTTTTGGAAAAGTGGCATATTCATATGTAAATACTGAACTTCTATTTATACCTTTCACTGTATACAAAAGTTGAGTTGACTTTGTTTCTAACAATCACCTTCAGGAATTTGTCATGAAGACATTTGAGAAGCTTACCAAATATACTAAGATATTGTTAAAATATTTTGATGGAATGGTATTGCTGACAAATTGTGTGTAGAAGCTCACACTTAGAGAAAATAAATTTTTGTCAAACTTCAAATCTTTCCAGCAACATTTAATTCGATATTTTGAGAATTTTTTAGTTGCATATTTACATATGTACACACACATTTATATACTTGTTCTTATATGATTACTACTTAAATTTTATTTATAAACTTCATTTCTGTGTTTAAGATTCTGTGGGGAAATTTTTCATTTTGCAAATACTAGATTTTCTGTTGTATTTTTTTTATAGCAATCCGATTACTTGAACTTTCATGACAAAGTCTAGTGATATCACTTTTAATTATAGATTTTTACTTGGCAAATCACCTTGCCTTTTTTCTTCTTAAAACAAGAAATAATGTTGAAACATTTGCTGTTTGTGAAATTGTACATTTAATTACTCTTTAATAATACTGTAATAACTCACTTATTTGGAAACCTCTTTTCAGTTTCTTAGCTGATTATCAGAAGGAAGCAAGAAGAGTCTTGGGCAGTCAAAATTAATATTACGAAATCTATGATCTAAAGCTCATTTTTGCAGTGTGGCCTTACTCTGGGCATTTTCCATCTCAGTGTAGACTCAGACCATACACACTAGGTTATTGGACTTCTCAGTTTAGAATTAAATATAAAGCTGCAAGGTAGAATGGGAATATGGCTTAAAAACAGATGTCAACAGTAAGAACTGACAGATATAAACCTGATGTAAAGGAAGAGACAATAAAAAAAACAAAGGAAAAAGATTTTTAACAAAATAGCCTATAGCAAAACCCTTTGAAATAACAAGAAATATTTCAATTATGTATAGAACATTGTTTAAGGATACAAGAAACTATAGGATACATACTCAGTTTCTATAAATGCCATTAGTCACTTGCTAGTATTTATTAATACCTCGCCCTTTCAAGAGGTTTTTAACACTGTTGCTTATTCTTTCCTTAAAACATACACTATCCTTTTGGTTTCCATGATGCCAAATACTCCTGGTTTTTGTTCTCTCTTTGGCCACTCTCTCTCTCTTGCTGATGCATTATCTTTTACCTGGTCTTTAAAGTTTGCATCTACCCAAGGCTCCTTTCTCTGTCATTTTGTATTCTGCCTTCGGCAATCTCTTCTATGTCTTCAGTTACAACTCCTGCACCTAGGACTCTCATATTTATAGCTCCTGGGCTAAACTCCAAACGCATATTTCTAGCTGAGCCCTTGAAACTCTACTTGGATATTTCAAAGGTATAAAATTTAGTATGTCAAAAGCCATATTTAATATCATTTTCTTCTCAATACCCACAAACCTCAAGTGTCCACTAGTGTTTATTTTTTGATTCATTCACTCATTTACTCATTTGTTATTTAATTAAAAAAATATATATATATATTGAATGCCCAATAGATGCAATTCACTGTTTTAGGTACTAAGAGTGCAGCAGATAATGTTTCTGTTTTCATAGAACTTATATTCCAGTGGGTACAGACAGGTAGTAAAAAACAAAATCTTCAAGTAATGATTATGTACTGAAGAACATAAATTAGATGATGTGATGGAGTGCGACTGAGCTGCTACTTTTCTTTGTCTGATCAAGGAAGGCTGTCTAAATTAGAGATGATATTTTAGATAAGAAGTAAATGACAGGATAGAGCTATGCATGCCATGATGTGGGTGAAGGGCATACCAGAAGAGGAGGTGCTTGTAGAGAGGCCTTGGGGTAGAAACAGACCTGGTGTGCTTGCAGAGCAGAAGAAGGCTACTGAAGCTCAACTGTTTATTTATTTTTGGTTTTGGCTGTAGCTGAGTCTTTGTTGATGGGTGTAGGCTTTCTCTAGTTGCAGCGGGTGGGGGCTATCTAGTTGCAGTGCTTCTCACTGTGGTGGCTTCTCTTGTGAAGCACAGGCTCTAGTGTGTGAGAGCTTCAGCTGTGGCAGTGTGTAGACTCAGTAGTTGCAGTTCATGTGCTCTAGAGCATGGGCTCAGAAGTTGTGGCACTCCAGCTTAGTTACTCTGCATCATGTGGGATCTTCCTGGATTGAACACGTGTCCCCTCCATTGGCAGGCAGATTCTTAACCACCGGATCACCAGGGAAGTCCTAGCAGCTCAAGGGTTTGGAGTAAAAAGGGTAGAAATAGTGTTATCAATAGAGGTAGACAGGGATCAGACTGTCTAGGACTTTGTAGGCTGGGGGAGGAGTTTGGCTATTTCTGACTTCTCTGGAAAACCAATAAAAAGTTTTAAAAAGGGAAAAGACATGATCTGACATATGTTTTAGAAAGATCTCTCTAGCTGCCATGTAGAGAATGGATTCAGTGGACCCAGAGTGGAATTAGGAAGACCAGTTGGAGGCTTTTATGGTGGTCCAGATAAGAGTTGGTGTCCGCTTAGGAGGAGGATGGCCATAGTGGAGGCAGTGAGAAGATGTTTGGGAGAAAGGTGAGCAAGGGTAAAAAAAAAAAAAAAAAAAAAACACCTCTATTTTTTGATTTGGTGACCTGATTCAATGCTGGTGTCAATAATTGAGATGTGGAAGATAGGAGGAGATGGAGGGGATGTGGGTGTTAAAAGGGGAAGGCAATGTTTCAAGGAACAGGAGGAAAATCGTGTCAGATGCTGCTGAGGTTTTTGCAGTTTGTGGCCAAGTGCTTGATATGCTTTCTATTTGGTTTCATGTTTTTCATTTTTTGGACTTCCCTGGTGGGTCAGATGGAAAAGAATCTGCTTGCATTGCAAGAGACCTGGGTTTGATCCCTGGGTTGGGAAGATCCTCTGGGAGAAAGAAATGGCTACCCACGCCTATATTCTTGCCTGGAGAATTTCATGGCTAGAGGAGCTTGGTGGGCTACAGCCATGGGATCAAAAAGACTTGGACATGACTGAGCAACTAAAACATACACAATACTTAATAATCTTTGGCTTTGTATGCTATGAAAGACTACCTCTCATTTCATGATTGAATTCTCACCTTGGTTTTTTGATTGGACCGTCTGGATCACTTGGATCTGGAATTCTGTTTTGAGCTTCTCTGCCTCAGGAGTACCAGAGCCCTGATCCTAAACCCTAGTCTCTGCAGCTGGTCTCTGAGACCTGCCTAGCACCTACCTTTAGTCTGCTACGAAATCTTGGCCCTTCTTGTTTCTACCCCATTATTCTTCACCCTCTAACTGAGACCTCTACCTTTCACCCACTATTGGACTTCCTCGGGTGAAATGTGCTTCTTTAGATTTCCTTTTTTTTTTTTTTAATTACTAAAAGAAGGACACAACTGACTTCTGCTTTATATCTGGGTCTGTGTAATTCATATCTAACTTGCTTTGTTTCTTACTTAACCACAGTTCTAGGCCCCTGGCTTCAATTTGGAATGACTTGAAGGCTTGCTGGAAGCATTTTTCCAAATTGCTTAATGGTATGCAAAGAGAAGTTCTCTACAGAAGAAGGAAGAAATCTACAGGTGTTCTTTAAATATGATAGGCATCAGGGAAACAAAGATGACTCAAATGTAGCCTCTGCCTTTAAGGGACTATGTTTTTAAATGTAGTCCTACCAGGTGGTATTTACAGCCAGTGGATTCAGCTAGTTGCACTGAAAACCATTTCCTGTTTCTGTGTCCCATATACTCCATTTTCATGGGAACCCCATGCTTAAAAACATTGCTATTAAAGCATTTTAGAAACAGAACTCCAGCTAAAGTATGGACAGCCCCAGTTCTTAGAATAAAGATTGGTGAGATATGCCTGTGCTCCATAATTATTCCATTTTACTTAACCTTGATTAATTGAAACATATGCGTGTTTTTCCCCATGGAAGGGGCATATTGGAAATATTTAAATTCTTATGGTCATGCTGTGCTTTTCACAGATGATTGGAATGCTGCCCAGGCACAAACCATGTCATCCTTCCCCCAAACAATTTGTCAGCTGTTTATCCTAGCATAATTTGTTTTTCATGGTCAGCAGAAATGACAGTACTAAAATGTTTTATAGGGAAATAAAAATAGAGTGATAGCTCTGATTTTTTTTAAAAAATATCCTCTTTTTCCTCCCAAATCACTCTTTGATATAAAAGGTATCTTTCCCTTTGCTTCAAATGTAGGCTATTTTTAACACTGGGAAAACAGGAAAGATTTTAAAAACTAGAATCTTATTCTTTGAAACTGAAAACATACTGTGAATTTCAGGAAGATAGGTTATACTGACACACAATAGAATTTCATGGATTCATGATTAGGACATAGGCTGTATGCACATAACCTTCATCCTTTATAGGAGCAAGAAATTTAATCACTGTCCATTCAGGCTGAATTTGGGCTGAAGCCTGGAATTGTTTGAGAAAGAGATCATTCCATGTGCCCGATTACTAAGCATTTAGAATGAAAGCAACACTGAGAACATGCCAAGAGAGCTTGTGCCATTGGAAATTACCTTTCTATGAGACAATTTATCTCAGGACCATAAGATGAGATTTGTTAGAACTTTAGACATATTAACTTTTGATAGTATGAAAGTCTCAGAAGATACATATTTACCAGTTCTTTAAAAGTCTAGCTGTTGATTGGCTAGTGTAGACTGTTCTGTAGAGTTTGGCTTGGGTGTTAGAATTTCCTTCATCTCATGTGAACATTCTTCTTTAGAGGTGAATATAGTAAATGATTCATTGCTCTTGTGAAAATCCTTTCCAAGATTTTCATTTATAATTGTGCTTTAGACAGCAGGGAAGTAAAACTGTGACCTTTAAATTCTGCATTGCTTATCAAGATTTATTTAGGACTTGTATGATGATAAGCTGAATGATGATCCTCTTCAATAGCAATTACGGGCAATTGTTCAAAAACATACAAGCCACCTCTGCTGACCACCTATTTATAGTCTGCTTGCTAGAGGGCTGGGATTCCATGATAAGACTGGCTTACCTTGTTGCTGTTAAGACCCAGCTTATGACAGTATAATGCTATAGCTGTGAATTGTGAATTGTAGTTATGATTGCTGCGTTTTACTAATAAGAAAGTAGGATATGTGGTCTGACAATTATCACTGTACTATTAGAGATGAGGGGGACATAGACCTGTGAGTCTCTGGACCTGGGTAGAGGATGGACTACAGGTAGCTCCCATCTGACAATTTAGGTTAGGTTTTCCCTGAGTTGTCCATCCTATTGGTTGAATTATTTCCCAGGAAGCTCTTTAAGACCCATAGGAATAGGAATTTTGTGGTTTCTGCCCCTTTTGTCTTTCTGATATGCTGGACATGCCTGAATCCCAGTGATGGACGTAGTTGAGACCCAAGTTGACATTCCTGCTAGGGTTACTATTAGGTCAGTTAGGATCACTGTGTATGTGTGTGGTATACTGTGGTAAAAATAATAGTATTTGTAGGGTTTAACCAGTGAGAATACATACAGAAATGGTTTTTAAAGGTGTAAAATGACTCAACAAAATGATAAATCCCCACTCTCACCTGTTGAATTTCACATACTCCCACCACCATCAATTCTACCTGTTTGTATCATCCACCAATACTCATTATTCTGTTTCCTTTTGATTCCTATGGGATGAACTAGCATGTTCCTTTCTAGTGCTTCCTATCCCCTCTTCCTTAAGACATAGCTTTAGCACTTGTCCCTTCTTCTGCATCATCAGCTTTCCCTCAAGGCTGGATTAATAGCATCAGCCTGCTGCTGCTGCTGCTGCTGTCGCTTCAGTCGTGTCCGACTCTGTGCGACCCCATAGACGGCAGCCCACCAGGCTCCCCCGTCCCTGGGATTCTCCAGGCAAGAACACTGGAGTAGGTTGCCATTTCCTTCTCCAATGCATGAAAGTGAAAAGTGAAAGTGAAGTTGCTCAGTCGTGTCCTACTCTTAGTGACCCCATGGACTGCAGCCTACCAGGCTCCTCCACCCATGGGATTTTCCAGGAAAAAGTACTGGAGTGGGGTGCCATTGCCTTCTCCGAGCATCAGCCTAGGAACATGCTATTAGTTTACCCACTTTTATAAAACTTTCCCTTCATAACCCTCTCCAGATGCCCTTTGACTTTTTTCCTCTCCTTTACAACACAACTTCTTAAACAATTTGTCCACAACCAGTCTCTACTTCCTCTCCTCCAAGTCATTCTAAAATCTATTCCAATCAGATTATCACCCAACCCACTCCATTCCAACAGTCCTTTTCAACATCCTGAAGGACCCTCAAATTGCCTGATTTTATGATTTGTTCTTGGTTCTCATCTTACCTGACATGTTGACAGTATTTGATGGAGTGAAAGGTCTCTTTTCATGAAATACTTTCTTTTTGTGGCTTTGGGTCACCTCTCTCTCAGGGTTTTCCTTTTTTTTTTTTTAATCCCACATCATGTTGACCACTCGTGCTTATTCTCCATTTCCTGATCTCTAAATATTGCAACATACAGGGTCCACTGCTCTGATCTGTTCCTTGTCTGTCTCTCATTTAGTGACCTAGCGATCTTATGCACTTGCCTAACTTTTAATTCCAAATACATATATCTATATCTATCTTGGACTTATCTAGCTTAGACTTCTCCTTAGATAAAAGATTCACATATCCAGCCCCAGGGCATTTTTGTGCTGAATAAAAGAAGCCACCATTTCCTCAAGCCCTTGACTGCCATCTTCTGGAAAAATTTCAGGATAGATACACGCTTATCAGATGAGACAATGAAAATTGTGTGTCTTTCAGCTGCATGGTTCCCAACCATTGGTGGTGGTTCTGTTTGTCCACATGGGTGATGTTTAGCAGGCATCACAAGCTTAGTAGGTCCCCAACTGAAGTTTTAAATTTTATTTTATTAGATTATAGTTGATTAACAATATTGTGTTAGTTTCAGGTGTTCAGCAAAGTGATCTGGTTAAACATATACATATATTCATTCTTTTTTAAGATTCTTTTCTGATATAGGTTATCACAGAATGCTGAGTAGAGTTCCCTGTGCTATATAGTAGATTTTTATTGATTATATATCTTATATATAGTAATATATAGTGGTATGTGTATGTTCATCCCAAGTTTCTGACTTATTCCTTAGCCCCCCAACTCCCATATTTCCCCTTTGGTAATCCTAAGTTTGTTTTCAATATCTATGGGTCTGTTTTTGTTTCATAGATAAGTTCATTTGTATCTTTTTAAAAGTTAGATTCCACATATGAGCAATATATGATATTTGTTTTTCTCTGACTTACTTCACTTAGTATAATAATCTCTAGGTCTGTCTATGTTGCTACAAATGGCATTATTTCTTTCTTTTTATGGCTGAGTAATATTCCATTGTATATATGTACCACATTTTTTTATCCATTCCTCTGTTGATGGGCATTTACGTTACTTTCATGTCTCAGTTATTGTAAACAGTGCTGCTATGAACATTAGGGACATGTATCTTTTCAAATTATGTTTTGTTTTTTTTCTTTTTTTCTGGATATATGTCCCAGGAGTAGGATTTCTGGATCATATGGCAACTATTTTTAGTTTTTTTTTTTTAAGGCATCTCCATACTGTTCTTCTCCATAGTGGCTACACCAATTTACAATCCCACCAACAGTGTAGGAGGGTTCTTTTTCTCCACACCCTGTCCATCTTTTTATTGTTTGTAGATTTTTGATGATGACCATTCTGACTGGTGATGGACAGGAAAGTGGTGTGCTGCAGTCCATGGGGTCGCAAAGAGTTGGACATGACTGAGCGACTGAACTGACTGATTCTGACTGGTGTGAGGAGACACCTCATTGTAGTTTTGATTTGCATTTCTCTGATAATTAGTGATGTTGAGCATGTTTTCATGTGCTTTTTGACCATCTTAATATCTTCATTGGAGAAATGTCTGTGAAAATCTTCCCATTTTTTGATTGAGTTGCCAAACTGAATTCTTGATTCCTAACCCCATCTTCCATACATCTTCCTTTCTTTCAGTCTTTCTATTTCAAAATTCTTCCAATTGCTGAGGTCAACCTCCTTAAAGTTATTCTTAACTTCTTTCTTTCTCTCATACCCCTCATTTAATCCATCTGCAAATCCTTTTGGTTTTTCCTTCAAAATTCATTAGAATATAACCACTTCTCAGCATTCCCACTGCTCCCACCCAGGTCTCACCCCCAGGTGAGATAATAATCCCACCTTTATTATTCTAATAGCCAGCTACTTCTCTTATGCCTCATTGTCTGTTCTCAACTCAGCAGTACAGTTCTTTATTTAAAACCTAGGTCACATCATGTTTCCCTTCTATCCAAAACGCTTCAAGTGCTTTCACATTCATTTAGAGTAAAATCAAAGTCCTTAAAATGGCCCACAGGTCCTACATCGTCTGGGTCTGTACAATAGCTCTGACCTCATCTGCTGCCTCTCCCCCATGCTTTGTGCTCCAGGCACGTTGGCCTCCTTGCTTTTCCTCCGATATGCCAAGTGTAGTCTGCATCAGTCAGTCTACTGGGATCCTGTTATGTAAAGCATGGCTTCTTGAGTCTTTGCTCAAATGTCACTTTATCATATCAGAGAAGTATTCCTTGATTGCACATAACAAAGCAACCTCCTCCAGTGTTTAACATTCCCCTTATTCAGTTTTCTCCATAGCACTTATCTGGCACACACACATTGTTTACTGTTTTATTTCACTAGAATTTAAGCTTCATGAGGCTAGAGACTTTTTTTTTCAGTTTACTATATGCCAGCTTTCTAAAATAGTGCCTGAGAAGGTGTAGGAGTTCAATAAATATTGGTTAAATAAATAAACAAATATTGACATTCCTAAATCTCTTTGTGGGACCCTATACCTAACAAGCGGAGAAGGTGATGGCACCCCACTCCAGTACTCTTGCCTGGAAAAGCCCATGGACGGAAGAGCCTGGTAGGCTGCAGTCCAGGGGGTCGCTAAGAGTCGGACACGACTGAGCGACTTCCCTTTCACTTTTCACTTTCATGCATTGGAGAAGGAAATGGCAACCCACTCCAGTGTTCCTGCCTGGAGAATCCCAGGGACGGGGGAGCCTGGTGGGCTGCCATCTATGGGGTCGCACAGAGTCGGACACGACTGAAGTGACTTAGCAGCAGCATACCTAACCAGAGACAGAGGTTGGAGTTCCTGTATCTGAATTCCAAGATAAAAGCATTTTCAGAAGTCCAGGAGTAAATTTAAATCTAATTTGAAAATTGCATTAATTTTACAACTTTCTGAAAGGGTCTTAGTTTCCTAAAGAGAAAGCAAATAGGCGCCATCTAGTGGCCACAAGTGTGTTGAGCTTCCCTCGTGGCTCAGCCGGGAACACATTTCTGTTACTTGAATTATTGATTAGCAATGAAATTGAAAATGTAGCCCTTGATCCAGAAGCTTCTTTTAGAAAAAAATTATATTAACATAATAATTATGATAGGCAGAAGTTCTCAAATTTGAATTTTCCACAGGCTATGTTGAACTGAATAGTTCTGTCTCCTTGCTATGAGAAAGTACCGTTCTGTTTCTTCTAAATTATTTATGACTCACTTTTGCTTATTAAGCTTTGTTTTTCAGAATCTGGCATTTATTGTTCCTCTTTACTTTTCTTATTGTTTTATCTTCTACTCATCCTTAAACTTTTACATTGGTACTGGCCTAGCCGCTGAATGAGTAAATCAAGTCTCTGCTGCTACTGCTAACTGCTGTTGCTGCTAAGTTGCTTCAGTCGTGTCCGACCCTGTGTGACCCCATAGATGGCAGCCCACCAGGCTCCACCGTCCCTGGGATTCTCCAGGCAAGAACACTGGAGTGGGTTGCCATTTCCTTCTCCAAAATAAAGTTTCTACTTCTAAGAATTTATAATCTTATAAAAACAGCACTTATGAGGGTAAACATGTAAAAGAAGATGCCAAATGATGTGGTGATCTCTTCAGGCCAGACCTCTGAAGCCTGCTGAAGCTTAATTGTTGTGTATACTTTCACTGTTGAGGCATAAACCACATCTTGTAGTTGTCTCCCTATTGGCCTTGCAATGTAGTGGGTGAAAGTTAAATATTTATGGTGGTAATGGTAGAAAGACTACCAATAACTGTCTCAGCTGAGCCCAAGATATCTGGGCCCAAGATACTTTAGCCTTAGTCTACATTTGGTGGAGCATTTTTTTCAGCTGGCTGTTAGAGAAATTAAACTATTTGTTAAGACTTGTTACCTTGTAAAATTATAACATTTTTAGGTCTACTAGTATCAGTTCCCTTTTCTTTTGAGTTGTGTTGCTTATCATTTACTCTATATCTTTGGAAGCAGATAGAGAAAGGGATAGTACAATAGTTTTAAGATGCTACTGAAATTTTAAAAAATAACCAATTTTCTCTTATATAGTTATTTTAGAGTTTTTCCTTCTGCCTACATATAGTGATTTATTTTTTTTTAGATTGCAGATAAATAGTTTCTTTGTAATATTGTCTTTTTTCTTGAGAAAAATATCTTTTAATTGCAGAAATGGATGTGGTATTTTGAATAGTATATTTTAAAGCTAAAATATTTCATATATTATTTCCTTTTAAAGGGTAAAACAAACATCGTTTCTAAATCTTCTTGCTTTCTGAAGCTGTATTTACATAATTTAGCATATGTTGTTGCTCGTTCACTAGGTCACTTCTGACTCTTTGTGACCCCATGGACTGCAGCATGCCAGGATTCCCTGTTCTTCACTATCTCCTTGAGTTTGCTCTAACTCACATCATTGAGTTGGTGATGCCATCCAACCATCTCATCCTTGGTCACTACCTTTTTGTTTTGTCCTCAGTCTTTCCCAGTGAGTCAGCTCTTTGCATCAGGTGGCCAAAGTATTGGAGCTTTAGCATAAGCATCTGTCCTTCCAGTGAATATTCAGGGTTGATTTCCTTTAGAATTGACTGGTTTGATCTGCTTGCAGTCCAAAGGACTCTCAAGAGTCTTTTCCAGCACCACAATTCAAAAGGATTGATTCTTTGGCGCTCAGCCTTCTTTATGGTTCAAGTCTCACATCTGTACATGACTTCTGGAAAAAGCATAGCTTGGACTATAAGAATCTTTGTTGGAAAAATGATGTCTCTGCTTTTTAATATCCTAATCTCTAGGTTTGTCATAGCTTTTCTTCCAAAGAGCAGGCATCTTTTAATTTCATGCCCCACCATCTGCAGTGATTTTGGAGCCCAAGAATATAAAATATGTCACTGTTTCCATTTTTCTCCCTTCTATTCGCCATGACATAATGGAACCGGATGCCATGATCTTCATTTTTTGAATGTTGAGTTTTAATCCAGCTTTTTCACTCTCTTCTTTCACCCTTACCAAGAGGCTCTTTAGTTTCTCTTCTTCTGTCATTGGAGTGGTATCATCTGCATGTCTTAGGTTGTTGATATTTCTTCCAGCAATCTTGATTACAGTTTGTGAGTCATCTAGCCGGCATTTCACATGATGTACTCTGCATAGAAGTTAAATAAGCAGGGTGACAATACACAGCCTTGATGTACTCCATTCCCAATTTTGAACCATTCAATTGTTTCTCGTGAAGTTCTAACTGTTGCTTCTTGACCTGCATACAGATTTCTCAGGACACAGGTAAGGGGATCTGGTATTCCCATGTCTTTAAGAAATTTTCCAGTTGTGATTTACACAAAGGCTTTAGCATAGTCAATGAAGCAGAGTATATGTTTTTCTGAAATTTTCCTTGCTTTCTCTGTGATCCAGCAAATGTTGCCAATTTGATCTCTGGTTCCTCTGCCTTTTCTAAATCCAGCTTGTACATCTGAAAGTTTTCGCTTCACATGCTGCTGAAGCCTAGGTTGAAGGATTTTGAGCGTTACTTTGCTAGCATGTGAAATGAGTGCAATTGTACAGTGGTTTGAACATTCTTTGGCATTGCCCTTCTTTGGGAATGGAATGAAAACTGACCTTTTTCACTCCTGTGGCCACTGCTGAGTTTTCCAAATTTGCTAACATATTGAATGCAGCACTTTCACAGCATCATCTTTTAGGATTTGAAATAGCTCAGCTGGAATTCCATCACCTCTACTAGCTTTGTTTGTAGTAATGTTTCCTAAGGTCCACTTGACTTCATACTCCAAGATGTCTGGCTCTAGGTGAGTGACCACACCAGCATGGTTTTCCAGGTAATTAAGACCCTTCTTGTATATTCTTCTGTATAGTTCTATATAGAAGAACTTCTTGCCACCTCTTCTTAGTCTCTTCTGCTTCTGTTAGGTCCTTACTGTTTCTGTCCTTTATCATCCCTATCCTTACATGAAATATTCCCTTGATAGCTCCCAACTTTCTTGAAGAGATCTCTAGTTTTTCCCATTCTATTGTTTTCTTTTCTTTTCTTTTTTAACATTGTTCACTTAGGAAGGCTTCCTTATCTCTCCTTGCTATTCTCGGGGACTCTGCATTCATTTGGGTATATCTTTCTCATTCTCTCTTGTCTTTCACTTCTCTTCTCAGCCATTTCTAAGGCCTCCTCAGACAATCATTTTGCCTCCTTGCATTTCTTTTTCTTGGGGATGGTTTTGGTCACCACCTCCTTTACAATGTTATGAATCTTAGTCCATAGTTCTTCAGGCATTCTGTCTACCAGATCTAATCCCTTGAATCTATTTGTCCCGTCCACTGTATAATCATAAGGGATTTGATTTAGGTCATACCTGAATGGCCTAGTAGTTTTCACCATTTTCTTAAAATTAAGCCTGAACTTTGCAATAAGGAGTGCATGATTGGAGTCACAGTCAGCTCCAGGTCTTGTTTTTGCTGACTGTATAGAGCTTCTTCGTCTTTGGCTGCAAAGAACATAATCCATCTGATTTCGGTATTGACCATCTGGTGATGTCCATGTTAAGAGTTGTCTCCTGTGTTGTTGGAGAGGGTGTTTGCTAGGACCAGTGTGTTTTCTTGACAAAATTCTATTAGCCTTTGCCCTGCTTAATTTTATATTCCAAAGCCAAACTTGCCTTTTTACTCCAGGTATATCTTGACTTCCTACTTTTGCATTCCAATCCCTTGTGATGAAAAGGACATTTTTTTTTTTTTTTTTTGGTGCTAGTTCTAGAAGGTCTTGTAGGAGATCTTCATAAAATCGACTTCAGCTTCTTTGGCATTAGCGGTTGGGGCATAGACTTGGATTACTGTGATGCTGAATGGTTTGCCTTGGAAACAAACCAAGATCATTCTGTTGTTTTTGAGACTGCACTCAAGTACTGCATTTCAGACTCTTTTGTTGACTATAAGGGCTGCTCCATTTCTCCTAAGAGATTCTTTCCCACAGTAGTAGATATAATGGTGAAAGTACAAGTGAAGTCACTCAGTTGTGTCCAACTCTTTGTGACCCCATGGACTATGGTCCACCAAGCTCCTCTGTCCATGGAATTTTCCAGGCAAGAGTACTGGAGTGGGTTGCCATTTCCTTCTCCAGGGGATCTTCCCAACCCAGGGATCGAACCCAGGTCTCCCGCACTGCAGGCAGACGCTTTACTGTCTGAGCCACCAGGGAAGCCCAGATATAATGGTAATCTGAATTAAATTCGCTGATTTCCATCCATTTTAGTTCACTGATTTCTAAGATGTCAGTGTTCACTCTTGCCACCTCCTCTTTACTATTACTTGATTCATGGACCTAACATTCTAGGTTTAGCATCCATCATGTTAAAGTGGTGATATTCAGAAAGGACATGCTAATAGGATTAGTAAGTAGGCTTTTTGTATATCCCAGCTCTAACTTCTTTGAGAATTGGTTGCTGTTATTTGTTATATCATTTGGAGGGCCAAAATTCTCTTTATTTAATAGGCTTTGCAGTTTAAAGACTGCTTTTAATAGTTAATTGCTAATCTGAAAATTAGCAATTCTGCACCATTAGCATTTGTACTGTGTTTAACATTTCTCAAGTGTTAACTGTGCTTTTTAGTTACCTCCATGTTCTCTCATTATGATGGCTGAAGAGGCAATATTGGATACTTTGACTTGTAATTAAAGAAGCATCGTTTCCTTATAATTACTGCAAGAGTACCTGAATTTTAGGTTGTATTAATTTGTCTTTTATAGAATATGCTGAATTTCTACACTGCAAAGGAAAAAAATTTACAGATTTTGATGAAGTTCGCCATGAGATTGAAGCTGAAACAGATCGAGTAACTGGAATGAATAAAGGCATTTCCTCCATACCTATTAATTTACGAGTCTATTCCCCACATGGTAAGTAAAATAACAAAATTCCAAATTCTTGTCCTCAAAAATTTTTACTATGTATGTTAATTAACATACATTATTTATGTAAAATGAATTTTTTATTTTATTTTATTTTATTTTTAAACTTTACATAATTGTTTTTTTTCTCTCAAAAAATCTTGGTGTGTAAGATTGTGCTTAGGTACTTCAGTAAATGATATAATCCAAACAGCTCATAGAATTATTTATGGGAGTCAGGAGGAGATAATTTGTAAAAGAGAATTGAGTACATTATTTTACAAAGTTTTGTTTATGTATATTTTAAACTTTTAGAATTCTAAAGAAGAATGCATGAAAACTTATATTTTTAGTATCTTCAGCTTTTGCAAAAATCTTAGAGGTGCTTGGTACTATGGTTGAGTTTTCTTTAATGAATATTCTTTCAGTCCTATATATTCTTATTTATTCTCTTCCTGAGGAATCAACTGTGATTTTTTCTCCCCAGACTGTCAAGAAAAACTTATAAATTAGATAACCAATTCTTGGTGGGTAATACAGAATAAACAGCCTCCAGAATGACTAAGATTTTGGTGGGACAGATTTTCATCTCTAATCTTCTCCCCAGTTCTGTTGCTTTTAAATTGGACCATGAAATGCTCAATTACAACTTCCCAAGAGGATTTGGGGAGAAGGAAATGGCAACCCACTCCAGTGTTCTTGCCTGGAGAATCCCAGGGACGGGGGAGCCTGGTGGGCTGCCGTCTACGGGGTTGCACGTAGTTGGACACGACTGAAGCGACTTAGCAGCAGCAGCAGCAGCAAGAGGACTTGGAGCTTTTGTGTATAGAGAGAACAATAGCCAGGTCAGGGCTGGAGTCACTGACTTAGTAGTTTCCTGGTAAGTAGCACCAGAATGGTGCTCCATGAGTCTGGCTGTAGAGGCTGCACACTAACTTCATGACTAACTGCTTTCCAATAAGCTAAGCGACTTGTTGCTGTTGTTTAGTCGCTAAGTTGAGTCTGACCCTTTATGACCCCATAGACTGTAGCCCACCAGACTCCTCTGTCCATGGGATTTTTTAGACAAGAATACTGGAGTGAGTTGCCATGTCCTTCTCCAGGGAATCTTCCCCACCCAGGGTTTGAACCCATGTCTCCTGCATTGGCAGGCATGTTCCTTACCACTCAGCCACCTGGGAAGCCCAGGCTAAGTGGCTAACACTTTGTTAATAATGCATAATGCTTTTAAAAGGAAGGACAAACCTTACTCTGAGCATTTTTACACCATTTTAAGGGAAGTACAAGATAGACAATATATTCTCTTATTGTTCCGTGTTTGAATTATAGGCCCCTAGTTACAAACATGGCAATTCTCTGAGAAAGCTATTAGGTATGCAAACCAGCGCTTCTTAAATTATGTTAAAATGATCATTTGACCTAGCACAATCATATCATAAAAATAGAGAAAATTTGCAAGGCCAGTTTGAATTCTATCCTGTTTTATTCTATGCACATGAGTTGGAACCCTTCAGATACACATTATATAACGCTCAGCTTGTTTCATTTCTAGGAAAATAACACATGATTCTGCCTTGTTGATATCTTTCAGCATTGACGGTACATGTAAGACATTTTTTTCCCTTTCCACAGTGTTAAATTTAACCCTGATTGACCTGCCCGGAATTACTAAAGTGCCCGTGGGAGATCAGCCTCCAGATATTGAGTACCAGATCAGAGAAATGATTATGCAGTTCATCACACGGGAGAACTGTCTGATTCTGGCTGTTACCCCAGCCAACACTGATCTTGCAAACTCAGATGCGTTGAAGCTAGCGAAAGAAGTTGATCCTCAAGGTGAGTGTGTGGCCCATTAGATGAAAGGGAATTAGTTTCAAATGTCAAGAGTTTGGGTATATTTCAAGATAATACAAAATCTCATGACTTGATTTCATTATCAGTTAAATTGTTGTTATTTAGTTGCTAAGTTGTGTCCAACTCTTTTGCAACCCCATGTACTATAGCCTGCCAGGCTCATCTGTCCATGGGATTCTTCAGGCAAGAATACTGGAGTGGGTTGCCATTTCCTTCTCTAGGGGATCTTCCTGACCCAGGGATTCAATTCACATCTCCTACTTTGCAGTAGAATTCTTTACCATTGATCCCTTTTCAGTTCAGTTCAGTTCAGTCTCTCAGTCGTGTCCGACTCTGCGACCCCATGAATCGCAGCATGCCAGGCCTCCCTGTCTATCATCAACTCCCAGAGTCTTTACATTAGCCATTATTAATGTTGTTAGCTCTTTTGTATTTAAGATGCTAAAAGAAAAATAACTGGGGAATATAGTCTAAACCTATATACCTGAGACTGGAGCTTGAAACAAAGCGGGTGGAAGTTCCAGGTGGCTATGGGGAACATCACTGGGACTTCATCCAGCATTAGTGGCTTGGGAGAGCCAGAATATGGATTGGGGCTGGAATCTAGTTATAAAAATGATACTAAAACACCTGTCTCATAAGCATTCTTGTCCCGAAGAGACAAGATCAGGCTATCTGATGGAACAGAGATAGCACTTCCATCCGTGGAGTCTAGAGAGTGCAGCACAGTCATATCCTTGAGAAGTCGACACTTACTTCAGCTGAAACTTCATCAGTTCAGTTGCTCAGTGGTGTCTGACTCTTTGCGACCCCATGAACCACAGCACGCCAGGCCTCCTGGTACATCACCAACTCCCAGAGTCCACCCAAACACATGTCCATTGAGTTGGTGATGCCATCCAACCATCTCATCCTCTGTCGTCCCCTTCTCCTCTTGCCCCCAATCCCTCCCAGCATCAGGGTCTTTTCCAGTGAGTCAACTCTTCTCATGAGATGGCCAAAGTATTGGAGTTTCAGCTTTAGCATCAGTCCTTCTAATGAACACCCAGGACTGATCTCCTTTAGGATGGACTGGTTGGATCTCCTTGCAGTCCAAGGGACTCTCAAGAGTCTTCTCCAACACCACAGTTCAAAAGCATCAATTCTTTGGCACTCAGCTTTCTTTATATGCCAACTCTCACATCCATACATGACCACTGGAAAAACCATAGCCTTGACTAGATGAACCTTTGTTGATGAAGTAATGTCTCTGCTTTTGAATATGCTATCTAGGTTGGCCATAACTTTCCTTCCAAGGAGTAGGCGTCTTTTAATTTCATGGCTGCAGTCACCATCTTCAGTGATTTTGGAGCCCCCAGAATAAAGTCAGCCACTGTTCCCATTGTTTCCCCATCTATTTGCCATGAAGTGATGGGACCAGATGCCATGATCTTCGTTTTCTGAATGTTGAGCTTTAAGCCAACTTTTTCACTCTCCTCTTTCACTTTCATCAAGAGGCTCTTTAGTTCCTCTACACTTTCTACCATAAGGGTGGTGTCATCTGCGTACCTGAGGTTATTGATATTTCTCCCAGCAATCTTGATTCCAGCTTGTGCTTCATCCAGCCCAGCATTTCTCATGATGTACTCTGCATATAAGTTAAATAAACAGGGTGACAATATACAGCCTTGATGTACTCCTTTTCCTATTTGGAACCAGTCTGTTGTTCCATGTCCAGTTCTAACTGTTGCTTCCTGACCTGCATACAGGCTTCTGAAGAGGCAGGTCAGGTGGTCTGGTATTCCCATCTCTTTCAGAATTTCCCACAGTTTATTGTGATCCACACAGTCAAAGGCTTTGGCATAGTCAATAAAGCAGAAATGGATGTTTTTCTGGAACTCGCTTGCTTTTTCCATGATCCAGCAGATGTTGGAAATTTGATCTCTGGTTCCTCTGCCTTTTCTAAAACCAGCTTGAACATCTAGAAGTTCACGGTTCATGTATTGCTGAAGCCTGGCTTGGAGAATTTTGAGCATTACTTTACTAGCATGTGAGATGAGTGCAGTTGTGTGGTAGTTTGAGCATTTTTTGGCATTGCCTTTCTTTGGGATTGGAATGAAAACTGACCTTTTCCAGTCCTGTGGCCACTGCTGAGTTCTCCAAATTTGCTGGCATATTGAGTGCAGCACTTTCATAGCATCATCTTTCAGGATTTGAAATACTTCAACTGGAATTCCATCACCTCCACTAGCTTTGTTTGTAGTGAAGCTTCATGGAGGAGTGCAAATGATATCCCCAGTCTATCTGCCACAAATATATATCCAGAAAGTTAAATGAGGCCTCTTTTTCTGTTACAGACCTGGCTTATTTTACAAGCTTATTTGTATTAAATACTGCTTAGAAATTGCCATATGAATATTCATGAATTTATCCCAAATGAACCTGATTTCTTACAGCTCATTTTAACTCCTGCTTTTAAAGATAGCCCATCTTTACCCCAGTTTTTTATATACTGTAAACAGTAGTCCTAAGAACAGATTTTTTAAAGTTTGCAGATAATTGACAGATAACTTTGCAGAGAATTGATAATTTTGCAGGAATAGAGAAAATATTCAGTGCCATGGTATTCTACTTCCTTGTCTACTTTTGCATAGTGATGGCTAAAGAGAAAAAATTCATTGCCTGAAAGCTCTTAAGTACACTTCTTGGCTTAGTTACTAGAAATTCCTTGCTAACCTCAGGGTTTATTATTTGTTTTTGTGTCCTAGTTTCAATGCTGAAACTCCTGAACATTGTTGTACTTGAGAACCCTCAGGTTTGCATGGTTATTAGGTCTCCACCAGAGACCCACTTTTATGTGCTGCTATCCTGAGGCTTTGGCTGGTCCTGGACATTACTGAAGCTCCAAAGGAAGAGGGTGAATTCTTGCCCACAGCAATAGTGTTCATATTTGTAGTAAAATAATCAAAAGAGAAAAGAAGATGCTGTAGGACTCAATGCAACTTGAGTTTAGAATATGAGATATAGAGACATAATATATTGGGGTTGACAAATACATTTATTTACCCTCTCTGTCTTCCCAACTTCATCCCACTGTGATTAGAGAACATACTTTGTGTCATTTTTGTCCCTTTACATTTATTCAGACTTATTTTATGACCTAACATATGGTCTACCCTGAAGAATGTTCCATGTGTATTTGAGAAGAATGTATTTTTTTTCCTGCTGTTGAGTGTTCTCTTGATGTTTTCTAGGTGTATTGGTTTATAATGCCATTCAAATATTATTTCCTTCTTGTTCCTCTGTCTTGTTCTTCTATTATTGAAAATGAGAGTTTGAAGCCTCTCATTTTCAGATAAATTGTGTTTCTCCCTTCAAGTGTGTTGAATTTTGCTTTATATATTTTAAGACTGTTGTTGGGTGTATTTGTACTCATTATATCTTTTTGATGGATTGACCTTTTGATCATTATATAATGTTCTCTGTTTTCTCTAGTAACAATTTTGTCTTAAATTCTATTTTGTTTGATTTTAGTGTAGGCACTTTAACTCTTTTGGTACCTGTTAGCGACTTTACTTTCACTTTTCACTTTCATGCATTGGAAAAGGAAATGGCAACCCATTCCAGTGTTCTTGCCTGGAGAATCCCAGGGACGGGGGAGCCTGGTGGGCTGCCGTCTGTGGGGTCACACAGAGTCAGACATGACTGAAGTGACTTAGCAGCAGCAGCAGGAGCCTGGTATAAGTATTTCCATCCTTAAATTTCAACCTATTTGTGTCTTTTAATATAAAATGTATGTTTTGTAAATAGCATATAGTTGGTTCAATTGTTAAAAAGCCTATTCAACTGTATCTTCCTTTTGATTGGAGTGTTAGTCCATTTCCATGTAATTACTGATAGAATTTATGGCTGTTGTTTTACTATCTTATGTATATATTATATATTTTTTGTTTTTATATTTCTTTATTATTGCCTTGTTCTTTTTTGTTAAAAATGTGTTTTCTAAAGTATTATTTTAATTACTGTGTCATTTATTTGAGTATTTTAAAGTTATTTTCTTAGTGATTGCTATGGGATTATAATTGATCTCTTAATTTAGAACAATCTAGTTTAGGTCAACACGAGCTTAATTCCAATAGTATACAAAATTTTTGCTTCATAGAGCTCCATTCCGTCCCTCTCCTTTGTGTTGTTATTATTACACAATTTATCTTTATACATCATGTGCCTATCAACACAGATATAATTATTGCTTTTGTAGTTTTCTTTTAAATCAGTTAGGAGAAAAAAAGTTACAGACAAACACAAATACATTATATTTTCTTTTACATTTATTTATGTACATTTGTCCCTTGATATCTATGGGGAATTGGTTCCAATACATATGTGAATCAAGTCCCTCATATAAAATGGCACGATATTTGCTTGTAGAATATACACATCCTCCCGTATACTTTAAATCGTCTCTTGATTACTTATAATACCTAATGCAATGTGATTGCTATGTAAATAGTTGCTGGTATGTGACAAATTCAAGTTTTGCTTTTGGCAGCTTTATGGAATTTTCTTTGAATATTTTTGATCCATGGTTTGGTGAATCATGGGTATAGAAGCAGTGAATACGGAGGGTCAACTGTAGTTACTTTTACCAACGTTCTTTATTGCTTTGTGTGGATTTTTTTTTAATGGATTGACTATTTATTTATGTATTTATTTAGGCTGCACTGTGTGGCTTGTGGGATCTTAGTTCCCTGACCAGGGATCCTACCTGTGCCCTCTGCAATAAAAATGCGGACTCTTTACTGGTAGTCCAGCATTGCTGTCTGGTGTCTTTTCATTTCAGCCTGAAAGACTTCAGTTAGTATTTCTTGTAGGGTAAATTTGCTAGTGAGGGGTTCTTTTGGTTTTTGTATATCTTGGAATCTCTTAATTTCTCCTTAATTTTGAAGGAGAATTCTTAGTTCACGGTCTTTATTTCACCACTTTGAGCATGCCATCTTACTGCCTTTTGACCTCTATAATTTTCTGATGAGAAATCAGCTGTTCATCTCATTGAAGATCCTTTGAATCTTTTCTCTCTTGTTGCTTTTAAGATTTTCTCTTTGTCTTTTGCATGTTTGATTATGGTGTTTATAGGAATGAATCTCTTTGCTTTTTTATCTTGCTGGGAGTTTGTTGAACTTTTTGAATGTGTAGTTTAGTTTTCATCAAATTTTGGGCATTTTCAGCCATTATTTCTTTAACTATTCTTTCTTCTCATTTCTTTTCTTTCTGAAATTTCCACTAAATGTATGTTCACAGGCTTGATTTACTCCTTTATTTTCTTCTTTTTTTCTATCTAATCCTCAGATGAGAGGAACAGTTTCAACTGACTGGTCTGAAGGTTCTTTTTTCTGCTTGCTCACATCTGCTGTTGAATATTTCTGGGAAATGTTTTTATTCCTATTATTTTAATTTCCACCTCCAGACTTTATTTTTTAAAACTAATCTCTATATTGATATTTGGTGAAATATCATTCTCTTACTTTTTTAGTTATTTATATATGACTTCCTTTAGTTCTTAAAAAAAATATTTAAAATACCTGATTTAAAATCTTTGTCTAGTAAGGTTGATGTCTGGACTTCCTCAGAGACAGTTTCTATTGAATATTTTTCTGTGTATGAGGCATACTTTCTTCATACATCTTATAATGTTTTGTTGAAAATGGAATATTTTAAGTAGTATAATGTGGCACCACTCAAAATCAGATTCCTCTCCTCCTCCAATGTTTGTTTTTGTTGTTGGTTGTTGTTGCTATTTGCTTAGTAATTTTCCTGAGCTAATTCTGTAAAGTCTGTATTTTTTGTTGTTTGTGGTCATTAAAAAGTCTACTCAATTTTCTCATTGGTCAACTAATTATTGGACAGAAATTTTTTTAAATGCTCAGAGCCAGGAAGTCTCCCAGCATTTGCTGAAGAATTTGACGTACATTTTGGAATGTGCCTTCAGTGTGCAGGCAGTTCACAGCTGTGCCTTAGTTTTCAATTTCTGCTTGTGTAGACCCTTAAGGTTAGCTAGAGATGAGAGTTTAGGGCTTTCTGAGATGTTTCCTGAGAATGTATGTAACCCCAGGCATGGCCTGCTAGATTCTAGATTATACAAAATTCAAAGGCCTTAATGGCCATCTCGTTCCCCAGATTTTCCTTTAAAGTTTTTTGGTCATCATCTTTTTTTTTTTTTGCCCCAACTCTTACTGCTGCCTGAGGCAGCTGTTATGTTAAACAATTGCCACTTACTGTTTTCCACAGGCTTTCTGGGGGAAAAGGCTATTTTTACTGAGGAAACTCTGAGCCAGGTAAAATAAAGAAAAGCCCTATAAATGAGTATTTTAATTACTAGACAAGTTAAATAATTATACTTCTCTGAAAGTGGTACTTCTGATGTATTCCAACCCTGTTCTCATCCTTCCAGTAGCTTCAGGATGCTAGTTTTTTCCACTATAATTGTGGGATTTTGGTCTTTAAGTTTACTGCAGAGCTAAGGAGAGGAGAATGGGAATAGGGAAAGTTGAAACATCACAAATCTTTCTGTTTTTCCTGAGATCCAGAGATTTTATTGAATAAATGCCCCTCACTTTGTTGTAAGCTTTTGATTAATTTTGAGACTTCTGAAAAAGTTGACTTTGACAACTATTGCCTGTATTATTGCTTTTATGAAGGAATGGTCTTTTCAGAGTTTCTATTCCACCATTCCTTATTCTAGTCCAATATTCTTTATCCTAATCCTATGTATAGGACATTATATGGAAATCAGGACATTTCCATATAAAAGATATTTGAGTTGAGATGATGAGGGCAATCTGACTGTGACATCTGTCACCCTGTTAGGCTTCAGGATTGATTTGGCTAGCTTGAAAGTCTGTTCTCATCACTTCATGTACACCTTTCCTGAAGTTTTGCCCTTAGCTAAAGAGGATGACCTATTTAGATAATAGAAGATCATTCTTTATTCAAGATATCTGAATTCTAATCTTATCCACCAGGGTACATAATTATATAGTTTTCTGAGATATGGTCTATTTTAGGCAGTAGCTACTTTGCACTGAATTAAGCCTATTTGACATAGGCTATTTTCAATTAAGCAGGATTTGGATATATTTGAATATATACTTGAGAAGGAAGTTTCTGTTGATAAGTTAATTATAAGTTATTTGCATAATGATCTTAAAAGTAAACTCTTTTTTCAAAGTAAGTGTTACTAAAATGCTGGGATAGAGTTATATATGTTTTATATTGAAATAAGCTTCATGATGAATTATTCTCCCAGTGTATGTGTAATGTCACAAATTTGTAGCTAGACAAAGGTTGAGCTTATCTTTTGAGTAATTTGTGAAAAATGTTTTTACTAACTAAATGAGGATTTTTAGTAAAACTTCAAGAGGAATGACTATACTATTTAAAAGGTCAAATTCCTAATCATCAGAATGATATAATGTTTTAATATATTTTTCCCAGTATAGTGGTCTTAAATTTTCAAATTACTTTTACATACTTTGATTTTAGTTTCACCAGAATACTTTGAGATTGGTTATGGTGAGGTCCTATTTTGGGGTGAGGACATTTGTTCAGGTGATCTGCGTGCATGCTGGCTAAGTTGCCTGTCAGATGTATGCAGTGTTGAATAACATACTTGCAACCACACAGTGTATTTGTGATATCTCCTTCCTCTTCATCTAGTGCTCTTTGCACTTCATCAAATCACTCTTCAATTAATTGCTTTATTAAATGGTATACATGGACATCACCAGATGGTCAACACCGAAATCAGATTGATTATATTCTTTGCAGCCAAAGATAGAGAAGCTCTATACAGTCAGCAAAAACAAGACCAGGAGCTGACTGTGGCTCAGATCATGAACTCCTTATTGCCAAATTCAGACTGAAATTGAAGAAAGTAGGGAAAACCACTAGACCATTCAGGTATGACCTAAATCAAATCCCTTATGATTATACAGTGGAAGTGAGAAATAGATTTAAGGGCCTAGATCTGATAGATAGAGTGCCTGATGAACTATGGAATGAGGTTCGTGATATTGTACAGGAGACAGGGATCAAGACCATCCCCATGGAAAAGAAATGCAAAAAAGCAAAATGGCTGTCTGGGGAGGTCTGACAAATAGCTATGAAAAGAAGAGAATTGAAAAGCAAAGGAGAAAAGGAAAGATATAAACATCTGAATGCAGAGTTCCAAAGAATAGCAAGAAGAGATAAGAAAGCCTTCCTCAGTGATCAATGCAAAGAAATAGAGGAAAACAAAAGAATGGGAAAGACTAGAGATCTCTTCAAGAAAATCAGAGATATCAAAGGAACATTTCATGCAAAGATGGGCTCGATAAAGGACAGAAATGGTATGGACCTAACAGAAGCAGAAGATATTAAGGAGATGGCAAGAATACACAGAAGAACTGTACAAAAAAGATCTTCATGACCCAGATAATCACGATGCTGTGATCACTGACCTAGAGCCAGACATCCTAGAATGTGAAGTCAAGTGGGCCTTAGAAAGCATCACTATGAACAAAGCTAGTGGAGGTGATAGAATTCCAGTGGAGCTATTCCAAATCCTGAAAGATGATGCTGTGAAAGTGCTGCACTCAATATACCAGAAAATTTGGAAAACTCAGCAGTGGCCACAGGACTGGAAAAGGTCAGTTTTCATTCCAATCCCAAAGAAAGGCAATGCCAAAGAATGCTCAAACTATCGCACAATTGGATTCATCTCACATGCTAGTAAAGTAATGCTCAAAATTCTCCAAGTCAGGCTTCAGCAATACGTGAACCGTGAACTTCCTGATGTTCAAGCTGGTTTTAGAAAAGGCAGAGGAGCCAGAGATCAAATTGCCAACATCCGCTGGATCATGGAAAAAGCAAGCGAGTTCCAGAAAAACATCCATTTCTGCTTTATTGACTATGCCAAAGCCTTTGACTGTGTGGATCACAATCAACTGTGGGAAATTCTGAAAGAGATGGGAATACCAGACCACCTAATCTGACTCTTGAGAAATTTGTATGCAGGTCAGGAAGCAACAGTTAGAACTGGACATGGAACAACAGACTGGTTCCAAATAGGGAAAGGAGTACGTCAAGGCTGTATATTGTTACCCTGTTTATTTAACTTATATGCAGAGTACATCATGAGAAATGCTGGGCTGGATGAAGCACAAGCTGGAATCAAGATTGCTGGGAGAAATATCAATAACCTCAGATATGCAGATGACCCCACCCTTACGGCAGAAAATGAAGAGGAACTAAAAAGCCTCTTGATGAAAGTAAAAGTGGAGAGTGAAAAAGTTGGCTTAAAGCTCAACGTTCAGAAAATTAAGATCATGGCATTCGGTCCCATCACTTCATGGGAAATAGATGGGGGAACAGTGGAAACAGTGTCAGACTTTATTTATGGGGGCTCCAAAATCACTGCAGATGGTGATTGCAGTCATGAAATTAAAAGGCGCTTACTCCTTGGAAGGAAAGTTATGACCAACCTAGATAGCATATTCAAAAGCAGAGACATTACTTTGCCAACAAAGGTCCATCTAGTCAAGGCTATGGTTTTTCCTGTGGTCATGTATGGATGTGAGAGTTGGACTGTGAAGAAGGCTGAGTGCTGAAGAATCGATGCTTTTAAACTGTGGTGTTGGAGAAGACTCTTGAGAGTCCCTTGGACTGCAAGGAGATCCAACCAGTCCATTTTGAAGGAGATCAGCCCTGGGATTTCTTTGGAAGGAATGATGCTAAAGCTGAAACTCCAGTACTTTGGCCACCTCATGCGAAGAGTCGACTCATTGGAAAAGACTGTGATGCTGGGAGGGATTGGGGGCAGGAGGAGAAGGGGACGACAGAGGATGAGATGGCTGGATGGCATCACTGACTCGATGGACGTCAGTCTCTGAACTCTGGGAGTTGGTGATGGACAGGGAGGCCTGGTGTGCTGCGATTCATGGGGTCGCAAAGAGTCGGACACGACTGAGCGACTCATCTGATTTGATCTGATAGATGACAGAACACAGGGTTTTGAAACTGATCTGTGACTTCCTGGTTATATATTCTTGGACAATCTGTTTAACTTTTTTGAACTTTATTGCCTCAACTCTAAAATGACATGCAATGATAATAAACCTTACTTCAAAAGGTTGCTATGATAAGTAAATAAGGTAAATTTGTCTGTAAAGACAACTCTTAGTCTAAATGGCTAGTCAGATGCTAGCAATTGTTTTCCTTTTGAAAATATTCATGGGACACTACTTTGTTAAATAATTTTTTTGTTTGTTTGCACCGCACAGCATGTGGGATCTTAGTTCCCTGACCAGGGATGGAACCTGTACCCCTTCAATGAAAGCGCGGAGTATTAACTGCTGGATCACCAGGGATGTCCCTGTTCTTTTGTTTATTGTGCATCAGTTATAGTAATAGTAAATGTGTAAAACAATCAGTAGTATTCTGTAATCCAAACTGTTGCCTACAGGAATGTGAATTAATGAGACTTGATAACAGAATTGTGAAAGAATTATTTTGAGTATTTTAGTAATGTGTCATAAAAGTTAAAATAATTTCAGATTCACCAGCAAATTACTAGATTAACTTTAGGTGAAAGAAGACCTTAGCTAGGTTGAGTCTGGGGTTGGGTGGAAGGAGGATTATCCTTAACCTGGCTTAGTGTGTTTAAGGCATTGTGCCAACTGCTGCTCACAGATACAGAGTAAAAGGGGCAGACTTGGATTCGTAACATGGGTTGATATGATTCTCACCTTGGTGACTACCTTGCATTGATTTCTCTAAGAAATACTTCCTCCAGCAATTTAGAAGTTTTACTCAGGTGTCTTAAAAATTCAGTCACTGCCTTTGTTAGCCAATTCATTAATTTGTTGTTCGACATTCATTCATCAGGCGTCTATTGAGCCCAGCAAAGTGCTTGTGTTCAATAGTGTTAATTCTACATGCTGGACCATCTAGTAGGATGCTAGACTAGGTAGATGTACAGTACATATTTCTAATTATTTTTGTGACTCTTCACTACTTAAAAAATAAGCTGTTTCCATGGCATCTTCTCTTATTGTGGGATCATAAAAGTTCCCCTCCCCCCTAAAAAAAGTTTATAGAGGACCTGCTTTATGAAATGAATACTTTTGTATTTTAGGGGATGTGATTTGGTCCTCAACATATATTATTAATTCAAGTGAAATGGTAGTGTAATAACACTATGTGTCATATGTTATAACCACAATTATCTGTAGGGTAGGTAGCATTGCTCAGTTTTATGTAAGAGAAACTAAGCTTAGAGACTTATGCCACACCTCCTGGAGAAGGTCTCCATTAGCCCTACCAGAGAGCTGCAGAGTAGGCGACCCACAAACTACAGAACAATTATACCAAAGGAGTTCTCGCACTGTTGAAAAAGTTCTAGGCCCACAGCAGATTTCCCAACTTGGGGATCCAGCAAAGCAACTGAGAACCCCCAGGGAATTTGACTTTGAAGGCCAGTGGGATTTGATTACAGAACTTGCACAGAACTGGGGAAACAAAAACTCTTGGAGGACACAAACAAAACCTTGTGAGTACCAGGACCTAGGAGAAAGGAGCAGTGACACCACAAGAGAGTGAGCCAGACTTGCCTGTGAGTGTCTCTCCAGCAGACGCATGGGTTGACAGTGGCCTGTTGAGGGGTCAGGGGCACTGACTACAACAGTCCTGGGAGCATGCTGGCACAAGGCCTTTTGAAGGAGGTCACCATTACCCCTACCATAGATTGGCCTCAGGCCAAACTACAGGAAGGGAACACAGCCCCACCTATCAGCATAAAATTGAATTAAAGATTTACTGAGAATGGCCTTGCTCACCAGAATAAGGTCCAGGTTTCCCCACAACCAGTCCCTCCCATCAGGAAGCTTGTACAAGCCTCTTATCCTCATCCATCATAAAAGAGTCAAAGCAAATACCACAGTCACAGAAAACTAACCAAACTGATCACATGGATCACAGCCTTGTCTAACTCAATGAAACTAGGAGCCACGCTGTGTAGGGCCACCCAAGACAAACAGTTCATGGTGGAGAGTTCTGACAAAACGTGGTCCACTGGAGAAGGGAATGGCAATCCACTTCAGTATTCTTGCCTCGAGAACCCCATGAGCAATATGAAAAGGCAAAGAGAAATGACACTGAAAGATCAACACCCCAGGTTGGTAGTTGTCCACTATGCACTAAAGAAGAGAGGAGAAATGGCTCCAGAAGGAAGGAAGAAGCTGAGCCAAAGCAGAAACAAAACCCAGTTGTGGATGTGTCTGGTGCTGAAAGTAAAGTCTGATGCACTGAAGAACAATATTGCATAGAAACCTGAAATGTTAGGTCCATGAATCAAGGCAAATTCAAAGTGGTCAAACAGGAACAAGATGGCAAGAGTGAACATCGACATTTTAGGAATCAGTGAACTAATAAAATGGACAGGAAGGGGTGAATTTAATTCAGGAGACAATTATATCTACGACTGTGGGAAAGAATCCCTTAGAAGAAATGGAGTAGCCCTCACAGTCAACAAAAGACTCCAAAATGCAGTACTTGGGTGCAGTCCCAAAAATAACAGAATTATCACAGTTCGTTTCCAAGGCAAACCATTCAGTGTCAAAGTAATCCAAGTCTATGCCTAAACCACTTATGCCAAAGAACTGAAGTTGAATGGTTCTGTGAAGACCTACAAGACCTTCTAGAACTAACACCAAAAAAGATATCCTTTTCATCATTGGGGATTGGAATGCAAAAGTAAGAAGTCAAGAGATATCTGGAGTAACAGGCAAGTTTGGCCTTGGAGTACAAAATGTAGCAGGGCAGACACAATTTTGCCAAGAGAACACAATGGTCATAGCAAACACCTTCTTCCAGCAACACAAGAGACAACTCTACACACCAACATCACCAGATGGTCAGTACCGAAATCAGATTGATTATATTATTTGCAACCGAAGATGGAGAAGCTCTATATGGTTAGCAAAAACAAGATTGGGAGCTAATTGTGGCTCAGATCATGAACTCATTATTGCAAAATTCAGGCTTAAAATGAAGTAGGGAAAACCATTAGACCATTCAGGTATGACCTAAGTCAAATCCCTTATGACTATACAGTAGAGGTGACACAAAGATTCAAGGGCTTAGATCTGATAGACATAGTGCCTGAAGAACTATGGATGGAGGTTTGTAATATTGTACAGGAGGCGGTGATCAAAATGATCCCCAAGAAATAGAAATACAAAAAGGCAAAATGGTTAACTGAGGAGGGCGTACAAATAGCTGAGAAAAGAAGAGAAGCAAAAGGCAAAGGAGAAGCGGAAAGACATACCCATCTGAATTCAGAGTTCCAAAGAATAGCAAGGAGAGATAAGAAAGCCTTCCTCAGTGATCAAGGCAAAAAAAATAGAGGAAAACAACAGAATGGGAAAGACTAGAGATCTCTTCAGAAAATCAGAGATACCAAGGGAACATTTCATGCAAAGATGGCCTCAATAAAGGACAGAAATGGTAGACCTAAGAGAAGCAAAAGATATTAAGAAGAGGTGGCAAGAATACACAGAAGAAATACACAAAAAAGATCTTCATGACCTAGATAACCATGATGGTGTGATCACTTACCTAAAGCCAGACATCCTGGAATGGGAAGTCAAGTGGGCATCACTTAGGAAGCATCACTATGAATAAAGCTAGTGGAGGTGATGCAGTCCAGCTGAGCTATTTCAGATCCTAAAAGATGATGTTGTGAAAGTGCTGCACTAAATGCCAGCAAATTTTGAAAACTCAGCAGTGGGCACAGGACTGGAAAAAGTCAGTTTTCACTGGAATCCCAAAGAAAGGCAATGCCAAAGAATGTTCACACTACTGCCAGTTGCACTCATTTCACATGCTAGCAGGTAATGAGAGTGTTAATAGCCTTGGTAGGGAGGTCAGAGGCCCCCAAACTGCAGAAGGAAATAAAACTGCAAGTGGCAGATGTTTTTATTATTTTCTCTTCTTATCCTGTGTTGCATGGTGACACCTGATCCACCTGAACTTTATCTCAAACCTTGTGCTAACCAATGCATTTTTCTCATGGAAATGTCTTTTTTAAGCTATGCTGAACTATGTATTTGTTTGGAAATCTGCTTTTCTTCAAGATTCATGTCAGGTTTTTATGGCCTGGGATGACTTACCTTGTGCTAATGTTATCTCAAAATGCATGTTGTGGATGAGGCGCCTGGTGCAAATTTCTCAGTTTTGAGGCATTTACTTTCTCTTAATTAGCAGCATTCTAATAGGTATATAACTCCTTTCTAAAAACTGGCAAGGAGTCATTCTTTCTGTCCCCTTCTGATGTCTATGTCAGAAGCTTTCTGTATCTCTTTTATACTTCCATAAAACTTTATTACACAAAAAGCTCTTAGTGATCAAGTCTTGTCACTGGCCCTGGATCAAATTCCTCTCCTTTGGAGGCCACAAATCCTGGTGTCATTCACAGATGGTAGCAGCTACCTTTCAGTAATGCTCAAAATCCTCCAAGTTAGACTTAACAGTATGTGAACCAAGAACTTCCAGATGTACAAACTGGATTTAGAAAAGGCAGAGGAACCAGAGATCAAATTGCCAATATCTGTTGAATCAGAAAAAAAATGAGAATTCCAGAAAAATATCTGCTTCTTTATTGACTATGCTAAAGCCTTTGACTGTGTGGATCACAACAAACTATGAAAATTCTTAAAGAGATGGAAATGCCAGACCATCTTACCTGCCTCCTGAGAAACCTTGTATGCGGGTCAAAAAGTAACAGAGGCAGACATGGAATAACAACTGGTTCAAAATTGGGAAAGGAGTACGTCAAGGCTGTATATTTTCACACAGCTTACTTAACTTTTATGCAGAGTAAATCATGAGAATTGCTGGGCTAGATGAAGCACAAGCTGGAATCAAGATTGCCAGGAGAAATATCAATAACCTCTGATATGCAGATGACACCACCCTTTGGCAGAAAGTGAAGAGAAATTAAAGAGCCTCTTGATGAAGGTGAAAAAGGAGAGTAAAAAAGCTGGCTTAAACCTCAAAATTAAAAAAACAAAGACATGGCATCTGGTCCCATCACTTCATGGCAAATAGATGGGGAACAATGGAAACAGTGACATACTTTATTTCCTTGGGCTGCAAAATCACTGCAGATGGTGACTGCAGCCACAGAATTAAAATATGCTTTACTTTGGAAGTAAAGCTATGACTAACCTAGACAGCATATTAAAAAGCAGAGACATTACTTTGCTGACAAAGGTCCATCTAGTCTAAGCTATGCTTTTTCCAGTAGTCATGTATGAATGTGAGAGTTGGACCATAAAGAATGCTGAGCGCTGAAGAATTGATGTTTTTGAACTGTGGCGTTGGAGAAGACTCTTGAGAGTCCACTGGGCTACAAGGAGATCAAACCAGTCAATTATAAAGTAAATCAACCCTGAATATTTATTGGAAGGACTGATGCTGAAACTCCAGTACTTTGGCCACTGATGTGAAGAGCATTAGAAAAGATCCTGATGCTGGGAAAGATTGAAAGCAGAAGGAGAAGGGGATGACAGAGAGTCAGATGGTTGGATGTCATCACTGACTGGGTGAACATGAGTTTGACCAAGCTCTGGGTGATAATGAAGGACAGGAAAGCCTGGTGTGCTGCAGTCCCTGGGGTCACAAAGAGTTGGACCTGACTGAGTGACTGAAAGATGAAGCTTCAAGAAGCTATGGAACTCGCTCATGGTTATAATAGCTGGTGAGTAGCAGAATGTGATGTGAGCCTACCTTTCTCTGATATAATGGTCTCCTGAATTAAATTCACCCCTTCCTGTCCATTTTATTAGTTCACTGATTCCTAAAATGTTGATGTTCACTCTTGCCATTTCATTCCTGTTTGACCACTTTCAATGTGCCTTGATTCATGGATCTAACATTTCAGGTTCCTATGCAATATTGTTCTTCAGTGCATCAGACTTTACTTTCACCACCAGACACATCTACAACTGGGTGTTGTTTCTGCTTTGGCTCAGCTTCTTCATTCCTTCTGGAGCTGTTTCTCCACTCCCTGTCCATCTCCAACTCCCGGAGTTCACTCAAACTCATGTCCATCGAGTCAGCGATGCCATCCAGCCATCTCATCCTCTGTCGTCCCCTTCTCCTCCTGTCCCCAATCCCTCCCAGCATCAGAGTCTTTTCCAATGAGTCAACTCTTCGCATGAGGTGGCCAAAGTATTGGAGATTCAGCTTTAGCATCATTCCTTCCAAAGAACACCCAGGACTGATCTCCTTCAGAATGGACTGGTTGGATCTCCTTGCAGATCCAAAACTTTCTCAAGAGTTTTCTCCAACAACACAGTTCAAAAGCATCAATTCTTCAGTGCTCAGTTTTCTTCACAGTCCAACTCTCACATCCATACACGACTACTGGAAAAACCATAGCCTTGACTAGACGGACCTTTGTTGGCAAAGTAGTGTCTCTGCTTTTTAATATGCTATCTAGGTTTTTCATAACTTTCCTTCCAAGGAGTAAGCGTCTTTTAATTTCATGGCTGCAATCACCATCTGCAGTGATTTTGGGTCCCAGAAAAATAAAGTCAGCCACTGTTTCCCCATCTATTTCCCATGAACTGATGAGACTGGATGCCATGATCTTAGTTTTCTGAGTGTTGAGCTTTAAGCCAAATTTTTCACTCTCCACTTGCACTTTCATAAAGAGACTCTTTAGTTCCTCTTCACTTTCTGCCATAAGGGTGGTGTCATCTGCATATCTGAGGTTATTGATATTTCTCCTGGTAATCTTGATTCCAGCTTGTGCTCCCTCCAGTCCAGCATTTCTCATGATGTACTCTGCATAGAAGTTAAATAAGCAAGGCAACAATATACAGCCTTGACGTACTCCTTTTCCTATTTGGAACCAGTCTGTTGTTCCATGTCCAGTTCTAACTGTTGCTTCCTGACCTGCATACAGGTTTCTCAGAGGCAGGTCAGATGGTTTGGTATCCCCATCTCCTTCAGAATTTTCCACAGTTTATTGTGATCCACACAGTCAAAGGCTTTGGCATAGTCAATAAAGCAGAAATAGAAAGTGTAGAAGGTTCCAAAGCAACTTGGATGTGGAGACAGAATACAGACAGCTTTTGCAAGGTTCATTGTAGAGGGAAAGAGAAAAATGGGGCACTAGTCATTTAAAATCAGAGAATGTTTTTGAAAGATGAGCAGTATTAATAGCTTGTTTTTGTGTTAATGAGAACTGACCAGAAGAGAGATAAAATTGGTAGATAAGAATAGAAATAGAATAAATTTAGGTGAAACAGGATAAAGACAGTGTAAATATATGAGAAAAATCCAAGATAGAAGAGAATTAGATTGTTCCCAATTTTAAGAATAGGAAAGGCAGATGATATGGATACAGATGACAATAGCTGGTTAGATTGATTGGTGGAGAGATAGCTTTCAACATATTGAGTTTATTTGTGGTAATGTAATATCCACCTGTCCTGATAGGTTCTAAACGTCATAAAATGAAGACACCATGTTTACACCACTGTTCAACATGACTTGAGGTGACACTAACATCTGTGTGTTTTATAGATACTGCTATACCTTCACTGAGCAGTTCATCATAAAGAGGCACTCACATTTTCTGTATAAAAAGCAGAAGAGTCAATGCTGACTCTAATGATACTGATTTATTACTTGAGCATGAGTTCATTACCCATGAAGACTCTCATTGTGCCTTTTATCTTCTGGGCACAGCAGTATTTAGGCATTACCCTTCAAGCTTGTCATCTGCAATAGAGGGCTGTTTAGAGGCCTTACTAAGAAGACAAATGTGTCTGGAAATTTTTTTATGGTGATTTATTTCACAGCAAACGAATTTCATTTCTAGCATGACCAGAAGTCTTCCTGAAGGATAAAAAACACTTCTCAGAGGAGTGTTAGACTTCTGGATGGGCCCCGTTTTCTCTTGAGATGAAATTTGTGAATTGGTCAGAATTTACCTGAAAGCTGGAGGTAGATTTCTTTATTTGTCCAGCCTACTTCTTCAAGGTTTTGCCTTTCCAAAAGTCTTCATAATCAGTCTGGAAAAAGTTAGTTCATAGGTGATATAAACTGATACTCATTGACCTTGGGCAACACTTAGCAATTCCCAACACAGTTTACTTTTCTGTCTGGTTATGGAGGTACTGGAGGTGCTGCTAATTTAAACAGAAGCTTCAAGCATCCAGGCATTAAGTCAGCATTCAGAATATGATGAATATGGTTATAAAATGCAAATGTAAGAGCATTTCATAGAGGAAACCTATTTTCCAGGCAATGTCTCTTTCCCTGAGGCTATTCTTTTTGCCTCATTGGATTCCTGTTTTACCTTGAAATTCTTAACTCTTTTGAAAATGGTCAGATATTTAAGCTAATACAGTTGTCCCTTAGTGCTCTGGTGGATTGATTGCCAGAGGCTATGCAGATACCACAATCCACAGACATTCAAGTCCTTTATGTAAAATGGCATAATGCAATGAATACAGTTTGCCCTCCTCACCTGCAGATTTTGCATCCACAGACACTGAAAGTCAATTGTAGACATTAAATAATTAAATAAAGAGTACAAATCCTACCTGGTATTAATCAAATCAATTAATATTTGTGCGTGTGCATGCTTAGTTGTGTCTGACTGTTGGAGATCCCATGGACTGTAGGCAGCCAGGCTCCTCTGTCCATGGAATTTTCCAGGCAAGAATACTGGAGTGTGTTAACATTTCCTACTCCAGAGGATCTTCCTGACCCAGGGATCAAACCCTAGTCTCTTGCATCTCCTGCATTGGCAGGTGGATTCTTTACCACTGTGCCACCCAGGAAGCCAGCTGTCTTATTCTTTAAGAAATAACTGAGTGTGTTAACTCATGTTGTATTAGTTGCTCAGTCATGTCCAACTCTTTGTGACCCTATGCATTGGAGCCTGCTAGGCTCCTCGGTCCATGGAGCCTGGCGGGCTTCTATGAGTGTTAACTGTCCAGGGACTCATAACACCTATATCACTGTTAACTATAGCCTGCCAGGCTCCAGTGTCCATGGAGCCTGGCGGGTTTCTATGGGTGTTATCTCATAGAAGGCATGTTTTGACTTCTTAATGGATATGTTTTTGAGCTTATTTTTGAACATAAGTGAGATTCTTAAAATCAATTAGGTTAGCTTACCCCCTCCCCCAAATGGAGAAAATGCTAGGAACAGAGACTAAAATGTTTATGGTCTTTGAAAAAGTTGTTTTATGTCATTTCTGTTTATTCTTAAACATCTACTATTACTAGGCTTAAATAAGGAATACATTAGATGTCTGCTGTAAAGAAAGCAGGGACCACAGATACACATGACCTTACAGTCCTGTGTGTCAGAACTTTGATAGGAGATGTATGAAACATATCATAATATTATAGTCTGAAGTCTGAAAATTACAAATACATATTTCAAATTCATATTGCTATTCTGCATTTTTACTTGAATTTTAAGATTTTGATGCATATACGTTCAAATGAGTTTGTTAAATCTTATGTTAGAATTAACGTCTTTGCAAAGAGAGTAATTCATCTGCAGTTTATAAATAGGCTTGCCCAGGTGTAGAAAAAAACTTCCATTTGAGCTTTAAAAATGTGTGTTGAGTCTTAGAATTATATCTAAGATTTTATCTAGATTTATATGTCACATATAAAGCATGTCTAGATTTATGTATATCATAGAAAAGTATGTTGAATCTTAGAGTTGGAAACATGACAACAGCGGACCAGGGCTCAAGCCTGAGGTCCTGTGGCAGGAGTGCTCAGTCTGAACTGCTGGACTAACAAACAGTGTCAGGCACCAGGGAATATTAATTGGAGTGAAGTATCCCAGAGGCCCACATCTCAACACCAAGACCTGCCTCCATCCAACTGCCTGCAAACACCACTGCTGGAAACCTCAGGCCAAACACCTAGGAGGGTAAGAACACAGTCCCACCCATCAAAAAAAAAAAAAAAATGACAGAAAATTGTTACAGATGAAGGAACAAGTAAATGAAAATAAATGAAAAGTAAATATGTAACCTATCAGAAAAATAATTTAGAGTAATGATAGTAAAGAAGTTCTAAAATCTTTAAAATGGACAAAATGCAAGAAACATTTAGTACTTTTAACACACAGACCTAGAAGAAATAAAGGATAAATAAACAGCAATGAAAAACACAATTACTGAAATTAAATATATTCTAGAAGGAATCAGTAGCAGAATAACTGAGGCAGAAGAATGGATCAGTGACCTGGAAGATAGACTGGTGGAAATAACTGCCTATCAGTGAAGTAAAGAGTGAGAAGAATTGAGAACAGTCTCAGACACCTCTGGGACATTATTAGGTGCACCACCATTTGAATTATAGGGTACCCAGAAGAAAAAGAGAAAGGATGTAAGAAATATTTTAAGAGATATATTCAAAAACTTCCCTAACATGGGAAAGGAAATAGCCACCCAAGTACAGGAGGTGCAGAGAGTTCTATACAAGATAAACCCTAGGAGAAACACCCTAAGATACATATTAAACAAACTAATAAATACTAAATATAAAAATATTAAAAGCAAGGGAAAAGCAAAAAATAACATACAAAGTAATCACCATAAGGCTATCATCTAAATTTTCAGCAGAAATTCTGCAGGTCAGAGGATATACATTTAAAGTGATGAAAGGGAAAAACCTACAACCAAGATTACCCTACCCACCAAGGATCTCATTCAGTTTGCTGGAGAATTCAAAAGCTTTACAGACAAGCAAGAGCTAAGAGGCAGCCTTACAACAAATACTAGAGGAACTTCTCTAGGCAGGAAACGTAAAAGGAGAAAAAGACCCACAAAACAAACTCAAAACAGTTAAGAAAATGGCAATAGGAACATACATATTGATAACTACCTTAAATGTAAATGGATTAAGTACCCTAACCAAAAGACACAGACTGGCTGAATGGATACAGAAACAGGACCTGAGTACATGCTGCCTACAAGATACCCACTTTAGACCTAAGGACACATATATACTGAAAGTGAGAGGATGGAAAAAGATACTCCATGCAAAAGGAAATCAGAAGAAACTAGGAGTAATAATACTCTTATCAGACAAACAGATTTTAAAATAAGAGCTGTTACAAAAAATAAGGATACTACATAAACTTTCAAAAAATTGCAGTGGGAAGAACACTCCCAAACTCATCGTTCTATGAGGCCACCATCACCCTGATACCAAAACCAGACAAAGATATCACACAAAAAAAGAAAACTACAGGCAAATATCCGGATGAACATAGAAGAAGAAATCCTTAACAAAATACTTGCAACCAGAATCCAACAACACAGTAAAAGGGATCATACACCATAATAAAATGGGATTTATCCCAGGGATGCAAGGATTCTTTAATTTATGCAAATCAATCAATACGATACACCATAATAAAACACTGAAAGCTAAAAAACATATGATCATTTCAATAGATGCAGAGAAAGCTTTCAACAAAATTCAGCAGCCATTTATGATAAAAACTCTCCAGAAAATGGGCATAAAAGGAAACTACTTCAACATAATAAAGGCCATATATGACAAATTCACCACAAACATTATTCTCAATGGTGAAAAACTGAAAGTATTTTCTGTAGGATCAGGAATAAGACAAGGATGCCTACTCTTTGCTACTCTTACTCAGCATTGCTTTGGAAGACTTAGCCACAGCAGTCAGAGAAGAAAAAGAAAAGGAATCCAGATTGGAAAAGAAGAAGTTAAACTCTGTTTGCAGACAACATGATAGAAAACCCTAAAAATGCCACCAGAAAATTACTAGAGCTAATCAATGAATTTAGTAATGTTGCAGGATACAAAATGAATACACAAAAATCCCTTGCATTCCTCTTCATTAACACCACTCACAACGAAAAATCAGAGAAATTAAGGAAGCAATTACATTCACCATTACAACAAAAAGAATAAAATACCCAGGAATAAACCTCCCTAAGGAAACAAAAATCTGTATGCAGAAAACTATAAGACCCTGATGGAGAGATATATAATGTACTTGGATTGGAGGAATCAATATTATGAAAATGACTATACCACCCAATGCAATCTACAGATTCAACGCAATCCCTAGTAAATTACCAATGGCATTTTTTCACAGAACTGGAACAAAAAATTTTACAGTTTGTGTGGAAACACAAAAGATCCTGAATAGCCAAAGCAATCTTGAGAAAGAAAAATGAAGCTGGAGGAAACAATCTTCCTGACTTCACACTGTACTACAAGGCTATGGTAATCAAGACAGTATAGTACTGGCACAAAAACAGAAATATAAATCAATGCAACAAGACAGAAAGCCCAGAGATAAACCCATAAATCTATGGGCACCTTATCTTTGACAAAGGAGGCAAGAATATACAATAAAGAAAAGACAACCTCTTCAGTAAGTGGTGCTGGGAAAACTGGACAGCTATGTGTAAAAGAATGAAATTAGAACACTTCCTAACACCATACACAAAAATAAACTCAAAGTGAATTAAAGACCTAAATGTAAGGCTAGAAACTATAAAACCCTTAAAGAAAAACATAGGTGGTGCATTCTAACAAAAATCTCAGCGAGATTTCTTTGTCCCACTTCCTAGAGTAATGGAAATAAAAAAATAAACAAATGAGACCTAATTAAACATAAAAGATTTGTACAACAATGGAAACTATAAACCAGATGCAAACCCTCAGAATGGGAGAAAATAATTGTAAATGAAGCAACTGACAAAGGATTAATCTCCAAAATATGTAAGCAGCTCATGAAACTCAATATCAAAAAAACAAACAACAAATCAAAAAATGGGTGGAAGACCTAAACAGCTATTTCTTCAAAGAAGACATACAAATGTTCAACAAAGACATGGAAGATGCTCAACATTGCTCATTATTAGAGAAATGCAAATCAAAACTACAATGAGGTATCACTTCACACTGATCAGAATGGCCATCATCAAAAGACTACAAACAATTAATGGTCGAGAGGATTTGGAAAAAAGGGAACCTTCTTGCATTGTTGATAGGAATGTAAATTGATGCAGCCACTGTGGAACCAATATGGAGATTGCTTTAAAAACTAGGAATAAAGCTTCCATATGACCTAGCTATCCCACTACTGGGCGTATACCTTGAGAAAACCGTAATTCAAAGAAACACATACCTCAATGTTTATTGTAGCACTCTTTACAGTAATCAGGACATGGAAGCAACCTAAATGTCAATTGACAGATGATTGGATAAAGAAGCTGTAGTATGTATATACAATGGAATATTACTCAGCCATAAAAAGAAATGAATTTGAGTCAATTGAACTGATGTGGATGAACCTACAGCCTGTTATACAAATGAAGTTAAGTCAGAGAAAAATACTGTGTATTAACACATATATATGCAATCTAGAAAGATAGTACTGATGAATCTATGTGCAGGGCAGGAATAGAGATACATACATACATACATACATAAATGGACTTGTGGACACAGCAGAGGAAGGAGAGGATATAGCAATTTGAGAAAATAGCATTGACATGTAACACTACCATAAGTAAATAGATAGCTAGTGGGAAGTTGCTGAATAACACAGGGAGCCCAGCCTGGTGCTCTGTGATGACCTAGGGGGTAGGATGGTGGGCGAGGGAGGCTCAAGATGGAGGGGATATTTGTATACTTGTGTCTGATTCATGTTGTTGTACAACAGTTACCAACACAACGTTGTAAAACAATTATCCAATTAAAAATAAAAATTCATCTTATAGGCTTTGAAAAAAAAATTTTTTTTTTTTTTTACAAAAAATGTACTTCTTGATATGCTATATTTGTTGGGGAAAATAACATGCAACAAAAGCATGTTATTTGATTGTGAAATTGATCATGAAATTGACTTGATTCTGAAAAATTGATTATGAAATTCATCATGAAAAATAGGAAGAATAGATTGAGAACTTGAATCTAGACATAAATATATAGATAGATAAATAGAATTTTAATTCTTTTAAAAACTATATAAGGAGAAAAATGTGAAGGCACTGGCAACAGTGAATGTTCTATTAAAATGGAACTTGTTTTTGTCATCCAAATTTTATCAATGTGAAAGTCCGCTAGATGTGTACTACTAAAACTGGCACATTCATTTCTTTGCCACTGGGGGTCACTGTAAAGACGTTGCTTGAACAAGTCTAAAACTTCCCTTTGTGGCATTTGAATGTAGAAATTTTAATGTGGAAAAGAAGTACTGTTTATTAGAAAGACTAAAAAATATATAAGAAAGGAAACATTGTTCTCTTAATTTAATTGCATATTACAGATATGAATCTTAAGAATTTTCTTTATATTGATGTATGGATGTGTTGCTTTGCTATTCAAAGTGGAAGTATTTAATTAAAGTGACTTTAACATTATAGAAATATTGTATTCTCATGTTGTCCTAGTTTTAAAATTAAAAGACAATTAAAACACAATAGTTACCTATGCAGTTTTATTCCTGAACTGTGATATGACCATAAGCTTCTAACATTCTTATTAACAAAGGTGTTTTTTTAAAAGTTGCTATGGAATCATATCCTATAAGCTATCTTCAGAGTATCTGTCCAAATCAGACCTATATTTACCTTGCTGACAGTAAAAATAAAAATATGATCTTTAAAACAAATCAAAACTCTTCTTTATTTTTCTAAGATTCTCATTCTCCCTGGCTTTCAGAATCTGTTTCTCCCTCCTTACTCCAGCTCTGTCTTCCTCTCCTTTTTCTTTTCTCTGTTTTTCCTTTCCAACATTTCTTGAGTGATTGTTGTAATCCTTGAGTAGAAGGAGAATTGTTTCTTCCACTGAGACAAGAGTAAAGTAAAAATTTTAGTACATGCAGATAGAGCTTCATTTGTATGTATCTGGAGAGGTGCATTTGAAGATTTTATTGCCTATGGGTATAGATTTTTTTTTCTCTTAAGTAAGAAACAAGACTGTAGGCTGAGAGGAAACTGGGAGTCAGGATGAGGGTAGAGGGATGGTAAGGAGGATAGGAGAGAAGGAAGTTGTGTAGATGTTTGAGGAGAAGGATATTTTGGATAACTGCTGTGGGGAAAGAGAAAAGGAGAAAGTGGACAACATTGATGGACTCCATTGAGGACAGAGTCCATCTGCACCAAGCTTCAGGATCGCACAACTCCCAGAAACAGTCAGCAGCTGGGATTTTGAGAGGTAAATACTTGGATTGTTTTGGGGTCAGAATGATGCAGAATCTATTGGGTGGAAGACAAGAGTTGAGGATATTGGAAAAATAATAGTTGGAAAGATGACCTGTAAAATCTTTGGAAGAAGGGAAGAAAGTGAAGCCAAAAGGACCTGTAAGTTTTGGGGAGAATGAGATGGTTCAAGGATGAGGTTCTGGGTAAGACTGAAGAATCTTAATGCATTATTCATAGTAGGTAAGTAAAGGAATTGGAAGAAGAGTTTGTGGTTATAAACGGGAATATTAGAGTTTGTAATTTACAGTTGGAGCAAGTCCAGGTAAGATATGTCTAGGATGTTGTCATAGAAAGAAATTAATCAAATGACATAGGTGAAAAGCATTGACTATAAGAGCTGAGCAAACTAAATACATGAAGAGAAATGGGTACATCATCTTCACATACATTGATATTGCCTGGATAATGATATCTAAGGGTAGTGAAGACCATGATGCTAAAACCTACAGTAAAGTGTGTGTGTGTGTGTGTGACTGTTGGAGATGTGTGTCTGGGCATTTGGTAGATGACAGCAAGGAAGAAAGGAAGGTGCTATAACCAGATGACGGAAGGCTTCAAAGCAATGTTTTACGTGAAGGTAGAAGTTGAAAGTGATTTTGGTTTGAAACAGAACTGAGGAATAAGGAAACTTCATTAATTTTCATCTTCTTTTCTTCCACTTGAGGGACATGAAGGAAAGAACTATATTTAAATGAAGGCACAGAGGTGAGAGCTATTGTTTAGACCAGAGCATGAGTGTATTGGAGTAATATGGTGACAATAAAGACAGTTCCAGATGGCACAGTGAAAAGGATTGGCAGAAAGGTAGCAAGGGGAGGAAGTAGGCAGCATGCTGAAAGTACAGCTGTTCTTCTGGAATAACTAAGAAGCATTCTTAAGAAATATTGCCTTAATAAATTACATTAACAAAAGCATGAGAGATATAAAAATTATGTTTTAAAGCAGTACAGCCTAGTGGTTAATAGCACAAACTCTGGAGCCATACTGCCTGGGCTTGAATACTGGCTCCACCACTTAATAGTAGTGATCTTGGGCAAATTTCTTAATCTTTACATACTTCGGTTTCCTCATATGTAAAATGGGGATAATTTACCTTCTTTATTAGATTGTTATGAAATTAAATGAGTTAATATCTATATAATGATGAGGAAAGTGTTTGGCGCTTAATAAGCCCTATAAAAGTACTGCTGCTGCCGCTAAGTCACTTCAGTCGTGTCCGACTCTGTGCGACCCCATAGACGGCAGCCCACCAGGCTCCCCCATCCCTGAGATTCTCCAGGCAAAAACACTGGAGTGGGTTGCCATTTCCTTCTCCAATGCATGAAGGTGAAAAGTGAAAGTAAGGTTGCTCAGTCATGTCTGACTCTTAGCGACCACATGGACTACAGCCTACCAGGCTCCTCCATCCATGGGATTTTCCAGGCAAGAGTACTGGAGTGGGTTGCCATTGCCTTTTCCATTAAAAGTACTATGTAAAATTAATATGATTTATTGGTTAAAAAGTAGGTTTGTGGCTGTTGAGTTTCAGACACTTATTTTTCCTTCAGGAATTTCTGTGATAAAAGCCAATAGTTGGATTTTCAGGAAGTTTATAGCTATCGAACTAAAGTCTCACTCAGTGAAGTTAACCATTGCTTTCTGCTTCCTTCTTGCTAGTTTCTTCTTAGGGTTACTAACATTATCACTTGTCCAAGCCTCTTGACGCATTCATGATGTACACCCATCAGTTCAGTTCAGTGGCTCAGTCATGTCCGATTCTTTGCCACCCCATGAATAGCAGCACGCCAGGCCTCCCTGTCCATCACCAACTCCCGGAGTTTACCCAAACTCATGTCCATCGAGTCGGTGATTCCATCCAGTCATCTCATCCTCTCTTGTCCCCTTCTCCTGCCCCCAATCCCTCCCAGCATCAGGGTCTTTTCCAATGAGTCAACTCTTCGCATGCGGTGGCCAAAGTATTGGAGTTTCAGCTTCAGCATCAGTCCTTCCAGTGAACACTCACGACTGATCTCCTTTAGGACGGACTGGTTGGATCTCCTTGCAGTCCAAGGGACTCTCAAGAGTCTTCTCCAACACCACAGTTCAAAAGCATCAGTTCTTCGGCACTCAGCTTTCCTCACAGTCCAACTGTCACATCCATACATGACTACTGGAAAAACCATAGCCTTGACTAGATGGACCTTTGTTGGCAAAGTAATGTCTCTGCTTTTGAATATGCTGTCTAAGTTGGTCATAACTTTCCTTCCAAGGAGTAAGCGTCTTTTAATTTCATGGCTGCAGTCACCATCTGCAGTGATTTTGGAGCCCAGAAAAATAAAGTCAGCCATTGTTTCCACTGTTTCCCCATCCATTTCCCATGAAGTGATGGGACCGGATGCCATGATCTTTGTTTTCTGAATGTTGAGCTTTAAGCCAACTTTTTCACTCTCCTCTTTCACTTTCATCAAGAAGCTTTTTAGTTCCTCTTCACTTTCTGCCATAAGGGTGGTGTCATCTACATATCTGAGGTGATTGATATTTCTCCGGGCAATCTTGATTCCAGCTCTTGCTTCTTCCAGCCCAGCATTTCTCACGATGTACTCTGCATATAAGTTAAATAAACAGGGTGACAATATACAGCCTTGATGTACTCCTTTTCCTATTTGGAACCAGTCTGTTGTTCCATGTCCAGTTCTAACTGTTGTTTCCTGACCTGCATACAGGTTTCTCAAGAGGTAGGTTACGTGATCTGGTATTCCCATCTCTTTCAGAATTTTCCACAGTTTATTGTGATCCACACAGTCAAAGGCTTTGGCATAGTCAATAAAGCAGAAATAGATGTTTTTCTGGAACTCTCTTGCTTTTTAGATGATCCAGCGGATGTTGGCAATTTGATCTCTGGTTCCTCTGCCTTTTCTAAAACCAGCTTGAACATCTGGAATTCACGGTTCACATGTTGCTGAAGCCTGACTTGGAGAATTTTGAGCATTACTTTACTAGCATGTGAGATGAGTGCAGTTGTGTGGTAGTTTGAGCATTTTTTGGCATTGCCTTTCTTTGGGATTGGAATGAAAACTGACCTTTTCCAGTCCTGTGGCCACTGCTGAGTTTTCCAAATTTGCTGGCATATTGAGTGCAGCACTTTCACAGCATCATCTTTCAGGATTTGACATAGCTCAACTGAAATTCCATCACCTCCACTAGCTTTGTTCATAGTGATGCTTTCTAAAGCCCACTTGACATAAAATTCCAGGATGTCTGGCTCTAGGTGAGTGATCACACCATCGTGATTATCTAGGTCATGAAGATCTTTTTTGTACAGTTCTTCTGTGTATTCCTGCCACCTCTTCTTAATATCTTCTGCTTCTGTTAGGTCTACACCATTTCTGTCCTTTATCGAGCCCATCTTTGTGTGAAATGTTCCCTTGTTATCTCTCATTTTCTTGAAGAGATCTCTAGTCTTTCCCATTCTGTTGTTTTCCTCTATTTCTTTGCATTGATCACTGAGGAAGGCTTTCTTATCTCTCCTTGCTATTCTTTGGAACTCTGCATTCAGATGCTTACTTTTCTCCTTTGCTTTTCTCTTCTCTTCTTTTCACAGCTATTTGTCAGACCTCCCCAGACAGCCATTTTGCTTTTTTGCATTTCTTTTTCTTGGGGATGGTCTTTATTCCTGTCTCCTATACAATGTGTTGAATCTCTGTCCATAGTTCATCAGGCACTCTGTCTATCAGATCTAGTCCCTTAAATCTATTTCTCACTTCCACTGTATAATCATAAGGGATTTGATTTAGGTCATACCTGAATGCTCTAGTGGTTTTCCCTACTTTCTTCAATTTCAGTCTGAATTTGGCAATAAGGAGTTTATGATCTGAGCCACAGTCAGCTCCTGGTCTTGTTTTTACTGACTGTATAGAGCTTCTCCATCTTTGGCTTCAAAGAATATAATCAATCTGATTTCGGTGTTGACCATCTGGTGATGTCCATGTGTAGAGTCGTCTCTTGTGTTGTTGGAAGAGGGTGTTTGCTATGACCATTGTGTTCTCTTGGCAAAACTCTGTTAGCCTTTGCCCTGCTTCATTCCGTATTCCAAGGCCAAATTTGCCTGTTACTCCAGGTGTTTCTTGACTTCCTACTTTTGCATTCCAGTCCCCTATAATGAAAAGGACATCTTTTTTGGATGTTAGTTCTAAAAGATCTTGTAGGTCTTCATAGAACCGTTCAACTTCAGCTTCTTCAGTATTACTGGTTGGGCCATAGTCTTGGATTACCATGATATGGAATGGTTTGCCTTAGAAACGAACAGAGATCATTTGTCATTTTTGACATTGCATCCAAGTACTGCATTTCAGACTCTTTTGTTGACCATTATGGCTACTCCATTTCTTCTAAGGGATTTCTGCCCACAGTAGTAGATATAATGGTCATCTGAGTTAAATTCACCCATTCCAGTCCATTTAATTCTCTGACTCCTAGAATTTCCATACAGTTGCCAACAAAGTCCCTGCATGGTGTTCTGAACCAGAATATTTTGTTGTCAGCCGTCTGAGATATCTATTCAGGATTCCAAATAGTTTCCTGAGGGCTATGTGCAGCGTTATTAGTTATTGTCTGCAGTAAAAACCCCTGAATGAGAAAGGTGAAAGTGAGAAATATGTAATAGTCTCAGGTCCACAACAATGATGGAATCCTACTGGGCAGGCATTGTGAAGACTTCTTAGCATGGCAATGAAAGAAGTTTGTTGATTAAATCCTTCTAGAAGGAATTCCCTTGTCTGCTATCCATTGTTCTCCCAGGGAATGTCTTTTTCTGGGAGTACCTTCTTGGAGTTTTGTCCTGTCCATTTCCTCTAAGTCATATCTGAAGTGGAAATGAGGGATTATAACCTCTGGAGAGGCGCAGTTTTTATAGCTTGTGGTCTACCTATAAAAACTTGGGGTTGTGGATGTTTTAAGACTCTAACAAGGGCTTTTTCAGGCCAGGCTTTTTGTATCTTTGGGTATACAGTTTCTTAAACTCATTAAGGCTTAACTATCTGCTTCTAGTTAATTCCATGTACCAATAACTACAGTCAAAGCTTTTTCCTAGACATAGATCTTAAATCATTTTTTGTTGTTGTTTCCTTGCAATTAATATTTTTCCTACCCTTCTTTCCTCTCTTTTAACTTATCTTTCAACTTGAGGCTATCTGAGACTATAGGCTTGAGTAGGGTGATATGTGTTTTAGGTGTACAGTTTGATGAGTTTGATAAACATATACACTCATGCAACTACCACCATAAGCCAGATAAAGAACATTTCCATCACATGTAAAGGTTCCCTTGTATTCCTTTCTAGTCAGTCCCACCCTGTTTTCCTCCTCCTGGCTCTAGGAAACCATTGTTCTGCTTTTTGCTATATGTTAGATTTGTCTTTTGAGTTTTATATAAAATGGAATCATACAGTAAGTACTCCTGGTGTCTGGTTTCTGCTCAGCATGATGTTTTTGGGATTCCTCCCTGCTACTGCATGTTTAAGGTCATTCTTTTAAATTGATGAATAGTAAGTATTTCATTGTGTGGTTCTGCTATATTTTGTTGACTCATTTACCTGTTGATGGAACTTTAGTTTTCTCCAATTCGGGGTGATAACAATAAAGCTGCCACAAATATTTATGTATGAGTTTTCTATGTTCATATGTTTTCATTTCATTTGGAAAAATACTTAAGAGTGAAATTGGGGGACTACTCATAATAGCTGAGACATGGAAGTAATCTAAATGTCCATCAACAGCTGAATATATTAAGATGTGGGACATATATACTATGGAATACCACCCAGCCATAAAAAAGAATGAAATAATGACATTTTCAGCAACATGGATGGACTTAGAGAGTATCATACTAATTGAAGTAAGTCAAAAATAGAAAGACAAAACCATATGATATCACTTATATGTGGAATCTAAATATTACACAAATGAACCTATCTACGAAACAGAAATAGACGTAACAAATATAGAGAACAGACTTGTGGTTGCCAAGGGGAAGGAGTTGTAGGAGGGGTGGAGTGGGAGGTTGGGGTTAGCGGATATAAGCTATTATGTACCAGATGGATTAGCAACAAGGTCATACTATACAACACAGAAAGCTATATTCAGTATCCTATGATAAACCATAATGGAAATGAATATTAAAGAAAAATGTTAATATGTATAACAGAATCACTTTGCTATGCAGCAGAAATTAGCACAGCATTGTAAATCAATAATAGTTCAACTTAAAAAGAGTGGAATTACTGGGTAAGTGTATGTTTAATATTTTTAAGAAACCACTAAGCTGTTCTGCAAAGTGATTGTACAAATTTTATTCCTAGCAGCAATGTGAGTGCTTTAGTTGCTCCCCATACTCACCAACACTTGGTATTGTTAGTTTTATTTTAATTGTAGTCATTGTAATGTCTATGCAGTGGTATGGATTTGCCTTTTCACTGAGCATCATTTCATGTCCTGATAGGCTATTTGTAAATTTTCTTTTGTGAAGTGTTTGCCTATTTTATTTTAAAAAATTATTATGATTGGAGGCTAATTACTTTACAATATTGTGGTGGTTTTTGCCACACATTGACATGAATGTGTACCATGGGTGTACATGTGTTCCCCATCCTGAACCCCCCACTCCACCTCCCTCCCCATCCCATCCCTCAGGGTCATCCAAATGCACCACCCCTGAGCACCCTGTCTCATGTATCGAACCTGGACTGGCAATCTGTTTCATGTATGATAATATACATGATTCAATGCTATTCCCTGAAATCATCCCACCCTTGCCTTCTCCCACAGAGTCCAAAAGACTGTTCTTTACATCTGTGTCTCTTTTGCTGTCTCGCATATAGGGTCATCGTTACCATCTTTCTAAATTCCATATATATGCGTTAGTATACTGTATTGGTGTTTTTCTTTCTGACTTACTTCACTCTGTATAATAGGCTCCAGTTTCATCTACCTCATTAGAACTGATTCAAATGAATTCTTTATAATGGCTGAGTAATACTCCATTGTGTATATGTACTGCGGCTTTCTTATCCATTTGTCTGCTGATGGACATATAGGTTGTTTCCATGTCCTGGCTATTGTAAACAGTGCTATGATGAACATTGAGGTACATGAGTCTCTTTCAGTTCTGGTTTCCTTGGTGTGTATGCCCAGCACTGGGATTGCTGGGTCATACGGCAGTTCTGTTTCTAGTTTTGTAAGAAACCTCCACACTGTTCTCCATAGTGGTCGTACTAGTTTGCATTCCCACCAACCGTGTAAGAGGATTCCCTTTTCTCCGCACTCTCTTCAGCATTTATTGTTTGTAGACTTTTTGATAGCAGCCATTCTGACTGGTGTGAGATGGTACCTCACTGTAGTTTTGATTTGCATTTCTCTGATAATGAGTGATGGTGAGCATCTTTTCATGTGTTTGTTAGCCATCTGTATGTCTTCTTTGGAGAAATGTCTTTTTAGTTCTTTAGCCCAGTGTTTGATTGGGTCATTTATTTTTCTGGAATTGAGCTGCAGGAGCTACTTGTATATTTTTGAGATTAATTCTTTGTCAGTTGCTTTGTTTGCTATTATTTTCTCCCATTCTGAAGGCTGTCTTTTCACCTTGCTTATAGTTTCCTTTGTTGTGCAAAAGCTTTTAAGTTTAATTAGGTCCCATTTGTTTATTTTTGCTTTTATTTCCATTACTCTGGGAGGTGGGTCATAGAGGATCCTGCTGTGATTTATGTTGGAGAATGTTTTGCCTATGTTTTCCTCTAGGAGTTTTATAGTTTCTGGTCTTATGTTTAGATCTTTAATCGATTTTGAGTTTATTTTTGTGTGTGGTGTTAGAAAGTGTTCTAGTTTTGTTCTTTTACAAGTGGTTGACCAGTTTTCCCAGCACCACTTGTTACAGAGATTGTCTTTTCTCCATTGTATATTCTTGCCTTCTTTGTCAAAGATGAAGTGTCCGTAGTTGCATGGATTTATCTCTGGGCTTTCTATTTTGTTTCATTGATCTATATTTCTGACTTTGTGCCAGTACCATACTTTCTTGATGACTGTAGCTTTTTAGTATAGTCTGAAGTCAGGCAGGTTGATCCCTCCAATTCCATTCTTCTTTCTCAAGATTGCTTTGGCTATTTGAGGTTTTTTGTATTTCCATACAAATTGTGAAATTATTTGTTCTAGTTCAATGAAAAATACCATTAGTAGCTTGATAGAGATTGCACTGAATCTATAGATTGCTTTGGGTAATATACTCATTTCACTATATTGATTCTTCCTATCCACGAGCATGGTATATTTCTCCATCTGTTTGTGTCCTCTTTGATTTCTTTCATCTGTGTTTTATAGTTTTCTATATATTGGTCTTTTGTTTCTTTAGGTAGATTTATTCCTAAGTATTTTATTATTTTCGTTGTAAATGTGAATAGAATTGTTTCCTTAATTTCTCTTTCTGTTTTCTCATTGTTAGTGTATAGGAATGCAAGAGATTTCTGTGTGTTAATTTTATATCCTGCAACTTTACTATGTTCACTCATTAGCTCTAGTAATTTTCTGGTGGAGTCTTTAGGGTTTTCTATGTAAAGGATCATGTCATCTGCAAACAGTGAGAGTTTTATGTCTTCTTTTCCAATCTGGATTCCTTTTATTTCTTTTTCTTCTCTGATTGCTGTGGCTAAAACTTCCAAAACTATGTTGAATAGCAGTGGTGAGAGTGGGCACCCTTGTCTTATTCCTGATTTTAGGGGAAATGCTTTCAATTCTTCACCATTGAGGATAATGTTTGCTGTGGGTTTATCATATATGGCTTTTATTATGTTGAGGTATGTTCCTTCTATTTCTGCTTTCTTGAGGGTTTTTATCATAAATGGATGTTGAATTTTGTCAAAGGGTTTCTCTGCATCTATTGAGATAATTGTATGGTTTTATTTTTCAGTTCTGTAATGTGGTGTATCACATTGCTTGATTTGCAAATATTGAAGAATCCTTACGGCCCTGGTATAAAGTCCACTTGGTCATGATGTATGATCTTTTTAATATGGTGTTGGATTCTGTTTGCTAGAATTTTGTTAAGGATTTTTACATTTATGTTCATCAGTGATATTGGCTTGTAGTTTTCTTTTTTGTGGCATCTTTGTCTGGCTTTGGTATTAGGGTGATGGTGGCCTCATTGAATGAGTTTGGAAGTTTACCTTCCTCTGAAATTTTCTGGAAGAGTTTGAGTAGGATAGGTGTTCAGTCCAGTTCAGTTCATTCGCTCAGTCGTGTCCGAATCTTTGCGACCCCACGAACCACAGCACTCCAGGCCTCCCTGTCCATTACCAACTCCCGGACTTCACCCAGACTCACGTCCATCAAGTCAGTGATGCCATCCAGCCATCTCATCCTCTGTCGCCCCCTTCTCCTCCTGCCCCCAATCCCTCCCATCATCAGAGTCTTTTCCAATGAGTCAACTCTTTGCATGAGATGGCCAAAGTACTGGAGTTTCAGCTTTAGCATCATTCCTTCCAAAGAAATCCCAGGGCTGATCTCCTTCAGAATGGACTGGTTGGATCTCCTTGCAGTCCAAGGGACTCTCAAGAGTCTTCTCCAACACCACAGTTCAAAAGCATCAATTCTTCAGGGCTCAGCCTTCTTCACAGTCCAACTCTCACATCCATACATGACCACAGGAAAAACCATAGCCTTGACTAGACGGACCTTTGTTGGCAAAGTAGTGTCTCTGCTTTTGAATATGCTATCTAGGTTGGTCATAACTTTCCTTCCAAGGAGTAAGCGTCTTTTAATTTCATGGCTGCAGTCACCATCTGTAGTGATTTTGGAGCCCCCAAAAATAAAGTCTGACACTGTTTCCACTGTTTCCCCACCTATTTCCCATGAAGTGATGGGACCAGATGCTATGATCTTCGTTTTCTGAATGTTGAGCTTTAAGCCAACTTTTTCACTCTCCATTTTCACTTTCATCAAGAAGCTTTTTAGTTCCTCTTCACTTTCTGCCATAAGGGTGGTGTCATCTACATATCTGAGGTGATTGATATTTCTCCCGGCAATCTTGATTCCAGCTTGTGCTTCTTCCAGCCCAGCGTTTCTCATGATGTACTCTGCATATAAGTTAAATAAACAGGGTGACAATATACAGCCTTGACATACTCCTTTTCCTATTTGGAACCAGTCTGTTCTCTAAATTTTTGGTAGCATTTAGCTGTGAAGCCATCTGGACCTGGGCTTTTGTTTGCTGGAAGATTTCTGATTACAGTTTTAAGTTCCATGCTTGTGATTTGTCGGTTAAGATTTTCTGTTTCTTTCTGGTTCAGTTTTGGAAAGTTATACTTTTCTAAGAATTTGTCCATTTTTTCCAAGTTGTCCATTTTATTGGCATATAGATGCTTATAGTAGTCTCTTACGATCCTTTGTATTTCTGTGTTGTCTGTTGTGATTTGTCCATTTGCATTTCTAATTTTGTTGATTTGATTCATATCCCTTTTATTCTTGATGAGTCTGGCTAATGGTTTGTCTATTTTATTTATCTTCTCAAAGAACCAGCTTTTGGCTTTGTTGATTTTTGCTATGTTTTCCTTTGTTTCTTTTTCATTTATTTCTGCTCTAATTTTTCCAATTTCTTTCACTCTACTGACCCTGGGGTTCTTCATTTCTTCTTTTTCTAGTTGCTTTAGATGTAGAATTAGGTTATTTATTTGATTTTTCTCTTGTTTCTTGAGGCAAGCTTGTATTGGTCTGAACCTTCCCCATAGCACTGGTTTTACTGAATCCCATAGGTTTGGGGTTGTTGTGTTTTCATTTTCCTTCTTTTCTATGCATATTTTTATTTCTTTTTTGATTTCTTCTGTGATTTGGTTATTCAGAAGTGAGTTGTTTAGCCTCCATATGTTTGTATTTTTAATAGTTTTTTTCCTGTTCAGTTCAGTTCAGTCCCTCAGTCATGTCCGACTCTTTGCGACCCCATGGATTGCAGCACGCCAGGCCTCCCTGTCCATCACCAACTCCCGGAGTTCACTCAAACCCACGTCCATCGAGTCGGTGATGCCATCTAGCCATCTCACCCTTTGTTGTCCCTTTTCCTCCTGCCCCCAATCCCTCCCAACATCAGAGTCTTTTCCAGTGAGTCAACTCTTTGCATGAGGTAGCCAAAGTACTGGAGCTTCAGCTTTAGCATCATTCCCTCCAAAGAACACCCAGGGCTGATCTCCTTCAGAATGGACTGGTTGGATCTCCTTGCAGTCCAAGGGACTCTCAAGAGTCTTCTCCAACACCACAGTTCAGAAGCATCAATTCTTCGGCGCTCAGCTTTCTTCACAGTCCAACTCTCACATCCATACATGACCACTGTAGCTAACATCTAATCTTACTGCATCATGATCAGAAAAGATGCTTGGAATGATTTCAATTTTCTTTTTAATTTAGCAAGGCTAGTTTTATGGCCCAGGATGTGTTCTGTCCTGGAGAAGGTTCCATGTGCACTTGAGAAAAAGGTGAAATTCATTGTTTTGGGGTGAAATGTCCTGTAGATATCAGTTAGGCCTAACTGGTCCATTGTATCATTTAACGTTTGTGTTTCCTTGCTAATTTTCTGTTTAGTTGATCTATCCATAGGTGTGAGTGGGGTATTAAAGTCTCCCACTATTACTGTATTATTGTTAATTTCCCCTTTCATACTTGTTAGCATTTGCCTTACATATTACAGTGCTCCTATGTTGGGTGCATATATATTTATAATTGTTATATCTTCTTCTTGGATTGATTCTTTGATCATTATGTAGTGTCTTTCTTTGTCTCTTTTCATGGCCTTTATTTCAAAGTCTATTTTATCTGATATGAGTGTTGCTACTCCTGCTTTCTTTTGGTTTCTATATGCGTGGAATATTTTTTTTCCAGCCCTTCACTTTCAGTCTGTATGTGTCCCTTGTTTTGAGGTGGGTCCTTTGTAGACAATATATATAGGGGTCTTTTTTTTGTATCCATTTAGCCTGTCTTTCTTTTTTTTTTTTTGGTTTCCAAATAAAAGTTATGTTTATAGTATACTACAGTCTATTAAATGTGCAGCAGCATGTATAAAAAATGTGTATACCTTAATTAAAAATTCTTTATTGATTTATACTAAATGAGGTAAGTTAGACAAATACTATATGATATCACTTATAAGCAGAATCTAAAAAAGTATACAAATGATCTCATTTACAAAACAAACAGACTCACAGACTTCGTTTTCATAAGTTTGATTTCAAAGGGGAAAGGTTGGGGAGGATAAATTAGGAGTTTGGGATTAACATTTTGTCTGCTAAAAAATTGTCACAACCTCTTTGAGAGTTATGTTTTATTCAGTGGGAATTTTTAGGACTTTAAGCCCAGGAGACAGGATCTCAAGTGACCCTGAGAGAACTGCTCCAAGTTGGCAAGGGGAGGAGCCAGGTTACATAGAAGTTTAGCAACAAAGGGCAGGTAGTCTGAACATCAAAAATTATTGCTAATTAAAGAAAACCAGATATCCCAAGTTAAGGAATTTAGCACTTTTCTCTGTCGGGGGTGTTTTCTATGTATTTTTTCCTTTATATGTATTGAGTTTCCGTTGTGGCTCAGCTGGTGAAGAAACTGCCTGCAATGCAGGAGACCTGGGTTTGATCCCAGGGTTGGGAAGATCCCCTGGAGAAGGGAAAGGCTACCCACTCCAGTTTTCTGGCCTGGAGAATTCCATGGAGTATATAGTCCGTGGTGTTGCAAAGAGTCAGACACGACTGAACAACTTTCACTTTTTGTAGGGGAAGATGCAAGAGTCTGGGCTCACTGAAATCATCCCTTTCATATGCACCTCAGCTATCCTGGGGCCAGGATCCTGTGTTTTTCACATCCTGAGCTCACTAGAGGGAGTGACTGCAGCCTGATGGCTGTCAGATCATGCAGGTATTCTTCTTCCTGAGTGTCCTTAGGGCTCAGAAATTCACATTTGGAGGGCTGGAATCACTGACAACTGTGACATCCTTGTTTATTCATATGGCAGGAAATACTTCATTTCTCATATATACACTGCTATATAAAAATAGATCACTAATGAGGACCTACTGTATAGCACAAGGATCTCTACTCAATATTCCATAATAACCTATATGGGAAAAGAATCTGAAGAAGAATAGATATATGTATCATAACTGATTCACTTTGTTGTATGCCTGAAAATCACACAACATTGTAAATCAACTATAAGATAAAAATTAAATTTAAAAATGCTTCATTGCTAAGAGTGCCAACCATCACCTCATGATGCAGCGTTGCCACATATCTTCAATTTGTAAAAAGGTGCAGCATCTGCAAAGTGCAATAAAGCAAAGCACAGTACAATGAGGTGTGCCTGTATTTCCATGTTTTCTTTTATATCTTTAAACATTTTATGCATGTTTTTAATAGTTATTTTAACATTATCTGTGAATCCCAAGTTTTTAAGAGAGACACTGCTGACTGATTCCTACCTTCCCCAGCCCCCACATTGTGGTCACGTTTTTCCTTCTTTGTGTATCTGGTGATTTTTGTTTGAATCCTGGATGTTTTGAACTTTGTTGAGTTCTGAGTTTTATTTTTTATTGTATTACTTTTAAATTTAATTTAAAATTATTAATTAATCAATTTTGGCTGTGCTGGGTCTTTGTTACTGTGCATGGGCTTTCTCCAGTTGTGGTGCATGAATTTCTCATTGCATTGGCCTCTCCTTTTGTGGAGCATGGGCTTTAGAATGTGTGGGCTTCGGTGGCCATGGCACATGGGCTTAGTAGCCTTGTGGCAAGTGGGATACTCTCAGATAAAGGATTAAACCCAAGTCCCTTGCACTGGCAGGCAGATGCCTAACCACAGGACCACCAGGGAAGTCCCTACTTTTCATTTATTATTTTTGGACCATAGATGACTGCGGATAACTGAAATCATAGAAAGTGAAACTGTAAATAGGAGGGAAACTACAGTATGTGGATTCATTTTCTTTTGTTTCTTCTTGCCTTAGTATGTTTTGGAATACAGATTTTCAATGAAAGAACCACTCTTATATAAGTATTCCAAATTATTCTTTGGAAAAATTCTCCTTTCTCTCCTTTCTCTCTTTGCTGTCTCTCTCTTCTCTCCCTTTCTTTCATAAATATTAAATCTTTCAAGTACTTTGCTAGATTCTGAGGATAAATAGGTGAGCAAATAGAGTGTCTACTACTATAACAGCAGTAATTTTTATGTTTTCTGTTATTTAGTTAATATTTTACCTAGTATCACATGCAGATGTATTACCAGATGACTTTGGAAATGAAGACTGTATTATTTAGAATTGTTGGAAGTAACAAGAAAATAATGTTAATGGAAAACTTATAGGAAAAAAAGATGAAACTGTTCCTATTCATCACTGATTGCTTTCAGAAGTAAAATATTCCATAATCCCTTGCCAAACAGAAAGAAGAGCATTTACTTCAACTCCCACCCTGAATACCACCAAAGCCCAAAACAAACAATGCATTAACAGAAGGACATCTAGTTTTCTAAGTCTGTTTTTAATTTAGCTGTATACATGTTTACACTAACTCTTCACTGATTTTGTTTTTCATTGCTGTTGTTTCAGTGTACATAGTGTCCCAGATTACTTTTCTGGCAACTGCTAATGTGGTTCATGGCTTGGTTTTGTCCCTTTTCTTAATTAGATGAAACAACACACTACTTATAATTTAGTTGCATATATAAACGGAAGAAATGATAATGTTGTTATAGGAAAATCACTGTGTTGACCTAGGTAACATAGTAGAATGGTATTCTATTTCTTTTTTGGAATTTGTATTCCAATCCTTGTCTAAACCTAAAAATAAATATGCTTTTTACTTATTTCTTCATTTGGTAGATAAACATTTATTGATTTCCCACTCTGTGTTTGGCACCTATAAGAATTGCTTATGAATACGTATGAAATATGTATATTAGACATTGTCCTTATTCTTGAAGGGATCATGACTTAGAGGGTGAGACAGGCAAATAAGCAGATTCCTAGCATCATATAAGAACTATGATTTCAGTGTACACAGAGAGTTTTAAGGGCACAGAGAAAAAGTTCCAAACTTACATTTATGGGAGCCTGATTAAGAACCTGCAGGAGAGGCCTGTATAGTATTTTGAAGGATGAATAGGAAATAACCAAAAAAAGAAGAAAAGGGAAGCTTTTCTTGGAGCTGAGAGGGATAGCATTGTGAAGGTGAAGAGGCAAGAATTACTTGCCGTCTACATATCTTTGATGAAGTTTCTGTTTGGGTCTTTCACCCATTTTTAAATCAGGTTGTTTCTTTCTTCCCCTGCCTAAGGCACAGGACCTTTTTTTTCTCAGATATTCACTGTGAGAACCTGGTGAGCTCCTGGAGGCAAAACTCAAAAAAGTATGGGTATCCTCTATGACTGGGTCCCCCTAGAGTTTTTAACTATTAAGACTGCCCACACTGAACTTCCAGCAATTTATCAATTACAGTTTAGGTTTTACTGCCTGGGTCCTTGGTTCCTGCAGAATTATCTGCTTATGGCTTTCTGCTCCAGTAAGCTGTGGATCGGAGAAGGTAGTGGCACCCCACTCCAGTACTCTTGCCCTGAGAATCCCATGGATGGAGGAGCCTGGTAGGCTGCAGTCCATGGGGTCACTAAGAGTCGGACACGACTGAGCAACTTCACTTTCACTTTTCACTTTCATGCGTTGGAGAAGGAAATGGCAACCCACTCCAGTGTTCTTGCTTGGAGAATTCCAGGGACGGAGGAGCCTGGTGGGCTGCCATCTCTGGGGTCGCACAGAGTCGGACATGACTGAAGCGATTTAGCAGCAAGCTGTGGGTCTCTGTATTCACCTGTCTCTCCAAATTTGGGGGGTGGGCAATGGTTTGCTCTGTGGCCTCACTGCTCTGATGAATCTAAGTGTTATTGACTTTTCACTTATTAGGTCACAGTGGAAACTTCCAGGCTTCTTATGTGGTGGACCAGAAATCAGAAGTCCTATTAAGTAATTTTAAAATATAGCTTTGTTATTTCCTCATTTTATTGATGATTTAGAGTGAACATGTAATGTATTCTCCTCTATGAAGTCCTTTGAGAGTTAAAAGGGATGCTATTAATAATTATCCCAGACATCAGATATAAACTGTGATATGTGATTATCCTTTTGATGTGTTTACTCCTGATGAGAAAACTAATGTCTCAGAACTGATAAGGGACAGCAGTGGGACTTGGATTTTAACAATCCAATACTTGACTTTAGATCTGTAATACATAAGAATCAGAGTATTGAAGTGCCTTTCATGTCTTTTATAGGTCTTTGTCAGGGCTCATAAGTACCCATCATTGTGGTTATTCTTTACTGAAGAGAAACAGAATTGAAATACAATATCATACATTATTTATTAGGTCTTAATTTATTATTTTTATTTTAGATGGAGGGCAAGGATTTTATTAAATTACTTTTTACCTTATATGTTACTCTATGTAATCTCTTCTGAATCTGGAAGTTGTTCTTCCCAGAATTCTGTACTTGAAAGAGACAGCTAGATAAACCTTTGATTCTGTAGAAAAGTAGACACAGATGATGTAAACAACTTGCCAGATAACACAGCTAATCACTTGTAAAATCTAGCTAAGAATTGAGAAGCTGAAAATATAGTGATTAAAAATGGAATAAGTTTGTCCGGCTTCAACACCCTACAGCCCACAAGCCTTTGGACAAATGTATTTTTATTTTCCAAGTCTCACTTTCCTCATCTGTATAATTGAGAAATAATAATACCTATTTCATAGAGTTGTTTCAAGTCTATGTCTGCCACACAATCAGAACTCAGCAAGTGACTTTGTTATTACTTTTACTATGTCTTTATATTCCCAGTGAAGTGCTTTTAAAACACTTTAAATGTTGCCTTTGAGTCTCTTCTGGCAATATCTTTTTGAGATCAGTATAGGTCTTGAGTCTGCCAGCAGGGGTTCATTGATTATTTAAATTGCCTACTTGTATAAGTAAATGTGAAAAAGGAAATTTTATCAGCCATTTCTGGGACATCAATAAGCATAGACTTTTCTGCCTTTTTGGAATTAGAGAGTAGTGAAGAAAATACTTAAAAAATTTTAACCCTTACTTTTCATTAATGTTATAAATGTACATCGCTTTAGAAAAATCAGTCTGTTTTCCTAACTCTGGATTACTGCTTTCCAGAGGTTACCACTTTCCACCCTTTTAACTTTCTTTGATATTTACCTCCATATTTAAGGAGGTAAGACATAAGACAGCCTTATGTCTTATGTCTCTCACTCATATGCACATATACTTACACATACATATATATACTTACCTCTCCAATTCTACTTATATAGCTATATCGTATTTTGCTAAATGAATATTTTTGATTCTGGAAATAGTATCCACAGCTGAACCATGTGTTGAATTATGATTAAATTTCCTTTCTTGGGTGATACTGCTGTCTTTGAGGTAGATAGTTGTTTCTTCTTTTGTTTGTTTGAACAGTCTATCACCAGTGTATTCTGAGCTTTTCCCACAGAAGTCTAAATCTCTAATACCTTCAACAGCATTAAGCTTTAAGTATTCTATCACTTTCAGTGTTGTTTTAATTGGTTGGGAAAGTTATCTTCGTATCTTTGTTTTTGTCGTGGTCTGGGTGCAGGTTGGAAAAGAATTTCCAGACATGAGACAGAATGAGAGGGAAATAAAGTTTATTAGAATGCGAGACGCTATTAGAACAGTGGGCCAGCTCAAGGGAGAACCAACGTTTAACAGGAGTCCTTAGTCCACTTTTATACCCGAGGTACAAGGAGTGAGATAGGGGTCTTGTGGGTCATTTGCTGATTGGATGAGACGTGTATACCAGGCGGGGGAAGAGTAGGGCAAATACCTTCTCCCTGTGGGGTAGGAGGGGATACAGGTTATACTGTTCCATTAGTAGTTACAACATGGGGGAGGGAAGGACAATAAGGGTCTGGTTTTTCCATTCCTGCATTCCAAGACTCTTCTTGGTTTTATCTGCTCTTTTGTCCTTGGGTCACCACAGTTATCTTATTCTAATCAATATTGACTGCTCTCCTGGCCTTGAGTGAGTGAGTGAGTGAAGTTGCTCAGTCGTGTCTGACTCTTTGCGACCCCATGGACTCTAGCCTGCCAGGCTCCTCCATCCATGGGATTTTCCAGGCAAGAATACTGGAGTGGGTTGCCATTTCCTTCTCCAGGAGATCTTCCCGACTCAGAGATTGAACCTGGGTCTCCCGCATTATAGGCAGATGTTTTAGCATGGCCTTAAACCATCCTAAAATTTACACCGTCCTGAAAATTTCCTTCTTTTTCTGGTTAGATTGGATTCCCTGCTTCTGGATTTCCTTCTGGATTTCTACTTCCTTGCTAGTTTGTTCCCATGTTTGGTGGAACACATCTTTTTAGTAGTCTGCACCACCCCGTGCCCCCCCCCCCCCAAAAAAAGGAGAAAATGAGGTAAAATATTTTGAGATTTTGTGTGTCTGAAAATAACCTTTTCTACCGTCACGTTTATTGATAGTTTAGAATTCTAGGCTAGAAATTAATCTTTCTCTTAGAATGTTGGAAACATTGCTCTGCTGTTTTTTATTTTCCAGTTTGCTGCTGGGAAGACTGATGCTGTGATGATTCTCAAAACTCTTTTTATAGCTTTCTTTTTAACTTCTATGGGCGCTTTTTAGGATATTTTATTTGTTTTCTGTATTATGAAATCTTTTACTGATGTTCCATATTGTGTGTATGTTTGTGTATGTTTTTCATATTTTGTTGGGCACTTGGTGAGTTCATTCAATCCCTAAATTCATCTTTCACTTATATGACATTTTATGAATAGTATGTCCCTGCATCCCTGACTCTTTCTATTTGATATTCTCTCTCTTATTGGAATGCCAGTTATTCAGATATTGGATCTTCTGGTTCATTTCTCTAGTTTAAAAAAAGTTTTTCCTTTATTGTTATCAACTTCTTTTTGTTTTCTGGAGGAGTTCCTAATTTTGTACTCCAGCATTATTATTTTCTGCTCTCATACTTTTAATTTTTGAACATTCTTTTTGTTTGCTTGAAAATTTCCTTTTATGACATTCTGTTTTTATTCCATGAATGCAATGATTTCTTTCTCTCTGAGGATGTTAATATAAATAATAGTTTTCTTCTGTATTTTGCATTATCTTTGTTTTCTTCAAATTTAGTTTTTTTTTTTTTTTTTTTTAATCCATGTGGCATGTGGGATATTATTTCCCCAACCAGGAATTGAACCTGTACCCCTGACGTTGGAAGTGCAGAATCTTTTTTTTAAAAAATTATTTATTTTTATTGAAGGATAATTGCTTTACAGAATTTTGCTATTTTCTGTCAAACCTCAACATGAATCAGCCATAGGTATACATATATACCCTCCCTCTTGAAGCTCCCTCCCATCACCCTGCCCATCCCACCCCTCTAGGTTGATATAGAGGCCCTGTTTGAGTTTCCTGAGCCATACAGAAAATTTCTGTTGGCTATCTATTTTACATATGGTATTTTAAGTTTTAATATTGCTCTTTCCATACATCTCTCCCTCTCCTCCCCTCGCCCCATGTCCATAAGTCTGTTCTCTATGTCTGTCTCTCTATTGCTGCCCTGTAAGTAAATTCTTCGGTACCATTTTTCTAGATTGCATATTATGTGTTAGAATATGGTATTTATCTTTCTCTTTCTGACTCACTTCCCTCTGTATAATAGGTTCTAGGTTCATCCACCTCATTAGAACTGACTCAAATGCATTCCTTTTTATGGCCGAGTAATATTCCATTGTGTATATATACCACAACTTCTTTATCCATTCATTTGTCGATGGCCATCTAGGTTGTGTCCATGTTCTAGCTAGTGTAAATAGTACTGCAGTGAACGATGGGATACATGTGTCTCTTTCAATTTTGGTTTCCTCAGGGTATATGCCTAGGAGTGGGATTGCTGGGTCTTGTGGTGGTTTTATTCCTAGTGTTTTCTCCATACCATCTTCCATAGTGGCTATATCAATTTACATTCCCACCAACACTGCAAGAGTGTTCCTTTTCTCTACACCCTTTCCATCATTTATTGTTTGTAGACTTTTTGATGAGGGCCATTCTGACTAGTGTGAGGTGATATCTCATTGCAGTTTTGATTTGCATTTCTCTAATAATGAGCGATGTTGAGCGTCTTTTCATGTATATGTTAGCCATCTGTATGTATTCTTTGAAGAAATGACTGTTAAGGTCTTTTTCCCACTTTTTGATTGGGTTGTTTGTTTTTCTGGTATTGAGCTGTATGAGCTGCTTGTATATTTTGGAAATTAATCCTTTGTCAGTTGTTTCATTTGCTATTATTTTCTCCCATTCTGAGGCTTGTCTTTTCACCTTGCTTTTAGTTTCCTTTGCTGTGCAAAAGCTTTTAAGTTTAATCAGGTCCCACTTGTTTACTTTTGTTTTTATTTCCATTACTCTAGGAGGTGGGTCATAGAGGATCTTGCTTTGGTTTATCACATGGATTGTTCTGCCTATGTTTTCCTTTAAGAGTTTTATAGTTTCTGGTCTTACATCTAGGTCTTTAGTCCATTTTGAGTTTATCTTTGTGTATGGTGTTAGGAAGTGTTCTAATTTCATTCTTTTACATGTAGCCGTCCAGTTTTCCCAGCACCACTTATTGAAGAGGCTATCTTTGCCCCATTGTATATTCTTGCCTCCTTTGTCAAAAATAAGGTACCCATAGGTGCATGGGTTTATTTCTGGGCTTTCTATCTTGTTCCATTGGTCTATATTTCTGTTTTTGTACCAGTACCATACTGTCTTGATGACTGTAGCTTTGTAGTATAACCTGAAGTCAGAAAGCTTGATTCCTCCAGCTCCATTCTTTCTCAAGACTGCTTTGGCTATTCAGGGTCTTTTGTGTTTCCATATGAATTGTGGAAGTGCAGAATCTTAACTACTAGACTTCCAGGGAAGTCCCTCAAGTTCAGTTGTATAGTGTTTACTTGTTTTAGTTTCATATTAGAGCATCTCCTTGGCTGTCCATTTATATTTAAATGTGAAATATTATCGGTTGATATTCCGTGTGTGTTTATTTGAATTATGGAATGATAGACTTCTCAACAATAGTCCCGTGTATTATTGGACTGTTTTAACTGTTGTTCCTTTGAATGTCAACATGTATTTTTTTCTGTTGGAATGGTTAGTATTCCCAGACCATTGTTCCAATCTCTTGCCTGGGGATTAAAGTCTTTATTCAAGTCAGATTAAGGAACTGGAATGGGGAGGGGTAGTCCTCCCATTCTCTGTATAGAATTTTGCTTAATTATCCTCTTTTAATACTATATTCCTCCAAACTGGGCCAGGTGCCCATGAGTTCAGTTTTTTCTACGTTCATTCTTTCCAGAGAGTGAACCTGCACTGTCCTGCCAGGATAGACCAGGGCAGCACCTAGCTATGTTATCCATGGAAATCTAACTGCTTCCATCCAATGTTTCTATTTTCAGCTTCAGCTACCACCACCATTCTCCATAGTTTTCAGAGCTATTGGCGCCCCCGGGTCTTGACTCTTATGGAGAGGCTATGATGTAAATTGCACTCATCTCACACATTAGTAAAGTAATTAGCAAAATTCTCCAAACCAGGCTTCAGTAATATGTGAACCGTGAACTTCCTGATGTTCAAGCTGGTTTTAGAAAAGGCAGAGGAACCAGAGATCAAATTGCCAACATCCGCTGGATCATGGAAAAAGCAAGAGAGTTCCAGAAAAACATCTATTTCTGCTTTATTGACTATGCCAAAGCCTTTCCTTTGACTGTGTGGATCACAATCAACTGTGGAAAATTCTTCAAGAGATGGGAATACCAGACTACCTGATCTGCCTCTTGAGAAATTTGTATGCAGATCAGGAAGCAACAGTTAGAACTGGACATGGAACAACAGACTGGTTCCAAATAGGAAAAGGAGTTCATCAAGGCTGTATATTGTCACCCTGTTTATTTAACTTATATGCAGAGTACATCACGAGAAACGCTGGACTGGAAGAAGCACAAGCTGGAATCAAGACTTCTGGGAGAAATATCAATAACCTCAGATATGCAGATGACACTACCCTTATGGCAGAAAGTGAAGAGGAACTAAAAAGCCTCTTGATGAAAGTGAAAGTGGAGAGTGAAAAAGTTGGCTTAAAGCTAAACATTCAGAAAACGAAGGTCATGGCATCCGGTCCCATCACTTCATGGGAAATAGATGGGGAAACAGTGGAAACAGTGTCATACTTTATTTTTCTGGGCTCCAAAATCACTACAGATGGTGACTGCAGCCATGAAATTAAAAGACGCTTACTCCTTGGAAGGAAAGTTATGACCAACCTAGATAGCATATTCAAAAGCAGAGACATTACTTTGCCAACAAAGATCCGTCTAGTCAAGGCTATGGTTTTTCCTGTGGTCATGTATGGATGTGAGAGTTGGACTGTGAAGAAGGCTGAGCACCGAAGAATTGATGCTTTTGAACTGTGGTGTTGGAGAAGACTCTTGAGAGTCGCTTGGACTGCAAGGAGATCCAACCAGTCCATTCTGAAGGAGATCAGCCCTGGGATTTCTTCGGAAGGAATGATGCTAAAGCTGAAACTCCAGTACTTTGGCCATCTCATGTGAAGAATTGACTCATTGGAAAAGACTGTGATGCTGGGAGGGATTGGGGGCAAGAGGAGAAGGGGACGACAGAGGATGAGATGGCTGGATGGCATACACTGACTCGATGGACGTGAGTCTGGGTGAACTCTGGGAGTTGGTGATGGAGAGGGAGGCCTGGCGTGTTGCGATTCATGGGGTCGCAAAGAGTCGGACACAACTGAGCAACTGATCTGATCTGATGATGTAAATTATTCAGCTTCTAGGCATCTCCTGTTGTTGACTTTCTTGGATGAAGTTTTCCTCTTTTTCTGATCTGTTAGGTTAGTTAACAGTCATCCTGCTAAGTTTCCAGTTTCAAAAATTATCTGCATTTCTCTTCCATTTTCTTCGACTTTCTTGGTTTAAACCCTCTACATTAAAACATATTATTTTATTATGATAAGGAGTATATTGGTTAAAAGCATGGATTCTAGAACCAGACTGCCCAGATCCATTTCTTCTGTGACCTTGGGATGAGTGACTTAATCTCTCTCTGACTTAGTTTCCTCATCTTAAAAAATTAGTAGTTGGAGTACTTGATAGATTAAATGATTTAAGACATGTAAGCATTTAAAACCATAGCTGTTTTAGAAAGTATTAAACATTATTATTTGAGAGTGAGCCTGTAAGTCACTCAGTCGTGTCCGACTCTTTGTGACCCCATGGACTATACAGTCCATGGAATTCTCTAGGCCAGAATACTAGAGTTGGTAGCCTTTCCTTTCTCCAGGAGATCTTCCCAACCCAGGGATCAAACCCAGGTCTCGTGCATTGCAGGCAGATTCTTACCAGCTGAATCACAAGGGAAGCAAGAATACTGGAGTGGGTAACCTATCCTTTCTCCAGGGGATCTTCCCAACCCAGGAATCAAACCAGGGTCTCCTGCATTACAAGAGGATTCTTTACCAACTGAGCTATCAGGGAAACCATTGAGAGTGGTTTCAGGCAGAAAATAAAAACTTGTATTCAGTTAACCATGTTTAATTGCAAAGCCAAAGAAATACACTTAAAAAGATGAATCAGTAGGCAATATTGTTCATTTTATCTAATGATGGGACCAAAGAACAAACAGTACATCTGATATGCTACATAAAATGTTTAGGTTTTTTCATTATTTTATTACTGAAAGGAACCTTTGATTCATGATTTCCAACTGTTTATTTTATAGAAGAGGAAAACTGAGACTCAGAGAGTTAAGTGACTTATCTTAAGGCTAGAATCCATGGCTCAGAATTCCTATTTCAGTCTTCTTTCCATTAAGTCATATTTCTTTTTCTAAGTAACAATGAATATGTGAGATTTGTGAGTTTATTTTTGGTAATGATGGTATCCTGTACCTAATTTTCTTCTCTTTATAGTTTGCTCTCAAGTGCTCAGACCTGGATCAATAATAAGCTTTGGTTTCTGACATACCCACATCACTGGTCCATGTGTAATCTCTTTTTGTTTTTAATAATGTAATGCATAAAATGAAAGCATCCATACTGTGTGCAATCCTTGAGGGGATAATTTAAATACATAATTTCTATGTACATGTAGTACAAAAATAAACTCATACATTTATAAGTATTTTGGTGAAACAGCTATTTGTTTTTTCTCTCCTGGATCAAGAGTTATCTTATGGATGGGTCGTTTTGCAGCTCTCTGTCTCATCCTGTTGAAATTTACTAGATGGGATAGTTGTGGATTAGAAAACAAAATAAGATGGTGAGGAACATGGAAAGAACCAGAAATATGAGTGCTTTGCAATTAACATTGAGACATATATGTCTCTGAAACTTGTTGGTCTCTGCAAATTGTGTAATGTGGGTTTTGTTTGTGGTGCAGGTCTGAGAACCATTGGAGTCATCACCAAACTGGATCTCATGGATGAAGGAACGGATGCCAGGGATGTTCTAGAGAATAAGCTGCTGCCACTTCGCAGGGGTAATGTAATGTGTCCTATACAGGACTTTCTTTGATGGTGTGGCAGAGAAACAACTGGGAAACCAGTGGGAGGCTGAATTTTTATGCCTCCACATTGAGAAGAATGGATTTAAGCTTAGTTAAACATTTTATGGAATGACATGGTGTTCCCAAATAATGTAGTAAAATTGATCCAAAGAAAGAACTATTCCTTCAAACAATAGGAATAAAACAGGAAAAGGAAGGGGTTTGAAGGAACGGTATAATTATTCATCATAGTCTGTATAAATGTATTCTGTTTAAGTCTGAATTATTTACTTGCTGCTGTCTGACAAAGCTGCTTAGAGATTTACTCTATTTAAATGCACAGATCTTTTAAGGACAAAAGGACGTTATTTTGTTAATGCTAAAAAATCAACATTAGCCAAATTGTCCAGCCTTCATTAAATACTGATATCCCAAATTGAGTTTTGTAAGGGGATCTGTTCTTCAGACTCTTAAAATTATTTTGCTTTTCTTATTTGGCCTCTTTGACAGCTTTAAAATTTCCCCAGAAGAAGAAACCAAAAGTGTCCCCAACTCCATAGATGTGTGTTTTGTTTTAGGTTACGTGGGGGTGGTAAACAGGAGCCAGAAGGACATAGATGGGAAGAAGGACATAAAGGCTGCCATGTTGGCAGAAAGGAAATTTTTTCTCTCACACCCGGCTTACAGACATATTGCTGATCGGATGGGGACCCCACACCTTCAGAAGGTCCTTAATCAGGTAAAAATGGTTTTTCAATCAACAAGAACAATTATAAAATATGTGAATGGCTATTGGAATCCATATTTCTTATTTTTATACTTTTTTCTGAACTATTTAGCATAATAGTATTGATAGAAAAGTTAAAAGATGAATATGAATACTTAGACCCATGCCATTAGTAATTCTAAATGACCAGAATCCACCTTAATATTATTGAAAGAATAGTGTACTAAGCAGAAATACGTATTTATTTACAAACAGTGAACAGGGGAACACATTTTAGCACATATTTGTTCATAATATATAATTGTTTTAAGGAGTTAAACTTGCATCTCTCTGAAAAGTTTGTCTCTTGTCATCTGTTTTTTTTTTGAAATGTCAATCTGTGATGGTTAAGTTAAAATTTCTTTATGATTTTGTTTAGGATTGGTTTGATCCTTAATTTCCAATCTTAAAAACAAATAAGCAATCACTGATCTTCATTCATCTAAGAAACTTTTCCAGATAACCCCTTTCCTCATAACAGATAGAATTAGGCCCTTTGCTTCCCCTCACTTCATGCATATTGGAGAAGGCAATGGCACCCCACTCCAGTACTCTTGCCTGGAAAATCCCATGGATGGAGGAGCCTGGTGGGCTGCAGACCATGGGGTCGCGAAGAGTCGGACACGACTGAGTGACTTCACTTTCACTTTTCCCTTTCATGCATTGGAGAAGGAAATGGCAACCCACTCCAGTGTTCTTGCCTGGAGAATCCCAGGGACGGGGGAGCTTGGTGGGCTGCCGTCTATGGGGTCGCACAGAGTCGGACACGACTGAAGCGACTTAGCAGGAGCAACTTCATGCATATATACATTTCTTCCATAAAAATTTAGTGTACTTTTTTTTCATATATTTTCCAGTCCCTAGTAGAATTGTATCATAGTCATTGAGTATAGAGCCTCCACCCCAAGTTTTGATTACATTGACTCAGATGGTGAGCAACTTTTCTCACAAAAAGTATGCTTTAACTTTTATTTATGAACTTAAATAAGTCAAGTAGTTAACAGTTGTTCTGATTGTTCCCTCCTAGGTGTCAGTAGAGGCTAACACAACAGTAGGCTACTAGTAACATTATATCTGAACAATTTAGGCAGCAATTGAAGCAGTTTTAGAAAATAAAAAACAGTAGTATACTTGTATTTTAAGTGATGTAACACAGACTAATATAAAATTTGTATTTTTAAATTAAGGGTAGATGAATATTTGGAAGCCATAAAGCAATAATATAGTTGTCATTTAAAAAATTTTAACTTGTTTTGGAGAAGGAAGTTTGGTTTGTCATGCAAGAATCATGATATTCTATCAATGTATTTAGCTCTGATAAAACTATTTTTTGATTTCTGCTCTCATACCTGTATTGGGCTAAGAAAAATGCAAATAAATGAAAAAAAAAACTTAGAGAAAAGTCACTAAAATAATTAGAAATAATAAAGTTAGAAATATGAATACTGGAAAAGTAGAACAGGTATGCTTGACCATTTGGTTATTACAGGTGACCCATAAAGTATGGCATAACTGATTCTGGTTGACTGAAAATTGAATAAATATTATACTAAAGATCTTTCATTTCCTGTATAATCAGTTTCTCTATTGCTTCAAGGATCTTCACACTGTGTTTGAAATTAGGATTTTTTTTTTTTTTTTTTTGCCATGCCATATGGCATGTGGGATCTTAGTTCCCCAGCAAGGGATTGAACCCTTGCATTGAAAGCACACTGTTTTAACCACTGGACTTCCAGGGAAGTCTCCTGAAATTAGGATAATTTTATTGCTGATCTTATGTGTACCAACACGTCTGACCCTGAGGGACTCTTACTATAGCAAAAACTGAAAAAAGGACAGGATATTTTTGAGGAATTGAAAAGAATATCATTATGGCTGGAGGTCAGAGAGTGAGTTGTAAGAGAAGAATGTGGAGATGAAGGCAGTGGCTGAATCCTATAGTGTTTGTAAGCAAAGTTAAAGATTTTGGTTGTTATCCTAAGAGCCCTGGGGAGTCAGTTGTTTAAGGAATCTGAGGAGGGGAATAACAGTCACATCTGTGGGTTAAAATGATTATGGTGGTTGCAAATAGGAAGATCAAGAGTAGAAATGGGGAAATGAGAAGAAAGAAAAAAAGAGAATTGAGAAGACCTCTTACTTATGAGTCAAAGTGAGAAATGATGGTAGCCTGGTCTTGGTTAGTGCCAGTGGAGATGGAAAATGAATCAGATTTGGGGCATATTTGGGAAAATTGAGAACTTGGCAGTGGATTAGCTCTAGTGATTGACAGAGAGGGAAAGTCAAGGATAACTCCCAAGTTCCAGGTTATTATGAAATCACCAAGATGGAGAAACTTCTGAAGGGAATATTAGGTACTTGATTTCAGTCATGTTGAGGTTAACACTTCCAAGAAGAGAAGTTAGGAAAGTCAGTCAAGTGGTTACTATTACTCTTAGATCTGGGGTTTGTTCTTGGGCATTGCTACTGGGAATGCAGTCTTCTCCATTCTTTTATTTTCTGCTTCAAAACCATAATGGCAACACATGCCAGGGGAATAACATGATAAGTCTGTTGGAGGAGTGTGGAATTTCCTCAGTTCTGTCTCGTCCCAACAGAAATTTGAAGTGACGGACCAGATTACAGCCCTTGGACAGACCCTGTCACAGCCCTTGGACAGACCCTGTCACAGCTCTCAGACAGATCGGTGTTACAGCTCCATGTTACAGCTCAGTTTTATTTAGAAAATAAAGGAAAATACATCCTTCAGGCATGAGGGCATGCCGACCCAAAAGACAAGAAGAGAAGAGGGGAGTTACCCCCGGCCCTTTGGCTCCTCTTTTTATGTGGTTTTTATCTCCTCCCCCTGGGCTTGCCCTATGTAAATTGGGCTAGCCAGGAGTGCTGTTTGTTCTACCTGAGGTCCTCACTGTGGTCCTCAGACCTTCCTTTGTTCTATTTTCTCAAGCTTTTCCCTTCCTTGTCTTTTAGCCACTGCCATTCTGGACTCCTTTTTCCTATTCTAACAAGTCATAACTATGGACAAGGTTTTAGGATAGGTGTGAACTATTGACAGTTAAATAACTTGATTTATTGAATAGATATATCCAGATAACCTTGAATATCCAGATAACCTTGAATCTGCCTGCAATATGGGAGACCTGGGTTCGATCCCTGGGTTGGGAAGATCCCCTGGAGAAGGGCATGGCAACCCACTCCAGTATTCTTTCCTGGAGAATCCCCATGGACAGAGCTATTGTACATAGGGTTGCAAAGAGTTGGAAAGAACTAAGTGATTAGGCATGCACATGGGTAAGCTCGGATAAACATAAATGATTTTAAATGGTTCTTCAGTTGGTTTGGGTCTACTTATCTTATTCACCTTATTTTAAATTTAAAATACACAGACGAACTATACAAAAAAGATCTTCAGGACGCAGGTAATCATGATGGTGTGATCATTCACCTAGAGCCAGACATTCTGGAATGTGAAGTCAAATAGGCCTTATTAAGCATCACACAAACAAAGCTAGTGGAGGTGATGGAATTCCAGTTGAGCTATGTCAAATCCTAAAAGATGATGCTGTGAAAGTGCTGCACACAATATGCCACCAAATTTGGAAAGCTCAACAGTGGCCACAGGACTGGAAAAGGTCAGTTTTCATTCCAATCTCAAAGAAAGGCAATGCCAAAGAATGCTCAAACTACTGCACAATTGCACTCATCTCACACGCTAGTAAAGTAATGCTCAAAATTCTCCAAGCCAGGCTTCAACAGTACATGAACCTTGAACTTCCAGATGTTCAAGCTGGATTTAGAAAAGGCAGAGGAACCAGAGATCAAATTGCCAACATCTGCTAGGTCATTGAAAAAGCGAGAGAGATCCAGAAAAACATCTATTTCTGCTTTATTGACTATGCCAAAGCCTTTGAGTACGTGGATCACAACAAACTTTGGAAAATTCTTCAAGAGATAGGAATACAAGACCACCTGACTTCCCTCCTGAGAAATCTGTATGCAGGTCAGGAAGAAATAGCTAGAGCTAGACATGGAACAACAGCCTGGTTCCAGATCGGGAAAGGAGTACGTCAGGCTGTGTATTGTCACCCTGCTTATTTAACTTATGTGCACAGTATATCATGAGAAACGCTGAGATGGATGAAGCACAAGCTGGAATCAAGATTTCCAGGAGAAATATCAATAACCTCAGATATGCAGGTTATACCACCCTTATGGCAGAAGGCGAAGAAGAACTAAAGAGCCTCTTGATGAAAGTGAAAGAGGAGAGTAAAAAAGTTGCCTTAAAGCTCAACATTCAGAAAACTAAGACCATGGCATTCAGTCCCATCACTTCATGGCAAATAGATGGGAAAACAGTGGATACAGTGGCTGACCTTATTTTTTTAGTCTCCAAAATCACTGCAGATGGTGACTGCAGCCATGAAATTAAAAGACACTTACTCCTTGGAAGGAAAGTTATGACCAACCTAGATAGCATATTCAAAAGCAGAGACATTACTTTGCCAACAAATGTCCATCTAGTCAAGGCTATGGTTTCTCCAGTAGTGATGTATGGATGTGAGAGATTGACTATAAAGAAAGCTGAGCACCGAAGAATTGATGCTTTTGAACTGTGGTGTTGTAGAAGACTCTTGAGAGTCCCTTGGACTACAATGAGATGAAACCAGTCAATCATAAAGGAAATCAATCCTGAATATTCATTGGAAGGACTGATGCTGAAGCCGAAACTCCAATACTTTGGCCACCTGATGCAAACTACTGACTCATTTGAAAAGACCCTGATGCTGGGAAAGATTGAAGGTAGGAGGAGAAGGGGACGACAGAGGATGAGATGGTTGGATGGCATCACCAACTCAATGGACATGAATTTGGATAAACTCTGGGAGTTGGTGATGGACAGGGAGGCCTGGCATGCTGTGGTCCATGGGGTCACAAAGAATTGGACACAACTGAGTGACTGAATCGACTCACTGACTTTAAATTTATTATTCTTTTTCCTAGATTTCTATAACATTTACATTTCTCTTGATTCTGAGTTTATTTCTTAAGCCATGCAAAAAGGTGATCTTTTTTCCTGTTAATTCAGACTTAATTATATTGTAACAGAAAGAGCATTAGTCAGAGGGCTAATCAATCTGAGTTTATATCCCACCTTTATTCTCAATTAGTTTTGTCCCTCTTAGAAAATCTGTTAGAGAATTTTCTTTATCCTAAGCTTGAGGTGTCAGCAGATGACTTCAGTGGAAATGCCAAAGCAAGTGGTTAGGTAGAGGTATCAATACCAGGGCTTTTTATATACAACCTGTTGAGGGTGTAAGCTAGGGACTAACCACAGTTGGACTGGGGCCTAAAGATGGAGGAAAGAGGAAACACCTGCCTGAGCTATAGAATGGAAAGGAAGTTAACAACTGACAGGTACATGGGTATGAATGAGCTCCACTGGAGGGTGAGCCTTTTGGTTCTGAGAATTCAGGCAGCACCTGTCATTCTCTTCTTCTTTCATTTGTATCACATTCTAACTTAAGGTTCCTTTTCACAGGGTAGCTTATCTGACAGATTAGTCCATACTAAGGTGTCATTAGGCAGCTTCATTAGTAAACTTAGCTGCCTTTTAATAGGGTATCCCCGATGTAAAGAGATAGTCTCAGCTAGTGACTTTAGCTGAGGGAATTTTGACCTGGGGTGTAGGCAGTGGAGGAGAGAGCTGGAACTTCTCACATCTGTCTACACAGTCAGACTCACATGTGTGTATGACTTTCTAAGGTTTTGAGTGATCTGGAAAACAGTGAAGGCCAATTTTTATCTTCTGAATTGAACTTCCGTCTCTTATATGTGTGCATGAATTTGTTTTGTTTTATTTAGCAACTTACCAACCACATTCGAGACACCCTGCCCAACTTCAGGAACAAACTACAGGGCCAGTTGCTGTCCATAGAACATGAAGTAGAAGCCTACAAAAACTTCAAGCCAGAGGACCCCACCCGGAAGACGAAAGCATTGCTGCAGTGAGTCACCTTGCCCTTCCCTTGTTCAGCACTTGAAACTCATTTCTTCAGTTTGCTTTTTCCTTAGTCTATTTATCATGCTAGTTTCTAGGTTTTTTTCCCATAGAAGTAAAGTATATGAGGCTTTGTATATGTCATAAAATAAGCCTCGAATCTTTGTTTTCTTGAAGAATAGTTGTTGATCTTAATTCTGTCATTATAAATTTAACCAATGCCCAATCCTCTGCCCAGTTTTATTGTGTTTTTCTAATTGGATTCAGTAAATGAGCAAAACCAACAGTGATAACTCAGTAGGGTTGTTTGCCCTTAGTCTTTAAAAGTGGGCTAGGTTCCTGTTGAAAATGTCATCTGGATTGTGCAACTGTTTCTGTTGGTATCACATGTACTTATTATCTTTTTTACTTCAGTCATTTTATATCATCTGTCTGTGTGTATTTTTCAGTGCAGTGAGAACCAAGGATTTAATTTTAAAAACTACAGACAGTAGGGCACATTTAAGTTTTTTTTTCCTATTTGGTAATGATTTTAATGTAGACCTTTAAATACACAAATGTGAAAACTGCCAAGTGTCTTTTTACTCCTTCAAGATCTTTTCTTCTTATCCTTGGGTTATTAGATTTATCCCTGAGGGTTCTTGGGTTAGGATAGCAGAGTTGTTGGAGGATTGCCATCCCCTTATGTCTTTTACCCTCATTCCTTCTTTTAGCTCCTTCCAGCCTCATCTATCCTTTTATCCCTGTGCTTCAAATTGCCCCAGGTCTCTCTCCACCAGAAGACCCCCACTGACCAGCTTACATCCCTGGATATCTGAAGTCCATCTCTAAAGATGATGCTTGCCACTTCCTATGGCCCCTTTCTCTCTGCACTCTTGTAATCAAATACCCCTAATATGGCTTTTAAAATGCACAACCTAATTCCTTTTATTTGTAGGAGGATTTCTAAATGTTAAAATTATTTATGTAACATATTCAATGCATTATCTTGTATTCCTCCATGTAAAAAACAGTAAGATCATACAGAGGAAAAATTTTTTTTCTTGGATTCAACTCTCTCATAGTTTATCTTTTCTTTTTCTTCTTGGCTTTGGTTAAGCTCCTATTAAAAGTCTTCAAGTTACAGAGAAAGGAAAGCTATTTCTGTTTAGGCCCTAGGTCATCATCTTAACGTTCAACTGAAACTGTTGTCTTTGTAAAGACTAGGTCTTGCCTCTGTGATTCCATTGGACTCATTACAATTTTCCACAGTTGGATTCCTCCCTTGTAGGGAGCTGATTCACCTCCTTCTTTCCTTCCTGCCTCTCTCCCTCCCTCCCTTTCTTCATTACTTTCTCTTGCCTTGCTCACATCTCTGTGTTCTCTTTGATGTCTGGCTCTGTGCTATCTACTACGGATTCAAAAATGAATATGATTTTTAACCCTCAAGAAGAAACCACAGTAGAGCAGCAGAAACAGATATATAAACAACTAACTGTTAAAGTCTGATAAATGCTACATTTCTGGTAAGTATTAAATGTTAAGGAAGACCAGATAAAGAGCAGATACATGCTAGGAAGGGTGTGAACTCACTTGAATGAGACCCTGAAGTATGGGAGGAGTTTGTCAGGTGGAAGAAGGAAGTCAAGAGAATAGTGTGAACTTCGCTACAACTTGTTCTAGTGGGCCAGGTGGCTGGGGTGTAGGGAATGGGAAAGGAGTAGCTAGAGGTGAATTTTCAGGTGTTTCCCAATGTTTCATACCTTTCCAGGTGTTTAAAATTAGATTAATATTAGCACATACATGAACATAGCTATATCCAGTTATATTCTAGATTTTTAGGCCTAAATATTTGAAGTTCCTTTTACTTCATCCATGATTTTAATGAAAGAGAATAAAAGATTAAGATTTTAGGTGGTTTGAATTTTTTCTCAATATAGTAGATTTTGGATTTAAAAATAGTTTCAGTGTGTCAGAATTGAGACTTTCTAAACCTACTAGTCATAAATACAACTAGTCATTTTTTCTGTATAACATATTTTTTTGCTTTGTTTTTTACCAACTGTCTTGAGGTAATCCATTCCTTCATTGAATTTGCTGAGTACCTCTCATATGCCAAGCAGGGGATAATAAATCATATGCATGGTCCATGCCCTTAGGAGAGAGACTGATAGATGAGTGATGGTGATGCCGTCTGCTACATGCTCTGCTGAAAATATGCTGAGGAAGCTGAGAAGGGGTCCTTCATCTGGGTGGCAGTGAGTGGTGGTGGTAGATAGAGTTGTGGATCATGGAAAGCTTCCTGAAAAAACTAATGCTTAAATTGAGTCTTGAAGGACAGATGATAACTAGCCAGACAAAGAAGCATAAGGCAGAGCAGAAAGGAAAATGAGTGTAAAAGCACAGAGACATGGTACTCATGGGGACCTCCAAATAGCTTCTTTTTAGTTGGTTTGGAAGGTGAGTGGGGATGAGTAGTAAGAGATGAGGCATCCAGGGCCAGACCCTGGAGAATCTTAGGTGGGGTCAGGAGCTTTCATTTTATTAAATTTTAGGGAGTCATTGAAAAACAAGGCTAGAGTTAGTTGCAGAGGGGCAAGGGTGGAGGGCCAGAAATTTGCATTGTTCTGGCAGAATGAGGTCTGCGATGCTGAGGTCAGGGAAGAGAGTAGCTCATAAAGTATGAGAGTACTCTGCTGGAGCAGTTGGAACACCAGGTGATAGTGATGTCACAGGAGTCCTGGCTCATGTTACTATTTTATATGAAGTTTTATTGCTTAGATGATTTTTTAAAAATTTAATCGGAGGATAATTGCTTTACAATGTTATGTTGGTTTCTGCGTACAACAACGTGAAATAGCCCTAAGTATATACATATGCTCTCTCTCTCTTGAACCTCCTTCCACCCCACCCTATATCCCACCCCTCTAGGTTGTCACAGAGTGCTGGGCTGGGCTCCCTGTGTTATACAGCAGCCTCCTACTAGCTATCAATTTTACACGTGGTAGTGTATTTCTAATTTAAGTATTTTAAAATGCCGTTTTATAGTTGCAGCTAAATGGCAGAATGTTTATTTAATGATGCAGATATTTAAAGTATATATTTTAAATTAGATGTCTGAAATAAATCTTGATAATGTGTATTTCATATAGTTACATTTTGAGCACTGACTAGAGTGCATTGTTAATTCTGCCAGTAGGTGCCACTAAGAACACCAGGAAAAGGGTTCTGAGGAATAACCATAGCAAATTCAGATAAAAAATGCGAAGCCTTGTAACTTTAACTTGAATTTATTTCTCTTTTGCAATACAGGATGGTTCAACAATTTGCTGTGGATTTTGAGAAGAGAATTGAAGGGTCAGGGGATCAAGTAGACACCCTGGAGCTCTCAGGGGGTGCTAAAATCAATCGTATATTCCATGAACGCTTTCCTTTTGAGATAGTAAAGGTTTGTACCAAATGTTATTCTTTCCTTTTGTTTTATTTCATTTCTATTTTCTGTTCTACATAACTGTTCATAAAATGTTATATGAATGGTATGGGACTAAGATAATTCTTTAAACAAAAACCTTCTTACTCAGGTAGTGAAATTCAGGAGGGAAGTTAATTTTCTTACTGATGGTTCTTATTTTATTTAATGGAATCTAATGATATTTCAATAATTCAACAACTACTAACAGGTTCCTGTGATGCTTATTTGTTGTCTAATTTATTTACAAATGTTTCTTGAGCATCTACTGTGTACCAGTGATCTTAGGTGCCAGGGATCAAGACAGAGATACTATCGGGTGACAAAAGACAGAAAATTGACAAATAGACAAAGTAAAAAAAAAAAAAATCTAGTATTATTACATGATGAAATATGAGAGAGAATGGGATTAGATTAGCCACTTTTGATGGAATGTTCAGGCAAGGTCTCTCTGACTATGGGGCCCTTAAAGCATGACCAGAATGGCATGAAGAGGTCAGCTATAAGGATCTGAAGGAAGAAGGTTGTTTAAGGCAAGATGCCAAGGACAAGGCCCTAAAGCAAGCACCTGTGTAGCAGGTGAGGAACAACTGAGGCTGGTGCAGAGCTGTGAAGGGGAGGGGGCAGAAAATGAATTCAGATAAAGGAAGTGCCCAGTTTATGCAGAGCTTTATAGGTTGTGATAAAGTGCTTACATTTAACAATGGGAAGTCCAGGGAGAGTTTTAAGAAAAAGTGTGACCTGATTTGGTTGGTGATTTTAAAAGACCACTGTCTGGTTGGATTATAAAGGAGCAAAAGTGAATTGAAGGAGACAAGATGGGTTAAACAGTAGGGCCGAAGTAGGGGTGAATCCACTTTGTTGGGGACCTGAAGCCTATACAATTTGGGGACCCCTCTTGAAGAATGCAAAATTATAAACACACAGGCACAGGGTCTTGTAAGGAATTTATGCAAGAGAGAAGTTCTGAAACTTAAACTTCTTTAGCTTTATAGTAGAAATGCCTCAACAGAGAGGCTTGAAAGAAGTGGATGGATTCATGATTTTGAAGAAAGGATTAATGGGGCTTGGATTGTTATGGGAAATGCAAAAAAGAGAAGATTCAAGATGACTCCCAAGATTTTGACTTGCACAACTGAGCAAATGTTAGTGTCCATCAGATGAGGAAACTGAGAAAAAGTTCAGTATGGAGGTATGAACCAAGAGTTTTGTTTCAGAGATGTTAAGTTTGAAATGCCCCATAGGCAGCGAGGTAGTTTTAGGGACTGTGTTACCTGTCTCACATACAGAGGCATGTACTTATGTCTTGGTGTGGGAGGCAGATGGGTAAATAGACAGTTTCATTAATATGTGTTAAGAAAAGTGATAAACTTAAGCACAGGGTGCTATGGAAACACAGTCCACAGAAACGAATCCCAGCCTGACTGTGTAAGGGAGCTTGGCTTCTGAGCTAAGAAGGTTGAGCAGCTAGTTAAGCAGGAATAGGTAGGGTGGGGTTGAGGAAGAGATGTTTTCCAGACAGAAAGGGAGGAGTGGTAAAGGCTGAGGTGTAGAATTAAAGCAGTTCATTGTTCTATGGCATAAAGTGTGAGGGGGGCAGGAAATGGACAGGCAATGAGGTTGGAGAGGCCAAATCTCAAAAGTTAGGGGCTGACCCAAATGTTCTCTTGATATCCCTTTCAGGTCTAAGCTCTATGACACTTTGATCCTACTTTCAATAAATTTAAGGTACCTAGAACTTCTGGGAAAATTTTAATACAGTACTCTATCCTGTGTAGGATTGGCAAAATATTATTAATTTCCTCTTTTAAATGAATTTTGAACTCAGGTGCTTAACATGGCCAGGGAGAAGAGACAGCCATTGTTAATTCTCAACACAGCTGGACTACTGTTGTACATCAGGTGACACCTATGTATGCATTTGTCTGTGAAGACATTTACTACATTCAGCAAAAGAGTGAAGAATTATATATTTCAAATGAATGGCCAGATTTATGTACAGAAGACATCCTTTATGTGCAGCACTCCTTATCTATAAAAGAGTTAAAATCTGCTGCACTAAAACTCCCAGAAATCCCTAACATTCTGTGTTGCCTTGAACTTTATATAAACAGATGTCTTGACCATCTGGATTTAGGTTAGGAAAGACATGAGTATCCATTTATTAATAATGGAGTAAAGTTGTTCTCATTTTTAAATATTCAACAATATTATTATTCAGAGGAATTGAGTGTCATAACTGTGGCTCATTTTGCTTCCACAGATGGAGTTCAATGAGAAAGAATTGCGAAGAGAAATAAGCTATGCAATCAAAAACATACATGGTATCAGGCAAGTGCTTCACGTTTTCCTTGTCTTCAGTTCAAGCTAATAAAAAAATTAGTGTTTATAAATGGCTAGTGAAGTAGCCTTTTCATCATCTGAGCAGAGTAGAATGTAGAGGTGGGAGTAAGAAATAAGAAATAGGAAATTCTTGTTTGAGTTCAATGATAATTTCTAGTATTGTCATATTGTCTTTTTCCACTGAAAAATCAAAAACCCTGTCTGCACTCACAGCACCATGCTCTTGACAATTGGGCATTTACTGATGAACAAGACCTTGTTCTCCAGAGCTGTATATTTCAGAGGCAAAGGCCAGACTTGCTCATAAGTGATCATCACTTACACCAAGACTAGATGGATTAATTTTGACTGGATTTATGGAGCAAGATTGGGGAAGATTAATGAAGGTGGTTATTTTAGAGTCAAATAAACTTGCCTGTTTTGAAAACAAGAATGATTTCAACAAGGAAAGGTGTCTTTGTGTATAAATGTGAATATGTGTGTATATGGGGTAGATGGCGATGCAAAGAGATGTAAGAGGCGATTGTTGAGGCTGGAGGAGATGAGAAGGAGCTTAGAGTGGAGGAAGTAGTGTGAGCAAAGGCACGGAGGTGGCCAAGAGCAGCACGTGTTCATGGAGCAGGGAGCCCTGCATTTGGACTGGAGTTAGAAATACAGAAGGAGAGCAGAGAGGTGGTTGGGAGGAGAACTTGTGCCTGAATTCCCCCTCATATAAAGTGGGATTATCCTCATCTATTTTTATTAAAGAACTGGGATAAGAAAATAAATGAATTTAAAGCACATTTTGTGAGTTCGTGTTTAGAGGGCTAAATTCAATGTAATGGAGCATATGCTAAATTGATTCAAGGTCAGAAGACTTAGGTTGCCTACTTCATGATGATCTTACATGAAGGAGGGGGTCCCCAGTCTATCGGTTGATTGTGTCCCAGATTCTGCCTCAGGGCCAGCTTGAGACTATTTGAGGAACAGAAACTGAGAGAGCAAAACTTGACACTGAGTGTGACCGTGATGGGTGATTTTCCAAAGGAGTTATGACATTTGAATTTATCCTTATGAAATTTGGAAGGTCTACTCTGCTGCTGCTGCTGCTAAGTCACTTCAGTCGTGTCTGACTCTGTGCGACCCCATAGACGGCAGCCCACCAGGCTCCCCTGTCCCTGGGATTCTCCAGGCAAGACGGGGTAAATATGTAAATATGCATTCATAAAGTGAAAAGGAGAGAACATCTCTAACCACATCCAGTGTGTTTTTCTTAACCATCAACAGGATTTCTAAGTTCCCTATTAATTCTCTTCCCTCTCCCTCAACCTCAGAAGACATTTGGTATAGAAACTCTGTCTTTCTCTTTAGCTGAACAGAGCTAGTATTCACACGTATTAGTCTGATAAATGCAATAGAACCAAATTATGTTTTGGGAGAGGGATCAAAAAAGTATTTTTGCTTAACTAAATACAGTGTTTTTATTTGACTTTTAAAAGTTTTTACTGATTACGTTTTTATTGAATGTAACTGCAAAAATTCAGGATTCAGGATTATAGATTTCTGATTTACATGTCCACCAACAGAAGAGATTGACTGTTACTATTATGCTGGAGTTAATTTGCCTATAAGCTGGTTGGTGACTCAGTGGTAAAGAGTCCACCTGCAATGCAGGAGCTGCGGGTTTGATCCCTGGGTGGGGAACATCCCTGGAGAATGAAACAGTAACCCACTCCAGTATTCTTGCCTGGAGATTTGCATGGACAGGAGCCTGGCAGGCTACAGTCCATGGGATTGCAAGAGTTGGACACGATTTAGCAACTAAAATGCATGCACACACACACAAAATGATAAGAAGTGCACAATGTCCTGAGTATAACACATGCTAATAATGCAATTATTTAGGCTTTTAAATATACTTAATTTAAAATGTTTTGTTCTCAACTGATTCTATTAGATATTTGAATAATAGAAACCACCTTTGCTCAGTGAGGATTTGATGGTCCTTCTTTGTTCTGCTAACACTGAATGCCAGTGATGAGCAAGGGATCCCTCCTTGTGGGGAAAACAAAGATAAATGCTCTAATGACTCTTCTTACTAGGATAGTCCTAGGACCAAAATATGTGCTCAGATCACTGTAGTGCAAAATAAGATGCTGGGGTTCAGAGAAGGAAGACCAAGTCAGTGGCAGGACTGTAGAAAGCGAGCTGTGGGAAGTGGTTGCTTTGATCTGGCCTTTGAAGCACAGGTGGGATTTGGACAGGCTGAAATTGTGGGAAAAGTGAAATGAACATCTTAGATGAAGGAAAAGGCATAAAATATTAGCATGAATATGTTTGTGGAAAGGCAAATGGTCTGGTTTGGCTGAAACCTCATGTGCATGAGAGGAAGGAGGAAAAGAACCACAAGGAAGATTAGCGACAGACAGGGGAACAGTTTTAACGTCAGACTAAACAACGTGTAGTCTGGAGAAGTAGTTTGGAGAAGGAAATGGCAACCCACTCCAGTATTCTGGCCTGGAGAATCCCATGGATGGAGGAGCCTGGTGGGCTACAGTCCACGGGGTCACAAAGAGTTGGACATGACTGAGCGACCTCACTTTCACTTCAAACAACGTGTATTGTATTCTGTATCCAAAGTGGAGAAGTTACAGTTAACAGTATAGTATGACTGCTACTGCTGCTGCTGCTGCTGCTGCTGCTGCTAAGTCGTTTCATGGAGGAGGGCACAAAGTGCTAAGCAAATAAGAGACATAGAATGAGGCTGCTAAAAGGAAAGTGTAGAGGAAACTCTCCAAAGAGATACCATAAAATTGAGTGTTGAAGGAAGAGAGGGTAATCAAATAAGGGGAAGGGAGGAAAGTCTAGGATGGGGAGATCAGCCACCAGTGTCTGGAGCCTGCATATCTGTGGGCATAGTGTTTGTCAGGGTTCAAGATCCCTTTTACAGTAGATTTTTTCCATTGTCCTTTTGTTTAGATGTGAGTAATAATTTTTCATTTTTTGTGAAACACACACACACATGCATATACCTGCTTTCCTGAGCTTCTGCACAGCGTTAGAAAAGCCCTGTTGTGACACCAGTTTGAATTGATTCCAGCCAGATGAAAAAGATTCTTGTTACTTTGGTTATCATTTGTTATTTTTGTAAATTCACAATTTAGGCATTCAGGGTCCTAAAAAGCTAGTTCCACTTAACTGTCTTTTTTTTTTTTCTCCAGCACCCCAGGATCTCAAACTGGGAACCTCTGAACTTAGTATAATACAGCTCTCCAGGAAAGAATATGTTATATAGTTTAGGAATGCTACTGTTTCAGTGTTCAAAATATGAAGATCATTTCCTACTCCATGAAGGACAAGAAAGGATTGTTTTTGGAATACTTTAGAAACAGAAATGTACATTTAGGACACCACTTCTATTGTAGCATTCCTTTGTCCTGCTGTGAAAGAGTGAGATGAGACAAATGACAGTTAAATATTGAAGGTCACATTATGGGCCTTGAAAACATTTGGGAAACTGTTTTTAGGTAGTGTTAATCATCTATAGAATGTATTAAAGATATTACAAATGATGCTGTGAATAGAATTAATCACTGTGTACTTTTTAAATGAGGATTTTTCATGCTTAGTTTAAGTATCATGCCAATTAAAACATTGTTAAAAGAGTACTGATTATCATTCAATTTAAAATATCTAACATGCTGTTTTCTTTCTTATATCCAGGACAGGGTTGTTTACTCCAGACATGGCATTTGAGGCAATAGTCAAAAAACAAATTGTAAAGCTGAAGGGGCCTTCCTTGAAGAGTGTAGATCTGGTAATACAAGAATTAATAAACACTGTCAAGAAGTGTACCAAAAAGGTAAGTTTGGATTATGTAACTTTCCAACCCGGCTACATGTCTCTCTTTCACTGACCCTCCACTTTGTTACGAAGGTTTTGTGTTTGTTCAAGGGGAAGGATTGTAAAAACTATTAAGTGGGAATCGCTTTCATGATAGTTGGGTCTCACCCTATTTCAAATAGCGTTGTTGTCTTAATCAGGTAAACACACTTTAGAATAATCAAGTGAATGCCCTAAACCAATTTTTCCTGTGGTACATGGTTGGGACTCATTGTTAGGGCAAGGGAACCAGTGGAATTGTATATATCAAAAGGTAATTCTTCTAAGTTTTAAATGAATTCCACTGGAACCTGGATGTCTGGAAAGAGGGCATTTTGGTGTAGTAGTTTAACTGGATCTTAGGGCCTGGGCCTAAGGATTTGAATCTAGATTCAAATCCTGGTTCTGCTGTTTACTTGCTGTGTGACCTTGAGCATCATACTTAATCCTTATATTTTTGTCAATTTCTCTGTGAAATGGGATGATGATGATAATAGTTATAATATAACCTCAGAGAAGATTAAACAAGATGATGTCAGAAACCCAAGGCACACTTAACACATTGATTAAACATAGTAAGTGCTCAGTAAATGGTGGCTAATCTATAAATGGCCATTTTTCTTAGCACCCAATATTCTCCTCCTTGTAATATTTATTGATGGAGAATAATAGGTAAGAGACTTCCCAATCTGGGGCCTCTTCACTGAGGAACATGGAGGAATTGTGTGGGACATGAAAAGGACACCCCAAATTGAAAAATGTAAGAAGGAAATCATTGATCATGTTAGGATAAGGTAGGCCTAGCCCTATGAGTGTTGATATTGTTACTTCATTTCTTGAAAGTGTATTTACTTCTGATTTTGTTGGTTTTGTTACCCTTCCCTTTCTGTATGGTTACAGAAAGTAATGTTCCAGTGAGTAATGTTCCTAAAAAACCAGTGGGAAGAATGAGAGAATGAGTATGAGTATTGGTTCCTAGTTAACTGGTGGAAAACTCAGTAGAAAAGATATAAGTAGTGAAAGAGGCTAAACTTAGGAATTTGCAATTGTCAATGCTAAAAGAACAGGAGTTCAGTGGAACTAGCATGGGGCCCAGAAGTGTCTCTGGAGCTTCAGAGCACTTCTCTAGTTTTCTTACTATTCTTCTACCTTGTTCCTTAATGTTGTTTTCTCTTCTTTAAAATGGGAAAAGCCATAGGCGTTAAGGGACCGAGGAAAAAGTAAATGGGGAACAACAAAACAGTCTTTATGTCAGCTCTTCATGCCAGCTCTTTGTTTGGAAACTTGAAGCCATTTAATAATACTTCATATCCCTGATATCCTTGCCTTTACCCCAAAATGCGGTCAGTCTTGTCACTTGTGCAGTATTGGTCTCCTCTTAACTGGCTTGTTGAAGTAACTGGTACCGTGTTCTCTCTTTAACCCCATGGGTTGCAGCATGCAGGTGTCTTCTTCAGCCAAGAGTTTCTCTTTAGGTTGCCCGTGCTTTCCTGCTCTCACCAGTAAGACTGTCTTCTTTCCAATGGCCAGTTGTGCTGTTCGTCCTCAAATTTGTTTAGCCAGCTGTCCTTCTCATTTGAATAAATTGATCAAATGCAAGAAAGACTTTTTTTTTTTTTCCATAAAAACTCAGCTTTGGAATGACTTAAAGTTTAGCTACAAAAGCTCTGCTTTGGACTAGGTATAGGTAGAACAAGGTTAAAAGGACGTGGAAGGACTTATAAAAACCTAGATGGGCTCTGTCTGCATTCAGATTATTTCCCAAGTGTCTTTAGGTTTCCTGTCCACTTTGAAGAAAGCAAAACTGGAAATCATAGACAGAGGATGTGGTTTATGTAAGACAGAAGACACATAACTCCAATCAGCAGATCCATATGCAGAGAACAGGCCTTGGCCTTACATCAAAAGATTGGCACATGTGTGTACATTTATGTTTTAAGTTATATAAAGTGTTTATGGTATGTATGAATCTTTTTTTTTTTTTAATCTTTTCCCATTGTATCCAACTCACTGGAAAACCAATAGTCCCGATGGCATGGGATGAGACGGCTTGTTCTTTGACACTTTTTGGCTTTTATTCTTTGCTTTCCACCCTTTGAACCTCCCTTTTCATTAAGCTCTCTAGATCAGGCGTGGTTGTATATTTATACTGTCTTCTCAAAACATTTTATTTGTTGCCTTAAGTAAAGCCTAGCTTTCTTCCTGAGATTCTTGTTTACCCTTCAGCTCCCTTTGTTGAAGGATACTTATTGGCCAAAACTCAAAGAATCTAAAGGCCAGGATCAGGTATGACATGGCCTACTTCTCCCTTTGTGGCTTCCAAACATTATTCCTTCACCTTCCTGTAACAAGTCTTCCTTCAAGGCCCAGGTGTTACCAGCTCTGCCAACCTTTTCCCTTCTCTTCATTGTCACCATCAAGTAAGTCCTGGTCACTCCCTTGCATTCATCAAGATATTTAGAACTTGGCTTGCATTTTTCCTCTCCATCCTAAACTCACCTTCGGCTCAGATGACTTCAGCAGAGATCATGTTCAACACCCAGTAGCTGCTGTTCTTAGAGACCTATGATTCCAGTAATCCTCCATTCATTCCACCCTAGCATCCCACTCCTGTGACCTCTTTCTGTCCTTGTCATGGTGGACAAATGTTCTACCAATAGATTCTTCAGAAATCTCAAATTCTAAATCTAGGGTTTTCAAAACACTGATTACTCTCTTTTTGGCTTTCAATTAGTTGGAAAATTAGTAGAAAACCTTAAAGGAGAATTGAAATTTAGGATCCACCTTGCTGCAGATAAATCTAGTTTGGAAAGCATAGCTGGGATTTGCTGCTGCAGTGGGAGCCTTCTCTTCTGGGGGTAAACCTCAGAGCCCACAGCGGGGGAGAGACATGTGCACCCAGAGACTGCACAGCATATTTCAGCTAACCTCACACCTATGGGCCTCTCCAGCAAGGGCCAGTTTAAGCAGTGACACAGTGCACCTGCCCCATGCAGCAGAGAGCTGTGGGCTGACACAACTCAGGTGCTCACAGGTGGAGAAAATGACAAGGGCATCTCCCATAATTCTTTCTCAAGAGGGAAGAAATGTTGGTGGGTTTCTACTTTATGAGTGAGGTGTGAAGGGTGCTGAGGAGTAGGAAGAGGGGTTCTTTTCTACACCTAAAATTATGCCTCAGGCTCCCACCCTTTCAGTTCTCTCACTCCTTTACTCTCCCTAAAAGCAGTCTTTAAGTTCAAAGAGACCTTCAGACCTCTGGCTTCTGTTTTTTTTTTTTTTTTTTTTAAAGCTACCTGTCTCCTGATTTTACTGTATTTCCTGACCACTGTATCAGTCTACATTCAATCAGGAGAGAGAAACCACACAGCAATTTGAACAGGAAACAGTTACTATAAAAAAGTATGAACTGTAACAGGGGCTTAAAGTAGTGAGGAATTGGCTAGTAAGAAGATAAGAGAGGACTTCCCTGGTGGTCCAGTGGTTAAGAATCTGCCTGACAATGCAGGGGACATGGGTTCGATCCCCAGTCTGGGAAGATTCCACATGCTGTGGGGCATCTAAGCCCACAACTACTGAAGCCCATGTGCCTAGAGACTGTGCTCCACAGAGAAGCTATTGAAATAGGAAGCCTGTGCACCATAAAAGAGTAGTCCCCACTCACCACCACTAGAGAAAGCCTGCACACAGCAAAGAAGACCTAGTGCAACAACCAAAAATAAATTAAGTAATTAATTTTCAAAAAAGAAGTTAAAAGAATGACTGAAGATAGGAGTAGAAGCTATAAGGAGCAGTTACTAAGGTGCTACCTTTAGGGGAACACCCAGGAAAGAGGGACCCTGCCCAGAGCTAAGACTGGGACTTCTTGAAGAGGACCTAGATGTGGCAGAAAAGTAGTGTTATGCTGCAGAATTTGCTGGAAATCTGCCCTCTGGAACATGCTGGGAAGGAAAAGGTAACCATGGGGAGGATTCTCCCTGGAGACACTTATGCAAACTGTTCAAGGTGAGGGCAGCTCTACCGGGGGGCTGTGACTGCCTTGTACTGAAGTGGGCTGCTTCAGCCTGTCTTTTCCTCCAGCAGTGTCTCTCCAGGCTCTGACTTTCCTGATAAAACCTCTCATGGGGCCAGTGAGCAATGAAAAAATACTTTAAGGGCCCAGGATTATTTTCACAGAGAGGGCAAGAAGCATGAATTTGGAGCTGAGAGGCAATACATTAAGAAGCAGTACATTTACCTTTTGGGCTTCCCTGGTGGCTCAGGATGGTAAAGAATCCGCCTGCCATGTGGGAGACCTGGGTTTGATCCCTGGGTTGGGAAGATCCCCTGGAGGAGGACATGGCAACCCACTCCAGTATTCTTGCCTGGAGAATTCCTATGGACAGAGGAGCCTGGTGGGCTACAGTCCACGGGGTCGCAAAGAGTCAGACACGACTGAGTGACTAAGCACACATTAATTCCTTTTGGATTAACTTTGCCATCTGTTGAAACACTAAGGGTGGTCAAATTTATTTGTCTTTTATTTCCCTTTCCCCCAGGTTGGTGATGAGCTTGAAGGTAGTTGTGTATCTGTGTGGATTAGTGCCACATAATATAGCCATTGTCTTCAGCATTTCATTTGTTAGTGACTTGCCGTGTTTGCCACAATAGTGATGTTAAACTTTTAGCACTCTTTTTAAGATATTTTGCTTATCACTTTCAATAATGATTTCACAGAGAAAATAGAGGCTATACATGGGAACATTAATTTCTTGCCCCCAAACCTATGTGTATTCCCAATCATGCCTCTTCTTCCTCTCCTTTTCTCTGTCATGGTGATAATCCTGACCAAGGCTGGGTTTCTACTTGTACTCTCACCTCCTTAAGGAACTTACTCTTTGGATTTCTTGGTTTCCTGAATCATCACCCTCTTCATCACATTTAAAAATAAGTCAATGTATAAATATATTTATGTCTCTTCTGACTTATAAGTAACAAAAACCTGTCTTCTGCTCTATTACTGTCCTTTTTTCATGGCCAACATTCTTGGTAAAAAAAAAAAAAAAGTAGTTTATGCTTCTATATCTTTCTATCTCCATTTAACTCCTTAGCCCTCTGAAGTTTGGCTTCAACCCACCATTCTATTGGAATAGTTATGACAAAAGTTAACCAGAGACTCGATTACCAAATTGAATGGGCACTCTTATTTTCAGTTGTATTCTACTCTTTTTTTGAAGATGACACCTCTCTTGGATTCTCTTTCATGTTTCTCATGATTCTTCCTCCATCTCCTTCAAGACTTTATCCACTTTTGCCTGCCTCTAACCACCAGGGTCCCCAGAATTTGCTTCTGGTTTTCTTCTCTTCTCTTTTCCTTTCTACAGATGATATCTCCCATACTTCAGCTACCACTTAAAACATTGTTGATTCCCAAAGTTATACTGCTGGTTCAAGCTTCTTAACCAAAATGGTCTACTCTACAGTCTACTGCAACTGCCTCCTCTTCTTACTTAATGTCCTAAACAGGTCCCCCCACCCAAATAAATAAATAAATAAATTACTCCAGTGACCTCCTAACTGATCTTATTACTTCTAATCTGGTCATCTTCAAATTCATCCTCCTCACTTGTGAAAATGGCCTTTCTAAAACATGCACAAACAAAACACCAAAAAAGATCTCAAAACAACTAAAAAAATATATGTGCACATATTTTTTGCCTGTTCCTTCAAAATTATTTAATGGCTCCTTATATCTTAAGAAAATTCAAATCATTTATGGTTGTTTTTAGTTTCACCATTTGATCCCCGAATACTTCTCCAGCTACATCTGTTGTCACTTTTTGCTTGCTTCAGCCATTCTAAGTGATCTTTTTTTATTCACAAAAATTTTTCCTGCCTTTAATATTTGCATATATGATTTTGTTTGTTTAGAAAGTGTCCTTAAGATACAGCTCAATCATCATTTTTCCTGAAAAGCTTCTGTGAACCCTTTCTTGGTCTCCATCTTCACTCCCTTCTTAGTGCTCTAATTGTCACCGTGTGTTTACTTCTGTCATAGCAATTATGATACTGCATTGCAATTAGGAATTTATTTGTTTAGGTGAATGCCTCCTGTTGCTGATGATAAGCTCCTTTTAAAAAGAGCTGTCTTTTGTCTTCTTATCCTTGACACCTAATACAATGATTAACCATACATAAGAGATATTCTATGAATTATTATTAATAATTTAGATATTCTAAAGTTATCCTGATGCTAAAGAAATCTGTACTTGGTTTAAAAAGAATATTTTATTCTGGGTTAACTAAAATATTCTTAAAAAAAACTTTTTTTTAAAGTCACTTTTAAAAAAAATTAAAAGTCACATTAAAAAAAATTTTATTTTATATTGGAGTATAGTTGATTAAAAATGTGTTAGTTTCAGGTGTACAGCAAAGTGATTGAGTTATACATATACATGTATCTATTCTTTTTCAAATTATTATCCCATTTTGGTTATTACAGAACTTTGAGCAGAGTTCCCTGTGGTATACAATAGGTCCTTGTTGATTATCTATTTTAAATCAGTCAGTTCAGTTCAGTCGCTCAGTTGTGTCTGACTCTTTGCAATCCCATGAATGGCAGCACGCCAGGCCTCCCTGTCCATCACCAACTCCCGGAGCCTACTCAAACTCATGTCCATCGAGTCAGTGATGCCATCCAGCCATCTCATCCTCTGTCATCCCCTTCTCCTCCTGCCCCCAATCTGTCCCAGCATCAGAGTCTTTTCCAATGAGTCAACTCTTCTCATGAGATGGCCAAAGTATTGGAGTTTCAGCTTTAGCATCATTCCCTCCAAAGAACACCCAGGGCTGATCTCCTTCAGAATGGACTGGTTGGATCTCCTTGCAGTCCAAGGGACTCTCAAGAGTCTTCTCCAACACCACAGTTCAAAAGCATCAATTCTTCAGTGCTCAGCTTTCTTCACAGTCCAACTCTCACATCCATACATGACCACTGGAAAAACCATAGCCTTGACTAGATGGACCTTTGTTGGCAAAGTGATGTCTCTGCTTTTTAATATGCTATCTAGGTTGGTCATAGCAGTGTGTAAATGTTGATCCTAAACTCCCAATCTATCCCTCCCCCCATTCTTGTTCCCAGATCTTGGATCATCTTCACTATCATTATTCTGAATTCTTTTTGCTATCTCCACTTCACTTAGTTGTTCTTCTGGGGTTTTATCTTGTTCCTTCATCTGGGACATATTCCTCTGCTGTCTCATTTTGTATAACTTTCTGTGATTGTGGTTTCTGTTCCACAGGCTTCAAGATTTTAGTTCTTCTTGCTTCTCCTGTCTGCTCTCTGGTGGATGAGGCTATCTAAGAGGTTTGTGCAGGCTTCCTGCCAATTGTTACTGGTTTCTGCCCGCTGGTGGGTGGAACTGTGTCTTTTCCCTCTGGTGGGCAGGGCTGTGCTCAGGAAGACTTTAAGTAGCCTATCTGCAGATAAGTGGGGTCTGTGTTCCTGCCTGGTTGATAATTTGGCCTGAGGCATCCTGGCACTGGAGCCTACAGGCCATTGAGCAGGGCCAGGTCTTAGGGAGGAAATGGTGGCTTCCTGGAGGGCTCACATCAATGAGTACTCACCAGAACTGCTTCTGCCAGTGTCTTTATCCCTACAGTGAGCCAAACCCCCTTCATCTCCAGTACTAGCAGGAAGGTCTGGCCCATTCTCTTAAAAGGTCACTGCTTTTTCTCTGGCTCCTGGTGCACACTTGTGTGTACCCTCTAAGAGTGAAGTTTATGTTTCTCCCAGTCCTATGGAACTCCTGTGATCCAACCCTGTTTGCCTTCAAAGCCACATTCTCTGGGGCCTCCTCTTGTTGCCAGATCTCCAGCCTGGGAATCCTGATGTGGGCCTCAGGACTTTCACTCCTGTGGGAGAACTTTTGTAGTGTAATTATTTTCCAGTTTATGTGTCGCCTACCTGGTGGGTCTGGGATTTGATTTTATCATGATTGTGCCCTTCTACCATCTCCTGTGGCTTCTTTGTCTTTGGATGTAGGGTATCTTTTTGACAGGTTCCAGCATTCTTTCTTTTTTTGGTGAATGGTTGTTCAGCAGTTAGTTGTGATTTTGGTGTTTTTATAATAAGGAGTAAGTGCATGTCTTTCTACTTTGCCATCTTGCAACCTTTAGCTAACCCTTTTAAAATGATAAAAATCTGGACAGGCTTTCTTTCAATCTATTCTTTTCCTTACTCCTTGATTTAATGTTCTTGATTTTTGGCCTTATTTTGTCTACCTTAAACTTTTTTTACTTTGAAACTGGTCTAATTAAAGTCATTTGTAAAGCAAAATAATCCTAATTAAAGTTGAGTATGCCACACCTTAATTTACTTGACCCTTTTTGAGCACAACCCATAAATAAATGACCATATAATTTATTGGCCAACATAGGACGTTTTTGAGATTGAAAGGGGAACTGTCAGTACTTCCACTTGAATAATATGAGTAAACCAAGACTGCTCCAGGCAATCTGAAATGTATAGTTACTCTCACTGTATTGTGGATATATATATATTCTGTAAGATGGTATGGAAAAACCCAAACAAACTTTTTGGCCAACCCATTACACATACATGCATATATATTTATAATCTTAAAACAGTGTTTTCATTTACAATTCCTCATGTTGAATTTCTTATGTGTAAAATATTTAACTTTATTTTTCTTAAGCCACATAAATAAACATCATTGAAAAACATGGAATTTATGCATATTCACATAACAAAGCACAAAGCTAAACTGGGGGAGTGCAACTATTTCTTGGATATGTTCTCACTGTTGTCTCTGGGACACTGGAGGACAGGACAGGGACCTTTGAGTTTTATGAGCTATTTGGCTTCATTCCAGGGACATCTCAACTTTGGAATTTCTCTGGTGGGCATCATCTTTCAGCTGCTTTTCTCTACCTCCTCTTCTCCAGTGCATCGTTGCAGGGTCTTGAGCTTCTTTGCAGGAAGCACTGAGAGGAACAGCTTGTTTTTTTTAACCACAGTTTAGCAACTGTGCCATTTATTGGCCTCTTGGGAAGCCACATTCTTGGATCACCATCATACCAATTAATTGATTTTTTTTCCTCTGCTTAGAAAAAAGCTTTTCAAAGAAATAAAAAAGATATGCTAGCTGGTTATTAGAAATACTGGGAAATATTTTTCATTATAAAGTTCTGTGAGAAGAAATGCTGAGTTTTGTAGAATGTTAGGTAAGTAAATATCTGATTCTGAATACACATAACTAAGCGAGTGAATCCGAAGACCTAACGATGACTTTCAAGACCCTGCATGATCTTGCTCCTTTTCATTTCTAAACTCCTCCCATCTCCCTCCCCACAGTCCACTCCAGCTACACTGGTTTCCTTGTTTCTTCAACAGATCAAGGAGATGTGGTGGCAGGGCCTTTGCATTTCTCATTCCCAGTGTTGGAAATACTCTGCCTCAAGATTCCCGCATGGGTCACATCCTCACTTCTTTCAGGTCTCTGCTCAAATGCCATGTGCTCAGAGTCTTCTTCTGACTTTTCTACCTACAACTGCACATGCTTCCCTTTGAACACATACACACACTCATCTACTTAGCAAACTTCTTTGCAGCACATATGATCACATAAATTATACTATATACGTCTTTTGTTTTTGTTGTTGGACAGTAAAGGGACATGGAGCTTGGAAAGTAGAGTGTAAGCTCCCTGAAAGTAGGGACTTAGTTTGTTAAGCTCATCACTCTAGTAATAACCCCTACACACCAGGTTTTCAATAATAATTATGGAATCAATAATTGAATACAGACTCATGTCTCACTGACTTGGTAGGCAATTATCATTTTGGCTAAAGTAGTCACTTGAGTACCTTCCATGAAAGCTTGTAGGAGGAAGGAGAAGAGCTGCAAAACATCATGCTCAAATAGGATTTTTTTTTTTAGGTCTCGGTGGATCTGCTCTGGTTTTCAATCTTTACATAAAGACTTAACATTTCACCTCTTCTAATGGTTGGCTGTCCAGTCAAACACTTGCTTTGCATACAGCCAGATGCCCATGTAATGGAGCACGGTGCTCAGATTTCAGATCAGGCTGTGCATTAAAATTTGAGTCATTTATTGAGTTTTATTCAAAATTCATTGGATCAGTGGTAAAGAATCCATCTGCCAATGCAGGAGAGATGGATTGGATCCTTGGGTCAGGAACATTCCCTGGAGGAGGAAATGGCAACCCACTCCATATTCTTGCCTGGAAAACCCCATGGACAGAGGAGCCTGGCGGGCTATAGTCCGTAGAGTTGGACACAACCTAGCGATTGAGCATGCATGCACATATGAAATTCAGTCCTGGGACTTGGCTAAAAGTCAAGAGATAGGAATCTCACCTTTTAATTTCACAATTCATTAAAAGACTCATGATCTTTGCAATTAATTCTTAATTTATAATTTACCCTGGCCCCTGCTTTTCCTCTTGCCTTCAGTATGATTTTTCTTGTTCCATTTTAACCAGTCAATAATGTCTATCAGAAATAAATGTGAAGTGATGATGAAAACCTGGTTATTGTCTTCAGATATTTTTTTGACCCAGCACTAACCCCACTCTGCAGTTCTATTCAGATGTTTTCTGAATAACTTAATGAGACAATGGCTCTTCTGACTATCTTTCAGCTTTCTTTCACTCAAGGCTGGACTTTTTGCTTCTATTCCTTTGTTACTGTTGTTTAGTTGCCAAGTTGTGTCCGACTCTTTTGTGACCTCATGGACTGTAGTCTGCCAGGCTCCTCTGTCCTTGGGATTTTCCAGGCAAGAATACTGGAGTGGGCTGCCAATTGCTTCTCCAGGGCATCTTTCCGACCCAGGGATCGAACCCTTGTCTCTTGCATTGGCCAGCAGATTCTTTACCACTGAGCCACAAGGGAAGCTCTTTTAACTCCTTAGCATCTGCTAAATAACACTAGCATTCTCTTCATTCCTTTGTTTAGAAGAAATGATAAGGTCAGAAACATGAAAGAGAACATACCAACTTACTACATATGTTCTTCTTTCACAGACCCCACCATTTCTTCCATTATTTGTAGAAAATACTTGAGGTTTGGGGTTTGCCCACTTGGAGAGAGAAGGAGGGCTAACAGCATTTCTTTCTGACTGCTTTACCCAAGGCCACCTGGATGGACTCTGGCCCTTTCCCTTTTTACCAGCTTTACTTAGATCTTCCTAGACTTCTCATAAGTCCACCCCTAAAATATCAAATCATCAATAAATTTACCCTTGTGCAGTTTCTTGACCTGTTTGTACTACAGTTTCTCCTCATCTTTGATCACTTTTGTAAATGTGAATACTTCTGTTTTTCCTTTTTACATAACAAATGTGTTGTGCCCAAATAAGTATTCTCTCATCTCCTGAATAAAGCCAATATTATGCTACATACAAATTAAAAATCACTAAGGGTTTTGGGGGCAGATTTTAATTCACATAAATAGAATGAAACTATTGTAAGCTTTTATGAGCCTGGCAGGCTACATTCCATAGGATTGCAAAGAGTTGGACATGACTGAGCAACTAACACTTTTTCTCTTTCACTTTTCATAAGCAGTAAAATCATTATTGCTACTCAGTTTGTAGTACATGGCCAACACTGTATGATTTATAGCATTTTGATCAAAACAGAGCCCATAACTTTAGGTCAGCCAAATCAATCAACTCAGGTCATGCACATAAAAGAAATTTTATTCTATTTTTAGTTTATTTTCTCATTTATGTTTTGTATGCAACTGTGAACACATGGTTACCTAATAACCTGAGTCTTTGCTTAAGGCACTGAACTAGTTACTCTTGAAGGTATAGAAATCTTGCCTGACCTTGTATCTGATCCAGGAGAAACCTAATAGCATGGCTCTCATGATCTGATAAATCAATGGTTAATACACTTTATAAGCTTATGATTTATTTTTATTTATAGAAATGTCTTTCAAGTGATTTTTTTTTCTTCTAGGGAAAAATGTGGTCCATGATTAAAATTAAATTTTTACATTGATGTTTCATCAAAATAATTAAACATTATCCTAAATAATACTTAAAACATTGGATTTTATTAAAATATGTTTTTGTATATAAAAAATGATGGTACTATAATACTTTGTCTCAGAACATGTGAAGTTCTGCACATAATTAAAATTAAAATGAAAACAGAATTAAAATTTTCTCTTAGAATCATATATTTAAAATTTTGGTTCCTAAATACATATATGTTGTATTATTGCTCCATTGAATCTTCATTATTATTTAAAAATATGCAACATAATTTCAACATAAGCTATTTAGAAGCAATTTATCATTTAACAGTTGTTCAGCTTTGTCTGGAAGCTTTATTATCATTGTTTAAGCATCAAGTCTTCTGAGGCCTTCTCAGAGCAGATTTAGCCTCTAACTACTTTGTGTTTCTCCTTGCTTTTTCTGAGATCTTTCTCTTGTATGACAATTATCTGTATAATCAATCTGCCACTCAAAACTGTGTGGTTTTTAAGATCAGGTGCTTTGACATAAACTGAGCATAGAGCTGCCTTTTGCGTGTGCCCAGTAAATGTTTAAGTGAATGACTGTGAAATAAATTTAAGAATATAAAATCATTATATCCAATAGCAAAGCCTTAATTCCTTGATCCTGTATAAATCAGTTTGCAGAATATTTAAGTAATTAATAAAAGAATAAAAATCTAATGATGGTGATTTCTAGGTTAATATTATTTTGGAATACGTGATTAAAATTTTGACTGACAAATGTGTTCTTACAGTGGTAAGCTTTTAATTCAACATCCAGAGCAAAAGAGATTGAAAATTATAATGACAAACATTTGAGAAAACTGATTGCATCTTCAGTAAGAGATATTGAAGAGCAGTGAGGGATTGAAGTGAGTGATCAGTTGAGTATCTGTTGAAGCTAAGTAGAGTCAGGCAAACTGAGCAGTGAAAAGTGAAAGGGACCCTGTTAAATGAGCTAATGAGTGGCAGAAAGTCATTTCGAATGTCAGTAGGACATTTTTTTTGGCCTTCTTTCTGTATGTATCATGAAGAATCAGAACTGGACTATTACATTTGAGGGCCAGCAATTAAAGTCATCATTTTGATTTTTGTGCTCCTGAAGAGTTGGACATGACTGAGCGACTTCACTTTCACTTTTCACTTTCATGCATTGGAGAAGGAAATGGCAACCCACTCCAGTGTTCTTGCCTGGAGAATCCCAGGGACAGCAGAGCCTGGTGGGCTGCCATCTATGGGGTCGCACAGAGTCGGACACTACTGAAGTGACTTAGCAGCAGCAGCAACCTTTTTACACCCCTACAGACCTTTTAAGATCAAGCAGTGAGAAACCATACTAACTTCATTACTGCCTTTCAGTAATGCCTAGATCTTTCACTGATTACTGTCTCCCTCAATATTTCTCCTTTGCCTCCATGAGGGCAGTTCTTCTACTGTGTTCTCTTTCCTTTTTGTTCCACTTAGAATTTAGACTCATTTACTTCCAGTTATCTCAGTTACTCAATTTAGACTTCCCTGTAGCTCAAACGGTAAAGAGTCTGCCTGCAATACAGGAGACCAGGGTTCTATCCCTCGGTTGGAAAGTTCCTCTGGTGAAGGGAATAGGAATCCACTCCAGTATTCTTGCCTGGAGAATTGCATGGACAGAGAAGCCTGGTGGGCTACAGTCCATGGGGTCACAAAGAGTTGGACATGACTGAGTAACTAACACACAGAACACATCTCAATTATATACATAAAAATATGGCTCTGGCGGGTTCCTTTCTTGGTGAAATTGAGCTTGGAAAGATCAGGAGACGCACAAAAAACTCAGCCCTCTGCCAAGGGCAGTAGATTGGAGGGTTCTTAGTTGTTTCTACTTCATGAGATACTCTTGTCATTTTGGCCTTTCCTTGACATATGAGCATATGAGCCTGGGGTTATTTGTCTATCAAGTATTTAGTTTCTGAATAAATATTTATATTGCCACTCTTTGGTGTTTTAGAAATAATCTGCTATAATCCATTTTTCTAAATATTGTTATAGGCCTTCCATCCCTACTCAGTAGACCACTATTGCTTTTGCAGTCACTCATTTGCAGGAGTGTGGTTCTCTGTTAGTGTGGCTATCATCAAAACAAGTGTGCACTGTTAGCCTGGGATGATGTCTGAGTGAAGAGGAGGAGCAATTGCTCTGATGGTCTAGTGCAGACTACTGGTTAGTGCTGCATGTACCACCTAGGTTCTCGTTAGTCAAGGAGAAGGACAAACATTCATCAGCTATCCCTTCCATACTTAGAAACTTTTTATAGGTCACATAAAAAATAATTTGCAATGTTCTCAGAGTATAAAGGATGATACTATGAGATGAACTTGCCTCGAAGAATATTTCCAGAACTCAGAATGGAAGCTGCATTTGTATCTTGAAGTTATCCATGAAATAAGCCCTTAAATGAGCACATATCTCAGGATTCAGCTAGGAGTCTCAGTAAGGGGTAGTGGTTTCTGGTGATCTCATAAAAAGACACTAGGCTGTAAAATTTGAGTTGAACAGGCAGCCAGGTTTCTATGCTCTAATGATGTTTTATAAAAGTACCTTATGTTACTGTAGAAAAAATTGGAAAATGCAGAGATGTATGTAGAAAAAAATTAAAATTATGCCTAAGCCCATCATTCAAAGAGGTTGTTACTATTAATGTTTTGTAGTATTGATATTTGTGTAGATTCTTTTCTGTGCACAGACTCATTTATATGTGATTTGTGATCATGATGGTTCCACGAAGTAGTGCAGTTTGCTATCTTGCCAAGGCACTGGTGTACATCATGCATGCTGAAAAATCCATGTGCGCAGCGACACCAGTGACCATGGAGCAGTCACATTTCAGGGAGACCTAGCTTACAAGTTAGGGGAAATATTATGTGCTATAGTGTTTATTACTCAAGAATTTAGGAATTTTTATGGTCTTGGGCTATACCCTTGAAGGATATATGATGGCCTTTGACTGTGTGTGTGTATGTGTGTGTGTGTGTATGTGGGTTTATGTATACTTGTGTGTAATCAGATTATGTATTTAGTAGCCTGATTTTTTTTCCTTCATCCAATATCTATTTTAGATACTTTATCATGTTATTAGATATTATAAATTAGTATTAAAAATCAAATATTAGATATTATTTGGAATGGCTTATTACATCCCATTAGTAGACTTACCTTAATTTATTTAACGTCATTGGTTACCTAGGTGGTTTATAAAATTATGTTTATTTGTCTTATTGTTGCTTTTCCAAGTAATGCTATGATGAATTTCCTTATTATTTTAGAATCTCATGAAATAATTAGGCTGATGCCTGTATGTGTCTAAGATTGTTGATACATATTGCCAAATTGCTTAACAGAAAGATTATTCTCATTGACATCCCTTCAGCAAGTTTAAACTGTGCTAGTTTTAATATACCTTCACATGCATTGTCTTATAAAAATACTTATAGCAATTTGACAACATAATGGTTATTATCTCTCTTTGCATTACTCTGTTTGTACAGTGTGATATTTCTCCCTACTTAATGACCATTAAATTTCTTTTTAAATTAAGTCATTTTTTTTTGCCTTTTTTTATGTAAGGTATTAGTGTTATCTTACTAATTTGCAAGTGCTTTTTAATATAAATGGAATTAAAGTTTGCTTGTCATAAGCCATGAGTTTGCCCACTTTTCTCTGAAGACCACACCCTTGCTCTCTGCACTGAACTTCCTTTACTTCTTTGACCACTCATTGTCCCTGTCCTCCAGCACCTTATACACGTTCCTGTGCTTGGCAAGCTCCATTCTTCCCACAACCATTCCCACACAACTTTACCTGACTACATCCTCTTTTTAGATTAGGCTTCCTTGAACATCCTTGTATCATCCTTTTCTTCTTCCTCCTTACACTGAGAACAACTATAATTCATTCATTCACTTTTGCAAACTAAATTTTGGACAATTACCTGAATAATTTATATGGGATAAGTGATTGACATGTATTATTTTATAGTTTTGCCAAAAATATGTACATAAAAGCCCATATGTTAGGGGAGAATTTTTTAAAAAATGATCTCTCTGGTTCATGGAATGAATCATCCTCAAAGAGTTATGGACATGACCATGAACTCTAATGTCCTTGGGTTGGAATTCAGGACCCACTGATTTTGAACTGTATAGTCTTGGGCAAGTTATTTAACCTCTCTGGGCTTTGCTTTCCTCCTCTATAAAATGAGGTTAATAATCAGATCTATCTTTTATGACTATTGTGCATTTTTGAATGAGGTAATTCAAGCAGTGCTGGACCGTGGTAAGCACTCTATAAATGTTAGTCATTATCGTCCTTTTCATCCTCATTTCTGTCTTCTTCATCTTTGAACTTTATTAAGTGCTAACTCTGTATAGCAGAGTGCTGGATGCTATCTGGGTTTCTGTTTTCTTTGTAGGGAATTGCTCTGCTGGTTTTAAAGTGTTTTATCTCAGATAATATAGTTACTTCTGTTTGTAGTTTGTGAAATCTCTTCTGTCACTCTGCCATTCTTCTTTAGGCTATTTCACTTCTGCTTACAGAACGGTAATGCATGTCTTCTGGAATATAACATAACTTATCTGTTTCTTTTTTGGCAGTATAAATATTTGAGTATTAACACTGAGATCTGTTTCTCTTGATAGCTGGCAAACTTCCCCAGACTCTGTGAGGAAACGGAAAGGATTGTTGCTAACCACATTCGTGAGCGAGAAGGGAAGACAAAGGACCAGGTGAGGAGAGACCTTCCCTGGTGGGCAGGATCCTTGTGGGAAGTGGAAGGTCTCTCCAAGGTTGTTTGGTGGTCTCCAAGAGTTGGCGTATCCTTGAATGGAAAAAAAAAGAACTGAGAACACCACCACATATGTTTATTTTTATTTATGAATATTATACATGTGTTGCTATAATAACAGCTTATGTATATGTTAAAAATATAAACATATATAAAGACTTTAGAAAGATAACATTTAAAACACAGTAATAGGACTTCCATAATTTTTTCCTCAATGCTCTATGAATCATCATGTATACCCTAGGCATGTATTAATACACCCTCCACTTTGAAAACCACTAATCCAGAAACATACCAGATTTTTTCTTTGAGATAGGATGTCTTAACTTTTAATGGGCACAGATGGACACCAAAATATTCATAAATTCCTAAAACGTTTTGCAAAATGTTTAGTGCTTTTATTTATTTATTTTTTTGCTTGAAGAGACTGGATAAAGCTATTCATCAGCTTATCCATGGAACCTATGACTAAAAAAATAAAAATGTTTAAGGATATTTAAATTAGTTATAAAAATTTAAAATAATTATTTAAATATTTAAATAATTTAAAACATTAAGGATATAATGTTTTAAGCATTTCTGTTTTGTAACTATTTATACATATGGTTGGTAAAGAGTGACCTTGAAATTGTCTTTGAATCTTGGCTAGCTCTATGAATGAAAGATTATTTTCAGGTGAGGATAATTCATTAAAAAAGTACTACATGAAAATAATAGAAGCTTCTTAAATTTAGGTAAATGTTTTCTTAGTTACTTATAACATTTTATAAAGGGAAGCAAAAAGGTTTTCAGATGCTCTTCAATTCCAGGACACAGCTGCAAGTGTGACAGTGTGGAGAGGACACTGGCCTCTAGGCATGTGTTCACCAGAGAATAACATGTTCTTGAGCAAATCACTTCTTGGGACTGTTGTTTTCTCATGTATAATGTTGAAATGCTGGTCAATATGATCTCTGAAGTTCTCTGCAAGTTAGAATTCTGGGATTTTGTGGTTCTGGAGTGAGTTGGAAAGGAGGAGAGAAAGAACTGGATAAAAGGAGGAAGGCAGAATAGAAGAGAGAGGTAGACACAAACCATGGGGAGAGAGAGATATGCAACATGCCTAGATCAAAAGTTGAAGAAATAGGCTTTGTGACTTAGTGGAGATAAACAATTCAATATTAACTCATGAGTCAGTAAAAACTAGCCTGGGTCCTCAGGATATACGACCCTAGACCAGGAGTTCCCCTGCATACCTGATGTCACGCCTACTGTTGGACCGAGAAACAAATTCTGGTATCAGCTGTACTCCTGACCTTAAGTAAATAAGATAACCATTTTAATTTGTATTTATTCAATGCAATTCAAATGATAATACATTTTACTTAACTCTTAGGGATCCTATGTAAAAAAAAATACCAAGGAAAAAGTAGTACAATTATTATCTTAATTATCTTTTGTGTTTATATCTAAATCAGTTGTTAACTTCTTGATGTTTCATGTTTCAGAGATTTGTTGTACTGAAATGACAAACTTATTGTCATGAAGACTGTGGGCTCTGGGTTCAGACTGCCTGAGTTCGAATCCAAGCTCTATCATTTTACTTTCTGTGTAAATGAACAAGTTATTTGCAGTTGAGTCTCCTCATCTGGAAGTGAATAATAATGGTAGTTAACTCATAGGCATTTTGTGAACATGAAATAAAGTAATCCAGATAAGGTTCTTAGTTCTTCATTAAGTTGTTCTTGTTGTTATTCCTAAAGAGCTATGACACACAGTAGACATGAGAAATCATTTTTTCCCCTAATTTTTAGATAGACTTTCTCCCATCTACCTTTGATGGAGTGATTAATTCATTCCCCAAGTAGAGTTAAGGGAGGGAGTGAGCATCTCCCTTCTAAGTGACTGTCCCACGTGGCCTGGTCTGACAGTTAACCACCTGAAGAAGCTGGTGTTTGCTACAAGTAATAAAGACATCTGTGGCGTAGAAAAAACGTTCATGTTTTTGGTAATGTGAACATGTCAGTTTGCATAGATTTCACATTTGAGTTCGAACTTTATGCTGCTTGAGGCCATATTGGTCAGAGAGTGAGCCATTTCCTTAGGCCTCTGTACGAGAACTGCTCCGAGGTATTCTTGCAGTTTTCTCAAAAAATGGAATTATTACCAACTTCTGCTCTGGAAACTTCTTGGGGAAAAATTCTTGAGAATTAAAATTATGAAAAACCATAAATCTATCTGTGAACTTTTTTCTGAAACAGAGGGTTTTTTGGAACTTCTATGTGTGCCTGTTATTCCAGGTGCTCCCATACATCTAAATGCATGTTGAAATGACTGACTTTGTGGGTGATTACTGCTACCAGGAGTGGTTTTACTTTTCTTCAACTAAATATTCAATAGCTGTGGGTGAGAAAGGCAGTGAGAAACTCTGAGAGAGTGAAAAGAAGGAGAAAAAAATGTCCTATTTTCCTTTCCATCCCCCACATGCGACCTGGCTCTTTTCCTAGGATGAACACAGACTCCCAGTTTCCAGGAATATGAATGAGAATAGCCATAGTTGCGATTTTTCTTCCATTTTTCCCCTGTGCTGCAATCCAAGTGAATGTGCATGAACGGCCAAGATACTCATGACAGCCTTTGGCGATACTGAGAATTATGTAGATATTTTTCTGTTTATGGTGACAATTTATTTGTGCTTAAATATTATGGTTTATTGATCCAGACTCCTGGCAAATGGATTTGGGGGTATAAAATTTAATAGAATCTGGCTTTATTGTAGGGAGAATAGTGGCAGTGTCACAGATAATCTCATAACTATCACCCCTCCTAACTCTTCAGTTTTCTTCATTAAGAGAAGAAACAAAACTATATGATGCTATGAAAATTTTCATACAAGTATGATATTGTTGACCCAATAGTACCTGGGTATAAACTTTATGTTGGTAGTGGGGATGGTTTGGGGTGATTCATTTACTCTTTTTTGGTAGGGCCCTTGGGGTTCACCATAATATTTGGTCAGATGACCAACTGAAATTAGCCATAAAAGCAGAGACCAGAGCATTGGGTAATGAGTGAGAAACAAAAATACTTGGCCAGGTATTAACTATATGGGAATAAATTGCTCCCTTTAAAGTAAACTGTTCTTCAAGGCTGGTAGAGAGTTATGGAATTTACAGCCAAAACTATTTATCAGGCATGTGTTATGTGTATCATGCTAGATTCTGCAGATAAGTGATGAACAAGATAAGTATAATCTCTGCCTCCATGGAGCTGACTGTCTTGGAGGGAAGCAAAACATCAAACAAAATATAAATAAATAATCACATTTGTGGTAAACAGCTCAAAGAAGAGTATAGGGTATAATAAATAAAAATATAGCCATGATATATAGATTATATGAGAGTAAATAGCATGATCCAACCAGGTCTTGGGCAAGGATCAGAGAAGGCTATCCTGATGAAGCACCTACTGGGGAGCATTACATAGACTTTGCCAGTGAACTGTTATCATGGTGCTTTGATGCACTCAGAAGTCACCTTCAGTGAAGCCTATTGATCTTAAGGAGGTTTTCTATTTATTTGGATATTGCCTTTTTGAGTTGGTTGATAGGATACTTCTCCTGCTCGCCTAGAGGGAGCTTAAAGAGTTAGGAGAGGAGAGGAGAAACAAGAGATGATGTTGCTATTCTGTGGCTAATGTGTAGTGTCTGCAGGAACAGAGTGCTCTGAGCAGCTCCTTGTAGCCTTTTTGCCATGTGTCTTTTTATACATATGTCCTTTTGAATGTTATGCCTACATTTTAGGGGCATAGAATAATTCTAGGTTCTGTGTTAAACTGGCAAAGAGTACATGCCTATAAACTATAATGCTGTTGTCTTCAAGTGTGACTCAGATGTTTCACATAGAGTTTTTGTTTTTGAATTTAGAGTAAAAATTATGAGAGTGTAATGAAAAAAATTAATGCCACTTTTCATTCTAACCAAAACATCCTTTTAAAATTGAATAAAGATAATTTGTAGACAATTACTGAATTTAGTGTTTGAGAATATTTAAGATGGGTTTTTACTAAAGTGATTTTCTTTGACTTATAGGTGCTGCTGTTGATCGACATCCAAGTCTCCTACATCAACACCAACCATGAAGATTTCATTGGCTTTGCAAAGTACGTGAAAATCCTTGATTGTCATGTACGTTTCTCCTGCTGGTTTGTCTCAAATATACATTATGAATTTCTCCTACAACCTTATCATCTTTCAAGAGTACATTCTGTGTCAGGATTAACTCTGAGTCAACCTACTGAGGAGGTCCGAGCCTCATGGCCTTGGGGTCTTGTTCTCTGGCTAACGGAGCTGACTTCTTTATTGCGCAGCATGTGAAATCATATGTAGCTCCGATACTCCTTGTTTTTGGATGATGATCTGCAGTTTGTACTTGAGCCCCCATAGATAAGCAGTAACAGATGCACATTTAAAATCAGTTTGGGAATAATTTCTCACATAAATTTGAAATATCAAGCATGGTTCACAATATACATGCTATTTGGACATCTGCAAAGAGTTGGACACGACTGAGCCACTGAACTGAACTGAACTGAAGTCAGAATATGGGACTTGCAAGGTAGCTCAGTGGTAAAAAATCTGTCTGCCATTGCAGGAGACTCAGGAGATGCAGGTTTGATTCCTGGGTTGGGAAGATCCCCTGGAGGAGGAAATGGCAATCTACTCCAGTATTCTTGCCAGGAAAATCCTGTGGACAGAGGAGCCTGGCAGGCTACAGTCCATGGGGTCGCAAAGAGTTGGACATGACTGAGCAACATAGCATACACACACACACACACACACACACACAAATCAGAATATAGAGGCTTATTTTTTAAAACTGCCTTTTGTGAACTTGCTGCTGCTGCTGCTGCTGCTAAGTCACTTCAGTCGTGTCCGACTCTGTTTTTTGGATGAATGTTCTCTTGTCTGTATACTTTATATAAGCTTGTCTATTTATTGCCATTCTATTATACATGTACTGCATTATATGCCAATATTCTATTGCTGTATTCACAGATATTGTCAGGTAAACATTTTTCTTAATTATTCAAGGTTGGCTGGTTATTGTGTGACATTTTCAAGACCCTAAATTTACCATTTTTTTCTGCACTTCAGTGGAATCAGTTTTCTAATTGCTTTCAAAGAATTTTGATTCCAACTCTAAAATATGCTAATGGCATGTGAGTGATTCCAACTTTATATAAAATATAATTTATATAAAAAACAAAGAGACCTATGTACTGTTACTTGTACTGTGTATTCAAGAACAGGGACAAATGAAAAAATAAAACGCAAGAAAATGTAAAGCTAGACTGACCTAGTTTTACATTTGACTTTGAGGAAACAGATATTTAGGTCATGTGATCTAAACTAAACTATGGCCTAAGGAATTTATAGACATGTTTTAGAAAGGAAGGGCACAATTATTCAACAGAAAATTGTCTCATTGTAGACTTGGCCTAACCAGTAGTGTAGTTATTACTAGTGTCTGGTACACTAATTTTTGTTTTTGGTACATTCAATTCAATTCATTTCAGTTCAATCACTCAGTCGTGTCCGACTCTTTGCAACCCCATGAATTGCAGTACTCCAGGCCTCCCTGTCCATCACCAACTCCCAGAGTTTACTCAAACTCATGTCCATCAAGCAAGTTTTTTAAAACTGTTTTCTGTCTGTGACTTAGTGTAAAGTTGTTAGAACACAGTGATTAATGTGTTCCTTTGGACAACTGTCCACTCCAGCTTCTAAATAGGTATTTATTCTACAGACATATCACACAGACCTGCTCCCTTGTCTTCTAGCCCTTCTAGCTCTCACCGTCTGAATTGCTCATTTCCTTCTGCAAAATGACCAGTGGGAAGAAACCTAGACTCTGATGTGCCTTCTTGTCCCTAGGCCCGGAATGGGGACCCAAGACTTTCTACGTGATTTTCTGCATAGTCAGTGAACTCCTTGTGGCCTATGCCCAGGCTCTACTCTAATTGCTTCAGTGGTGGTGGGGAATAAGAGCAAAAGAAAAAAAATTGTCTTTTAGAGGTTGCTTAATAATTGAAAAATACAGAGAAATGCATGTAAAAATTTAAACTGACACATTCTCACTTGCTTCTTTGAGGAATTTCAAAGAAAAAGAAATCCTTGAGTCATTCGAAATAACAGGAATGCTGCCTTTCATGTTGATTTTTTATTGGTTACAAATGCCAGTTGGCTTCTTATAAAAATGTAGCAGATGTAGATATAAACTCGACACCATAACTTAAAAGTGAAAAGGATATCGCAGTGCTGTTCTGTGGTGGTTATCGCAACTTAAGGACAAGAGATAGAAAAAAATCATAACCAGTTTGGAAAGATTCAAATTTTGAACACATTTTTGTAACCAGCACAATTTAAATTTCACCCCTATGTTCCCCTTGAAGTGTTTTCCCCTCTAGTACTTATTTTTAAAGATAAATGTTCAGAGTTTATATTCTCCAGTAAATTTTAATATTTTCTACCTCAGAAGCTGTTGAACTAAATTATTATATTAGGTTTTCAAAGGTATGTAATTTTGCAAATGAAAATACTTCAAGCACAGACTTTTGATGCAGTCTCTCTCTAATCCAGTTAACAGCCCCATTTTTCCAGCAATGAGATAGATTATGAACTTTTATGATATTGGGGGACTAAAACGAAGCATTGTTCAAACTGCTTTAGAAACCCAGCAATGCACATTTCTCATCTACTTTAAACTGAACACCTAAACTTCTGTTTGAAGGGCTAGTCTGGGAGTCAGTGGTCTGAATTCTTTTTCCAGGATTTGCTGCTGATAAGGTTTGGGTTTTGGCAAGTCACTTAGCCTCTCTGTATCTCAGTTTATTGCTCTATCAAATGGAATAATAAAAAAAAAAAAATCCCTGTGTTATATACCTTTCAGGATTGTCAGAAATTATGTGAAAGTACTTTTGAAAACTGTGGTGTAGTCTGTAAAATTGGGAAAGTGCCATACATACACATTTATACACATATATATGCACATGGAGGGATTTTGTTCTACAAGATGCACAATTTTACTTCATCATGACATTTTAATGACTGGATTATGATTGCCACTAAAAGATTTTTTAGTTGCTGATGTTATCTCCAAATGTAATATTTTGCACTGGGACTCAGAGGTAAATGTTCTTTCCTTTTGAATGCCAAGTTGGAGTACATTTCAGTGTGACATGGGATAATTATGACGATGAAGAAATGTTCATTTCAAAATCACTTTGAGGGATTATGGTATTTTTGTGTGTGTGTGCTTTTAAAAATTAAAAAAATATGGTTGTAGCTATAAATTTTAAAGTTGGCAGGAATGCTGTTTCCATGAAGGAAGAAAAGTCAAGCCATATTTGAAGACAATAATGTAAGTATTTTTAAGTTCTGAAGATAGAAAATTAACGTCTGGAGTTGAGGAAAACAAACATTAATTTCATGAGATTTTTAGAGATTTGCCAAAAGAGGAGGACCACCCCTCAAGATTTATAGGATGGTGATGTCCAGAGTATTTTACACATGCAGTTTTTTTTTCCAACTGGGATGACTTTTTGTTCTAAAAATTAACAAAAAAAAAATAAAAAGGAAAACAAATTGCTAAAACTGGATTAACGGACAATTAAGTCTCAGAGTCGTGTTCAGGACATTTCAATTCTTCTTTCTGCTATAGAATTTATTCTGCCATGTTGAATATATGGAACTTTTTTTTTCATCTCCCAGCTATTTGTTAAACATGGACCGTAAAATATGTACCATGTGTAACACGTCCAAGTAAGCACTGCTGTAGACATACTTTGGAATTTCCTGATTTCTGAAGGCTTGATTTTTCAGTCGTAATGTAGTTTCTGAACCTACAAGTTTAGTATTCCAGAAGGAAACATTAATTTTCCTCATGACTTAAGGATTTTAATCTGTCATTCTTCCCGGTTGGGAAAAAAAAACAAAAAACAAAAAACCCTACATTCTATTTTTCTTAATACAACATAATTAGTTTTTGTTATTTAAGAGAATGAGCTATTCTAATTTTTCCTTTATTCACTTCCTCTCTTTCTCAGTAATCCTGTTGTCTGAATAGAAAGCAAAGTTGTTAGCTGAATGCCTTGGGGAGTGAACTTTCAAATTCTTCTGCTCTTCTCCTTTTTCATGGGCACAGTTTGCCTTCTGAGTTACTAAGATTTATGCAGTCCAGTGGTTTAAGAAAAACGGGCTCCAGATACAGACCGTTAGAATAATATCTCTATGCCACAAGCAGCAGACTGAGGTCTGTTTTTCAATCTGCTGAGTAGGTCTCTCCACCTGTTTTCTCACAGTTGAAATGATAGTGTGCAAATTTCAGTTCTTGTTATGTGAGCACCATGAAAATTCTATGGGTGGTAACATTCATTATATCTCTTTCCTGACCCCATGGAATGCCTCTGTTACCATTTTACAAAAGGAAATATATGTGAACCTTGGCACCAAATTCCAGAACCATTGTGATCTTTCCCTTTATATTTTTTTCTGTGTCCCTAATAGATAATCTTACTCCATTATTATGATGTCTCTAGTTCCTATTCTTATATGAGAGTGTTCTTTCTCTTATAGAATTAAAACTTAGGTATTAGATTATAGCAAGATCCTTCTTTTGATTCCTTTGCCAATTTAGGAATTTAATGCTTGGTCGCTCACTAGGACTGTTATCAGGTAGAAACATATGACTGAGCAACTTCAAGAATGTTATTAATGTCATTATCTATTTAAAGAAGATACAAATTCCAGTGTTTCAAGCACTATTTAAAAATAAGTGGACTTGCACTTTTCTCTTTCATTTTCAAATCTGTTATTTTAAACTTTTTCATCTTTAAAATGAGTCTTAGGAGGTAAGTTTTCTTTCTTTTATAGGCCCCCAATTTCTGTAGAGTTTTCTTGCATAATAGCCTGAGACTTCACTAAAGATCCCTCAAGGACAGTAAATATCATGTAGTTTTCTTCTTCCTTTGGCTTCTGATTGGATGGCGCCAAGCCTACTTACGATAGGTTGCATTCCTGGGACTCTCAGCAACTGTTTAAAATCTTCTTGCTTCAATAGCCCTCCATTGTCCCCTGACTTTCCTTTTTATGCTCTAGCCATTCCTTCTCATTTTTGTTTTGGAACTCTTTATACTCTGATCAAGGCTTAAAAACTGCTTTTATCAGTATTCTCCTGTAGACCCCTTTCTCACTCATTGCCCTGTCCCTGTCTATGTTACCCACTGCAGTGGTTTCAGTTACCAGCTTTATCTGATTCTTCTAAATCTAGATCTCCATTCCAGAACTTTTCTTGGACTGTTACCATATTTCACTACATCCTGGGCATTTCTACCTGTATATCCTATGGAAGCCTCAACTCAGTATTCCCCCAAAAAACTCATCATTTTATATAATTCACTTTTCCTCCATTGTTCCGGTAACTCCCAGTTGCTCAATCAGAAACCTGAGTGTCTTTCTTTACTCTTTGTTTCCCTCATCCTTATTTCCTTCTGTGTTAACCAAGTCCATATGATTCTACCCTATAGCATTTTTTAAATTGGTCTATTTCTTCCCATAACTATTGCAATGACTAAAGTTAGTCTTCTTTTGATTGGGTTATTACAACAGTCTTTTTGCCCGTTGTCATGTTCTTTCTTATTCCTTCTGGGATTCATGTTACTTTCAGAATAAAGTCTAAACTTGTTAGTGTGGTTTCCAAGGCCCTATAGAAAATGTCTTTTTTTTTTTTTTTTTTGCTTGTCTCTTCAGTCTATTCTATTGTTACTATTCCTCTCTAGCCCATCCCCTAACTCTGTGTTCTAGCCAGACTGGCTGCCTTTGGATTCCTAAATGTACCATACTCTTGCTGCAGCACATGCCTATGGCACACATCTTCAAATTGTTTAAATTTCCTATTGCAGAGGAACATTAAGAATCTGGTTGTAAATAACTCTGGTTGTTGTTCAGTCACTCAGTCATGTCCAACTCTGCAACTCTGTGGACTGCAGCATGCCAAGCTTCCCTGTCCTTCACAATCTCCTGGAGTTCGCTCAAACTCATTGAGTCCATTGAGTTGGTGATGCCATCCAACCATCTCATCCTCTGCCATCTCCTTCTCCTCCTGCCTTCAATCTTCACAGCATCAGGGTCTTTTCCAATGAGTTGGTGCTTTGCATCAGGTGGCCAAAGTATTGGAATTTCAGCTTCAACATCAGTCCTTCCAATGAATATTTAGGGTTGATTTCCTTTAGGATTTGCTGCTTTGATCTCCTTGCTGTCCAATAACCTTGGTATCAAAATATTTTCCACAAAATTTCTTAAGAAATTACTGTAAACCATGCAAGTGGTGAGAGAGGTGAGATACTAATTAATGCAACACACCATTGGCCATCAGGGAGCAGACCTTGTTGGAGGGGAATTAGAGACCTGCCTATAACATAGTCCTGTTTATAGAATACAGGCACAGACCCAGAGCTTGTGGAGTTCGTGGGAAGGAGAGATAACTGGAGGTTCTGAGAATGCATAATCCAGAAATGGTTCTGGCTTTGATTTTGAAGGCTGGGCAGGATTCCAACAGTCATAGGGAGGAGTTAAGGCTGGCTGCTTCCTGTCTTCCCTGGTTCAGAGTCGATACTGCCTATTTCAGGGAAGTATTATTTAATAAAACACTTCTTTGATCATGCTACTTTCTGGCTCAGAAATTTTAAATACTTTCTGCTGCCTTCAGTGTAATGACCAAATTCTCCATAATTGGCCCTAACATAGAGTTATTGTACTAGGTGGCTTTTAAGGTCATTTACAAACCCAAGTCTATGGTCCTATAATTTTTGCCATAATAATTTTTTTTTGTACAGCTTCCCTACATGCCCCATCTTTCTACCTACTAGCTTTGCATATGCTACTGCATTCTCTTAGAATGCAGTTGATTTTCTTCCTCTATTAAAACTTTACTTCAAGTGTTCTATGAAAATCTCAAATCAGATCAGACCAAAAATGATCTTTTTTGTCTCTGAGCATTCAGAGAAATTACCGTACGCAATTTATTTGATAAATGGTCACACCTACCCCTTGGCACATTCTTATATTATTACAGTCTTTTATTGCATATGCACATGGACATGGATAGAAACAAATAATGCAAAAACATCTTTTTGAGCTGAGGTAAAAGTGGATTACTTTTCTTTGCATGTCTTTCAGTGTGCTCTTATTTTTATACAGTTTAAACATCTTGTTGTATACTTTCAAAATCATTATGTCTCAACATTAAACTAATTAACCTAATTTGCTCTCATGTGTTTTAATGTTCTGGTGAAAGCTTCCACAGTGACTTGTGTGTAGTAGGAATTTATATGATTAATAACAAATATATACACAGATAATAAGATATGGTGGTAATTATATCCCCTGTTTGAAACAGAGGCACTTTTATTGGCTTTCTATTGCAGCTTCACAAATTTATTCTTTCAGAGCTTATCCCTTTGTTATTTATGTTTTGTGTATGTATATCACTACCCACACTAGATAAATTGTAGGCTCTCATTACAAGGACCATACCTTATTTATGTTTATATGTTCCACAGAGTGCCTTTCAGATAATTGATACCTTAAAGTTTTTTACTTATGTCAAATTAAAGCATTATATGTAGGTGTGTTGTACAATATTGCAGAGATAACCAGTTAAAGACCTATCACCAAGGATATATCCAAAGACTTAAATGAACTTCCAAGTCCTTACATGGTTTTCTGTGAACACATTTTTTAAATAAGTATTTTAAGATACTTTCAGTTCAGTTATCATTGCATTCCTAAGGATTATGATAAAGGATATTTTCTAACTAGGCAGCTTATTTTTTATTATAATGTTACTTAACGGAGTAACCTTAAGTACCTAAATACATCATTAACGACAGTATCTTTGGATTCATGGGACCAGTTGTTGCAAAAAGATTATTTTTTTTAGGTGAAAAGTAAGGTAATTTAGTATTTGTTCTAACCCTAATATCTGAGAGTATCTTATAAAATAAATGTCTTTTCCCCCTGAATATTGTTACAAGTGATAGATCCTATACATGCATTATTTAGTAGCTGAATGTTCTTTGTCAGTGGAACATCTCTCCTGGTAGATTTCATAAGCATCTGAGAGTGACTTTGCATCTCAAGGAATCTTGGATCTAAAAGGCACTTAAGAAGTGCCTAGTACAATCCCTCAATCCTTGTCTCTGTCTCTCTGTCTCTTAACACACACATACACACACTTTATAGCCAAGAAAGCCAAGAAACTAAGGTCCATTTAGGTCATACTGTTTGCCTAAGTTAGCACAAGGAGTCATCCACAATCTATTTTTTTTACTTTACATTCAGCTTCTTTTATACGATTTTAAGGAGACCCATAGATAATTCAAGGGTCCCCACTAGTTCACCTACTCCAAAGTAAACACCTATAAGTCTGCCATAGTTTGAAGTTACCACTACCAGTCAGTAATTTATTTTAAAATAGTTCCCCTTTAAAGAACTCCAAAACACAAGTAGATGCTTGGGAGAGATGGCCATATCCATGAAGAAGGCATGGTCACGTTGTAGTAGTAGTTTTCCCATTTCTTCCCAGAAGAGAGAAGAAAGCTTGGAGGATCCTGGAGAAAGAAAGCATAGGGTCTGAAGCCCCAGGAAGAGTAGTAGACACTCCGTGCCTCAGGGTACGGTGGACAGTCAGAAATCAGTGTGGGCCACAGACCCAACATTCACCTCGTTCACAACCTCACCACAAATACCTGAGTAATATAGATGTGGATTATGAAGAGAAGCTTAGAGAGAGGTGAATCTCATAGTGATTAAGGAAATTACACATTTAACTAAAAACTAGAAAAATAAGAACTGAAAGAGAAAAGCTAAATTCTGAAATTAGCAAAGTGAAAAAGAAAGATGCACACAAAATATCTTTAGTAATCAAATACAGTGTGGCCTTTCAGCACCTACCTCTTCCCCTCCCTCAGGTATATGTAGTATATAGTTTTTTTATGCGTATAAAGGGAAACAGCTTAAATACATCATGGGAGATTATAAAAGATTGCCATTTTGAGCAACTCTTCTAAGTGTGGTGTTGATTTCTGATGTGTTACTGAACTATAATATCCCACTACTTTAAACAGTTGACTGATGACCTAAACCTACCTTTCCTCTGTTTTAGACTATTTCATTGACCTCTGAAACAGCTTTTATAAACAGCTAAACAACTAGTCAGAGGGCTCAGTATTGCTAGTCTTCTCAAAATAACCAAAATGAGTTGTATTGTCTTATATTGATATGTGTTTACTCATGGACTCATTGAAAGAAAGCCTTTGTTCTTTTGAGAGAGAGAGTAACATAGTGCCTAATCATGAGAAGTCCGGAGTTAAATGTTGGGGTCGTATCTGGAATGTCATCTCCTCTGTGCTTATGTCGTAATACCAGCCTCACTGGATTTCTCATTCAACAGATATTTGTTGAATCCAGCTATGCACCAGGTAGTTTCTAGCCACTGGGGTTATAGCAGTGAATGAAACAGGCAAAACCGCCTGCTCGCAAGGAGTTTTCATTCTAATGGAGGGAGGCAGCTAATAAACACACACACACAAATGAGTAGAAACTCTATAGTGTGTTTTAAGGTGAAAAATGCCATAGAGAAAAATAAAATAGCATAATGAGAATGAGACTCCATCATGATAGGTCTCACAGAAAAGATAAATTTGAATGAAAACTTGAAGGAGATGGTGTTGGGAGCCGTGCAGGTATATGGTGGGAGTGTATTTTTGAGGCTGGTGGAGGAGCTAGTGTAAAGTCTTTGAGGTGGGAGTGTGCCTGGTGGGGTTAAAAGAAAAAAGAGAGATCAGTATGGCTGGACCTCTTTAATGCAAAAAGTGGGAAACAGGAGGATATGAGTCAAAGAGGTTAGAGTAGGGTTCAGGGACTTTGCAGACCATTGTAAGAGTTTTGACTTTTACCCTGAGTGTAATTGTGTTGCATAGCAGTAGAGGGTTTTGAGGAGAAGAATGACATGAACCCCCTTTTAAAAGTATCACTCTGGCTTCTGTGTTGAGACTAGACATTATGGGGACACATGTATAAGCAGAGACCAAACAGTAAGTGATTGTAATGGTGCAAGTGAGAGATAATAGTGGCTTAGGCCAAGGTGGTAGCAATGGAAGTGGTAAAAAGATGTTGAGTTTTAAATACATTTTGAGAAGTAGAACCCATAACATTTTTTGGTGATTTGATATGGAAGTAATAGAAAGAGGAACCAAGGATTTGGCTTAAGCACTTGGAAATGTGGAATTGCCACTAATTAAGAAGTGGAAGAGTGTGGATAGAAAGGAATTTAGGGAGGATATCACGAGTTCAGTTTTGGTAGATTAAGTTTGAGATGCCCATTAGACATCCAGTTGGAAATGTTGAGTTGAAAACATATGAGTTGAGAACATATGAGTCTAGTATTGGCAAGATGGGTCCAAGCTGTACTAGCACTTGTTAGCGGAGTAACTTTGGGAAAGACACTTAGCTTCCCTGTGACTCAGTCTCTCCATCTGTTACTATTGGTAACTACCTCACAGAGTTAAAATTTAGATAAAATCACTAATACCTGTAAAGTGCTTAGAACATGACATACACTCAAAAGGTGCTAACTATCAATTTTTAGTGCAACAATCTTATATGCCTGTGGGACATCACAAATACTGTTATTAACATAGCAATACAACTTTTCTTCCTGTGGTGTATTATTTTTTTATATTGTTATTTTGTGATTAACTGGTTGGTTCTAGAAGTTCCACTGAGTTGGTTTTGCTTCCAGAATTAAACTGACCTGGATTTTTTATATTAGCTCTGCCTCAGTTGATAAATGCCTGTATTTATTTTAGTATCTGTTACTTGCTCAGAAAAAAATCTTAAAAGTTTCTTCAGTGCTACTCTCCTTTGCTTTTCTCAGTGCTCAGCAGAGAAGCAGTCAGGTTCACAAGAAAAACACAATTGGAAATCAGGTAGGAATTGTTCAAAAGAATCAGTGCATGCATGCTCCAAAGAATTTGAACTAAATTGCTTGATTGACTTTTTTAACGCAAATTAATCATGTGCAAATTTTGCTGGAAATGCAGCTTTTTGTTTTGTTTTGCTTTTAAAGTTTTTGGAGTGAATTGCATTTTTGTTTGTTTGTTTGTTTTGGCTATTTTATGCAGTTAACCCTATTGATTTATTTTAAATAACTTTTCTGCTATTTGCTCTGCTTTTCAAATTTGACTCCTTGTGTCCTACTTTGCTTGCTTATATTACCCCTAAATTTGATTTAACATCAAACTTGTGAGTCAGTGCAAGGTTAAAATACGGTGAGTAGTTGCATGAGCTTTCTGGTGCTGCTGACTAGTTCACACATTTGCACAGCTTGGTAACAGTGAAGGGACAGCTCATAAAGAAGGCAGCTGTTGGATATAAGATTTAATCTCTGCCACGCCAAATCATGTTGGTTAATGAAGATGTTAATTCCTAAGAAGATCTGATCTTTTGAGTTTTCCTGTTTTGGGCTGACCAGCTGTCTCCAACTAATAGCGCTCTGCAGAGACTGCATTAACTCTGACAGTTTGTTTCTTTTATGTTTTATGTGATAATGAATATTTGCATTGTTATTTCTTTTCAAGTCAAAACAATGATGATTTTATAGTTTTCTTTTTTTTAATTCAGAGGTACAATTATTGAACAAATTGAAACCTCTGCTCTAGAATTTTTTCCATTGTTTTGAAAGGAGAAGAGGTAATAATAGACTTTATTTTAAAAACTTTTTTTTCTGAACTAAAGCATATAATTCTTTGCTATTTCAGGGAACCAATCTTCCGCCTTCAAGGCAAATTGTACGAGCTAAGTTCTGTAAGCTTTACTGTTGCTTTTTCATTTAGCTTCCCAAGGGCACAGTTTGTCTTTAACTGATTAACTCAACTAGCGCTTGCTACTAATTTTTTTAAACTTAGATTGTCTTGTCCATAACACCCTATCATTGAAATAAAAATCCTCTTAAGAGGGTTCATCCCTTCACTGCTAATAACTTGCTGTGATTGAAAGGTATGAACTAGTGAATTCTAAAATGCTATAATAATAAACATTTAACACTGTGGGTGCTTTGATATTTCTCTAATTTTAATGGGCCTTAAAATAATTAAAATCATTAATGACCTTCATCTCTGTCCTTTTATGCTATGTTGTTATGAGATGTAAGCATTTTTCTTCCCCTTGTATAATATTTCCAATAAATGTAGATGACACTTCTAAAAGGTGGGTGAATATTAAACATTTGATTTTGATATACCTGTTGATAACCCTGCCCAATATCAATTATTTATATTTATTCTTTTAAAAAATAATAAAACAAAAAGCAAAATTACATTGATTGACATTTTATACGGCTTAAAGTTTTAAAACCAGATGCTATATCTTCGCTTAATGAAATTATAAAATACTGTCAAATTACTAGCATAGGCATTAGAAGAAAGAAGCAATTATACTCATTTATAGCATGGGTGAGGCAGCCCTGAAGTGTTTCTTCCAGCTATGCATAACTTGAGAATGAGATTGGAGGATGGGTAGATTATTTTCTTCATGATGTTTTGGAAGAAACAAACTTTGTAGCTAGGTATTCCTTGGTTCAAATTCTCCTCTGTCACTTAGTAGCCCTGTGGCCTTGGACAAATTGAACCTGAGTTTGCTCAATTGTGTGATGGGAAGAATAGAAAATTTCTCTGCCAGGTGATTGTGAGAACCAAAAATAACCTCCATAATGAGGTTTGCAGCTTACTAGATATGTGCCCTATAAAGAGTAGAAACTTTGCTCCAGGCAAGTAGGTGTTGTTTCTTGAAACTTTGGGGAGAAAAAGAATATTAAGTATAAGAAAATTATGAGTTATAAAATGAGAGAATGAAACATTTGGAAAATTAGAAGCTATAGCAATTATTTTGTAGATTACAGTGCCCAGATTAAGTCTAGGTGTGGTATAATGGTTTTATCTATAAAATTTTGTTCATGGTCAGAAGCTCTAGCTCATAGAAGTTTATGCTGATTGGAAAAGCATTAGTATAGTGGCATAAATGCACATTTTAAATCAGATTTGAAAGGAAACTCTGAACATATTGCTTCCAAATGCTAAAATCATGCTAATTGTGTTTCTGGGGCTTTACTTTCACTGAGTACTTCAAAGCCCATGCATTATGAAAGTTTTATAACTCAAGATAATAGAATTGGGGTGAATGTTATAATAGAATACAGATCGTATATCCAAAACCTCTGGGGCCAGATGTGTCTTGAGGGTCAGAACTTTCTGGATTTTAGAAAAATATTGTATATATCATATACTATTCAGTATTGCTGTGGGGTCAGAGGCAGTACTCTGTACTTAAACACATTGTATTTCTGCAGTGAAACAAATGATAATCATACTAAGCAGATTAAACGAAAGACAAAAGTTTTTACATCAATTCAAGGTTTTGCTGCCAAATTTGTTGCTGCTGTTGTTTTAACATTTCATTTTGCTAGTAAGAGGTTATAAACCTGAATATCTTCCTTTTCGGAATCAAATCCAATAGTTAAATACAATATATTTTAAAGAATCCTTAATTTTTTTCTGCTTCATAGAAATAAACCATCATAATTTGAAATCCTTTTCTTTATGAATCTGAGTAACTGAGATTGATTTGGATTTATATAAAAATAATTTTTGTCAAATTTGAAATTGGAATTACATTTTTACATTTCCAACCTCCTTCCAGAAGCTGTGTTTAAAATTTTTTTTTTTTTTTTGCTTATCAAGAAGCCCAAAACCATGGAGTCTTGGAGTCCAGCCTGCTAATTGATGTCAGCTTTTATGGTTGTTGGGACTAAAATACTCTGTTCTATCCTAGCAAATGCTTCATCCATTCTGATATCCACTTTGGGCTCCTGATTGTAAGAGATGGCTATGCAGAATCTGTTCTGAAATATTTTAGAAGGATATAAAGAAAGAAAAGTTCCTCCTTAAAGTCTAAATCCCTATTTGTTTCTGTCTGCCTAGAAATTTGCTTGCTTAGAAATTTTCCTACAAGATGGTGTCAGCAAATGTATGAAAAAATAAATGTGAACACACAATTAGCCTAAAGTTGCACTGCCCAGAAATTTCAGTGTAAACTTCATTCACCTCTTCACTCAGCACATGTGTATTTGAAACCTATGAGTGTCAAAAACTATGGTAGACATTAGAATGATGACTAAATCATGGGCCCTACTATCAGGGAGCTCACATTCCAGTGGGGATGATGTTAAGTAATTGGAGTCTGTCTCCCTTTTCAAGGTTAGCTCTTTCTGATACTTCACGCTTAATGGAAACATCACTTCAGTAAGAGGCTGGTCCTGAATCTAACGTCACCTTCCCTCCCCCAAATCTTGCCATTATTATCTTGTTTATTTATTATTTTTTATTTTCTTTCACTAGGACAATAAGCTCCATTGAAGCTATTTTTGTGTGTATGTGACCATGAAAGCAGTGGAGTATTATTGTAAGGTTTTAAGTGCAATCATAATAATACTTTGGAAAGATCATTCTGCTTATAGTGTGGAAGGAGGCTGTTGCAGACAAAAGATTATGGTGATCTGGGCTAGCTAAGGTCTCTGTACTAGGTTTGAGAAGAAGCTGATGAATTCAGGAGGAATTTAGGATATTAGGTAGGTATTAGGTAGAAAGCGAAAGGATTTGTGATGAATCAGATGTTGAAGAGAAGTCTGGGGATTGTCAGCGGTGCTGTCCAGACATGTGATATAGGCACAGATAAGGTGGTGGTGCTCTTCATAGAGAAAGGAACATACTGAGGAAGGATAGTTACATTGAGTATGAGTCACTATGGAAGACTGGAGTGAAAATGTCCAGTGGGAAATTGGATTAAAGTGTCTAGACTTCAGAAGAGTCAGAGAACTGTTTATTCCCAAAATAGGAGACAACTAAAGATTTCCAGTAGGGAACAGATATCATCTGATTTATATGTTGGAAAGATCTGTGTGTTAGCCATATGAAGTGATTTGGAGGAATAAAACTAAATATATGGAAATTGATGAAGACATTTTTGAAATAATTCAGGTAAGAAAATACAAATGTCAGCAGCAGGAGGTACATAGGAGAAGGGTAGATTCAAGATGTATTTAGAGGATGAAGAGAGTTATAAATAGTTGTGGAGTGGGGGGCAGTGTGAAGTCATTCTCCCAGGCTATGGCTAAGGAGGTCTGGTGACAGGGAGTACAGATGAGGGAGGAGCAGATTTCAGTGAAGGTGAGAGAAGTGGTGATTTCAGTTTTCAGATACATTTTTGTGCCTAATGGAGATGTCAGTAGAGTTTGAGGTTCACGACTTGTCTAGGCTGGAGATATGTTTTACAGTTGTCAATGTATACATCAGAGGTGAAGCCATAGAAGTAGATGAGATCACCTCAGAGAATAAGAACAGAAGGAATTGTGGGATTTAAAGGACTATGGAGAAAGAAGAGTTGGGACAGATCAAGGAACTGAAAAGAAGCCTCAGAAGTGATTAAAGAGATAGGAAAACTTGGAGAATAGTAGAAGGAAAGTTCAAGGAAGAGAAAGTTTCAAAAAGAGAATGGTCAAGTAGTATTAGATATTTCCAAGGACTCAGGAAACACCAGGGAAGTTGTCAAATGAATGGACTGGTAGAAGATCCCATGCATCACATGGACAAACCACGGTAGTACCAGTTCTCTTGGCCTTGTGAATTTACTTTTCTACTCCACAGCTGGGAGGGAGAATAAAGCTGAGAAAGCAGACAATGGAATTAGTACCCTGAACTGAAGTTTTTCCAGGTAGGCAGCTTATAAGGTCAAAAGAGTAAATGAGTTAAAGTTTTAAAGAAAGATAGGCTGAAATAAAGGATTATGTAACGTGAATGGTTTTGATTAATGTATTAGTCAGGACATTAGGAGAAGTTAACTAACAATACCAGAATTTCAGTAGCTTAATAACAATTTAATTCACCTTGCTATAAGAAGTCAATAAAACTCCTCTTGGTGGGGCTGGATTGAGGCACTCTTGCTTCACACGATCAGTCATGGACTTTCAACTTCTTTTCATTCTTCTAACGGATAGCAAAGAAAGAAGCCTGAGTGAGGGAGGTTTATAAGGACCAGGCTGGAAGCGGCATACATCTTTTCCATTTCCATTCCATTGACCAGAACTCAGTCATGGCCTCACCTCACTGCAAAGGGAACAGGAAAATATAAAATGAGATTGGGCCCAGAAAAAAGAAAAGACAAAAGATGATATTTATTGAAGATTGAAAGAAAATCGGCAAACCAGGGAACTGTTTTTGAAATTAGAGAAAATATGTACCAGGATTAAGGGAGGAAATGGTAGGGTTAGAGGTTGAAGTCAGTGAACGGGATGTCATATCTCAAGGTTTAAGAGGGAAGAGAATGCCACCTTAAAGTCATAGATGTTATTGGAATAAGAAGGAACAAACATTGGAGGAGAGGAATGACAAATGATAGCTACAGATATTTGTGAAATGCTCTCTTCAGAAGGTCTGGGTAGTAAAGAGAAATAGCGATGAATTTTTCCAGAGTCAAATGTGTTAAGGGTCGGGATATATTGAAGCTAGGAGGATTGATATGGCTTTTACACGAGCAGGAAGACACAGTTGATATGCTCCTTGGCCCAAACTGCATCCACTTGCAATTGTATAACTAGGAAGACCTTTTCCTTTGGCAGGGAGCAAAGCAGGTTCTTACAGGGTACTTCCTGCTGCTGCTGCTAAGTCGCTTCAGTCGTGTCTGACTCTGTGTGGCCCTGTAGACGGCAGCCCACCAGGCTCCTCCATCCCCGGGATTCTCCAGGCAAGAACACTGGAGTGGGTTGCCATTTCCTTCTCCAATGCATGAAAGTGAAAAGTGAAAGTGAAGTCGCTCAGTTGTGTCCAACTCTTAGCGACTCCATGGACTGCAGCCTACCAGGCTCCTCCATCCATGGGATTTTCCAGGCAAGAGTGCTGGAGTGGGGTGCCATTGCCTTCTCCAATAGATAGAGTTAAGTACTATTTAATCCATGATGCAAACAGTAATCAAGATGAATTGATTTGATACACCATGATGAACTAGACAAATTCTGGCTTTTGATTCTGCTTCTTTGCTGTTGGCTGCATTCTTCTGCCCCAAAAGATTACAGTATGGCAGCCAGAGTGTTTCATTCCTAGTCTGAATTCCAAAGAAATAGATGAGTCTTCCAGAATTCTCAGAAAAACTCCTTGAGGCTCACTCTGAACAGGTTTGGATCATGTGCTCATTCCTAAACCAATCATGTCCCAGAGAAAGAGATGCACTGATTAGCTTAGATCAGATCACATGGACTGGAATTGTAGGTGATTTCCTCTCCACTTGAAGTCAGAGTTATTGTTAGAAGAATAGAGAATATATCCTGGAAGAGGTACATCAGAGATGATGGCTACAGGTACTTGTTGAGCATTGTTTTTCTTTAGAACAATTTAATTTGGATAATGGGATTCTTGTGTATTTTGTCTTCTTAAAGGAATATAAGCCATCTGAGCCACCAGGGAAGCCAGTAAGATTTTTAATACCACATTATTATAACCTTATTTTCATTTATTGACTAAATTTAATAATTTTTCCAATTCACACTTTGACTTTCTATCTCCTTCCTCCTTCTCTCTTTTTCAAAATAATTCTACTGACTATACAAAGTTGAGAAGTAATATGGTGCATTGATTCTTTAGAGCTGGAGTTGTGAAGCCACTCTGTGACCATAAGCAAATTATTTAACCTCCCTATTTCTCAGATTTGTAATTTATAGTACATTGGTAAGGATTGTAATTGCCTCATAAGGTTTTTGTAAGTATTAAATGAGATAATACAAGTTAGGTGCCTAGAACAGGGCCTGGCTGATAGTATGTGCTATGTAAAGTACTTCCTATTATTTTTGCTGCTGTTGTTCTATATTTGTATTATTCTGTTAGTCTTCAAAACAGGTAGTAAAATAATTGCTTGTGTATTCAAATTAAACCTTTTGTCCCTTGGAAGTGGGAAGACTGTTACAAAGCAACAGTGTAATATTCAGTTCAATTCAGTTGCTCAATTGTGTCCAACTCTTTGCGACCCCATGAACCGCAGCACACCAGGCCTCCCTATTCATCACCAACTCCCGGAGTCCACCCAAACCCATGTCCATTGAGTCAGTAATGGCATCTAACCATCTCATCCTCTTTCGTCCCCTTTTCCTCCTGCCCTCAATCTTTCCCAGCATCAGGGTCTTTTCAAATGAGTCAGCTCTTCACATCAGGTGGCCAAAGTATTGGAGTTTCAGCTTCAACATCGGTCCTTCCAATGAACACCCAGGACTGATCTCTTTAGGATGCACTGGTTGGATCTCCTTGCAGTCCAAGGAACTCTCCAGAGTCTTCTCCAACACCACAGTTCAAAAGCATCAATTCTTCAATGCTCGGCTTTCTTTATAGTCCAACTCTTACATCCATACATCTCACATCCACTGGAAAAATGATAGCCTTGACTAGATGAACCTTTGTTGACAAAGTAATGTCTCTGCTTTTTAATATGCTATCTAGGTTGGTCATAACTGTAAGGAGTAAGCGTCTTTTAATTTCATGGCTGCAATCACCATCTGCAGTGATTTTGGAGCCCCGAAAAATAAAGTCAGCCACTGTTTCCACTCTTTCTCCATTTATTTGCCATGAAGTGATGAGACCAGGTGCCATGATCTTAGTTTTCTGAATGTTGAGCTTTAAGCCAACGTTTTCACTCTCCTCTTTCACTTTCATCAAGAGGCTCTTTAGTTCTTCTTCACTTTCTGCCATAAGGGTGGTGTCATCTGCATATTTGAGGTTATTGATATTTCTCCCAGCAGTCTTGATTCCAGCTTGTGTTTCACCCAGCCCTGCGTTTCTCATGATGTACTCTGCATATAAGTTAAATAAGCAGGGTGACAATATACAGCCTTGACGTACTCCTTTTCCTATTTGGAACCAGTCTGTTGTTCCATGTCCAGTTCTAACTGTTGCTTCCTGACCTGCATACAGGTTTCTCAAGAGGCAGGTCAGGTGGTCTGGTATTCCCATCTCTTTCAGAATTTTCCACAGTTTATTGTAATGTGCATATCCAGTAATGGTTCATGGATTAATTTTTTAATTGAAGTACAATTAATATGCCTGGAGGAGGGAATGGCAACCCACTCCAGTATTCTTGCATGGAAAATCCCATGGACAGAGAAGTCCACAGGGTAGCAAAGAGTTGGATATGACTGAAGCAAATGAGTACACATACAGTTGATATGCGATGTAAGTTAAAGTGTACACATGGTAATTCACAATTTTTAAAGGTTGTACTCCATTTATAGTTATAAAATATTGGCTATAGTCTGTATATTGTACAATATATCCTTGTAGCTTATTTTATACATAGTAGTTAGTACCTCTTATTCTCTACCCCTAGACTGCCTATTTCCCGCATGGTATCCACTATTGTGTTCTCTACATCTGTAAGTCTGTTTCTTTTTGTTATATTCACTGGTTTGTTGTATTTTTCAGATTCTGCATATAAATAATATCATATAGTAGTTGTTTTTCTTTGTCTGACTTTTTTCGTATATGAAAATACCCTCGAAGTCAATTCATTTTGTTCCAAATGGCAAATTCTTTTTAATGGCTGAGTAGTATTCCATTTTGCTTATATACTGCTGCTGCTAAGTCACTTCAGTCGTGTCCGACTCTGTGCGACCCCATAGAAGGCAGCCCACCAGGCTCCTCCTTCTCTGGGATTCTCCAGGCAATAACACTGGAATGGGTTGCCATTTCCTTCTCCAATGCATGAAAGTGAAAAGTGAAAGTGAAGTCGCTCAGTCGTGTCTGACCCTCAGCGACCCCATGGACTGCAGCCTACCAGGCTCCTCCGCCCATGGGATTTTCCAGGCAAGAATACTGGAGTGGGGTGCCATTGCCTTCTCCATCTCCTTTATTCATTCATCTATTGATGGGCATTCAGGTGAATTACAGATCTTGAAGACTGTTAACAATGCTGGTATGACATTGGGGTACATGTATCTTTTCATATTAGCGCTTTTGTTTTTCTCAGATATATGCCTAAGAGTGGAATTGCTGGATCATTTAGTAGTTCTAGTTTTTTGAGAAATGTCCATACTGATATCCAGTGTTGGTGGCTGCACCAAATTACATTCCCACCAACAGTGTACAAGTGTTCCCTTTGAATTTCTCTTATGATCAGCCATGTTGAGCATCTTTTCATGTGCCTGTGGCCATCTGTATTTCCTCTTTGGAGAAATGTCTTTTCAGGTCTTCTGTCCATTTCTTAATCAGGTTATTTGTTTTTTTAATGTTGAGTTGAGAATCTGTCTATGTAGTTTGGATATTAACCCCTTATTGGTATTATCATTTGCAAATATTTTCTCCCATTCAGTAGGTTGTCTTTTCATTTTGTCAATGATTTCCTTTGCTGTACAAAAGTTTTTAAGTTTATTTAGGTTCCATGTGTTTATTTTTGCTTTTATTTCATTTGCTGTAGAAGATAGATCCAAAAAATATTTCTATGATTTATATCAAAGAGTGTTCTACCTATATTTTCTCCCAGGAATTTTATGGTTTCTGGTCTTAAATTTAGGTCTTTAAGCCATTTTGAGTTTATTTTTGTATATGGTGTTAGAGAATGTTCCAATTTCATTCTTTTATGTGTAACTGTCCAATTTTCCCGGGACTAAGAAATGGCAACCCACTCCAGTATTCTTGCCTGGGAAATCACATGGATAGAGGAACCTGGTGGGCTGCAGTCCATAGTGTCACAAAGAGTTGGATATGACTGAGCGAGTAAGCATGCACCTCAAATTTTCCTAACACTGCTTAGTGAAGAGACTGTCTTTTCTCCATTTTTATGTTCTTGCCTTATTTGTTGTAGATTAGTTGACCATGAGTGTATGTTTATTTCTGGGCTCTCTATTCTGTTCTGTTGAACTGCATATCTGTTTTTGTGCCAGTACCATACTGTTTCGATTATTGTAGCTTTGTAGTATAGTCTGAAATCCGGGAGCAGGATTCCTCCAGCTCCATTCTTCTCAAGATTGCTTTGGCTATTTGAGGTCTTTTGTCTTTCCATACAAATTTTAGAATTATACTTGTTCTGTGAAAAATGCCATTGGTATTTTGAGAGGGATTGCATTGAACCTGTAGATTTCCTTGACTAGTATGGCCATTTTAGCAATATTACTCCTCTAATCAAAGAACAGAGTATATCTATTTGTGTTGTCTTCAGTTTCTTTCTTCAGTGTCTTATAATTTTCCAAGTACAGATCTTTTACTTCCTTAGTTGGGTTTATTCCTAGATATTTTATTCTTTTTTGACATGATGGTAAGTGGGATTATTTCCTTAATTTCGCTTTTTGCTAGTTCATTGTTGTGCTGTGATCTGCTAAGTCGCCTAAGTCATGTTTGACTTTTTGAGATGCTATAGACTGGAGTCCACCAGGCTCCTCTGTCCATGGGATTCTCCAGGCAAGAATACTGGAGTGGGTTGCTATGCTCTCCTCCAGGGGATCTTCCCAACCCAGGGATCAAACCTACATCTCTTATTTCTCCTGAATTGGCAGACAGTTTCTTTACCACTAGCCTGGGAAGCCCATCATTTAGTGTAAATAAATGCAACAGATTTTTGTCTATTAATTTTATATCCTTTGACTGTACTTAATTCACTGATGAGCTCTAATATTTTTCTGATAGTATCTTGAGGATTTTCTATATATAGTATCATGTCATCTACAAATAGTGAGTTTTATTTCTTTATTCCAATTTGGATTCCTCTTATTTCTTCTCTTATTTCTGTGGCTAAGACTTTCAATACTACGTTGAATTAAAGTGCTAAGAGTGGGCATTCTTGCCTTATTCTTGATTTTAGAGAAAATGCTTTCAGCTTTTCACCATTGAGTATGATGTTAGCAGTGGGTTTGTCATATATGGCCTTTATTATATTGAGGTATGTCCCCTCTGTGTCCACTTTCTGGAGCGTTTTTCAAAAGTTTTTCCCACATCTACTGAGATGATTAACACATTTTTTTTTATTCTTCAGTCTGGTTAATATGGTTTATCACATTGATTGATTGCAGATATTTGAATCCTTGCAACTTTGGGAGAAATCCCACTTGATCTTGGTGTATAATCCTCTTAGAGTTAGATTTAGCTTGCTAATACTTTGTTGAGGATTTTTGCATTTATGTTCACCAGTGATATTGGCCTGTGATTTTCATTTTCTTTTTTGTGTGTGTGTGTGGTATCTTTGTCTAGTGATATCTTTGTTTTGCTAACAGAGTGATACTGGCCTCATAGAATGAGTTTGAAAATGTTCCTTCCTCTGCATCATGGATTGATTTTTGAGTATAGCTTTCTGAGTACAGAACAATAAAAAATGCCTTCACTCCAATATTCTTGTAAGCAGTTTATAACATGTATTTTAAAATAGATGTTATAAATTTTTAGAACCAATCAGCAGTTCTTTATCAAGTTCTTTTAATTAAAAATACTTTAAAACCATTTTTTTTTTGGTAGGAAGAATTGAATAAATTTTTGCTCCAGCTCTGTTGCTTCAAGGTAGCCAATTTTAATGAAAACTCTTTGAATGCTGTAATAGGTGTTTGTGCTTTTTTAAAAAGAAATAACTGAATATTTTAAAATTCTCGAAGATTTGTGGCAAGGTATGATATATGCTTTTAGGAACATAGAATGATTATTTCTATTCATATACACTAAATAGATGTCCCTTAGCAGCAAAGAAATATAAATATAATTTTTATTAGGTGTATTGCATTGCATTTTAAGGAAAACATTTCTAAAATTATGCATTTCAAGTTGATGGGAATATAATTTGTCATGACAATACAGGCACATATCACAACTGTTCTAGTATGTACTATGTTTCTAAAATGAGATCTATTGTTCTTAGCTGTTCCTATTAGGATAATATAGAGTTGTTTGTTGCTACTTGGTTTGGCAGTTCAGTCTTTAAGTTTATAACCTAATTCTGTGACTGCCATTTTCCTTGGTGTATTAGTGTCCTAGGGCTGCCATAACAAAGTATCACAAACTGGGGTGGCTTAACACAAGAGAAGTTTATTCTCTCAGAGTTCTGGAGGCGAGAAGTCTGAAATTAAGGTGTGGTTGGGGTTATATTCCTTATGAAATCTCTAGGGAAGAAGCTTCCCTTGCCTCTTCTGGCTTCTGATAGCTCCTGGCATTCCTTGACTTATGGCCACATGACTCTTATCTCTGCTTCCATCTTCACGTGGCTTTCTCCCAATGTGTGTCTGCCCCTGTGTCCTCTTCTCTTCTTTAAGAACACCAGTCATTGGCTTTGGAGCTCACTCTAATCCAGTATAACCTTGTCTTAATTAATGACATCTACAAAGATTTTATTTCTAAGTAAAGTCACATTGTGAGTTTCCATGGACATTTTGGGAGACACTCCCTACATTCAACTCCCTACATTTTGGCTACTTGCAGATTTTCTTTTTTCTTCTTTTTAAAATGGCTTGTTATAATAAAACATTACCTAAGATTTAGCTTTATGATATACTGCTGAACTTTAATTGTTTATTAAACTAAATTTATAATTTGGACCATTATAAATTTATAATTTGGAACTTTAAAAGGTATTTTCTTTTTCTTTATTATTTTCACTTAAGGAAATACTAATACCTTCTGCTACTGGGATAAACCAGGGTTGTTCTCTCCTTCTTCAAGGTGCTATTATTAAAATATTATTTTTATTAGTGTTTTTGAGGGTTGCTTCCTGAGAATTTCTCTATATTCTTTAAAATTTTATTGCTTACAGGTAATTTATCATGAGGAAAAAATGAAACAGTTATCATTTTTTAATGGTAATACCCAAACTGTCTTTTTCCTTAGTCATTTTCTATGTCATCTAGTCTTCTCTCCAGTTTCACCACACCCTCAATGAGGGCAGGAATGGAGTGGAAGAGGATGGCAGAGAGAAAGGACTGACATAAAGATGGACCCATGAAGTTCCATAAGCATCGTGTGGAACTATAAATCCATATTAAGGTCTAGGAATCTACATTTTCAAAATCTACCAAGTAGGAAAGTTTTACTTACTAAAAAAAGATGTAACAAAGTGAATGGCTGTCTACTCCCACCAATTCTGTAAAAATCACAACAGTTAATGTTGATTACATCCGAGTGTTTCTGGTGTGGTTATAGGTACTTTACACACCTTAATTCAGTAATTCCTCCCAGCAGCCCTAAGAGGTAGGTATCATAATTATTTCAGCTTTACAGATAAGGGAACCAAGGCATGGAGAGGACAAGTCATGTGTCCAGTCATACAATTTATACATGAAGCACCAAGATTAAAATTCAGGCAGTTTTATACTAGATCTTGTTCTCTTAATTACAGTGTTTAACTACTTTTTCTAACATTGCATAAATTGCATCAACAATCTTATTTAATAGTCTCAATTACAGCATCACATCATTTCAGTCATTCACTATTATTTTTGTTTTTTACTTACATTTTTCTTCATCTAAAGTACATTGATCCTGAATAGAATGAACTTGGGTTTGTATGAATTAATCTTATTTAGTCATTGCAGGCTGCCATAACAGAGTAACATGGATCTGATGACGTAAGCAAGAGACACTGATTTCTTGTGGTTCCGAAGGTTGGACATCCAAGTTCAGGGTGCCAGCAAGGTTGCGTTCTTAGTGAGGGGCCTATTCTTGTTTATGTCCTCACATTGCCTTGCATGGTGTGTGAAGAAAGAGATTCCATGTCTCCTCTTTTTATAAGGGTATTAATTCCATAGTGGGGTCTCTGTCCTTATGATCTCACCTAACCCTCATTACCTCTCAAAGTCACTTCCTCTTAATACCACCCTGTTGGGGGTTAGGGCTTCAACATATACATTTTTGGGAATCACAAAACATTTACTCCACTGAGTGATAAGCAATGACAAGCTATAATAGCTATTAGAATGTGTTTCCTTTTCATCCCTTAATTCTGTAAAATCTCTCTAAAGGGGTCAATCAATAGCTTATAAAATATAGCGATCTTTATCTTAATAAAATTGACAGAAGTTGGAGTCCATGAATCACACTTATGTAATAAGCCACACTTATTGTTCTGTATCTTTTAAATCTAGACTTCTACTTGAAATAGTGCTTAATGTCGGCCTCATGATTTTTTTTTTCCAAAAAATACACAGATGTACTTACTGAATTTTTACAGCCAAGTTACCTCTCAGTTGAGGGTTCGGACTGAAAATCAGTGAGGAGAAAAATCCTATCTGTTCAAAACTACCTTGAAAAATCCCTTCAGTAGGCAGAATCTAGCCTTCCATTTCAGTGTGGTCTTTCCTTTGGGCAGTTGAGGCCTGGTTTTGTTTCACCAGGGAATTGGGCACTTGGGCAAACTAAGGGTTTCCCTTCCTGCCTCTTGATATCTCATAGCTACCCTTCCTTTCTCCCTGCTTCCCTCTTTTCTTCCCTCTAGTTTTGTCCTCTTTGCCTGTTTCTCTGTCTCTTTTAACATGATGTATTTCATTCCAAGTAAATTAAATGCCTATGTGATTTGAATTCCCTGGAATTTTTGTAACATGTAAAATTTTATTCTCTCCAACTATTTATTTACTAGCCACTTTAATTTCAGACCTGAATGTTCCCCTGAATTATCAGATAAATGGCATCTTAGTGTCTTCCTGTTTATGACAGTTTTCAATGTTTATGGTTATTGGGATTGTATCGTTTCCTTGGTCCTGGATACGCAGCTCTCACCCTTTTAATTCCCTCTTTTTTAGTCTCCATTTCACTTCTCAGAGAAGAGGTTTCCACTTTATTCCTACATAGCCACCTATGTGGTGGAGGACCTCCACATGGATTGCTATTAATACTATTTGGCCCAATACCAAAAATTGCTTGTTTTCTCCCTCAGGCAGGTCTGGAAAAAAAAAAAAAGTGAAAGTATGAGTTATTCAGTCGTGTCCAATTCTTTGTGACTCCATGGACTCCTGGCAGACTCCTCTGTCCATGGAATTATTCAGGCAAGAATACAGGAGTGGGTAGCCGTTCCCTTCTCCAGGGCATCTTCCTACCCAGGGATAGAACTTGGGTCTCTTGCATTGCCAGGAGATTCTTTACCACCTGAGCCACCAGGAAAACCCCAAGAATACTGGAGTGGGTAGTTATTCCCTTCTCCAGGGGATCTTCCCCATGCAGGGATTGAACCTGAGTCTCCCACATTCATTGCAGGCAGATTCTTTACCATCTGAGCCACCAGGGAAGCCTAGGCCAAACCCAGGATAGTCCCATCCAGTCCCTCCCTTCCCCAACACTTCCCATTCCATCTTTCCTGCTCCTGATTGCTGGTCTGGGGAATGCCAGTGGTTAGCTCCTGGATGTCTCACTCAAGTCTTCTATGACTTCATTGTAGTAGAATTGTCCCCAATTCATTCCCTTACCAGCTAGCTCATCATCTAATCCATCAGCCATAATGACTTTAAGTAGTTAAGGACAGAGTGGTTACTCCAAAAGAGCAGAAATCACTGTTCAAAATTTTATAGGTCTTGCCTCAGTCTTTCCCTTATGTAGACTATATAGCTTATTTAGCACAGAGTTTCAGTGTAATATATGATTTTCAAGCTTAATTTTTGTTTGTTATCGACAAAATACATGAACACATTTTCATTGTTAAATTAAGTAATGCAGATTAAGTAAATATACCCTTGACTCTTACCCAGTCTCACTCACTTCCATAGTTATAACTACTGTTTTCATTTTGGAACATATATATACATATACATGCACATCCAAACACCTGTACACACACACACATGCACACAAATAAAGACACATGGATTGTGGTTTTAAAAAATAAAAATGGTCACACATTGTACATATTTTACATTATAGTTGTTTGCTCCACAAACACAATGACTTCTATCTCTTGTTCATTGGTATATCTGTAACATCTTGAACCTGATGTATAGTAGGTGCTCATTAAATATATTTGAAGATGAACTTACTTTATCCTCTTAACAATATGTCTTGGAGATCTTTTCATGTAAGTACACAAGACAGAAGACAACAAAACTTCTTTTACTGGCACATAGTTTTATGATATATTCCATAGTGTACATGTGCCAGAGTAAATTTAACCATTCCCCTAAGGATAGGTATTTGTGTTGTTTCCAGTTTTTCCAAAACAGTGGAACCAGTTTATAGACCCAACAGCTATTTATGTGTGTACCTGAATCCTCAGTACTGGATAATTATGTTTTCTATAATTTTGAATAATGGGAAGAATAATACATTATTTTGATTTGCATTTCACTTATTGCAAGTTATGGGGCAGCCTTTCAAATATTTAATAGACATTTGTGTTCTTTTTCTTATGAAATGTCTGATTATGTCCTTTGTCCGTTTTGAAGTGACTGTCATTATCTTCTCATTGATTTTTTTATAGTCTGGATATTTTATGTGTATTATATATAGTACAAATATTTTCTGCTTATCTGTCACTTGACTTTACTGTATAATATAAAATAAAATTCATAATTTTGATTTAGACAAATTTTTAAATTTTGTGACATTTATATTTTATCTTTTATTTTCTTCTCATAGTTTTACAGATTTTTATATGTAGCCTTATGAAAAAGAAAATTATTTTCTTGTTGATTACATACATCTTTAAACCTAAGCCACTTATGTCTATAATTTACTAGTGAATTTTTTTCATGCTTATTGACCACTAGAGTTCTTTTCTGAATGAGCTGTTCATTCCTTTGCTTATATCCTCTTTGAAATTTTTCTTTTACTTTTTTGACTTATAACAGAATTTTTATATAATAATGATATTGCTCTTTTACCATATTTATTAGGAAGGATTTTTCTCATTTTCTTGTGTATGTTTTAATTTTACTGACCAGGTATTTGAGGTAAAAGTTTTTGTAGTAATATATGTTACTCTTTCTCCTGTCATTTTTTCCACTGCTTTTATGTTTAGAAAGGTAATGTTCACCTAAAAAGCAATTCAATATTTACCCATGTATTTATAGCATTTTTATGAGGCTATTAGTGACATTTGTCTCTGTAGTCCATTTGGGATTTATCATTGTGTGTGGTAGAAGTTAAGGCACTAGCTTGGGGAGCAGAGTGAAGGTATTAAGAGCATGGATTCTGAAGCCTGACTGCCAGGCTGCAGCATCTGGTTCTGCAGCTCACCATCTGTGGGCAAATTTCTTAACATCTATGTTTCTTCATTTGCAAAAGGGATGTAACTATTGTATCTACCTGTTAGGGTTAATGGATTCAACACATGGATTCATATAAAGCACTGAGAGCAGTGCTTTGTACATTGTAACAACTCAATGATTATTGATAATGACAATAATAATTATTATTAAAATTGTATTTCACAGTGGTGAATGTCTAATTATAATTTTTGAATGATCCATGCCATCATAATTGGTTTGCAGTACTTCTGTGATTATATAATAATGGCAACAATAGTAGTAATTGTTGCAGCTCACATTTCTTGAAAGCTTAGTCTATGGCTAGGTAATTTGCCAAGTGTGTTCCTTACATCAATGTATGCAGTTCTACAACTCTGTGAAGTAAGTTCCATTATTTCTCCTATTTTGTAAATGATGTAACTGAAGCTTAGGAAAATTAAATAGTTCACCATAGGTCATAGACTGGATGGGTGGCACAACTCAGTCCAGGCCGTGGATGAGCTCTTATCCTAGGACCAGGATCTGGATTATTTATCTTTCTCTGTTGATTTTTGTACAATGACACATTTTTAAATTATGGCAGATGCCTAATACATTTTAATATTTTCTAGGTCATTTTCTTTCATTACTTTTTTAAAAAATGTATTTTGGTATTGTAGATTATTCATTCTTTCATTTGAAGGTTAAAATCTTGTCATATTTCAACTACAATTCTATTTGAATATTGGTTACATATTTGTAAAGCTTTTAAACTAATATAGGAAAAAGTCACAATTTTCATACCCTTTTATCCTATCCAACCAGATGATGATTCCTTCTGTATACTATAATTTCCTGTTTTTTCCCTTAATATATACAAATTTACATTTCTTATTAAAATATAAAATAACTAGAATACTCTTATGTTGTAATTTTAAATGGAATGTTTTTCAATTATATTTTTTAATTACTTAGTGTTATAAAATGAAAAGTATTGATTTTAAGCATTTATTTTAGTTCTGTGGAATTTACTGGGTTATCTACTACTCATAATTTAATTATAATTTTTATCTCATTTGTGTAGTTGTAGCTTTTATTTCTACTTTCATATATTCTTCCAGAACATTATAAAATTACAGTAAATTTTCTTAGCTACTTTTTATCTTGTTGGGAATATTTATAATGATTTGATGGCTTTTGTTTTAAAATATACTGTGATAATGAAATTTATCTATTTTTCTGCAGCTGATATTTCAGAAATGAGCCTTGAATTTCATATGGATGATCATGGTCTCACATACTGAACAAATTATATTATTTGTTATATTGATAGATTTATTAACCATCCTTACTTTCCTAGTATAAGCCCTATTTGGTTATTAGGGGGTGATTCTTTTGCCATTGAATTAGTTTTCCCTATATTTATTTTAAGATTGATATATTTTGCCTCGGAAGTAAAGTTACTTTTTATAAATGAATGAGTATATTCATAAATGAATGAATAAATGAAAAATAAGTGAAATAAATGAAAATATAACAAATTTTATAGTAAATATTTTTCATTATAAATAAATGAAAAAAAGAATAACTATGAAATACTATTAAAATTCCTAGTGAAAGAGAAATGTCACAGTAACTGAGGAGAAAAGAATATTGCATGCCTTATTCTTGATTATCTCAACTGTTTGATAAATGGGAAACTGGGCTGTTTGTTGGGAGCTAGGGAAGTGGCAGTTACCTGTTACATGGGAGTTTTAAGAAGATGGTAAAACTCAGTGTAGGTACCAAGTGGAATGTAAAGAGGAGCAAAAGGGCTTTCAGCTGTTGACCATGCTGGGGTCTCACTACCAGTTTACATGCTGGGACTCTAGTGTATAGATGCTGATTTCTTTGTTATACTGAGAAAACCCTAGTCCTTTCAATTTAGCAAATTAAGAGATTAGCAAAGAGTAGATCATAAAACCTCATTGTCAAAAAAGGGCCATGGGATCTTTTGTCAGTGAAGATATCCATGTCCTATATCAGAAGGTGTTTTCAAAAGGTTGCTGCTGATGAACCGTCACAGTGAAAACAGAAATAAACCAAAGCTGAGAAATTCTTTTTTTTCTTTCTTTTAAAAAAATATATATTTATTTATTTATTATAAATTTATTTATTTTAATTGGAGGTTAATTACTTTACAATATTGCATTTGTTTTGCCATACATCAACATGAATCTGCCACGTATGTACACATGTTCCTCATACTGAACCCCCCTCCCACCTCCCTCCCCATACTATCCCTCTGGGTCATCCCAGTGCACCAGCCCCGAGCATCCTGTATCATGCATCAAACCTGGACTGGTGATTTGTTTCACATATGATATTATACATGTTTCAATGCCATTCTCCCAAATCATCCCACGCTCGCCCTCTCCCACAGAGTCCAAAAGACTGTTGTATACATCTGTGTCTCTTCAGCTGTCTCGCATACAGGGTTCTGGTTACCATCTTTCCAAATGCCATATATATGCGTTAGTATATTGTATTGGTGTTTTTCTTTCTGGCTTACTTCACTCTGTATAATAGGCTCCAGTTTCATCCACCTCATTAGAACTGATTCAAATGTATTCTTTTTAATGGCTGAGTAATACTCAATTGTGTATATGTACCACAGCTTTCTTATCCATTCATCTGATGGACATCTAGGCTGCTTCCATGTCCTGGCTATTATAAACAGTGTTGCGATGAACACTGGGGTACATGTGTCTCTTTCAATTCTGGTTTCCTCGGTGTGTATGCCCAGAAATGGGATTGCTGGATCATAAGGCAGTTCTATTTCCAGTTTTTTAAGGAATCTCCACACTGTTCTCCATAGTGGCTGTACTAGTTTGCATTCCCACCAACAGTGTAAGAGGGTTCCCTTTTCTCCACACCCTCTCCAGAATTTATTGCTTGTAGACTTTTGGATCTCAGCCACTCTGACTGGCGTGAAATGGTACCTCATTGTGGTTTTGATTTGCATTTCTCTGATAATAAGTGATGTTGAACATCTTTTCATGTGTTTGTTAGCCATCTGTATGTCTTCTTTGGAGAAATTCTTGTACATCTTTCCAATAGAGCTCTTTTGTTTTTGTTTGTTGCTTCCCATATTGGAATCAAGTCCACCTAACCTAAGTATGTCTCCAATTCACCATGACCAAGGCAAATGGCAGTTTCTGCCCCTTGAGCATGAATCATTTCACATTCAGCACAGTAACATTACAGAACTTTTCCTGAGTCACAGTGTTTAGCCTGGGATCCTCAAAATACAGATACATCTTTACATTCTTAAGATATTTCATTGAGAGTCCTGAGATGTATGTTCATAGAAAAGAATGCTCATGCTGACCATGTCAGTTAGACAGAGAAGGACCTGCTCATCAGCCTTGTGGGCTCCATTCTCAGCATCACTCCCAACTCACAGCTTTATTTTGAGTTTCATTGTCAGGTACCTAAATGTCATAGCATTTATCCAGGCATTAGTGTAAACTACTGAGACATTTTATTGTAATTTTTGCAGTGTTTTGTTTTGTAATGGGATAATTCCATTTAAGAATAATCTTTTCCCCTCAAAAGTTTATGTTTTCTGATCTTGTGATTAGTTATTCAGTCAGTTTCGACTCTTTGCAACCCCATGGGCTGTGGCCCACCAGGCTCTTCTGTCCAAAGGATTTTCCAGGCAAGAATACTGGAGTGGTTTGCCATTTCTTCCTCTGGGTTTCCAATCTTAGGGTCTCAGATTTCCCAGACAGTAGCTCTATATGTCAGTTCATAATTTTATTTGCCCTAAGTCCTCCACTCCTTTGTGAAGTACCTCCTTTTCTTCTCTTTCCAAGCATTTCAATGGGCAGGTCTGTAACAGCTTCGTGGAATCGTTAACTTTTCCTCAGGAGTAGTTAGCATGGTGTGAGAAGACTGTGATTTAATCACAGTAGTCCCAGTAGATTGAAAGAGTTAATGCTGGTCTCAGACTTATCTGAAAGACAAATGTGGTTTATTTTCCTAGCCTATATTTCCTAATTATATATGTGCAGAAAATAAAACTTATCAGAGATGACCTCTTGAACAAAATGTAAAGAGAGCTTTGTAGAACTTTAGCTAAATTAGGGAATAAAATGTCTTGCCCCCAAAGGAACTATGAAATCTCTTTGACTCAGTAACCAATCCATTCCCACCTCAGGGGATTCCGTTAGGCCGAATTCAATGGGATGAATGCTCCCACTCCAGGAAATGAATGTCTTGGTTTCATAATTGAGCCTAAGTTCCTTGAAGCTTTGTACTATACTCTTACCTCACTAAATGATTGGCTGAAGTTTTAGCCCTGATTCTTGTTGAGGTTATTTTCACTCTCAGCCTGTGATGGATGGTCCCTGTGGGTAAATTGTACTATGGGCTGCCATTTATACTGCCTGGTTGGAGCACTACTTGGGAATAGTGTACATAAATAAAAATGAGCTTTAGAAATACAAATAGGAATAGGAAATTCAGTCATCATCATCATTTGTTTCTAATTCTTTGTTTGCAGTATAATATGAATTCTTTATCGATGGCATTCTACCACCCCCCAGCTCCTTTTCTGAGTTTTAATTCAAGTCTCTATTGACTTTTTATAAATATCTTTTATGAGAAGGCACTGTCATAACTAAAACATGAGTTTAAGAGCAAGTCATTTGTTTCCTGCCCCAGTCTACTAAATATAATCTTCTTAATTAAGGTAAGAAATCTTTAGTACACATTTGTGTGTGTGTTTTTCCTCTTCAAAAATCTTTTCCTTCTCTAACAACCCTGTGTCTTCTCATTGACCTGCTGTAAAGTGGGGGAGGGGGAAAGGAAAAGGAGGATTTGTTTTTGAGAACTCAACTATCTATAAATGACTTCCTCTTGTTTGGTACATCCATTTGCAGGGTTTCATTTTCAAATGCCTGGTTGCAGGATCTATGTCCTGGAGGAAGGAACCGTGTCATCCTTCACCCATCCTGTGCACATGGGTTGACCACTGCTCCCAATATTATCTCCTATCACCTCTGGCATTTTTTGTGCTTCTCCTCTTCCTGAAGTTCATAATTCATGTCACTGATTTCCGGTGCATACGGAGTCAGGTTTTAGAAATATGAGACAATTTTAAAATTACAGATGCAAAGCCTAGTGTTTGAGCCAACATCTGCAACTAGTTTACAGGATTAAGCAAAATAGCTGCTCTGGATGGCTGATATTTACCAGGGCCTCTTTATTTCCCATCAGAAATTAGAATGCCTGTTACTTATATGTTCTTAGGTTTGCAGCAGAAATCAGGATTTCATCTGTTACATACCTCATTTTATTAAGTTTCCTTACCGAGTATCTTAAGTTACAGCCAATTTTCAATTAGCCGTGATTAAGGAAGTCAGGAAGAATATGGGTAATTAAAATCCACAAATAATTAAAAGACTTACTTTAACCAGAATTCAACACTCTCTCCTAAACTTTTTTGCTGAAATGATAAGCTAGTAAAACATCGGATGAGATTTTCTTTTGTTTTGTTTTGGTGCAAACAAAAAGTCTGCACACGCCACTCCCTTGCTTACAACCACTGAAAAGTACTCCTTTCCAATTAGGATCAAGTCTGAACTGTAACATCCATTATCCATTCTCTGCCTGCTTCTAGTTCCTTCTCTTGACGCTGGCACTGATGAATTCTGTGTTCGGGCAGTAATGACCTTCAGGCAGTGTGCCCTCAGTGATCTGAACTCTTTCTCTGCTGGAGACGCACTATTTTGACGCACTCTTTCCTGTGCTTTAGAACAGTTTCTTTTCCATTTTTTTGCCTGAGTAACAGCTTCTCATTTTCCTTAGTCTATCACTTCCTTAGGAATATTTTCTCTATCTTCTCCAGTATTTTCAGTTCTCTGCTGTTATGTTCCCAGTGAGCCTGTCCTTTTCTCACTGAAGGCTTGTGTATTTTTTTGTTTAACGTTATTCTCGTGTTTGCCTGTAAACTCTGTGAGATTGGAGACAGTTGTTGTCTCTAATCGCCATGTTCAGTACTTTAGTCTCTAACATACAGTCTACTCATGATAGGTATCAGAACTGCTGAATGAAAGAAATAATTGCATATTTTAAAATCTGGACGTAAATAACCAAGTATGTAAATGATCTCTAAAAATATTGTGAGGTTAACATTCAGAAGGGAAAATCTAGAATATATTATAGCAGCTTATTAACTTTGAACTTTACTTTTTATCATCCAGAGGAAAATAATTGGGTCTTAATTTATAACTGTTACTCAGAGTTGCCATTTCAGGCTTGCTTCTGGTGACTATTTAAGCTTCCCATCTAAGAACACCACTCAAAAAATGATTACATATAGCTCTAAAATGTGATTCTGATTGTAATAAATTCCAGTCTTACAAAGAAACTGATTCAAACTTGAGTAACAGAGCTAACCACAAAATTAGGCATTGTATTTGGACTCCAGCAGATGCTGTTGTCATTTTAGATGGGAGAGTTCTTCATTTATCATCGTTGGTCTTTAGTAGATGTCTCCTAGACACGGTGACAGTACAGTACAGTACAGCCTGCTGCACATTTACAAAAAGCACCCATTGTTGGTGTTCCCTCTGGTTTAGAACCGTTATACCAATGATTTATAACTAACCTGTGATCTAGGGAAAGTATAAGTACTTCAAAGGAGAATAAAGTACGGTTCTACTTTGATAAAATCTATCGTTTATTGAACATTTACCAGATGCCAGACATTCTGAGTACTTTATGTACATTCACTTCACTTAATACTCACAGTGTTATTTGAAATTGGGGCTATTAGCACCAATTCCCAGATCAAAATATGAGGCTTGGTTAGATTAAGTAACTTGTCCAAGTTCATACATCTATTAAATGGCAGAACTGACATACAAACCCCAGAAGTCCGTGCTTTCAACTAAGCTATAATCTTACTGGGATAATGGGAGCAAAGCAAACACAATTGCTAGTAATTCAAACCAAGATGAGGTAAATGCTAAATTCAGATAATGAACAAAGTAAATGTCCAAGAAAGAAGAGGTCCATATAGGCTACTGAAGCTTTTTAAATTATTTATTAAAATAGTGTCATGGATTCTTTTTTTTTTTCTTAAAGTGTTCTATCATCCAGAAATGACTACATATATTTGTGTGTGTGTGTGTATGTGTGTTAGTTGCTCAGTTGTGTTTGATTCTTTGCAACCCTTTGACTGTAGCCCTCCAGGCTCCCCTGTCCATGGAATTTTCCAGGCAGAAATACTGGAGTGGATAACCATTCCCTTCTCCAGGGAATCTTCCCAAACCAGGCATCGAACCCAGGTTTCCCGCATTGCAAGCAGATTCTTTACCATCTGAGCCATTATACTTCTACCCATTATTCTTTGGTATATTTGATTTTTAAATAATCATATCATAAAATTAGCTACCACTCTTTAATGGCTGTTTTGTATAAGGCAGTGTATTAAGTGCTTTCTTCTTCAAAACACTTTAACCTAAATTCAAGAACAACACATCATCTTGCTTCTTACTATGGGCCAAAACATCCAGGAACTTTTTAAAAACAGGGTCTCTGTTTGATATGTATTTTCTTCATTGGCCAATTATTAACTTTTAAAACACTTTTTAAATTAAAAAAAATTTTTGGCCATACCTTGCAATTTTTCAGATCTTAATTCCCCAACAAGGGCTTAGTTCCCTAATCCTGTGTGCCCTGCAGTAGAAATATGGAGTCTGACCACTGACCATCAAGGAAGTCTCTGGCCAATTATTAACTTAAAATTTTTTTTGAAAGAAAGTTTTTCTACATCTAGAAGATGTTTTGAACGTTTTGACTCATTATATGGAATCAGAGTTGCTTGGGATATTTTCAGCTCTGTTACCCATCCATTCTAATGTGGCTGCTTCCATTCTCCATCAGGCCTCAGAAACAATGCTTGGTAAGGTTGTACAGCCAGCTTGCATCAGTGGAGCCACAGTGGTTATTTAAATATTGAATGCTTTCACACTGGTTCTAACTGGCTGCTCCCCTAAGTGCCTGCCTTTCATTAGAGATGCTGAGGTTCCTTTCTCAGAATCCCTACATCTTCCCCCTTATCCAGAAATTAAAGGCAAAGTTCTGGTACAGAATGGAACCTCCAGTACCTTACTGTAGTACTTTGACTCCCACCCTCTTTCAGATTGGTCATACTTGTATGATGCCATTTTTTTCTTGGAAAGTATCAGTCGCTGAGTCATGTCTGACTCTTTGTGACCCCATAGACTGTAGCCCTCCAGGCTCCTCTGTCCATGGAATTCTCCAGGCAAGAATACTGGAGTGGGTAGTCATTCCCTTCTCCAGGGGATCTTCCTAATTGCTCATTATTTTTAATGTTTTCTCTTCAATAGCCTCCCTGTTACCCAAACCAGGGAATAATTTTTTACATTGAATCTTACTTTCCCTCATAGTATCACATGACCTTTTCAGTCCTTTGGCCTTGTTAAAGCATTCTCTTCTACTGACCTGTGTTTTTTCTCCCATCCTTCTAGCCACCCCTCTTTCTCCTTTGCAGATTCATTCTTTCCTCCCAGCCATTATATATTGGCTTTCCTCAAGTTTCAGACTTTGGTCCTCTTTTCTTCTCACTTGGACTCTCACTTCATCTCATTTTTTCATACCTATGGTTTTACTCACACTGATATCAACAATTTACAAATCTGTGTATTTGAGAATAGCTTCTCTATAGCCAGTGGTTTATTTCACATGTTCACATCTTTACATGTTCAGACTACACTCATGACTTATACCTTAACTAAACATATTCCTCCTACTCTCTCTTAGAGTATTTACATCCACAGTTTGTTCATTTTCACAACATAAATCTTGGGAGCTGTTCTTGAGACCTCATTCTCTCTCACTTTTCATCTTCAGTTTATCATTGTCATTTTAATTTTTCTTTCTAAACAATCGTCAAATCTGTCCACTGCTCTGTCCATTTCTACCTCGCTTGCCAAAGTTATCATTGTCTATGACATAGGTTTCCATCCTTAGAACTCTGTCTGATCTCCCTACATTCTCTCTCCTTCTCTCTCCTCTCTCTAACCTCCTTATCAGACCAGAGCTCGAAAAGGGAATGTTTCACAGTGCAAATCTTATGTTGCTGCCCTGCTGTAAACACTTCAAAGGCTTCCCATTCCTCTCAGGATAAAGACCAAATTTCTTCTTATAAATTACATGGCAAGCATGATTCGCCTCCTCTCCAGTCTGTCTTGCATAAAGCCCACTCTTGCTTTCTGTGCTATAACCATCCCATCCCCCACTCCAGGCCCACACCCTTCATGTTAGTGCAAGTGCTAAAATCTTCAGGGAGGCCTCTTCATGTGCCCTGTGCAGGTCAGAGTTCTATGAACATACTGAACCACTCTTTGGTGGCATCACCAGCCACTGCTGTAATTTTACATTTATCTGCGTGAGTCTTTGCTTAGTATCTACTCCCTCATTTGTCCGTAAGCTCCATGAAGTTCAGGGACTGCCTTTTGTTGTTGTTGTTGTAGATCCTTGTATTTTTACTGTGCTGACCAACGTATATAATTAGGTACTCATTAATTTTCTAATAAATATTGACTAAGGTGCTTTTTCTTTTTCTCTTAAAGAAGCTCTTTGAATTATTTTTAGTAAAATATTAATATTCTACTGAAACCTTGCTAATTATATGATGTTTTTTCCTGTGTGTGAGTGTGTGTGTGTGTATTTTTGTCCTTGAATGTGAGAAATAAATGACAGGCTTAGTTCTCATTCTGTTTTGTATCATTTGGAATCTCTTCCACATGAAGGGTTCCCATTAACTTCAAAGGGCGCTCTACACATGGAAAAGATACACAAGGGAAAAAGTGAAAAAAGTAGAGCCCTGATTTTGATCATAGTTAATGGCCTGGATCTTATAGAGGTTTAGGTGAGTAAATTCTGAGAATAAACAGCTCACTCTTAGAGAATTCTTCAGAAATAGCTAGGCATGTGGCAGAAGTAACGCATAAACAGGCAGTTGGGAAAATTCTGGGAAACAATAAGGAGGGAAGAAATTCTTCAGGAATAATTTTCGAGAATCAAGATAATTTAACAGCCTGGTGAGCCACAGAGGCATATGGGCATGAGCTGATGCTCTGGAAGGGAGACTCAATGGAAAGGGTTTCAGATGCTTTCATAGGGCAGAATGAATGGAAGCTGATGGAGGCGCCATATAGGTAGTCCTTGTAGATTTGGGTGGTTGCCGCCCCCCCCCCCCCAAAAAAAAAAAAAGCCATGGGAAAGTTCTTAAGCTACCTGGTGAGGTTATTTTATGAAACAATAACTTGGAGTTCTGCTTCACCTACAAAATTTTGTTTAAGTGGTTATGATTTAAATTTATACTAATGTTTTTAAGGTAAAGATTGATTTTTACAAACCAGAAAGTTATCTTTTTGCCAGCTGTGTCTCCAATTAAAAAGAGAATTTGATATGAATATAAACATCAGTTTCTTATTTTCAGTCAGTTTTTACTGCATACTATTAATATGTTTTCAGTCAGTCACATCAGCTCCTTATTGAAAATAGTCAAGCTTCTTTCATCATGAACAGTTCCCTTGTTACATTCCAGAACTATTTCTTTTTCTGTTGTGCTATGGAGTTATTTCACTACCTGGTTATTTGTAGTCTGCCTCAGTTTTCCAACATGCTGTGTTCATTAAACATTAAAGGGAATTGTAATAAATTGCTTCTTTAAAGCAAGCAATAATGTGATGGCAATTTACATTTTGAATAACATGAATATTGTAGGAAAGTGTATATTTATAGAAAAATTGAAGGAGGAAATATAGCTTTCTATCTTGCCACTAATTTTCAATCACAGTTGACATTTTGGTATATGTTAGTATTCATCCTTACATTAATCAGTTTAATTCAGTCGCTCAGTTGTGTCCAACTCTTTGTGGCCCCATGGACTGCAGCACCTCCCTGTCCATCACCAACTCCGGGAGTATGCTCAAACTCATGTCCTTTGAGTCAGTGATGCCATCCAACTATCTCATCCTCTGTCGTCCCCTTCTCCTCCTGCCTTCAATCTTTCCTAGGATCAGGGTCTTTTCAAATGAATTGGTTCTTCGCATTAGGTGGCCAAAGTATTGGAGTTCCAGCTTCACTGTTAGTCCTTCTAATGAATATTCAGGACTGATTTCCTTTAGGATGGACTGGTTGGATCTCCTTGCAGTCCAAGGGACTCTCAAGAGTCTTCTCCAACACCACAGTTCAAAAGCATCAATTCTTCGGCATTTAGCTTTCTTTATAGTCCAACTCTCACATCTATACATGACTAAAGGAAAAGCCATAGCTTTGACTAGATGGACCTTTGTTGACAAAGTAATGTCTCTGGTTTTTATATACTATCTAGGTTGGTCATAACTTTTCTTCCAAGGAGTAAACACCTTTTAATTTCATGGTTCCAGTCACCATCTCCAGTGATTTTGGAGACCAAGAAAATAAAGTCTCTCACTGTTTACCCATCTACTTGCCATGAAGTGATGGGACCAGATGCCATAATCTTAGTTTTCTGAATGTTGAGTTTTAAGCCAACTTTTTCACTCTCCTCTTTCACTTTCATCAAGAGGCTCTTTAGTTCTTTCCTTTCTGCCATAAGAGTGGTGTCATCTGCATATCTGAGGTTATTGATATTTCTCCCAACAATCTTGATTCCAGCTTGTGCTTTATCCAGCACAGCTTTTCTCATGATGTACTCTGCATATAAGTTAAATAAGCAGGGTGACAATACACAGCCTAGACATACTACTTTTCTTATTTGGAACCAGTCTGTGAAGAAGGCTGAGCGCTGAAGAATGGATGCCTTTGAACTGTGGTGTTGGAGAAGACTCTTGAGAGTCCCTTGGACTGCAAGGAGATCCAACCAGTCCATTCTGAAGGAGATCAGCCCTGGGATTTCTTTGGAAAGAATGATGCTAAAGCTGAAACTCCAGTACTTTGGCCACCTCATGCGAAGAGTTGACTCATTGGAAAAGCCTCTGATGCTAGGAGGGATTGGGGGCAAGAGGAGAAGGGGACGACAGAGGATGAGATGGCTGGATGGCATCACTGACTCGATGGATGTGAGTCTCGGTGAACTCCGGGAGTTGGTGATGGACAGGGAGGCCTGGCGTGCTGCGATTCATGGGGTCGCAAGGAGTCGGACACGACTGAGTGACTGATGTGTGTGTGTGTTGTTCCATGTCCAGTTCTAACTGTTGCGTCCTGACCAGCATACAGATTTCTCAAGAGGCAGGTCAGATGGTCTGGTATTCCCATCTCTTTCAGCAGTTTCCACAGTTTGTTGTGATCCACACAGTCAAAGGCTTTGGCATAGTCAATAAAGCAGAAGTAGATGGTTTTCTGGAAGTCTATTGTTTTTTTGATGATCCAATGGATGTTGACAATTTGATCCTCTGGTTCCTCTTCCTTTTCTAAATCCAGCTTGAACATCTGGAAGTTCATGTTCATGTTCTGTTGAAGCCTGGCTTGGGGAATTTTGAGAATTACTTTACTAGAGTGTGAGATGAGTGCAATTTTGTGGTAGTTTGATCATTCTTTAGCATTGCCTTTCTTTGGGATTGGAATGAAAACTGACCTTTTTCAGTCCTGTGGCCACTGCTGAGTTTTCCAAATTTGATGTTATATTGAGTGCAATGCTTTCACAGCATCATCTTTCAGGATTTGAAATAGCTCAACTGGAATTCCATCACCTCCACTAGCTTTTGTTCATAGTGATGCTTACTAAGGCCTACTTGACTTCTCATTCCAGGATGTCTGTCTCTAGGTGAGTGATCACACCATTAGGATTATCGGGGTCGTGAAGATCTTTTTTATAGTTCTTCTGTGTATTCTTGCCACCTCTTCTTAATATCTTCTGCTTCTGTTAGGTCCATACCTTTTCTGTCCTTTATTGTGCCCATCTTTGCATGAAATGTTCCCTTGGTATCTAGTTTTTTTGAAGAGATCTCTAGTCTTTCCCACTCTATTATTTTCCTCTATTTCTTTGCATTGATCACTGAGGGAGGCTTTCTTATCTCTCCTTGAATTCTTTGGTACTCTGCAATCAAATGTATATATCTTTCCTTTTCTCCTTTGCCTTTCACTTCTCTTCTTTTCTCAGCTATTTGTAAGGCCCCCTCAGAAAACCATTTTGCCTTTTGCATTTCTTTTTCTTGGGGATAGTTTTGATTACCACCTCCTGTACAATGTCACAAACCTCTGTCCTTAGTTCTTCAGGCACTCTGTCTATCAGATCTAATCCCTTGAATCTATTTGTCACTTCTACTGGATAATCATAAGGGATTTGATTTAAGTCATACCTGAATGGTCTAGTGGTTTTCCCTACTTTCTTCAATTTCAGTCTGAATTTGGCATAAGGAATTCATGATCTGAGCCACAGTGAGCTCCAGGTCTTGTTTTTGCTGACTGTATAGAACTCCATCTTTTGATGCAAAGAACATAATCAATCTGATTTTGGTATTGACCATCTGGTGATGTCCATGTGTAGAGTCTTCTCTTGTGTTGTTGGAAGAGGGTGTTTGTTATGACCAGTTCTCTTGTCAAAACTCTGTTAGGCTTTGCCCTGCTCTATTCTTTAGTTCAAGACCAAAATTGCCTGTTACTCCAGGTATCTCTTGACTTCTTACTTTTGTATTTGGGTCCCCTATAATGAAAAGGACATCTTTTTTGGGTGTTAGTTCTAGAAGGTCTTGTAGGTCTTCATAGAGCCATTCAACTTTAGCTTCTTCAGCATTACTGGTCGGGGCATAGACTTGGATTACTCTGATATTGAATGGTTTGTCTTGGAAACAAACAGAGATCATTCTGTCATTTTTGAGATTGCATCCAAGTTCATGGATTGGAGAAGGAAATGGCAACCCACTCCAGTGTTCTTGCCTGGAGAATCCCAGGGATGGGGGAACCTGGTGGGCTACCATCTATGGGGTCACACAGGGTCGGACACGACTGAAGCGACTTAGCTTAGCCAAGTACTGCATTTCAGACTCTCTTGTTGATTATGATGGGGACTCCATTTCTTCTAAGGGATTCTTGCCCACAGTAGTAGATATAATGGTCATCTGAGTTAAATTCACTCATTCCAGTCCATTTTAGTTCACTGAGTCCTAAAATGTCGACATTTGCTCTTACCATCTCCTGTTTGACCACTTCCAATTGCCTTGATTCATGGCCTAACATTCCAGAGTTCCTATTCAATATTGCTCTTTACATCATTGGACTTACTTCCATCACCAGTCACATCCACAACTGGGTGTTGTTTTTGCTTTAGCTCCATCTCTTCATTCTTTCTGGAGTTATTTCTCCACTGATCTCCAGTAGCATATTAGGCACCTACCAGCCTGGGAAGTTCATCTTTCAGTGTCCTATCTTTTTGCTTTTTCATACTGTTCATGGGGTTCTCAAGTCAAGAATACTGAAATGGTTTGCCATTCACTTCTCCAGTAGACCACGTTTTGTCAGAACTCTCCATCATGACCCGTCCATCTTGGGTGGCCCTACATGGCATGGCTCATAGTTTCATTGAGTTAGACAAGACTGTGGTCCATGTGATCAAATTGGTTAGTTTTCTGTGATTGTGGTTTTCTTTCTGTCTGCCCTGATGGAGAAGGGTAAGAGGCTTATGGAAACTTCCTGATGAGAGAGACTGACTGAGGGGGAAACTGGGTCTTGTTCTGATGGGCAGGGCCATGCTCAGTAAATCTTTAATTCAGTTTTCTCTTGATGGGTGGGGCTGTGTTCCCTCCCTGTTATTTACCTTGGGCCAAACTATGGTGGAGGTAATGCAGGTAATGGCAACCTCCTTCAAAAGGTCCCATGCATGCACTGCTACACTCAGTGCCCCCAACCCTGCAGCAGGCCACTGCCGACCCATGCCTCTGCTGGAGACTCTTAGACACTCACAGGCAAGTCTGGGTCAATCTCTTATGGGGTCACTGCTCCTTTTTCCTGGGTCCTGGTTTGCACAAGTTTCTGTTTGTGCCCTCTAAGAGTCTGTTTCTCAGTCCTGTGTAAGTTCTGACAGCTCTATGGTGGGGCTAATGGTGACTTCCTCCAAGAGGGCTTATGCCATACCCAAGTCTATTGCACCCCGAGCCCCCACCCCTGTGGCAGTCCACTGCTGACCCATACCTTCACAGAAGACACTCAAATGCAGTTCTGTCTCACTCTCTGTGGGGTCACAGGGTCCTGGTGTGTACAGGGTTTCTTTGAGCACTCTGAGCATCTCTGGCGGGTATGGGCTTTGATTTCTAAATGCAACTTCACCCCTCCTACTGTCTTGCTGGGTCTCCTTTGCCCTTGGATGTGGGATATCTCCTCAAAGTTGCTTCAGTGCCACATAGCTGCTGCTCCAGCACCTACCATCTTGCTGGGGCTTCTCTGCCCTTGGACATGGGGTATCTCCCCACAGCCACTCCAGCCCTGCACAGCTCTCACATTATAGAGTAGGTGTTTGTTCTTAGCTTAATATCAGATGATTATATCATAATCTTTTAACCAGTTTCCAGTTAGGCAAATAGGTTGTTTCCCATTGTTTGCTCTTAGACACTGTACTGTTGCCAACATCTTTGTATGTGCTATGAATTAAGGACTATATCTCTGAAATCAGACTACCACTGAGAATATTTTATTCATATACTAAGGTTCTAAATTCTCAGAGTGTGCTCTGCAAAGTGGAGAAAAATGGAAGAAAGCCTGTTGGCAATGTGATAGGAACCTGACTCTAGTTTTCTTATTTGTCACATAAGGAAATAATCAGTTCAGTTGCTTAGTCATGTCTGACTCTTAGTGACCCCACGTTCTGCAGCATGCCAGGATTCCCAGTCCTTCACCATCTCCCAGAGCTTGCTCAAACTCAAGTCCATCAAGTTGGTGATGCCATCCAACCATCTCATCCTCTGTCGTCCACTTTTCCTGCCTTCAATCTTTCCCAGGAAAATAATACCTCCCTCAAAGGATACTGTGTGGATTAAAAGAAATAATACACACGGAGCTCTTAGCACAATTCCTGGCACAGAGTAGTGTTTCAGTTCAGTTCAGTTCAGTTCAGTCACTCAGTCATGTCTGACTCTTTGCGACCGCATGAATCACAGCACGCCAGGCCTCCCTGTCCATCACCAACTCCTGGAGTTCACTCAAACTCATGTCCTAGTGTTTAGTAAATGTTAGATATTATTTTTTTGAATTCCTAGAAATGGTGTCAAACTGTATGCTTTATTTATTTCAGACCCTTACAAAACTCCATGCTCTGATTTCCTAGAAAGTTAAATCCATGGAAGTAACATCCAAACATAAAAATGTCAGTTAGTCAATTCATTCATAGTAGTACTTTATAGAATCTTGAGAACAAAACAATATTTCAACAAATATTTGATTATTTTGTATTTTAATTTGATTATTCTTTAAATCCCTTTATGTATACTTTGCTTTACTTGTTTTCACAGCTTCTTTATCCCAGTCATAAGTTTGTATTTTTCACATTACGTCAGCCCACTGGTGAGACTCACCTGGGCATTGTCACATTTGCTCTCATCTGTGGACAAAGGGGCAGAGCTCCTCTCCCAGTTCTTGGTCCATCATAGGCATTCCATACTTGTTGGTTGACTGACTTATCAAGTGTTTTAGGTGAGAAAAACCTTTGAACACTTCCCTGAATTAATTAAACTTATCTCTTAAAATTGCACATGTGACCGACCAGTCAGAATGGCAACTATCAAAAAGTCTATAAACAATAAGAGCTGGAGAGGGTGTCGAGAAAAAGGAACCCTTTTACACTGTTGGTGGGAATGAAAACTAGTACAGCCACTATGGAGAACAGTGTGGAGATCCCTTAAAAAACTGGAAATAGAACTGCCATACCACCCAGCAATCCCACTGCTGGGCATACACACCGAGGAAACCAGAATTGAAAGAGACACATGTACCTCAATGTTCATTGCAGCACTGTTTACAATAGCCAGGACATGGAAGCAACCTAGATATCCATCAGCAGATGAATGGATAAGAAAGCTGTGGTACATATATACAATGGAATATTACTCAGCCATTAGAAAGAATGCATTTGAATCTGTTCTAATGAGGTGGATGAAACTGGAGCCTATTATACAGAGTGAAGTAAGTCAGAAAGAAAAACACCAATACAGTATACTAACACATGTATATGGAATTTAGAAAGATGGTAACGATGACCCTATATGCGAGACAGCAAAAGAGACACAGATGTATAGAACAGTCTTTTGGACTCTGTGGTCTGTGGGATGATTTGAGAGAATAGCATTCAAACATGTATATTACCGTATGTGAAACAGATTGCCAGTCGAGGTTCGATGCATGGTACAGGTGCTCAGGGCTGATACATTGGGATGACCCTGTGGGATGGGATGGGGAGAGAGGTGGGAGGGGGGGCTCAGGTTGGGGAACACATGTACACCCATGGCTGATTCATGTCAATATATGGCAGAAGCCACTTATATTGTTAAACCACAATAAAACCAGCAAAATACACAATATTGTAAAGTATTTAATAGCCTCCAATTAAAAAAAAAATAACGGTCTAAAAAAAACCAAAAAACAAGAGAGGGCTGGGAGGTGGCAACACCAAGGGGTTATGAACAGACTGTTGGGAATGATAAAAATGTTACCATCTTGATTTCTAGAGATGGTTTAAAAGATATAAACATTATGTCAAAACTTAATTTGTACACTTTGAACAATATAGTTTATAAAAAAAAAAATTGCACGCGTGAACTGCCTTCTTCCTCAGGGTGTGCTTTCTGTGGGCAGGCTAGCTCCGAAGTTGAATAGGGGAGAGAGTGGGGGAGGAATAGCCCTGGAACTATACTTCTCTATTTATTCGTCTAGATTTCCCAGTCTGAGAAGTCACCTTCCTCCCCCATGGCTGGAACGAGTGAGGAAACAACAGGTGTGCCGTCTTTATCCTCCTACCCCTAACCCCCTGAGGGATTCCTCAGCCTTCCTCCACCTTTTATTCCATTGAGTTTAACCATTAAATTAGTGGTTAACTAAGGGTGTGGCTAGCCTCCTTTGGGGGAAGAGATCAACAGTCTGTCAGCCCTGCTACTACTTTCTAGAAGCTTTTCCTCCAAAGCTAATCATGGCTTGTCTGGACATCCTCCTCGGACCACTAGTGGATAGAGGGTTCTGACATGGGTCTAGATGGCTCATGAATAAAGTTCACTCCAAGGCATGGTTTGTGCTCCAGGTCACATGTTTCCTCCCTATTTTATTTCCTATTTCAAATTACATGCAGCCATATTTTCCCCCTAGCCTATCGAAGATTCTGCAGTGATCACATGATATCAATAATATAAAGCATCGCACCCAGTAATAAAATCTCAACAAAATAGACATATCCTCCTTGTGATGATGAGCCCCCTTGTACTATGAAATTCTCAGAAATTCAAGTCCAAAGATTACATTTCCGAAGGAATTTGCGAAGTCTGAAATAGCTGTGGAACATCATATTAAAGTCATCCTGCAATTCTTCCTTTCTGGGTCTCTGTTGCCCAGGTGGAGTTGGAGTTCTTTCAGCAGCTGTACCTGCTGGTCTCCATAACATAATCTGGCCTCCATAAAATGGGTTGTTCCTTCTGGGCTTTTGAAGTTGAAATAGTCTCTTGTGTTCCTTACTTCATAAATAAAGCAAAGAGGGCACAGAAAAGATAATCCCAGCATCAGCTCTGCCACAACCAAATTTAATAAGACAAATAGACTCTTTAGCCTTTAAAATTATCTCGGGTTATGTTATATTTCTAGACCTTTTCCCTAGATATAGGCACTGATGACAGCAAACTTTCAGAGGTATGAATTAAGAGGGTAGACAGCAAATCTTGCTGGTTTTAGCCCTACCCTACTGTCAATCATTTTTTCTTCTAGTTTGTGAACCTATAAATGTATTGAGGGAGATCTCTCTGTAAGTTAAATATTGCTGCTCTGTGCATAAAGAGGGAAAACCATCCACATATTTAGTCTTGGAGAAGAAAGCTTGAAACATTGCTATTTCAAAGTTTAGGACTTTGCAACCATGGCAGACCCAGTTACCGGGTCATATCTGAGTTACCTTTCTCTCCTGTGAAGCATATTTAAAACGTAATTTTTACTTCCCTTTGGCTTTTGTTTCTCTGCTTGTTATATAATTTATCTAGAAGCCTTAAGGAGATTTTCTTCTGCTTAGATGATGAAGCCAGAGAAGTTGGAGAACATGTGCTGGGGTGGGGGTGTGGAATTGACTCTTGAGTCTAAATAAGCAGCACAGTTAAGAGCAGCCGTCCACAGTTCCCTTCTTGCCCTGGCCTGGGGTAAAGGATGGCACTGAGGGCAGCTAATCTAACCCTTCCCGCATGCGTGTGTGCTCAGTTGCATCAGTAGTGTCTGACTGTGCAACCGTATGGACCATAGCTCGCCAGGCTCCTCTGTCCATGGGATTCTCCAGACAAGAATACTGGAGTGGGTTGCCTTGTCCTCCTCCAGGGGATCTTCCTCATCCAGGGATCGAACCCATGACTCTTATATCTCCTGCATTGGCAGGCTGGTTCTTTACTGTAGCACCATGTGGGAAGCCCCTAACCCTTCCTACTCCCCTCTCTGCCCACGAACACTGGACTGGCCAAAAAGTTTGTTCAGTTTTATGTAAAAAAATAAAGATATTTTTCTTTGTCACCAAGAACTTAATTGAACAACACATTCACTAGCCGAACTTTTTGGCCAACCCAATAAACTAAAGCTAGACCTTCGAGTTCTCTGTGATGTTAATATATATGAACCTCAACTGCAGTACAGTTTAAACATAGCAAGTCTAATTCTCCCTCCTGAAGTCTATCAGGCCTTTATTTAGAAAGACTTTTCTCCCTAGAGTTGAATTCTTGCCCCAGGCACACCTGTTTAGGAAAATCTCTGTTGGCCAAATTCAAGGATAAGCAGCCTATGTCCTGAGGAGGCCTGTGTTCTCAAAGGTAGGTCCCTCCTAACTAGCCAGTTGATCTGCCTGGCCTGTGCCCTTGCTGGGCCTCTGAAGTTTTGTACATCCCCCAATGTCAGCCCTGCGGTGTGTGAACTACCTTTATAGAAGCAGCTACTCACCTATGGTTAAAGCCTTTTGTAATCTCCCAGAATCAAAATATGAAAGTCTGTGGTTACAACCTCCACATACAGGCTGCAACAGTTAAAAGCCAGCTGCCAAGCTGAGAAAAACTTGTATGGTCTACCATAACTTAAGCCAAGGTCAGAATGCCCTGCTCACAAAGTTCAAGGCCCAAAGCTTTTCCACATGTACTGTTTTCTTCCCATAATTTTATTCCTTGTCTTGTGTTTTAATTTTATGATCCAGTGTGCCAGACAGATGTTGAAGTCTGAAGTTGTCCCTAAGATACAGATTTTGCCAACCCTGACAGGGCCTGACTTCATGGCATGGAGGAACTAACTAGAACATACAGGCTCACCACTAAGGAGAGGGGTGGGCCACTCCACTTTCCCTCTTCCACTTTCTAAGTATCTGTATTTGGCAAAAGAAGCTTGGGTCATATTTATAGAGATAAATATTTAAAGATGGTTTGCCTCAAGCCTTACAAATAGGACATGCCCTTTCAGCTCTCAAGGTCCCTTCCAGTCATATATTTATGGTCTTGTTTACTTGGACACTCAAGACAGAATTTGATAGTCAAACACGAAGAGGCTGTAAATGGTTATTGTACCAAATGTTGATGGATTTATTTTGGTAATCTTAAATTTGAATACCAAATTAATGTATTATATCTTTTTCTATGAAGAGACCACAGTCAATCCCATTTGTCTTAATGTTCTTTTAAAATTTTATTAGTCTTTGCCTTTTCTTGCTCCTTCACTTTGTTTTGTTCTATTAATTTCCCTTTAGTATTTGTATCTCTTGTGTTTTGACCAGTTTTCCTTAATACTTGTCTTTTCTTATTTTGTTCCAGTATTTCTCCTTGATTTTGTGATTTTTCTCCCCTTCAATTCTTCTGTGGAAAAGTACATTAGGAATTTCTCTTTCTTAATTCTTACTTTGAGTTGTTTGTCATTGAGGGGATAAGTTCATTTGTGACCAATATGCTTCCCCCTGCCCCCTACCCTAGGAGGGGTTGGGATTGGACTAGAGCTTCTTAAACATTTTTATGACAACTGTTTGCTGACAGCATTCAGCTCTGAACACACTTCCATGGGATTCCTGTGAAGGGATGTGGGCCACATGTACTCACAGCATGGCAACTGTAATTATAATCCTCCTTTTCTTTCCAAGTGAGAAAGCCTATTGTAATTAAAATGACTTATGTCATAGAAAGTAAGAGACACACATAATATCACACATAGAGATGTGTGTATGATTACTGCATTGGCAAGATCCCCTGGAGGAGGAAATGGCAACCCACTGCAGTATTCTTGTCTGGAAATCCCATGGAGACTTTGCAAATTTAATTTTAGCTATTATTAGTACATCATCAGAGAAGGCAATGGCACCACACTCCAGTATTCTTGCCTGGAAAATCCCATGGACGGAGGAGCCTGGTGGGCTGCAGTCCATGGGGTTGCTAAGAGTCGGACACAACTGAGCGACTTCACTTTCACTTTCCTGCATTGGAGAAGGAAATGGCAACCCACTCCAGTGTTCTTGCGTGGAGAATCCCAGGGACGGGAGTGCCTGGTGGGCTGCCGTCTATGGGGTCGCACAGAGTTGGACACGACTGAAGTGACTTAGCAGGAGCAGTACTTCATAATTTCCATAAAGCTCAGTTGACTATATCCACTGAACTAAATGATGTTTAATAAAATATCCATTTTGCTTATAACGGTCAATACTTCTAGAAATAGTGCATCTTTGACAGGTGAATCCAGTGATGCCAATAAGATCAAGCAATTCATTGCTTCACATCATCTTAAATTCTCCAAACTCTATTTTTGCCTTTACCTACATCAGCAGTCCCCAACTTTTTTGGCACCAGAGACCAGTTTCATGGAAGACAATTTTTCCATGGACGTGGGAAGGGAGTGGATGGTTCCAGTGATAATGGGAGCGCTGGGGACCCACAGATGAAGCTTCATTTGCTCACTCACCACTCACTTTCTGCTGTGCTACCTGGTTCCTAACAGGCCATAAACCATTATTGGCCCATGACCTCAGGGTTGGGGACACCTGATCAATGTAGTACCTGCCTTTTTTGTTGTTATTTTCTGCCTCTCTATTAGCTCCCTCCTGGCCTCATTTCTCTGCCTGGCTTAGATCAAATGGATGATCACCTAAATTGCTCTCTTGCTGAAAACCTTCAACATCTTTACATCCATGAACTTTGGTCACTTGGGTCTAGAACACTGGATCAATTCCCAGTTACATTCACTTTTTCTACATCAGGTGTGCAGAGCGCTTTTAGAGATGATAATGTAATTGCTGATTGTGGGCCTGCAGTTTATGGTATTTACACTCAGCTTTCAGCCATTATTTTTAAGACCTTATGTTTTTAGAGAAGTTTTAGGTTTACAACAAAATTGAGAAGCAGAAACAGAGATTTTCTTCATATTTCCTTTGTGCTCACACATACATAACCTCCCTCATTATCAACATCACTCACCAGAGTGGTACATTTTTTGTTAAACCAAAGATGAACCTACATGGACACATCATAATCACCCAAAGTCCATAGTTTACCTTCCGATTCACTGTTGGTGTTATACATTCTTTGAGTTTGGAGAAACATATAATGATATATATCCATATAGCATCAGAGTATATTCAATGCCCTAAAAATTCTATGTCTGTGTGTTAGTCGCCCAGTCGTGTCTGATCTTAGTGACCCCATGGGCTGTAGCCTGCCAGGCTCCTCTATCTGTGGGATTTCCCAGGCAAGAACACTAGAGTGGGTTGCCATTTCCTTTTCCAGGGGATCCTCCTACGTCTCCCACATTGCAGGCAGATTCTTTACCTCTGAGCCACCAGGCAAGTCCTAAAAACCCTATATACTCTGCCTATGTATCTCTCCCTTTTCCCACCCGACCCTTGACAGCTACTGATCTCATGGACTGTAGACTGTCAGTCTCCTCTGCCCCTGGGATTCTCCAGGCACGAATACCGGAGTGGGTTGCTATGCCCTTCTCCAGGGGATCTGCCCTATCCAGGGGTTGAACACGTGTCTCTTAGGCAGGCTGGTCCTTTACCACTAGTGCTATCTGGGAAGCCCATTGTCTCCATGGATTTCCCTTTACCAGAATCTCATATAGTTGGAATTACACAGAATATAGGCTTTTCAAATTGACTTCTTTCACTTGGGAATATGCATTTAAGATTTCTCCATGTCTTTTTATGACTTGATAGCTAATTTCTTTTTAGTGTCGAATAATAAATATTCCAATATCTGGATTTTCCATGGTTTGTTTATCCATTCATCTATTGAAGGACATCTGAGTTATTACCCAGTTTTGGCAATTATGAATAAAGCTGCTATTTTGTTGTTGTTTAGTCACTCAGTCATGTTCGACTCTTTGTGACCCCATGGATTGCATCATGCCAAGCTTCCCTGTCCTTCACCATCTCCCAAATCTTGTTCAAACTCACGTCCATTGGGTTGGTGATGCCATCCAACCATCTCATCCTCTGCCGTCCCCTTCTCCTCCTGCCCTCAATCTTTCCCAGCATCAGGGTCTTTTCAAATGAGTCAGTTCTTTGCATCAGGTGGCCAAAGTATTGGAGCTTCAGCTTCAGCATCTGTCCTTCCAATGAATATTCAGGGTTGATTTCCTTTAGGATTGCCTGATTTGATCTCCTTGCAGTCCAAGGGACTCTCAAGAGTCTTCTCCAACACCATAGTTCAAAAACATCAATTCTTTGGTGCTCAGCCTTCTTTATGGTCCAACACTCACATCCATACATGACCACAGGAAAACCATTGCTTTGATTATATGGACCTTTCTCGGCAATGTGATGTCTCTTCTTTTTAATACACTATCTAGATTTGTCATAGTTTTTCTTCCAGGGAGCAAGCATCTTTTAATTTCATTGCTGCAGTCACCATCTGCAGAGATTTTAGAGCCGAAGAAAATAGTCTGTCACTGTTTCCATTGTTTCCCCATCTATTTGCCATGAAATGATGGAACCAGATGCCATAGTCTTCATTTTTTGAATGTTGAGTTTTAAGCCAGCTTTTTCACTCTCCTCTTTCACTTTCATCAAGAGGCTCTTTAGTTTCTCTTTGCTTTCTGTCATGAGGGTGGTGTCACCTGCATATCTAAGGTTATTGATATTTCTCTCGGCAATCTAGATTCCAGCTTGTGCTTCATCCAGGCTGGCATTTCGCATGATGTACTCTGCATATACGTTAAAGAACCAGGGTGACAATATATAGCCTTGACGTACTCCTTTACCAGTTTGAAACCAGTCTGTTGTTCCATGTCCAGTTCTAACTGTTGCTTCTTGACCTGCATATAGAAGGAAGCAGGTAGGGTGGTCTGGTATTCCCATCTCTTTAAGAACTTTCCACAGTTTGTTGTGATCTATACAGTCAAAGCTAGTGGAGGTGATGGAATTCCAGTTGAGCTATTTCAAATCCTAAAAGATGATGCTGTTAAAGTGCTGCACTCAATATGCAAGCAAATTTGGAAAACTCAGCAGTGGGCACAGGACTGGAAAAGATCAGTTTTCATTCAAATCCCAAAGAAAGGTAGTGCCAAAGAATGTTGAAACTACCTCACAACTGTACTTGTCCAACCACTAGCAATGTAAGGGTCAAAATTCTCCAAGCCAGACATCAACAGTATGTAAACCGAGAACTTCCAGATGTTCAAGCTGGATTTAAAAGAGGAACCAGAGATGAAATTGCCAACAGCTGTCGGATTATAGAAAAAGCAAGAGAATTCCAAAAAAAACACATCTATTTCTGCTTTATTGACTACACCAAAGCCTTTGACTGTGTGGATCACAACAAACTACAGAGAATTATTCAAGAGATGAGAATACCAGACTACCTTACCTACCTCCTGAGAAATCTGTATGGAGACCAAGAAGCAACAGTTAGATCTGGGCACAGAACAACAGACTACTTCCAGATTGGGAAAGGAGTATGTCAAGGCCATATATCATCAACCTGCTTATTTAACTTACATGTAGAGTACATCATTCGAAATGCCGGGCTGGATGAAGCACAAGCTAGAATCAAGATTGCCAGGAGAAATATCAATAACCTCAGATATGCAAATGATACCACCCTTATGGCAGAAAATGAAGAAGAACTAAAGAGCCTCTTGATAAAAGTGAAAGAGGAGAGTGAAAAAGCTGGCTTAAAATTCAGCATTGAGAAAACAAAGATCATGGCATCCGGTCCCATCACTTCATGGCAAATAGATGGGGAAACAGTGACAGACTTTATTTCCTTGGGCTCAAAAATCATTGTAGATAGTGACTGGAGCCATGAAATTAAAAGATGCTTGCTCCGTGGAAGAAAAGCTATTACCAATCTAGACAGCATGTTAAAAAGCAGAGACATTACTTTGCCAACAAAGGTCTGTCTAGTCAAAGCTAGACAAAGGTTTTTCCAGTGGTCATGTATGGATGTTAGAGTTGGATCATAAAGAAAGCTGAGTGCCAAAGACTTTATGCTTTTGAACTGTGGTATGGGAGAAGACTCTTGACAGTCCCTTGAACTGAAAGGAGATCAAACCAGTCCATCCTAAAGGATATCAGTTTTGAATATTCATTGGAAGGACTGATGTTAAAGGTGAAACTCCAATACTTTGGCCACCTGATACTAAGAGCTGATTCATTAGAAAAGACCTTAATGCTGGGAAAGATTGAAGGCAGGAGGAGAAGGGGCTGACAGAGGATGAGATGGTTGGATGGCATCACCAACTCAATAGACATCAGTTTGAGCAAGCTCTGGGAGTTGGTGAAGGACAGGGAAGCCTGGCATTCTGTAGTCTATGAGTCTCAAAGAGAACGATATGACTGAGTGACTGAACTGAACTGAACTGACACTGTGAAATCTTTTAGCGTAGTCAATGAAGCAGAAGTAAATGTTTTTCTGGAATTCTTTTGCTTTTTCTATGATCCAGCAAATGTTGGCAACTTGATCTCTGGTTCCTCTGCCTTTTCTAAATCCAGCTTGAACATCTGGGTGTTCTCGGTTGACGTACTATTGAAGCCTGGCTTGAAGGATTGTGAGCATTACTTTGCTAGCTTGTGAAGTGAGTGCAATTGTGTTGTATTTTGAACCTTCTTTGGCATTGCTCTTCTTTGGGATTGGAATGAAGACTGACCTTTTTCCAGTCCTGTGGCCACTACTGAGTTTTCCAAATTTGCTGGCATATTGAGTGCGACACTTTCACAGCATGATCTTTTATGATATGAAATAGTTCAGCTGGAATTTCTTCACCTCCACTCACTTTTTTCTTCGTGATGCTTTCTAAGGCCCACTTGGCCTCCAAAATGTCTGACTCTAGGTGAATAATCACACCATTGCAGTCTTCTGGGTCATTAAGATCTTTTTTGTACAGTTCTTCTGTGTATTCTTGCCACCTCTTCTTAATATCTTCTGCTTCTGTGAGGTCCATACCTTTCTGTCCTTTATTGATCTGAGCTGACTGTGGCTCAAATCTTGAACTTCTTATTGCAAAATTCAGACTTAAATTAAAGAAAGTAGGGAAAACTACTTAACCATTTAGATGTGACCTAAATCAAATCCCTTCTATTTACTTATATTATACTATATTTTATAGTAGAAGTGATAATAGATTCAAAGGATTAGATCTGATTGACATAGGGCCTGAAGAACTATGGACGGAGGTTCATGACATTGTACAACATGTAGTAATCAAAACTATCCCCAAGAAAAATGCAAGAAGGCAAAATGCTTGTGTGAGGAGGCCTTACAAATAGCTGGAAAAAGAGAAGCTAAAGTCAAAGGAGAAAAGGAAAGATATATCCATCTGAATGCAGAGTTCCAAAGAATAGCAAGGAGAGATAAGAAAGGCTTTGGAAGTGAACAATGCAAAGAAGTAGAGGAAAACAATAAAATGGAAAAGACTAGAGATCTCTTCCAGAAAATTAGAGATACCAGGGAACGTATCATGCAAATATGGGCACAATAAAGGACAGAAATGATGACATCTGATAGTGAGCATGTTTTCATATGCCTATTTGCCATCTGCATATCTGTTGAGGTATGTTAATGTCTTTGGCCTATTTTTTATTGGGTCTTTTGTTTTCTTATTATCAAGTTTTAAGATTTGTTTGTATATTTTGGATAACAGTCCTTTATCAGTTATGTTTTTTGCAAGCATTTCCCCCTATTTGTGGCTTGTCTTCTAACACTCTTGATCCTGTCTTTTGCAGAGTAGACATTTTTATCTTTAATGAAGTTCAGATTACCAACTTATTTCTTTCACAGATTGTGTTTTTGGTATTATATCTTAAGAGGCATAATCTTACCCAGGTTCATCTAGATTTTCACCTATGTTATCTTCTAGGGGTTTTCAGTGCTGTGTTTTGTCAACCTTTTTTCTTTTCGTTAAACTAATTCCAATTATGCTGTCTCTCATTCAATTACTGATTGTCCCAATGCTTAACACTATGCTCAAGCCTTCTTTCCAACTTCTCATCCTTACTTTCCTGCAGATAATTCAGTCTGTTCTCTTATTAAGAGAAATAGAAAGCTCAACTATAACCTTTTTCAACCTTCTACGCTTTTCCACGCAGAGAACCTACATCTACCCTCACTCTTCCAGCCTCCCAGGCTCACAAGATCAAGCAGCTTCATTCCTGTTCAAAGACAGTCCCCTCTCTGTGCTCTTCATCTCATCCACTCCCATCTTCTTTGCCATTACATCATTTTTTCTGTATCTCTTGCCCTGTCCTATTATTTCTCCTCAAGCAATAAATGTACCCAATTTTTGCTCATATCAAAAAAGAAAAAAAATCCACAAATCAAAAAACAATAGCAACTGCAAGAACAACAAAAGCACCTCCTTTGACCCAATGTCTATTCTGGTTTTAACTTGCTTTTCTCCTTCTCTAGAAAGAGCTCTCTGTAGCCATTGTCTTCATTTTTCACTTCCCATTCACTTTTCAACCCAGTGAACTCTGACTCATCCCACCACCTCACTGCAATTTGCATAGCTAAGACACTATGATGTCTGCACTGCACCTTACATGTCCTTTTCTGTGCTGAATCTGACACTCCCAGCCACACATTCCTTGAAATTCACCTTGCCTTTGGCTTCCTTAATGGTTTTGAACTCTGAATTCTAAATCTTTATAACTAGGCTCACACACATCTTAATGAACACATTTTTGTCCATGAGAAATAAGTTTGTTTATTCCCATAGCATAAAAATCCATGCTTTGGGATTTGATGAACTCTTGGAAAGCATTTTCCATGTCCTCCTGGTTGTAAAAACATTTTGCCTATACAAAGTTGTTGAGATGCTGAAGAAGTAGTGGTCAGTTGGTGACAGTTCGGGTGAATATGATGGATGAGGCAAAACTTTGTAGCCCAGTTTGTTCAACTTTTGAAGCATTGGTTGTGCGACATGCTATTGGGCATTGCTGTGGAGAATTGGGCCCTTTCTGTTGACCAGTGCTGGCTGGGGGCATGGCAATTTTTGGTGCAGCTCATCAATTTGCTGAGTATACTTCTCAGATGGATTGGTTTCACAGGGATTCAGAAAGCTGTAGTGGATCAGACAGGCAGGAAACCACCAAACAGTGACCATGACCATTTTTTGGTGCAAGTTTGGCTTTGGAAAGAGCTTTTGAGCTTCTTCTTGGTCCATTCACTGAGCTGGTCATCACTGGTTGTCATATAAAATCCATTTTGCATCACATATCCCAATCCGATCAGGAAGTGGTTTATTGTTGTTGCATAGGATAAGAAAAGACAACACTTCAAAACACTGATTTTTTGATTTGCAGTCAGCTCACGGGGCAGTCAGTCTTTTTTCACCTTTCCAATTTGCTTCAAATGCCAAATGACCATAGAAAGGTCAATGTTGAGATCTTGGGCAACTTCTCATGTAGTTGTGAGAGGATTAGCTTCGATGATCCTCTCAGCTAGCCGTTGTCAACTTCCGATGGCTGGCCATTATGTTCCTCATCTTCAAGACTCTCGTCTCCCGTGTGAAGCGTCTTGAACCACTACTGCACTGTACATTCCATTAGCAGTTCCTGGGTCAAATGGATTGTTGACATTGCGAGTTGTCTCCACTGCTTTATGACTCATTTTGAACTTGAATAAGAAAATTGTTCGAATTTGCTTTTTGTGTAACATCATTTCTTAGGTGTAAAATACATATAAAATAAACAGCAAGTAGTAATTCATTAGCGAAAAACATAAAGCAATAAATATTCATTAAAATGATGTATAACTTAACCACATTTATTCAAGAATATATTCCAATATCAAATGGCAAAGTTCAACAATGCAAAATTGAAATTACTTTTGCACCAACCTTATATTTTCCCAAGGATTCCACTGTGAGCCACTACTATTTCACACAGTTTTATCAATGCTTGTCACTTATGTATATATACTGATGACTCACAAGTCTTAATGTCCAGTCCTAACATTTCCATTTTGCATCAGAGGTCAGGTCACATCTATTTGTATTTCCCGTACGCATGCATACTAAGTTGCTTCAGTCTTGTTCAACTCTTTGTGACTCCATGTACTGTAGCCTGCCAGGTTTCTCTGTCCATCGGATCCTCCGGGCAAGAATACTGGAGTAGGTTGCCATGCTTTCCTCCAGGGAATCTTCCCAGCCCAGGAATCAAACCCATGTCTCCTGCATTGTCAGGCAGGTTCTTTATCACTAATACCACCTGGGAAGCCCATGTGTTTCCTACAGATACTTCATATTCAGCATGGCCTTGACTGAATTCACTGTCAACTCCCTCACTTCTAAAACTTGGTTCTCTTCCTCTACTCCTTCTGATTTGGTAGCCCCAGGAGTTTCAGAATCATTCTAGAATAAATAGCGCAAGGTCCAGTAAAAATATAATGCAAGCCACGTTAATAAAAGATATTAAGATATACTGTGTTAAATAAAATCTATTCTTAGTATTCATTTCACCTGCCGCATTTTATTTAACACAGTATATCTTACATATTATCATTTTCACATGTGATACATTTTAAAACATTTAGTGAAATATTTTACATTTCTTTATATTAAGTTTTCAAAATCCACTGTGCATTTTACACTTACCACACATCTGAGATTAAACTAGTCACTAAGGCTCAATAACCATATGTGGTTAGTGGCTACTGTACAGTGCAGTTCTAGAGTCTTTCCTTCCACTAATCCCCCTTTCATCCAGCCATAAGTCCTACTGATTTTGTCTCCTAGGTGTTTGTCCAGTAGGTTTATTTATCTTTATGCTTTCTTCATCATGATGTTACTTCACACCTTGGTCATTTCTCACCTGGGTTATTTCGGCAGCTTACATAACCTAGTTTGCCTCAGGGAGCGTGGAAAATTCGCTGGAATGCAGGAGGATGTAATAGAACATCTAAATACATATTTTTATCTAGAAAACAAGAAAACAGTTAAGATGTATTAGTATTTAAAATATGTGTGTGTGTGTTTATATATGTGTGTTGATACCAGTACTGTCACTCTGTGACACAGAGAAGTCAATACCAGTACTGTCACTCTGTGACACAGAGAAGTCAATAACAAAGTTGTAAACGTAACAAATAGATTTCTCCCACAAAATAAAAAAATAAAATATTTATTTCATCTTCGTATCATACTTTCAAGTTTCTTTGTGTGTTTCTGTGGATATACACAGTTTAGTAGTACAATGGTCATATATACTTAATAAATTTACATGTATACTTGAAATTTATTTTTATTTTGCCAATTTTATCTAGAATTTGGGGTCTGTTGAACTAGATTGACTCTAACTTTACCCTACTTACCTCTGCAGCCTCAATTTCTTCATCCCAACTCATATTTTTGGCATGAAGTGGCTCTTTTCTATTGTGTTCTTTTTTTGTCCTTCTTTATGGAGAACAAATAAACAGGCAGACAGGACTACTTCCTGGTCTAATTTGAATTCTGTTAGGCTCTTTTGAGCTACCATGTTTCCAAGGAAAGCCTATTAACTATTAACATTTCTTAAGTTGTATCCGGTATCCTTCTCTTACTTAGCATACATCTCTTGTTACACTGTTACGTTGAAATTATCTCTTTATGGATCTTCATTCCCTATAAAACTGTAAAATTCTTGAGGGCAGGGTGTAGCATCATCACCTTTCTCATACTGACATATGATAGGTTCTTAGCAAATGTTTGCTGAACTGAATTCATGGTTCTTCTTAATGAAGCCAGCATGTTCTATCAACAGGTGAAATTATCTTATTGCAGTTTGTAGAGTATCTGGAAGACTTCTTCTTTATCCAAGATACCTGATAAAATGAAATAGTGAATATACTTTCACTGAGCGGGCTATGTTGAGTATGCTGTTTGTAAGCTGTGGTGGTGTGGCTAACAGGCTTACTGGGAAATAACCAGTTCCTTCTTACTAAAAATTAAATGAGATTATTTGCTGTAAGGAAAATGAAATTTTGATTGTATGTATACATGCAGTGGTTTTCAAACTTTAGTATGAAAAAGACTCACTTTGCAAAGTATTAATCTGTAGCTTCCTGGGTTTCATATGTATCTATTCTGATTCATGTGGATTTGTAGTTGTCCCAAGAATCTGTGTTTTTAGAAAGCATCCCAATGGTTATTTACTGTAACCATTTTATTTTATTAGCTGGTATAAACCATACTTTGAGAAGTATTGTTTCCTTCTTAGAGGATAAGAAGGAGTAATTTTAAACAGTCGTACTGCCTTAGTGTGGGCCTGAATGGGGTTCTGTCTGGGGGTCTGTAGAGTTAAAAAGGGAAAAATAGCTGATGCTGGTAGGTACTGAAACGGGGAATCAAGGGTAACTGAGACTGGGAATGTGGAATGAGTCTTGGAAGATCAATAATGACCTTGACCTTGAAAACTTATCTCACAGTTTTCCCTAGAATTGGCTTTCCTTCTTCAACTAGAAAACTTTAAAATATAAATATAAAAATAAAATCCGATTATTAGGGTATTTCCATTTACCTTTAAGAAGTGACACCCATTAGTCATTCAGTAATTTAAAAAATTATTTCAGGATGTCTAACATAATGAACATGCAGGTATAGGGTGATTTTTTATATTTAGAATGCTATTACAGTGCCATGTAGTATTTCATTTCTGTGACAACAAGAATTATCTAGCATAGAGGAAATGGTAAACTATGCCACATGGAAAACAGAACTTAACTTTGCAACAACCATGAGAAAAAGATCTTCAGTTAAATGCCATTTGTAGATAATTTCTATCCAAGTTGTTAACGTTTGAAAAGTTAAACACTGTTTAAAGGTTTTTATGATGATTCTGGGTATTCTTTAGCTTAGCAAAAACAATCAGAAGTAGATGGGTAAATCTGCACCATTAAAAACTTTAAACTTTTAATTTTAGCGTATTGTTTCAGCTTTCTCTCCCATTCAGCCCGTTCAGAGCTGTTAACAGGGAACTAATTGGTTGGCTTGGGTGTTTTCTTTTCACCATTTGGTGGCCAGTCTCTGGTGAAATTCTGAGATGCAAACCAGGCAAACAAATGGGCCAGTGGGCTGGACAGGGATAAGAGACAGTGGGCATGGAGAATCTATTGTTGTTCATTCAATCACTAAATATATTTTAATTGTAGCAGCAGTGCCATAAATAGGCCAGGCACAAGCATTTAATCTGCTGAATTTTAGTCCTGTTTCAGTCTCTGTGCTTCCACCATCCCTACGAATCTGCAATTTTGATTTGATTTTGTTCATTTGATGGTAGAGACTTCCCTCTGGTTATCTGGGCTTTTGGAAGATATATTATTTTGAGTAGTTTAAGAGAAGTTGAGCTTTGGGGAAACAATGTTGTTCTTACTGTAACTTGTATCTTGTTTTTAACTTAGGACAAGACTTGTGTTCCCCATAGGCTTATATTAAACTAAACATCTCTGCCGATCTGTGTTCTCTTGAAGGTGATTCGCAAGGGATGGCTAACCATCAGCAACATTGGCATCATGAAAGGAGGCTCTAAGGGATACTGGTTTGTCCTTACTGCTGAGAGTTTGTCCTGGTACAAAGATGATGAGGTAAGTCACAAAAGTGACAGAATTTTTTAAATTAAAATGCTTCTGTTTCAGATGAATTGATTTTATTGTGATATATAGTTTTGAGATGCTGGTGGTTTTCATTTAGTAAGACTTGGCTTGGGATGTTTGTGTGAAGAAACACTGTTTTTTCCTCATAGATTTTAAATTTTACAGGAGTTCCTTCAAATACCTTTTATTTCTGTGATGTACTGACATGTTTGTTTACCTAAAGGAACGGAGTTAGGGACCTGTAGTTGAAAACTTCCTTCTTTGTGAGAATGGCAAGTTACTGATATAGTGAAAGCTATTTTCATTAAATAATGCTTTGAAAATACTCAAGGTAATAGATCATCATAGAAACAAAGTTAATAGCAGTGATGCAGAGTTAATAAAGCATTTTGAAATTGTTGCTGTGACATCTGTCTCAAATGACAGGCTTTTGAAAATGTCCAAATCACTAGTCTTCAAGTGAGTCCCAGATAATTGTTTATACAAATTTTTTCTTTGAGAATTTGATATCTATGTAAAAGCATGAATTATGATAATTATGGTGTTCTGGTTCACTTTAAATGTTAATAATTTTGGTCCTGTGACTTATTACTCATTTAAATCTGGTATTTAGAAAAGCACACACACATGAAAATCAGTCTTACAGAGCCATTAAAGTGCTATAAAATGATACTGGTAAACTTGGGAGGGCATGGATGGAAATTCAGCAGTGTTTTGGAAATTTTAATAGCTCTGGTCTGAGGTGAGAAGATTTTGGTGCTTACAACGCAGCATGCAAACATTGGTTAAGAATATTCTGTGATGGCAAAACTATTTACAGGTGAGATTGTGTCAGTTGTGTTTGGCTATAAATGGCAAGCATATCAGAGTTAAAAGTCCTTCCACTCTTGGCTTGATAGCTTTTGAAAGCATTACAAGGTATTTTCTCAAATTGTTGGAGGAAAGCTTTGTGTCCTGCCTAGTTCTAAGTGCTTTGTGCACAGTAATGTGTGGAATAAGTATCAGATGACCCGCTGAGGGCCGCTACATTTTCTGCAGTGAAAGTGAAAGTGAAGCCGCTCAGTCGTGTCTGACTCTCTGCGACCCCATGGACTGTAGCATACCAGGCTTCTCTGTCCATGGGATTTTCCAGGCAAGAATACTGGAGTGGGTTGCCATTTCCTTCTCCAGGAGATCTTCCGGACCCAGGAATTGAACCTGGGTCTCCCACATTGTAGGCAGACGCTTTACTGTCTGAGCCACCAGGGAAGTCCAAATTAAAAGGAAATCAAATCCTATAGAAAGATCTAAAGGAAATTTCTACTCAAAAGCTTTATTTCAAATGTTTATGTCATGTATTTCACTAACTTCAGTCAAATGTGACATTGGTCATGAGTCTGAGGATTAGCACAAGTTTCTTTCCTGGGCTGGCTGCTTAGATAACCCTCTTAATTCTGTGGAAGCACCAGACTATAGCTTCTGGAGATCTGAGATGCCTTCCTAGATATAAACATCAGGAAATAGAAAATCTTCTTTTGTGTTCAGTTGTCCTACTAAATCTTCTCTTAGACACAATTTGCTTATAAGCATTTAGGTGATTATTTATGTACATTTGAATACAGATTGGCCTCTGAGTCTCTCTCAGTTATTCCAGGGAAAGCAAAAGACCTTGCTGAAGAAGCAGGATAATTATAACTAGTTTTAGTTTTATTTTTTTCTTTATATACTTATTTACTTTTGGCTGTGTCGGGTCTTAGTTGCCGCTTAATGGTCTTAGTTGGCCCACAGCATGTGGAATCTTAATTCCCCAACTAGGGATCAAACCCACATTCCCTACATTGGAAAGTGAATTCTTAAACACTGGACCACCAGGAAATTCTTAGTTTTAGATTGATTAATGACTCATTTGCTTCCCTCATAGCTCAGTTGGTAAAGAATCTGCCTACAATGCAGGAGACCCTGGTCCAATTCCTGGGTCAAGAAGATCTGCTGGAGAAGGGATAGGCTACCCACTCCAGTGTTCTTGGGCTTCCCTTGTGGCTCAGCTGGTAAAGAATCTGCCTGCAATACAGGAGACCTGGGTTCTATCCCTGGGTTGGGAAGATCCCCTGAAGAAGGGAAAGGCTACCCACTCCCGTATTCTGACCTGGAGAATTCCATAGACTGTATAGTTCATGGGGTCTCAAAGAGTTGGACACAACTGAGCAACTTTCACTAATGACTCACTTAATCCACATTATAATCCTAAGGATAAGTACTGTAATTATCTTCATTTTTCAGGTAAGTAAATGAAGGGAAAAACATAACCTTTTGAAAAGTCATTTCTTTGGGTTCAGTTTTTCTTATGGAAAACACTTGGTGTTGGTGAGAATAACTCACTTACCAAAGTCTCACAACTGCTTGATGACAAAGCAGAAATTTAAATATAAGCTGTCTGGTTCCAGAATTTATGCCTTCAACCACAAATGGAGGCAAGAACCTCCAAGGTGTTGGAGTTTTCCTAGTCAACCTCGTCCCACTGAGGATTTATTAAGATGCATTCCAGGCATGCTGGCATTGAGCTTTCCCTGAGTGCTAGTATCAGGGGCTCTGAAGACTCAGATTAGCCACTACTGTTGGAGTACAGTTTTAGGGGTTTTGTTGTTGTCATTGTTTGGCTATGTGGGTACTGAAACAAGTCAGTTTGAAGGCACATGATGCTCTCTGTAGGGAAGGAAGAGGATTTGAGGGCTTGTTGAGCTCATGGTCACCCCTCAGCCCCTCCTCTCTGCTATAAACTCAGAATAGCTTTTTACAAAATCTCTGCTGCTGAAGCTCTGTCATGAGCACTTGATTACAATAAATAGAAAATACATGTGTGCAGTTAGTAACTGGGTGCCAGAGAACATTTTTATTAAAGGTATATATTAAAGGTGGAAGGTGGTTGTGTGTGTGTGTCTTGAGAGGCAGGGGTGGGTAACAATGATCCTTGAAACAGATTGGGATGATTGAGGTGAAGAAAGTTAAGAAAAGGATTGTTTTCCTAGTTTACAGTATTGAAAAAAGAGAAAATGACAGGCAAGTCTGGTGCCCTATGGAGCTAACTACTAGACTAATAATACAAAATCAGGTATTAAGTGCTCTGAAGAAAATAGGTCAATGAGCTAGAAACTGATGGGAGGAGGAACCTTTAGATTGAGTGTTTGGAAGGAAGTAACACTGCAGCAAAGACTGGAATGATGAACTGTATAGAAGATTGTATTGAAGAGCCCTCCAGGGTGGGAGTGGACAGGAAGCTTAGCGCTAAGATGGAGGAGGAGTAAGACAAAGAAGTAGGAAATAAAATCAGAGGTATCTCATCAGGCCCCACCAGTGATTCAGATTTTATCCAGAGGATAATTGAAGACCATCCATCGGCCTGTGACCTGATTGGATTTCTGCTTCAGAAGGATCACTCTGGCTGCTGGGTTGAGCATGATGTGTGGAATGGAATGTGTATGTGGATGGAGTGGGGTGGGCAGGAAGAGAAGAAGTGAGACTAGCTGGAAGAGTATATCAGTGGTTGAAGCAAGAGAAGATGGTGGCTTGTGCTGGATGGAGAGGAGAGCTCAAGTTCAGGGTTGCAACTTGATGGGCCACATACAGCTATATTGTAGTCAATAGATACTGTTTCTCATTAAAAACTACTCAAAAAAACAGATAGGAAAATTTCCAGATATTAATGCCTGACTCAATACCCCTATATTCAAAGTTTTTGTGTCAGTGGGACAGAGCCTGATTCCCCTGGAGCCATCCTCACTCATTCCCATCTTACTGCCTCTTGGCTACAGTCACCTTGGTTCTCTATTCTGCTCAGTTTCTCTTACTAGCACTTTCTACCACCACAGACCACCTTTGAGCCTGCTGGTGGGACAGAAGGGAGGTGTCAGCACTGTGTCCTTGCTCTTCAGTGTTATTCAATTAATAGTTATTAGCATCTGCTGGGAGATGAGGCTGGAAGAGATGGTATGGGGAAAGGAGGTCAGGAGAAATGTGAGGAGGGTGGGGCTTAGAGGTAGTGATCAGTCTCTGGCCTCTTGAATTTGTTCCCTCAACACCCGTCCTTTAGTAGCAGTTTTAAATGATGCTTAAATTTCATACCAGCCTTGCTGTCATAGCTTAACTATGCTTCTGGATATGGATTAAACATATTTCTGTGGGCAACTTTGAAAACCCCAAATTTAGAATTTTCCTTTGTGAAAATAAGCACGAGTTCTTACTCAACTTTTGGAGTCGGTTTGTTGGTAAGTTGAGTGTTTGTATTTTGTTCCCCTGATATCTCTCACATCAGTACTTACCCATTATGGAAATCCTGTTCCATGGTAGTTTTTCTCTCTCAGTAAAGCAAATGTGACCCTGTAAATAATATTATTAAGTTACATGTTTGTCATTTATTTAATAACTTACATTCAAATTAGCATAGAGAATTATTGTTTGTTTCTATGTTCTTTCATATTTCTGCTTTCTTATGTAATTAGACTGATATGTTTTCATTATGATCTAGTTGGCTGTTGAATAAATAGCATATTATGTCATATAAATAGATATGGTTTTATTTAACTTATGACAGGTTTGTAGTAAATGTAAATGGCTTATGAAGTATTCTTGTGATTAAAGAATAATAGTTCAAACTCTTTACAGGGTAGCATCAATTGAACGAAATAGCCTATAGACAATGGTGTGAATAGGGTGAGATACTAGAGAATGTGAATTTTCTATGATTAACTGCCAGTGTTGGAACAAGTCAAACTTCTCTGAACCTCTGTTTTAGCTTATCAAATGGGGACTATTATTGACCAAATCACCTCAAAAGGAATTTGTACAACTCTAAGAAATCATATGTTAACAAGTGCCTTTATAAACTTTTAGGTATCACATTTATATATTTATTCTTACCATTGCAAGTAATATCACACCTTCCTACAATAATGTAGATGTGAAGATCTGACTCATTTGAAAAGACCCTGATGCTGAGAAAGATTGAGGGCAGGAGGAGAGGGGGATGACAGAGAATGAGATGGTTGAATGGCATCACCAACTCAATGGACATGAGTTTGGGTAGACTCCAGGAGTTGGTGATGGACAGGGAGGCCTGGCATGCTGCGGTTCATGGGTTCACAGAGTCGGACATGACTGAGCAACTGAACTGAACAATAATGTCATTCTTTGACTCACATGCCTTCTAATTTCCAATTTTTTGTCATTTCCTATTGTGAGATAAGATGTATGGGATCTGGAATTTTTCAGCAGATAATGGTATGGTTCAGAGGGTAAGAGGAAATTCAGATTCTATCTCTTCGGTGGGACTTTTCCATACCGCCTCTCTTCCAGTCTGTGAGTTAGAGATGGTGATATCAAACTATGTGATTTCTTATCCAAGATGGCAGAGGCAATAGCATGATAACCCCACATAATAATTTTAAGCTAGAGTTGGTATGATGGTAATAGTAGGTCCCCAACATTTTCCCTGCTTTCTCTCTATCCTTAAAGTAACTAACTACCCTATCCTTAAGTTTTAGATGGATTCATGAACACCTTCAAACATCTGTGGACCGCATGTTTTGAACCATTATTCTATGTTACAGTAATGATATTTGTAATGTTACTAACAGATGATCTTAATAGAAAGGTTTCTAACCTATGTCCCAGGCAATGTTATTTCCACTTGTAATCTTCAGAGAATCTATATAATACAATGTGCTTATGGAAAACATAATTTATCTACTGGATGCTTGACTATACATTCTTTGTGCTGTGCTGTGCTTAGTTGCTCAGTCATGTCTGACTCTTTGTGACCCCATGGACTATAGCCCTTCAGGCTCCTCTGTCCATGGGGACTCTACAGGCAAGAATACTGGAATGGGTTGCCATACCCTTTTCCAGGAAATCATCCCAACCCAGGGATTGAACCCAGGTCTCTTGCATTGCAGGCGGATTCTTTACTGTCTGAGCCACCAGAGAAGCCCAAGAATGCTAGAGTGGGTAGCCTATCCCGTCTCCATTGGTTCTTCCTGCCCTGGGAATCAAACTGGGATCTCCTGCATTGCAGGCAGATTCTTTACCAGCTGAGCTACCAGGGAAGCCCATATTATCCTTTAGCATTATTACAAAAGTGGCCCTGCACACATTTTTAGGGCTATGTAGGCCTCTTCTTGGGTTCATCCTCTCCATGGCATTCTGTCATTGTGTATACCCCAAGTCAAGGAGGATCTGCATATGAGGGTGAGGACAGAGCTTGGATTTGTGGGCTTGCATGTCCTCATACATCCCTTGGGGTCTTGGATGAATCCTACTCAGTTCTTTTGATTTCTATCAAAATAATAACATAAAGATATTTGTAGTACTTATATTTACTAACAGTTAGAAGAAGCAATACAGAAATTCAAACAACCTTAAGTATAACATTAGACAACCCTCTGCGCAGCAGTTTTTAGCCAGTTGACGACACCCTACTTAGCAACTCTAGCCTTGTGCTGGCCCAGCCCCAGGAGAGTACATTGGCCTCTTTCTCCTCCCCTTCCCATCACTCTACTCAGTGCTGTCAGTTTGGATTGCCCCAAACTCAAGGTGTTTCTGTGTTTCCTCATTCTTTTATGTGCATCCGTTCCAGAGTAGTCAAAATGCTCAACCAAGCCAAATGGACTTCCAGTTAACAAGTTGCTCCTTAGTTCTAAAGTAATTGTGGTTGTAAAAAATATCTCTGCTATTCATTCTACTTGCTTAAACTCATGACACCCAGGTTTCCATCTGAATGGTGGTCTGGATGATGATCATCATGATAATGGTTAACATTTATCATTTGTAGTTTACCAGGCACTGAGTCTAGTTAATATTTCATGTACATTCCCCATTTTAAAAATGAAGATTGAGACTCAAAGAGAATGAGTAATTTAGCCAGCTACTACATGTCAGTGCTATGCTCCTAATCACCTGACTGTTTCCCAACAAATATATTCTGAGCACCAGTTATGTACCAGATACTATCCTGGTCACTAAGGATAAAGTGGTTGACAAGTTTCCCACTCTTATAAAGGATGTGTGTGCACGTACTAAATCGCCTAAATTGTGTCTGACTCTTTGTGACACTATGGACTGTGGCCCACCAGGTCCTCTGTCCATGGGATTCTCCAGGCAAGAATACTGTAGTGGGTTGCCATGCCCTTCTCCAGGGAATCTTCCCAACCCCGAGATCGAACCTGCACCTCTTGTGACTCTTGCATTGGCAGACAGGTTCTTTACCACTAGCGCCATCTGGGAAGGCCCTTATGAAGGATACTTCTTGATAAAGAAAACATAATCAAGAACACCTATGAGATTCAGATTGCAAACTATGAATAAAATAAATACAATGATGTGTTTGATTTAAGAAGTATCTGGGATGGGACTTACAGCATGGGGGGGGGGGTGGCGACATTAAACTGAGTGGTCAGAGAAAGTTTGTATTAATGCCTAAGGCAAGATTGAGCCTGATGAATATAAGAAATTGAATTTAGACCACTGTGACTGGAACAGAGAAAAGGACTCTATAAATTTTGATCCTAAGAATGATGACAAGTCTTTGAAGTTTTTAAGCTGGAGAGTCACATAATAAGATTTGAAATTTTTGTAGATCTTTTTAATTGTTTGTAGAGAGTAGAGTGGATGGGGACAAAGCTGGATTGGGGAGTTGTTAGAAAGCTATTGCTGTGATATGGTAAGAGGTAACAGCAGCTTGGGCTAGGTAGTTTGAGGGAAACTGATAGAAATGGATGAATTTGAGGGAATTTTTTTTTAGATGGTAAAATGACAAAAACTCATTACATGTGCTAAGTATTGGTTGATTGCTTAAGTTCCTGCTAGATTGTAAGCTTCCTGACACAAGGAGCCACTATCTTGTACCATGTTCTACCACCAGGAGACGGTACTGATAGGTGATGCCAAGTGAATACTGGTTGAGTGAAGATGCAGTTGAGCAAATAAATAAAACACAGTATAGTTATTCATCATATCTTCATATCTCAAGTGCCTAAACCAAATTATTGAATTATAGGGTAAAATTACCACTAGAGACAGACTGTCTTAAATTTTTCTTAATTTTCATCATTGAAGGTTAATGGATTTTTTTTCTTCTGATCATATAACTTCCTGGAATCAAGATAATTTATGCAGAAAATAAATTTCCCAATGTCATTTTCATACATTATAAATATATTTTGCATGGTTCTTTGGAGGGATTGCCCTTAAAAGGGCAAGGCATTGGAATAAAATAGAAACTATCATTTCAAAGGATTTTGGATTCAGATAGTCTTACATTAATACTTAAAATCAGTTTTGGAAAAAAATGTGATGGCTTTTATTTAAAATATTCCAAAAAAACCCACATTAGAATAGGGTATTCTGATTCAAGGAAAAAGAGTCTTATTTTTCTTGATATCAATAAAAAAAGTGTAAATGGTAGTTAAAATCTAGTTTATGAATAATGATAGTACATAGTCAATATTTTTTTCCATTTAAGTAAGCCAACATGAAGATTAAAATCATAATGGGAATACTCCTAGGGAAGTAGGGTAATTCAGCAGAAGTATTTCCAGTGGAAATGTACCAACCTTACAGTATTGAAGATAATCCAAAATTTGCATTGAAATAAGGACATTCTTTGCACTCTTCAAAAATTACAGGCCTCATTTTTGTGGGTTTATGTGTTTGGATAGCATGATAAGGAGATTATAGAATTCCCTTGTAGGGATATTTACTTAGTATTGTTTTATTATGTAGCTGTAATAGTTGACACATGTAACTTTGGTAATAGGAAACAAAGTGACAGCTATATCCCTGGATGGCAAAAGTTGTGAGACGGAAAAGTTATAGAAATCTTTGGCTCTTTCCATTTGTACTTACACTTTCAAGTTTCTAGCTGTTTCCTGCTAGATCTGTTTGTTCCCTCTGATGAGGTCAGGATTGACCCTGTGAACGCTAGTCACACTCCTTGCTCAGTTGTTCTAGTTAGCCAGAGCTTAGGTATTTTTACTTTAAAAAAATTCTCAATAAATATTAAGATTTAAAACATTTATGTTACTTTAAATTCTTCATGATCACAGTTATATGTGTGCTTTTTCATATACATAAGCTATCTTATATTATGCTTTTTAATGCAGGATTATTTCATATAAACATTTCCAAGTTCTTGCATTATCCAAAGATTTATAATTTTGAAAAATAGATGGTATTATATTCAACAAACCATAATAGTAAATGCTATCTCAAATTTATTAAAAATACTTATAGACTTAAACCCATTCCCTCATAGGTATTATTCGTTGTACTCAGAAGTTTATATTAGAAGAAAAATATTACTCTTTCTATTACTCTTTCTTGGAAGAGTAAAAATTTTAAATGTAACTCATTTAACAGATTTACATATCTATAAATATATACATATATATGAATGTATATGTATATATATGACATTCTTTCAAGCTTAGATAAAAATATGTATATAATACCAATATTTTAACCTCCTGTTCTAAGGGAAAATTATTTGAAACATCATCTTGGAGTGCCTTACTTACTACTGGATGAATGTGCTGGTCTGGCCTCCTTAGCTTTCCCTTGGGAGTGTGGTGGAATGGAAAGATCTCCTTTATGTTCTGACCGAGCTATTGTGTTAGTCAGAGAGCTATCAAGCACTACACTGGCACTGCCTTGCAGGGTCCACATGTGGACTTCTGTCAGATATGTTTGCTACAGGTTATGTAAAGCATTTATAGTTGGGTGATTCTATGCAAATATTCTATAAGACATTTTTATATTGTCTTCCTGTTTATATTTTACATTTTGTGAACTATTGTTTAGGACTTTATTTACTAATCAGGGGACTCTTCTTTAAGGTAAAAACTTTCATTGCACGATGTGTTTTGCAGTTGCACATTTTAGCAGATTACATATTTCCTTAGACCAGATTATAAATGCAAGAATTTAGTTTTAATCATATTTTAATATATTAGTTTTACCCAGTCACTGTTTTTATTGTTGTTATTTTTAAGAAACTATGGTGTCAGGTTGGTAAAATATCACATAATAATAGAAGTTTTGAACCTGGTGGTTTTTAGCCTTATGACTAAATCTTTCATTTTAAAAATGAAATATCTGAATAAAAATAGTTTGATGTAGTCCAAAATATACACTTGAAATGTTTAGATTTAAGAAAACCCCCCAAATTTGGTAATCTTGTGCAACATTTTTTAAAGCTTGACCAGTATCTTTCTAAGAAAGAGGAAAATTACTTCTAAATACTGAAGTTAAAACATTTTAGTGAATCCAATCAAAGTTGACAAAATTTCTAAGTTTACCCATCTCCCTGCTTTTTACCCTTGAATGTTTGAAATATTCATATAAACAGGCTGACCCTGATCATTTCAATCCAGTTCACAAGGTGTAAACTGAAGTTTTGATATTTCCTCAAAAAATATGGCAGAATATACGCTGCATATCCTTTAATGCCTTTCTTTTTTCTTTTTGAAAATAATTGAATTGCCTCAACATTTCAAGAGTTTGTAGGTTTACAGTGAATGGGAGCATGTATTCCAAGTGAATAAATGTTCATTGGCCCCTTAAATACCACCTTAAGGAATGTAGTTCCTTCTTAATTAAACAATGACAGTAATAAACTTACGTACATCGTGACACTTGGAAATATCAGAGCTTTAATTTCAGCTTTCTATATATCAAAAGAAGCAATTATTCTAATACATTTGAAAATTATGTTGGAAGTAAATACTCTTTTCACTGTGTTTTACCCAGACCCACGCTGGCAGAGTTTGTTAACTCAAAATACATGATTCCTGGAATATTATCTCGTCACTCTTTTTCCTTTCTCCCTCTCTTTCTCTTGAAAAGTCATGATGTTTAGTTTAGTTCCAAAACTAAACTTAGTTTTGGGAGTAGAATTATTAGAATTACTTATTCTTTGTCAAGCATCAGGCTGAAGTTATATTCATTTAGGGGATGCTGCAAAGCTGTGTACAATCAATGTCAAGGGTAGTAATTTACTGACAACAATTAGGAAAAGAGAACTATAGAAAGCACAGTAATATTTTCAGAAATGGGTTTTATTATATTTCATAAGCACCACTCACTTTACTTTTGGTGGGTTTCAATATTTGAATAATAATAATAATACATACGAGTTAAGAAACCAACAAATTAAAACTCCAGGCCCCCGCGTCCCTCATTTTGGTTGTAGCTCTTGGTGTAGATGCTATGGTGTGAGGGCTGCTTTCTTTCAATGGCTGGTTGTCATTCAGGCTGGGTTGTCATGTGACTGCCTGTCTGTGCCTGCTGTACAGGTGAGCGGATGTTCTGCACAGCAAGTGTAGACAGGCAGACACATGACAACTCCGTCCAGCCAGGCCCTTGGTTCCTTCGGGTTTCCTTTGCTCATGGGCAGATACAATCAGTCTGTTTTCCAGATTTGGTGATTTTGGAAGGTCAGGGGAAAGGGAGAAAAACACACAATAGAATTAAACATTAAAACATTATGGAGCTAAAAACAAGTTAGACTTTTGACTTTATTCAGAAAGTACACTGATACATTTGTTCCAAATGTGCTAACATGGATAATTGACATAACAGAAAACTCACAGACATTTTCAGGAAAAAACAACAACAAAAAAGACTAAACACACGGTTTATTCTTAAATCCAATTCATATTACTACTGGCCCACATGCAGTCAGAGTTCAGAGTAATTGAACCAGATGTTTTTCCTCTTCACGAAAACTCTGCATATTTTAAAACTGAGGTTAAAGATAAAGACTGTGTTTATACATGTTTCTGGTAATGGATAAGTACCATAACCTTGCCCATGAAAAAGAAGCTTGTCATTTACATGGAAATGGAAGCCATATTCATAATAATTAATGACCCTAAAGTATTTGACAGTTCAACCAGCGCACTTTGGTATCTGATGCTTTGACAGTGGGGTTTTCACAAGGGAATGTACTTTCATCAATATTTTATTAAGCAACAAATTTATTTAAATTTCTCATATTCTTTTTAATGCAAAGTTTTAGAGTATGGATGTGAAAACCAAATAAAAAGCAATTGTGAGCTTAAGTTCTCCTCCTCTTAATTAACTACAGGGCTGTGCCATGAATCAAGGGGGTATAATCTAAAAGGTTGTTGTTCATAGTGATGCTCACAGTGTGTTTTGGACATGTTAGTGCAGTGCTGTTACAAAATAGTACCTTAAGCATGGAGAAGGAAACTTGATTTCATATCCAAAAAGGAAAATCAGACCCTTTAAAAATTTTCCTTAAAATTCATATAAGAAAGAGTTAATAGTGATAAACATACAGTTAGGAAATTTAATTCTGGTGACTTGAGAATAATTCTAGTGGTTATTTTAATATAAATGATCAATTCACATCCTTAGAGATATTTAACAAATTCCTCTGCTCTTTAAAAAATAAAATATCTAGATAGTCAAAATTCCAATAAACAGAATTTCTTAAAGAGCAAAATGAAACCTTATTGTCCAAGGAGTGTGTACTTAGGGAATTTTTTCCAAAGAATTTTAAGGAAGCAAATAGTTTGTTATTTTCCTTTAATTGTAAAATTCTGCGAAAATAGAGAAGAGAAAGTTTATGGAGAACAAATTAGATTTTAGAGACTGAAAAAATGACACTATTCTACACATCTAAATTTTTATGCAATGACTAGATATGGTACAGTTTTAACAAAAAGTTGGTAAGTGCAACTTTCTATTTATTTAATTTCAAAAAATAAATATCAGATTCTGTTTCTGGTCATCACTTCTGAGTAGAAGACTTATTATTTTTTCTTGACAGAATCAAAACCATCACTAAACTTGGCTGCTACTTAGATAATTACAAGGCCAGAGTATGCAAAAACAAATACCTTAAGGAATTATTTTGTTACTGTTGCTGCCTTCAGTGCAACAGAAAATATTTATGGAGTGATTCACTAACAAAGAGCATATTGGTGGAAATTTAAAATTACTGTAATTCTGTATAGCTTTCCCTCTCTCTCCCATAAATAATTTGATCCAGTTAACTCTGCTCAATTAAAGGAATGATGCATGCAACCTGAAAAAATAGAAAGAAATATTTGTGAGTTTATATTATCCTTTAATATGAAGCAATTCTATTAAAACAAGATATCCCAATATCTTTGTGTCTGAAAAACCATAACTGTTTTGCAGGGGGAAAAAATCTTGCTAAAAAATGATTTTATTCTACTTATAAGCCTTTTGGACAATTTATATTTCTAAAAAATTTTAAAAGCATAATTTTAGTAAGCATGTGGCATATGCACACTTTTTCGTTATATTGAACCTGCCCCTAAGCTTTTTTAAAAGATGGAAGGCTAAAAACATATTGCAGACTTTTTTCTGTCTTCTAAACTGTTCAGTGACTATTAATTCATTATCACTCAAAATAGGTAAAATATAAAAGAGCTATTTATATTTTATTATACCTTCTATTTTATATATGGTCATATACTGTTTTTTGGTCTTTTATTTATGACCTTAAGAAAGAAATGCAAAAAATGAATCCTATTCTAAGTCTTTTACAGCAAAATTCAACCAAAGCAACTCCAGGAAACTGGTTGTCACAAAAAGTCAGGAAATTCAAAACTAAGATTTAATTATTTTCCTTAATTTACTTTATTACCTCTATTTATTAAAACTGATAAAAATTCTTAATGAGAGCACTTCAAACAATTGACATATATTTCTATCTACATAATTTGTAGCACACCAAGGTGAAAAAAGTAGAAGAAAGCAAATAAGAAAGTTTCAATCTTTATGCAGGAATTTCCTGTCTTTTCTTAGGTTAAAGCCTGACTTCTAGTTATTTTAAGTTGGTATTTATGAGTGATGATCTCTTAGTTATTATTTAGACATTGAGATGGGTGAGATAGTCTCCGTAGAGAGAGGAAAGTGGGTTGTTTTTAAAAAACAAATCTCTCGTACAGTAATCAAAAGCTTTGACTTCTCTTTAGTAAGGGTGGATGCTGGTGGGTAAGTGAACATTTTTGCATTACCAAATTGTATTTCCTTTTTATGTCCTGTAACAGTTTTAAGACTTCAACCAGAAAAAAAGGGGGTTGAGGAAGAAGATTCCTTCATTAGGAGTTTTGTGCCAGAACTCTTTCCCACAAAGTGAAAAACTTGGGTGGTCTGTAGGGTGAGAGGTGGGGGTAGATAGTATATTTTGGTTTTTAAAAAATATAAACACAGTATCTTGGCAGAAAGCTCAAATGCCAAGCAGGAAGGACATTAAACCTATTGACAACTGCAAGAAAGTGATCAGTGTGAAATTTTGTCCCATTATAACTAAATTTTCTTTGATTTTGAGATCTATGGCTTAAAAAAAAAATAGTGGGAGTTGAAAATGTAAATAAACTGTTTTATATTGATTCTTTTCAATTAAGAAGTGATGTTGTTGAAGCTAAGGCTCTGAATTTCCTTTTCTTAGATAGCGGAAAAAATTCTCATTTTAACTCAGTAACTAGTCTAACTTATCAATCACCATGTGCTAAAATGCAAAATAACTACTAAGTTTCTAAGAAGTATAGTTTGGACAGGCCTTGCAAACAATTTTATCTTTCTGAAGATGTACAATATTTTATTTTAATACTTACACTTACCATTATTTCCAGGGGTAGTTTTAGTAGAGGATGTTCATTGTTGGTTAGTTTCCTCTGGAATAGATGCCTTGATTCCTAAAATATTTGTATATTTCCTTACAAAGTAATATCAAAATAAAGTTAAACATTATCCTAATTGCCCTGGAAATAGATAAGGTTATTTTACCATACATATGTTTATACATGTTGGTATATATACCAGCGCATAAACTACCATCTTTCCTTTAGTTGGCAGTGGTTTATACAGTGAGCTTTTACTTTGGATTTTTAATTTAATCCATACAATTTAAAAATACGTATCATTCCTTCCCGTTTGTTAAAAGCTTGCATCAAAAATAGGCTGCCCGAACTCCACCGAGCACATTCAGGGGTTCCTTGTCTATGCTTTTTGCAAATTAATAATGTTTCTGCTTCTGTGCTTAGGCCAAGGACACCATCGGGTCTCTCTGTCTCCAGACTAAAAGTCACCCTGAGGGAAAAAATAGGTGAGGAACCAGTGGTGATTTGTTTCTTTAAAGCAAAAATGCCACTTAATATGAAAAAAGACATTTAAATTAAACATACGTGAAATGAAAGCAAGTTAGGAAATTCAATTATTCTATGGAGTAAAAACACAAGACAAAAAACCCTCAAATTTGAAAATTCTTAAATATTGCCAAAGTACTTTATCTTCTTTGGTAACTATATCGAATAGTAAAAGTGTGTTTCTTGAAAGAATAAACTCCTGTAAAGCTACCTAATAGATTTTTTTTTGTTTTCCTATGTTAAAAACAAAAACAAAACAAAAAAAAACTGCAGATTTAAAAAATCTTACTTGTTCTGTTAGAAATAATTAATATGGAAGCCTCCAAGATACAATAGGAAAAAAAAAAAAAAGGATGACTACTGAATCATTTAAATGGAAGAAATAGCTGTAATAAATCCTTGCTTTTTATGTTTTAGCTAAAAACCATGAATAAAAGAGAAAACTTTTCTACCAGTTTTGGAATGATCAAAGTGGTAACTTTTAAAATAAATTCTTTCAACAAAATATAACTAGGGGGAACCTTTGGTAATCAAATGTTTTGCCAGAGAACTTGTGACAATGTTTGAATTGTTGCAAAATGTATGATTTGGAAAAGGATTTGTTAAGGAATCACTATAAAATGACAGAATTTAGAGGAGGACAAAAGAGGGTACATTCACACAAAAGCCTAAAGAACAGATGTTTTCATTATATGGAATTGTTTGGGGATAGATATAAATAGGGGTTAAGGCAGTAACGTTTTTTCCAGAACGTTCTTTAAGGGACCCATCTCTAAAGTTCAGCATGGATCGTATTGCACGTATTGCAATCCAGACTTTCTCCATTATTCTCTCTATTGGGATTACATTCAGCTTGAGGGTTTTCCTCCCTCCCACCTTCCTCCCCCTCTCCCACCCTCCTTCACCCCCAGGACAGCTGGAAACTGACCAAAGAAAACTTTGCTTTCGTTTACAAATTCCTTTTTTATCAGTGGGTTTCTAGACAAAGTACCTTATCATTTTAAGTGCTCAGAGAAATAGAAGCACTGTAAAATATAGCCAGGAGGGCTCAGCTGACCAGCAGTTATCAACCATTCTTAGATTTTTAAAAAATGTAATACAGAGATATATATTGGAATATCTGAATATAGAGGTTTTTATTCTCCAATTTATTTGGTTGCTGACTCAATAAGTTCTGGGTTGGTGCTCTTTTCTGGACCAGTCCTATCTGCATTGTCTGGTAGGCAAAAATTCTTGGCAGCCTCTCCTTTTATTGTTAGATAATATTATTCCTGATATTTATATTATATAAAATTTAAGAAAAGCACTCTTCGAATAGCATTTTAAAAATAGCAAGTATTCTTTACTTTGGGACAAAATGGATTCAGTCCTGGGATGCTAAATGTTATACTTCAGCTCTCATTCAAATACGTTTTAAGTCTCTGGATTATCAATTTCAACAATTCAAAACCAGCCTCATTAAATTATTCTTAAGTGTTTGGCGTCTTTTCATATTTCATTTTGAAGTGGGAAAACCTTTAAATTTAAGAAAATACTTAAACTCTTCCAAAATTGAACAACATCTAGTAAATCGCAGTGTACCACACATCGTTGCTGTTTTAAAACTAAACGCAGACCTGTCTGTCACAATCCCGCCTCGGTTTCTCTCCCATGTGAAAGCAAATTGTTGGCTCCCCACCTGGGCTCTCCTGGTCACAGCCCAGGTGAGCAGTCAAGAAGGCCTTACCCACAGGTCTTCCCTCGAGCAGTCCTTTCTCGGCAGTGTCCCCGAGGGCTTCCTGGCCCCTACTGTGCAAAACCTGTGAAGAAAAACACTGGATATGAGATTCGAAAAAGGAGCAAACAAATGTCTTCCTCCTTGGAAACAGCCACTTTTGTCCCCAGCTGTCCATGGCGTTGCTCTCCCTTGCCCAGTCTAACCAATGTGCAGACTACTGTACAACGGCATTGTCCTGAACAGGTAGTCTGAACACTGGGGCGACGGAGCAGGATCTCCAGAAGCTTCCAACTATGCACTTAAAAATCCTCTCCCGGTCTTGGGGAAAAGCCTCCCTTCCTGCACCAGGGGTTGCCTTCGGCTTCCCCCCCTGAATTCTGCTGCCCCGACTGAGACTCAAGGGCTGTGATTTCCAGTCTTGACGTGGCACATTTGCTGCAGACTGGGGAACTGGCAATGAATTTAGGACCAGGAAAAGGGGGAGGGCTGGGCTGGAGAGTCCATATATGGGATGATGTCACCCTGGGGAGGTTTGGGTATGCGCTGTGCCGCTGGAGAGACCGCTGGAATCGCCTGCTCTCAGACATGGGTCTGTGCATAAAATGGTACCAGATGTTTTAGTGTAATGTTAAGCAGTCATTTCATCTTCAGGCCAGATTTTTTTCCTCAACTGGGCAGGAAGTGGGCCCCAGTATGGAAAAGCTGTAAAAAAAAAAAAAAAAAAAGAGTCGAGATGTACAGTTCTGCTGTGGCCAACTGAAAGTGAGTTAGTGTAGAAGTACAAATTTGCTGTCCGATCCAGGCTAGAAAAGTAATTTGAAGATAGAGGGTAGATAAAAAAGTAAACAGTAAGTTGAACACTGGAAGCCAGGGCTCATTTGGAAACCTTTTTGAGCTTTCCTGTGGTACTTTATTTTCTGGTATTTCACTCGTCAGAAAGGGCAGATAAGTTCATTTTTTTTTTTTTTTTCCCTCTCTCTCTCTCTTTCCCTCCTCCTCCTCCTGTCTGTTGGATCTGTCAGCGGCTTGCAGGCTGATCTAGACTTGAACAGTAATTATAGCAACTTCCTGAAAGTGAAGCCCCCATGAAAAGTCTGGAGAAATGTTCTTTGTCATGGCCTCTCCATGAGTAATTAGTTCCACATGTGGCCTTCCTCAGCGATTTTGGCTGGCTCTCCGAACGCTGTGCTATAGCTTGACCTAAAGAAACTTAAACGTTTTCATTTCAAGCCTCCACTATGAAATAACAACTCCGATCTCCTAACAAATTACCTCTGGTAGATCCATGCTATTAGGTACAGCACTGTTTTTTTCACTGGTAATTCCTGGTTCTGTGTTAGTATTTTTGTTTTGTTTTAATGGTATTCTACTGCTTAGTTTTATCGCTGGTTAATTAAATCTGTTCAAATTTGCCAAGTACCGCTTGACCAAAGGTTATAACGTATCAGCCTGCTGGCATCTACTTTTCTTCCCTTGGTGATGTTTTCAATTATATATTCTGTTGAATATTCTGATTGTCCAGTTCTCTGACTTCCCGTCCATAGTATTCTGATTGAAGTTTGAGTTGCCTCAAACAAGAGCTTGATTAATAGCCCTTCCAGAGATCAAAATGTGAGAAAATTTCTAGATAGCTTCCAAATTTGAGTGGCTAAACTAAGAAACTTAGAATTCTTTCAAGAAATACAGCCAACGAAATTCATTTCTACTGACTGTCCGCAGTACTTTTTAGAAGCAGAAAAATCTCTCTCTTTAAAATATGTTGGATTGAATATTTCAGAAGACTTCAAGTGAGAATTCTCTCAAAGCATTTTCTTGTTGTTAAATGTCTTCTCTTGAATTAACATACCATTAAAGGGTTCAAAAGTTATTACAAGCCCTGCTCACCTAAGGAGGGAGATTAAATAAGATTAAAATAGAATTATCTAGCAGTTTAGGATGGAACTAAGATACTAGCATTAGGTGCATCATTCATAGAGAGATTTAAATCATCAGTGGAAATTTGGAGGGATTACTTCCTATCATTGTACTTCTGCTCCCATGCTTATGTTTTCAGGGCTTATTCCATAGTGATTGAGCAAGCCCAGTGTGCCTCAACTTCTTTTTCCCCTGTCATTACTTCACAGTATTACATAGTGCTAGAAATATGCAAGTGTGACTGTGCTGTGCTTAGTTGCTCAGTTTGTATCCAACTCTTTGCGACCCCATGGACTGTAGCCCACCAGGCTCCTCTGTCCATGGGATTTTCCTGGCAAGAATACTGGAGTGGGTTGCCATGCCCTCCTCCAGGGATCTTCCCAACCCAGGGATCAAACCCAAGTCTCCCGCGAATTCTTAACCGTCTGAGCCACCATGCGAAGCCCAAAGTAATAGTCTCATTACATGTGGAGATGTCTCATTACATCTGTCTTTTTTGAGTATGTATATGTTTACTCGCAAATCATCATAGAGGAGCCATGAGCCAGAGGGATAATAGTCAGTCAGGAATCTAGCACTCCAGCTATGGGCTTGTTGCTGTCGCAAACAGTGAAAGCCTTTCCTCTGCCCTCTATTGAACATTTTTATTGATGAAACATGCCTTGGGAATTTTTGTAAGGCTGATGAAAGGTGATTCCAATTAATCTGCTCCATGATTTCATCTTAGTTCACACATCTATGCTTTTTCAAATATAAGAGATATCTGTTTCTCAAATAGGGTTTTTTTTAATGACATTTTATTTAAGGAACTCACTTTTATACTTATTTTTACTGCTTTTGAAGCATTTTAAGTGATTTTATACAAAAAGAACTAGACAGGTTATGTTCCACTTAGCATATATGCCCATCTCATTGGGCCTCCGAGTGAGAAAAACTTTCTTCCAAATAGTTCAACAAATATTTACTCTTGCACGTCGGACACGACTGAGCGACTGAACTGAACAGAACTGAACTCATGTGCTAGTCACAATGCCAGGGACTGGAATTAAGATGAAAAAGATATGAATCCTGCCCTCAAAGAGCTCACACTTACTTCTAACATTAGGAATGCTAATTTGTGACCAAGTTCAATTGGAAGAAGTCTGCCATGCCTTTATGGAAAGCCCTTGGCATTCACTTAGAAATGACCTGAGGACTTTTCTTAAAGTTATAAATTAAATATCTAAATTGTGATGGGCTCTAAAAAACAAAGTTAAACGTGATAAAGGCACTTGCCTTTGAGTACTATTGTTATTTAACTCAGTTATTTCAAAAGGTATTGACCAAAGTGATAGTTTGAATCAATGGATGGTTTTGGGTGACTACAGATTTTGCTCTTTTTGAAAATGTCATGAAAAGGAAGCACTGTTTCAGTTGGTTATCATTCCCAAGCCTAGCAAATTTTTATAATTTTAGAAATTCTCAAACTAAAACCAGGACTGAGTCTTGTTTCTATATATTTATAAAGGAACATTTATAAAGTGTTATTAGTATTTACAGTTAGAATAGTCTGCGACATCTAGGTATGCACCCTTCAGATAGCATTTATATAGCTTTAATTTTGTTGGTTGCAAGATTAGTACAGGGGCATTATGAAAGTTCAAATAATAGAAAGTATGTAAGGAAAAAGTTAATAATCTTTCCCTCCAACCCCTACCCTCTCTGCTTTTTCAAATTAATGGTAACAGTTTAATGTGAACCTTTTTACCACCTTCTGAATGGTTATTTTATAGCCTCTTTATAGATGACAAAATTGTTTCATATACAGTCTATCCATTTCTTATAATAACTTTATGGGGTAAATATTATGATTCCCATTTTATTGGTGGTGAAATTGAGGCTCAAAGAGGTTAAGCATATTACTTCATGTAATTACAGTAAGTGGCAGAACTCAACTTTTTTCTGACTCAAAGGCTGTGCTGAGAAGCATATTGTTAGCCCACATAGATAAATTTTTCCCTTATTGGATTTGAATAGCACTTTACATTTCCTGTTAATAATTTATCAGTTATCTGCTGTCTTCTTTTAGCTTTGTACTAAAATATTATTATTTCACACTTTGATTTTTTTCCCCAAGTAGAATATATTAATTGAATTTAGAAATGGTGTCTGTACTCTCCTTAACTAACCTGAAGTAGGCCAGTCAGTAAATTATCAAAAATTAGTAAAAGTTACATAGTATGTATGTGATTTCCAATCAAACTTTTATCATGATAATAATTCAAGAATTAAAGGTATACTATTTTTTATCTTAAATGGAAAATATGGTGTAATTTTTAAATGTATGTGTATTGCAGTTATGTATCAGGTTGCACTGTTCTTTTAGAAATAATTGTGAACCTTGGACCAGCCATATTTCCTTACTTATTTTTGGCCTTCTAATCTTCTGGAAGCATCCTGTGTAGCTATCAGTCATACAATCTTGTGTGAAAAGCAGGATCTAACCAAGATGTAGCTTTTCCTCTCTTGTTGTTGTCTCCTTCCCAGTTTGTATTTGAGATAAAATCTAGTTGACCTCAGTTCATTGCAAATTAGGGAAGATAACCCCACTTAGTTTGGCTTTATGTTGTATGGATTAGCACTTTTTTCCCTTTTTTTATTGGAGGCAATGCTGTCTTCTGGTCACCAGCATTTCCTATTTTTGTCAGGACCTGAAAGAGCTGGGAGATTTGTTGTAGCAAAGCTTTCCCTTTTTCTCTCCTTCTCTGACTATCAAACAAATGGCTGCCTTCAGATCACTGCAGTAAAGTGCCTTCTTAGCCAGAGATGTAACATCAGAGGCTATAAAAAGAGGAGAAATAGTCCAGAAGAGTGAACAGATTTTCTTTCAACAACTGAAAAAGAAGTTAAATTAGAACACCTGTAAATCATAAGCTTAGTGCAACTGATTTTACAGTCTTCACAAAGCTTGCAAAACGCAAAGATTGTGAGAGAGTTGATTTTAAAACGTACATTTACTAATGCATGTTTTGTTTTGCCCGTCTCTAGAATTTCCATTGCTGAGTCTGTTTATTTAGAAATCAGCCCCTAACCAAAATCAGTAAATATTTTATGAGCACTCTTTCCTCAAATCAATTGAGAAAGATAATGTTACGTCTTTGAGTTTTACTAACCACTGGCGTGCACAGCAGCCATTTCTGTATTTAAGAAACATAATACATCCGGCAGACCAACCTTACTAACTCTGGCTCTTTGAAAATCAGTCGCATGAAGGTAAATATATGATTTATGACTCCAGTAAAATTTGAAGCAGTGTCTTGAAATCTTTAGGGGGAGGTTAAAAAAAAAGGATTGGAAAATTAATGCTGGCCTTTTGAGGCAGATTTTAAGTGAGAGCGTACTAGGAATGCAGTCTGCTGCCTGCTTCAACCCTCAAAAGCTGATGAGCATCATCTGAATGCTATGTACTATGAACTCTCATTGAATTCCATGTTACAATCAGACTTTAAAATGAGTATTGGCTCTCTTGGACAAGAGAAATATGGTGTCCTCAGGTCACTGACAATTTTAGAATATTGACTCCTGATGTCTTTTGACATCACCAGTAGTTTATTTCCTTAGTACGACTCAGAAACAAGCATGCATGGTATCAAAAAGGGGAAAATAAATCTGTGTGTGCATCACATAGAGGCTCAGAAAGCATATTTTTCAGGGGTAGAAAAAGTATGCTTTTTGTGGTTGGGAGTGCAAGTGAAGCATACTGGCTCCAAGGAAATACGTGTGTGAAGAGAGCTTTCTGCTTATTCCAGAATACCTGCAATGATGCAGTATATCGTTCTAGAAGCTCCAAATCTTTGTGATGATAGGCATACCTGCATAATACATGGCACAGTATCTTTATTATAGGATGTAAAATCTTTTGGTATATTCAGAAGGGAAATACAAATTATATGAATTGCTAAAAGGGTTAAATCCAACATAAATCTATTTAGTTAAGAATATTAAGGTTACCTTAACTGGCTTCCCAATTCTGTTCATTCTCCAGAGAATTTATTTAAGGGATATATGACAGCATATTAAAATACTTCGTTTCATGAGAAGAGAAGAGAATTTACTTTCATAGACACACAAAAGCACTTGGTGTATAAATTAGTTCATGTTGAAAAGTTATTTCCATGTTGTAAATGAATATGAATCATATATCTTTATAAAATCACTTATTTGCATATTAAGGGAAAATTGCTTCAATATGCCATGCAGAATCAGATTATGTAACTTGACACTCAGAACTACAATGTAAATGTTGTATAAAAAGGGAAGTGTACTGTTTTCCATTTTTAAAGGTTTGTTTTGTTTCTTTTTAATACTTTTTTTTGAGACTGATTTTAGACCATGATTTTACGCCCTCCATGCTAGTTTTTCACATGTGATATATTTAATCCAACAACCTTCAAAGGTAGGATTTCTCCAAGGTTGCAGTTGAAGCAGAAGCCCCAAGAGACAGTAAAAAATAAGAGTTTTGGAACTAGAGGCTGTGGGTTTGAATCCTAACTTCACAGTTTACTATTTGGAGACCTTGGCAATTGTTTAACTGTAGTATTATGAGCTCTCATTTCCTCATCTGTAAAATAGGGTTTCTCTGAGGATTAAAAGGGGTAATGTGAGAGAAAAGCTTGGATCAGGGCTTGGCCCAGACAAAGGCCTCCTGAAGATTAGATGCTGCTGTGAGGGCACAACCAGGCCTCCATCTTGAATTCAGTTGTTGTTTAGTCGCTCAGTTGTGTCCGACTCTGTGACCCCTTGGACTGTAGCCCGCCAGGTTCCTCTGACCATGGGATTTCCCAGGCAAGAATCCTGGAGAGGGTTGCCATTTCCTTCTCCAGGGGATCTTCCTGATCCACGGATTGAACCCATGTCTCCTGCATTGGCATGTGGATTCTTCACCACTCAGCCACCAAGGAAGCCCTTTGATTCAGGTACTGACCCTCTATTCAAAACCTGGTCCTGTGACTCCAAAGTGCAAGCCACACCAAGTACTGTTCAGGAAGAAAGTGCTCTTTTCCTCAGGTATTTATAATCTCATTGGGTAAATAAATCATCTGTGTGTAAAACAGGTAAAAATAGAAGAAAATACTTGATTCTGAAAGGAAGACAACAGGATTTTTAAAAACACACTGTAGTGGGAGGGGATCCTTAAGACAACCTTTTGGAGAATCTCTTGGAAAAGTCAGTAATGACCTTCCTCTCTTTTATCTGCTTTTATTACAGTTTGCATGTATATATTAAAACACATGTGTATAAATGTGCAAGCATGTGTAAATGCATGTATGTGTGTGTATATATTTATACACTTTGTAAATATTTATATGATTTATAAATATTTTTGTATATCTATATCTCTATATACTTTTAAACTAAACCAGATTTCTGTATGAGAATTACCAACTTCAAAATCAATTCTTTTCCCTTTTTAAAAGCTAAAGCATGTGAATGTTTTGTGTAATCTTAGATGTTAGTTTTCGTGCGTGCACATTTCATTATTTTTTTGAAAACTCTGCCTACCAGAGCTTTTATAACACCAGTTAAAGGTTAATAAGTGAAAATCAGGTAGGAAATGCCTTTGTCATTTTGCAAATGTACTGTTTTAAGGGGATTGATTTCTCTGCAGATGGAGCTATAGCTGATTACATTTAAAAACTGCACACACACTTTCTGTATGATTGGTTTGGTTTGGGAAGTTTATGCCCAACCTTCTGCCTTGTAGCAAAATGTTTTCCTCTAGTGCAGTGGAACTTTGTTTCTGTTTCACCTTAGTCTTTTCAAGGAAGAACTAGTCTTGAATTTTATTGGCCAGGATGGATTATGATTCCTTTTGAAATATTGGCTTGCTTTGTTGGGGAACTAGTTTGTTTTCTTTAAGGGATCTAGACCCCACTGAAAATGTTTGGGGGTGGCCTGAGGTGCTGTCTGGCCCAGCGTGTGCATCAGTTCTCTAGAGCCCAGGCTTAGAGTTCACTTTGCATTTTCAGGGCCTCATGAAATTATTACTGAGAAGCTCATCAAAGAACTAAAAGAACTTAAAGTTCTTTTTCCCCAAGTTTTATAACAGAGAAAACAAGAACCAGAATAAGCTGTATAAGAGAAATCTTTTGATTTTTCTAAAAGTAACTGCCTCTGCCAGTAGTGAAGCCAGTGTAAAGATAACTTACTTACCTCACTTTTTTTTAATGATTCCAGTCCCTGAAATTTTCAGTACTGCATTTCAAGTGATTAGTTTTTGTAAAGTTGAGCCCCTCATTTTTTTTTTTTTAACCATTAAAAAGAACAAGAAAGTCAATGGGAGTTTATTTTCCAGCAAGTTTTGTCTAGCCTATTTTTTAAGTCAATTTCAGTTACACCTCTGCCTTCAGACCATAAAATAATTGCTGTTAGTCTCCCATTAATGCTCATAATGGGTTAGGTTGAATCCAATTTGTTAATGTCCATTCTTACTCCATTTTATTATTTTTTAATTTTATTTTGCTTTGACAATACTTTGTATATTCAGACTCGTTTAGTTCCCTGCCACTTCTGTTGCATTCCTATATTGTATCATTTTCAGTGCATTTGTCTGTTGTATATATATGCAGGGTTTCCTGAATGTATCAACTGCCCCAGTTTTTGACTTTTTTCTTTTTGGTTACTCGGCTCAGCTTGCGGGGTCTTAGTTCAAGACCAGGGATCAAATCCATGTCCCCTACAGTAGAAGCAATTCCCCACTTATACCTGTGGGGAATTAAAAATAAATGAATTTAATTAAAAATTCCCACATTGTATATTTCCTTCATATTCAGTATAGGAGAGTTTTAGTGAGTTTTGGGGATACTGATGGAAACTGTTTGGTAAGACCCTGGTAAAGACTGTTATTTGTAAGATTATTTCCATAATACCTAATATTCCAAATTCCCTTTGCTTACCTACATCAGTAGAAGTTTCAAGTTAACCTTTGTAGTGAAACCACTAAAGCCAGCTTGCTCCATACCTACAGCAGATGTTTGGTGATTTAGTATTTGTACAGAGTAAAAAAAAAATAATTGTATTTGATTTCAAATTTTCATCTTTCCTGTACAAATTCCACTTCTTTGAAGTTAAATGAAACCTTTGCTTTCTTGGATACACCTGAGGTATAAGAAAAGAGCACCAGAATTGATTGATTCTAGTTCAGCTCTGCCATTTTCTCATTTGTGAAATGAGAGTGGTTGGGATGAGATGGTTGGGAGAAGGTCTGATTTAGATGATAATTTTAAACTAAATTGGGATGTTTTTGAAGACATTCTTCAACAATTCATAGAGCAACGATTTGGAGAATTGTGACAGCATTGCCTTGGGGCCAGGGGTTACAGTGCTGTAGCAAATACCATTTCTACCCTTGTTAACTTTTGTGGTGTTGCTGAATGTTTAAAGAAAGGAAGATCTGAAAATATTAATTAAACTAGTCTACTGTGTCAGAACGCAGTGGAATGTACTATTGTACCATATTATATCTCTACCAAAGTGATCAAAAGTCATTCAGGAGAACAGGCTTATTAATTTTGTTCCTTTCTTCTCCTTTTTCCTACTGTTCTGTCTTCCCCCTCTGTGTCTCTTCTGAGACTTTCTGTAGCTCTCTCCTCTCCTCTCCAGCCCCAGTTCTTCCTGTTTTTTTCTTCAGGAAACAAAGTTGGAATTGAGCTACCAGTGAAAATATATATTAGATGGTTTAATGAGATTTTGTTTTTTCTCCTTGAATTTTCAATCAGATTAATTTATCCTGTGTATGCATTGCTTTAAAAAAAAAAAAGGCTCCAAATCTAAATTAAATTCTTTTTATACCTCCTGTGCCCTTTAAAATAGTCCTCCACAGAAGCAGTGACTTTGGAATCTTTTTCTAATATTAGATATCTTTAGAAACAAGAAGAGAAAACAGTGGAGTTTTAGATTGATCACACTGTTTTACTTTTTTTTTTTTGTGGCAACACCACACGGTTTATGGGATCTCAGTTCCCTGACCAGGGACTGAACCTGGGACACGGCAGTGAAAGCTCTGAGTCCTAATCATTAGACTACCAGGGAATCCCCCATACCATTTTGCTTTAAATTGGCTTTCTCAGTTCCAGAGACTATTGCACATCAGATTTTTCCTGATAACTTTATAGACCATTTCATTCACTCACCCATTGTTGTTTTGCTCTGCTGTTACTTCTCAAGGTGTTGCTTGACTTGTTCTGGTGTTTATGTTTCATCTTTTTTGCTTGATTATAAACTTCTTGAAGGCAGGGGGCCACACCTATAGTTGCTGTATATGCTGCACAATGGCTTTCTGAATGTAATCAGGTTAATAAAGACATATTGATCAGTCTGAGATTTTCCTGAATGTGAAGAGTCAAAGGAGGTTCCTTCTTAAGTAGAAATCAAGACCATTCCAAATCACCTTACTAGATTACATTTTTAACTTCTGTATTTACCTTTACAAAGACTGTCAATGTAAGCTGCAATGTAGAATGCTATAATGCACAGGCCATTTGTAATGCATTTGAGACTGTACTTAGAACGTGCCACAAATGCTACAGATGCCATCTTACTTAAAAATCACTCATGGAAGAATATTTTAGATGAATGTCTGCTGGGAAATGACTGCCTGGAGAAATGTGGAAACCACATGAAATTCACTACGTAAAGAAATCTGGTTTCCATTTCTGCACCGAATTTTGTGCTATCAGAAAGAAGATAAGCAAGCTGTTTAAAACTAAAGTGAATGGCAAAGGGATTAAAATTTTAAATCCCATATGTAAATGTATTCTGGAATTTGTGAAATTTAATCCCGTCACATAGAATCCTTTAAGAAGGGAGAAAATATGTTGAGTCTTCTAGTCTTAGATATCTCAGTGGAATGGATGAGTAATTTTGCTTCCTGTTGATGAGTAGTAATACTCTAGCATTTGTCTCATTGAAATTAAAACAAAAGCCTCATTCTGGTTTTTGGTAAGCAAACATGCTTTTGAGAGTGCAAAAGGAAAGAAAACAGAAAAACCCTCTTTTTTACTTAGTTTTAGATCACCCTTTCTAGGGATGGGAGAATTTTACTGTGGTGTTTTACTTAGCTATGTAAAACTCGATATGAGTAGGTATTTGGCTGGACTAGATGGGAATAGGAGGGTTGAATTGCTTCAATGTTCAGAAAAAATATTCTGGAGGTTTTTTTTTTTTTTTTTTTTTTTTTAGTTTTCTATTTAGTAGCCCTTATACAGTTAAAATGTATTATAAAGTTAGCATTTAAGGAAGAATAAACATGATTAAGATAAAATAGTCTGTGAATAATTAAAATGTAAAGACCAATCATTCAAGTTGTTATTTCTGTTTAATAAATATGACCAGATTGTACACACCTATGTTTAGTAGTAACATACCTGCATTTCTGAATTCAGTGGGCCTTGAAAAAAAACACCAGATCAAGATTACAAAATTAAGTTATTGTATACTTAAGTAGATTAAAACTTTTGCTTCCACAACTTAATTTCCCACTTTATGTTGGAAAGGGAGGCTCAGTTGTTTGAGGCTGATTTTATATACTGTTATTTAACATGGTGTTTTTTGGATTTTATTTTGTTTTGCTTTTTACTATTTTAACTTGCAATCTGAAAACTTTTAGCTGGCTATGCTTAATATCTAATACATAATTTGTTAGCCTACATTTATAGCCAAGGTGTCTTGTGTCCTTTGAAAGTGCCATTTTTTTAGATACGATGTAAAAATAAACTTCCAGTCACTCCATTCACTTATTTTCTCATTCATTCATTTATTCCATAAACATTTATCAGACTCCTACCATATTACAGACACTGTGCTGGAGATGGAAAGATAAATACAAAACTCATGCCTTCCAGGAATTTGAAATGACTTAAAGGCCAGACACAGTTGTTAAGAAGAAAGAATGATTTCAACCTTTTGGATAAATATGTATTTACAAAAATGTTCAGGTTTATCTAACAACATGCTGTTATCTGTTTAAACACTGCAGAATGAGGGTTGTTTTTTGTTCTTGTTGTTCTGGAATAAGCAGTAGAATAGTGGCTGAGTGTACAGACTGTGGAGCTAGACAGTCATATCTGGAGCTTGTTGTATATCCAGCTCTACCACTTACTTCGCTGTGCTGTTGGGAATATTTACTTGTCATTTTTGTTATTTGTTGTGATCCACACAGTCAAAGGCTTTAGTATAGTCAATAAAGCAGAAGTAGATGTTTTTTTGGAATTCTCTTGCTTTTTCTATGATCTAACAGATGTTCGCAATTTGATCTCTGATTTCTCTGCCTTTTCTAAATCCAGTTTGTACATCTGTAAGTTCTCAGTTCACATACTGTTTAAGCCTAGCTTGAAGGATTTTGAGCATTACCTTGATAGCATGTGAAGTGAGTGCAGTTGTGCGGTAGTTTGAACATTCTTGGTATTGCCCGTCTTTGGGATTGGAGTGAAAACTGAACTTTTCCAGTCCTGTGGCCACTGCTGAGTTTTCCAAATTTGTTGGAAGCACTTTCACAGCATCATCTTTTAGGATTTGAAATAGCTCAGCTGGAATTCCATCACCTCCACTAGCTTTGTTCATGAGTGATGCTTCGTAAGGCTCACTTGACTTCACACTCCAGTATGTCTTGCTCTGAGTGATCACCCATCGTGGTTATACAGGTCATGAAGATCTTTTTTGTATAGTTCTTCTATACAAAGTGGCAAGTGGTATTCTTGCCACTTCTTAATATCTTCTGCTTCTGTTAGATCCATATGGTTTCTGTCCTTTATTGTGCCTATATTTGCATGAAATATTCCCTTAGTATCTCTAATTTTTTTTCAAGAGAACCTAGTCTTTCCCATTCTATTGTTTTCCTCTTTTTTTTTTTTTTTTTCCATTATTCATTTAGGAAGGCCTTCTTATCTTTCCTTGCTATTCTTTGGAACTCTGCATTCAGATGGGTGTATCTTTCCTTTTTTTCTTTTGCCTTTCACTTCTCTTCTTTTCTCAGCCATTTGTAAAGCCTCCTCCGACAACCATTTGGCCTTTTTGCATTTTTTTTCCCTTGGGGATAGTTTTAATCACTACCTCCTGTACTTTGTTACCAACCTTCATCCATAGTTCTTCAGGTACTCTATCAGATCTAATCCCTTGAATCTATTTGTCACTTCCACTGTATAATTGTAAGGGATTTGATTTAGGTCATACCCGAATGGCCTCGTGGTTTTCCCTACTTTCTTCAATTTAAGTCTGAATTTGGAATAAGGAGTTCGTGATCTGAGCCACAGTCAGCTCCTGGTCTTGTTTTTGCTGACTATATAGAGCTTCTCCATCTTTGGCTACAAAGGGTATCAGTCTGATTTTGGTATTGACCATCTGGTGATGTCCATACGTAGAATCATCTATTGTGTTATTGGAAGAGGGTGTTTGCTATGACCAGTGCATTCTATTGGCAAAGCTCTTTTAGCTTTTGCTCTGCTTTGTTTTGTACTCCAAAGCCAAACTTGCCTGTTATACCAGGTATCTCTTGACTTTCCACTTTTGCCTTTCTGTCCCCTCACCTGCCTCCTGAGAAACCTGTATGCAGGTCAAGAAACAACAGTTAGAACCAGACATGGAACAAAAGACTGGTTCCAAATTGGGAAAGGAGTATGTCAAGGCTGTATGTTGTCACTCTGCTTATTTAACTTATTTGCAGAGTACATCATGCAAAATGCCAAGCTGGATGAAGCACCAGCTGGAATAAACATTGCTGGGAGAAATATCAATAAATTCAGATATGCAGATGACACCACCTTAATGGCAGAAGCAAAGAGGAATGAAAGAGCCTCTTGATGAAGGTGAAAGAGGAAAGTGGAAAAGCTAGCTTAAAACTCAACATTCAGAAAACTAAGATCATGGCATCTGGTTCCATCACTTCATGGAAAATAGATGGAGAATCAATGGAAACAGTGACAAACTTTATCTTTTTGGGCTCCAAAATCACCTCGGACAATGACTGCAGCCATGAAATTAAAAGACGCGTGCTCCTTGGAAGAAAAGCTATGACAAACACAGCATATAAAAAAGCAAAATCATTATGTTGCCAGCAAAGGTTCATATAGTCAAAGGTATGGTTTTTCTAGTAGTCATGTACGGATGTGAGAGGTGGACAATAAAAAAGGCTGAGCACCGAAGAATTGATACTTATAAACTGTGCTACTGGAGAAGACTCTTGAGAGTGCCTTGGACTGCAAAGAGATGAAACCAGTAATTCTAAAGGAAATCAGTCCTGAATATTCATTGGAAGGACTGATGCTGAAGCTGAAGTTCCAATACTTTGGCCACCCGAGTGGAAGAACCGATTCATTGGAAAAGACCCTGAAGCTTGGAAAGAATAAATGCAGGAGAAGAAGGGAACAACAGAGGATCATATGGTTGGATGGCATCACTGACTCAATGGACATGAATTTTAGCAAACTCCAGGAGATAGTGAAAGACAGGGAAGCCTGGTTTGTCGCAGTCCATAGGTCACAAAGAGTTTGACACTGCTGAGTTACTGAACAACACCTTGTGATTTGGGGATAAAATCTCTCTGCATATTGCCTGGTGTTTATTAGGCACTTTAATACATGTTAGCTTCAGGGGTGATTCTCAAAGTATTTAACAAGCAGTATAGTAGGGGCACCAAACACTTAGAACTGCTCTTGGCTATAAAACCTGATATGACCAGACCAGTGTATATGGTCCAGATCAGCCCAGTTAGCCTCTATTGTTATTATTGTTTCTACTTACTTCTGAACTAGGCTTGATGCTTCACCCTTATCTCATTCTGTGGATCGTGACCTGGGAGCAGGCTCTGTGGAACTCACAGTCCTGGAGTTTCTAGGTGCCTGCAAGTCATATTTTTAAAATCTTTTTAAGTAACTGGACTTAGTAGAGACTTATTTTTGTATTCCAGAAAATTCAGGATGCTTTTCTTAGCTAATAATTTCTAGAAAGACACAAGAGCCAAGCCTTGAAGTCTCTATTTCTTTCCCCTAATGTTGATTGGTAATTGTAATAATGTATGTTTTATTCTTTTGGGGTTTTTTTTCTTCTTTTTCCACTTCTTTCCATTCCTCCTTTCCTCTTCCTCATGTCCTTCCTCTCCTCCCCCTCCTTCTTATTATAATAAAAAAATAATGTCTAAAGCTAGTTACCTTGCATTCTGTTTTAGAAAGAGATGTATACCATAAGTAAGTCTACTCTTTGCAGTAATTGATCAATAGTTTGTGATAAGGGTAGAATGGTTATAAAAGCATTTGGGGAAAATTAAAAGACACATGAGGTGCAAATGACTTTGTTTGTAGTCTAGTTCAGATCTGTCATTTTTTCATTTGTCAAAGGAGAGGTGGTTGGGAGAAGGTCTGACTTAGATGATAATGACAAAATAAATTGGGATATGTGTGAAGATGTTCTTCAACAATTTATACAGCACCTATTGGGAAAACTATAGTTGTAATTTCAACTGAGACTTACTAGTTGCTTTGTTGTTGTTATTTAGTCATTAAGTTGTGCTGAAGCCTGCTAGGCTTCTCTGTCCATAGGATTCTCCAGGCAAGAATACTGGAGTGGGTTGCCATTTCCTCCTCCAGGGCATCTTCCCAACCCAGGAATTGAACTTGGATCTCCTGCATTGGCAAGCAGATTCTTTACCACTGAGCCACTGGGAAGCACTACTAGTTGCTTGTGTGCTAAGTCGCTTCAGTTGTGTCCAACTTTTTGTGACCTTATGCACTGTAGCCCACCAGGCTCCTCTGTCCATGGGGGTTTTCCAGGCAAGAATACTGGAGTAGGTTGCCATGCCCTCCTCCAGGGGATCATCCAGACTCAGGAATTGTAACTGTGTCTCTTATGTCTACTACGCTGGTCGGTGAGTTCTTTGCCACTAGTGCCACCATTGCTTGACTGCAGTTAATTCACTTGATCTCTCTGTTTCATTTTCTCCATCTATTAAATTGAGATGATGATAATAGAACCTTTTTCATTGGATGATGTGAGGATTAAACAAGACAATATTTGTCAGGCACTTAGAACATAAATTTCAATATAGTCATTTAATTTATTATGCTTATCAAGCATTTAGGATAGAGCTAGCATTCAGTAATTTTGCTTAATTTATTCAGCAGCTATTTAGAGTACTTACTTTGTGCCAGATACTTTTCTAGGCACTGGAGACACAACAGACAAAAATCCCTGCCCTACTGACTATCCAGAGCAATGGGGGGTAAAAAAAAAGTTAAAGCAGAAATGGGGAGCAGAGAATCTAGGAAATGCATTGCAGTATAGGTTAGGAAACAACGCTGGAGGAACTATGTGCAAGTGGTGAGGGTGTGAACACAGACTGTTGGGGAAAGAGCCTTTAAGGTGGAGGGAAGAGCATGTCTGAAGGTCAGTGAGCCTGGAAGAGAATGAGAGAAAAGATAGAAGGAGGTGAAGTTGATCTTAGAGACCTGTTTAAGATCTGAGTGATATAATGACTGGCATAAAGAAGAGGAATCAGGAACATACCAGAGGAATCTTGGAGGGGAAGGTAGGCCTTGACAATGAATAAACTATAAGGAAGTGCATGAAAAAAGGAGAAAATTCCTGTTAAAGGAAAGAACAAGAACATAAACTAGGGTGCAGACAGTGGAGGAGGTAGGCTTGGATTATATCCAAGATAGCCCTTGTGAATAGAAGGTATGCTTTGGGGTAAGGAGAGACACAAGATTGAATAAATAGAATGGTATTGGGTGATGGAGCATGATGGAGCATGATGGAGCACCCTGAAAGCTAAACATTGGATTTTTAGTTTCTGATGATTAAAAAAAATATTTCTAGTCAAAGAAGCAAATCACTGATAAAATCTTAAAACCCAAATTTAAAATTCATGTGTATACTACACTCATAAAGTTTGGTGAACTTTGTTTTTAGAGGCAAAAAATATACAATTAAAATAATAGTTTTGACATATAATATCAAAAATTGTTATTTAAAAAAAATATACTCTATTAAATAAAAGATTCCCTAACACTCTTCAATGTCAGTGACAGTTGAACACATCATGGCTTGATAAACTGGATATTACTTTAGATCTGAAAGTCATAGTCCTTTGTATGTATGTATCTTGGTGTTCTACTGGTTCTCTTCTTTATGCCCACGATCAAGCTTTAAATAAGAGTGTTGTTTTGCTGGCTAATGTGTCTACCTGATTTCATACTTGTGAATAATGGTACAAATGAGAGAAGCACATGAGTAAAGTCATTTAAATGGTCACATACTTCCTTTGGAGAAGTATCTTGCAATTTGAGACTCATTGGCACTATTAATTAATTTCTTTTAGCTTCCTATTCAATGCCGAGTTATGCTAAAAGGTGGTAAGATAAATAAAAAGGGCATTTCTAGATGGGAAAGAACAAACACCACATTAAGTTCATCAGACTTTCAGATGTCCTCATTGGCTCATGTACTCATGTATTTTTCCATGTAATCTTTTTAGAAAAACAGTTTTTATTTGAGAGTAAGATTCCATCATCAAATAACCTTACAATAAGTTCATCTTACAGAATGAATTACGGTCCAAGACCACCATGGTGAATACTTCCTGACTCACAAAGAACTAAACTTGTATTTCACATATACTGGTCTTCCTTACAAATTTAGCATTGTGTATAAACATGGTACTTGATCTTCCAAAAGTGAATTAGATTCAATTCTAAGCTGATTTTCCTGAAATGCATTTTAAGAAATAGATGATGTGCTTACCAGTTGTGTGATACAGCATAGAATATTGAGAGTTTTGATTCTGTTCCTGAATTCACTGTGATCCTATGGCAAGGAATTTGGCAGTGTGTGTGCTCATTAATGAGTTAATGAGTGTCCTGAGTGTCTGAGAAATAAATGCAAAATATCAGCTAATACCCTTCATAGATTTTCACTGAGGGACTCTACACATGTATCAATCTGGTACTCACTGTAAAACATGAATTGTTTCAAAAAATCATGACAATTACTGTATTAGGTCAGCAGGATCCATTAACTTTGGTTGGGGGACTGAATTATTTGCTCTTTTCATCAGTGATTTTGATGACAGAGCTCAGAATAAGTTCATTAGTTTTGGATAACACTCAGGCAGTGATGCTAACCTCTTGTATGATCTAAATACAAAGTGGCACTTGCTATTCAAACAATGAATAAAAGGTGGAATGCAGATGAGGAAAAACAATGACACAGGGCTAATGAGAGGAACCAAGACCTCTTTGTTGCCATGGCCCATTTCTTAGCTTCAGCATTACAAAACTCTTGTTAAGAATTTTTAAGAAGTTTACCACAACATTATAATGAAATGATTGGGTTGGCTAAAAAAGTTCGTTTGGATTTTTCTATTACATTTTATGGGAAAAAATCCAAATAAAACTTTTTGGTCAACTCAATAATAGGGATGTGAACTGAATCAATAAGAGTATTTGTTAGAATGGAAATATATCAAGAATGATATTTCCCTGCTACTTGGCATTGGTCATATTTATGTGATATATCCCATTTAATGCCCATATTCTACGAGAGGTATGAAAAATTTGAGCAAAGTACCATAGATGAGCAACTAAAGTGATTCAGGGTTGGAATCTGGCAAGATGGAGTGGGGGTCCAGGGGTGTAAGTTTAAGAAAGAAGGTGTTATTTTGACTGGGGAAGAAGCTGAAAATTGACTTAAGCAGCTTAAAATTGACTTAACTGCCTTTAATAAATTAGATTTCAGTGTAAGAAGGATGTTCACCCACATTTCATCTTCCAAGGGAAAGTAAACAAAATAAATTAGTGTAAATTGCTACCAGAGACTTAGATTGAACAAAAGAAAGAACTCCATGGAATTGACTGCTGTTAAATTCTAGGAGGTACTACCGTGATGTTACGGATTTTCTCTCTGTGATTATCTTTTACAATGAAATTTATCCATCTTGCTTTTCTGATTGCAAACTCTGTTTCCTTAAAACATGATTCTCTAAGGCAGTGTTTTAGCTGAAGTGTATTTGCAAAGGAATTGAAAAATTATTTCTGTCTCCATTGTTTTGTTCAATTTCTTGCTGTTCATGTGCTGCTGCTTAGTCGCTTCAGTCATGACGATTCTGTGGGACCCCGTGGGCTACAGCCTGCCGGGCTCCTCTGTCCTTGGGATTCTCTAGGCAAGAGTACTGGGGCACGTTGCCCCATGGATCCTCCATGGATCTTCCCAACCCAGGGATCGAACCCAGGTCTACTGCATTGCAGGCAGATTCTTTATGGCTCAGCTGTTCATGTAGGCATGGACTTATGTTTGTAAATATTTTTATAGTGGTAGGAAACAGCAGTATATACCATTATTGTCACTAAAAAACAATACGTAGTAGCTTGCCTAAACTCTGCTTCTAATTATTTATATGGAATTTTATGTAAAGAAAATACTTCAAACTTAGTATAATATAATGACCTATCTATTGTTGCCTGATTGTCAGCTTTCAGATTTCCCTAAGAGAATCCATGATTTGTAAATTCAAAAAATATGACTTGGGGTCACATAATAGACATAAGGGCTGCTTTCCAATTTATTTGGCAATAAATTCTCACCTTCTGATTACTGTTAGGTAGCTTAATATAAGATGTTATAGTAACAATTAGTCAGAAACACAAGCAAACATGCCAAACATAAAAATGATGGTTTCTAATGTATTTCTTTTGCTTAAAAATACTCCAGTCAGGAGTGAGAAAGATACTTTTTAAAAAATGTGCTCCTGCTTAGTTGCTTCAGTCGTGTCTGACTCTTTGTGACCCTATGGACTGTATGTAGTCCGCCAGGGTCCTCTGTCCATGGGATTCCCCAGGCAAGAATACTGGAGTGCGTTGCCATGGCCTCCTCCAGGGGATCTTTCTGATCCAGGATTGAACCCACATCTCCTGCATTTCCTGCATTGCAGGCAGATTCTTTACTACTGAGCCACTGAGGAATCCCTTTTATAAAAAAATACTTTTGTATATTTTTTGAATTTTGAACTATATAAATAACTTGCTCATTTAAAATGTTACCTTATAATATTAAAAAATTTTTTAAATACTTCAGTATTTAAAAAAAAATACTGGTTCCCCCAAATAATTTATTTTAACCTATAAATTTTGCATTAGAGTATTACTCTTTTCATTGTTTTCAGGGCTTCAAGTAAGGTGGCCTGAATAATAGATGCAGAGGATGTTTTGAGAATGAATACCTGTCGAATCTTTTAAATATTACTCTGGTAGAGAAGCATGTATCTTTCTTAAGGCACTTAACATAAGCAAGTATCTGGTATGATTCTGCTTCTTCATGTAAACAGATATCCTTGAGACTTTATATTGAATTAACCATTTTTTCAAATATGAAAAGAAAATATAGTTAGAAACAGTTGAATAGTAGCTCTACTTTCTCTTATGATAAAGGGACAGGAAGAGAACTAGCATTCTTTATTCTTTTCTTTCTTTCTTTCTTTCTTTTTTTTTTTTTTTTTTTGAGACCTGAGATAATAAAATACAAGCTAAAGCAACAGGCAGTGTTCAGGGCTGTGTTCAGCTTAGGGTGCTATCACTTGGTATTATGACTAGAGGACCAGAAATACCTAGATCCTCTGGAGGCCGCAGCAACCACTCCCCTTGTGGTTTCTACAGCAAGAATGGCAAGAAAAGCAAAATAGCCCCTCATTATTTCTGGGGATTTGGCCCCAAACCCCAGCGCAAAGAACTCTGGCCAGATGGGCCAGACCACCTATCTGCAGCAGCCACTTCTCCTGATGTGGTGAAGCCTAGTAGCTTCAGACCAAGGGAAGCCTCTTCCTAAAGTCCATACTGCATTTTTGCCTCTTCTCACTCTCCAATTCCATGTAAGAAAGAATCAAGGGAGAGTGATGTGTTTGTGCCTGGGGGAAGTGAACCTTGGCCCTAAAGATCCCAGCTACCAGGGAGGATTTAAACTAGAGGGAGAGCCAGGAACCTGTGTGCTGCTGAGATCTCTGTTCACCCTTCAGCAAAGGTAGCTCAGTCTATCAAACTACAGCAACTCCTCCTCCTGGGGTGGTTGAGGGGCAAATGGTGTGTGAGGAAGGTGGTGGGGAGGGTGGTCTTAAAGGGCATGTTCTCCAAAGGGCAACAGGCTTGGGGACGCTGATGGTGGTGAAAAGTAAATGAGCCACACTGCTGCTTTTGTTTCAAAGTCCAAGGCACACATCCCTCATGTGCACATGTAACTCTTTGTCCTGAGGCTGAAGACTTGGCGCAAATGCAACCTTGTCATTTCAATCAAGTTTACAACTAGGCTCATGATCCCGTTTCAGCGATTGGCTGTTTTCAGTCTGTCCAATGAAGCAATCTTGGTAAGTCTGGTTACATGTAGGTATGTGTTAAAGACCCAACTGGTCTTTAACCAGATTAATCTTTCAAAAATACAGCTTTATTGGGTGAAGGGTGGACGGGAACTTTCTGTACTGTTTTCCCAGCTCTTAGGTAAGTCTAAAATTATCTCAAAATTAAAAAAAAAAAAGTTTTTAAAAAGTAGAAAACGAAAGGCCAAGACAATAAATGTATTTCAGGGGGAAAAAAGGTGAAAATATATGTCCTTAAGGGAATAAAGATAATCCTACATGTTTAATATACCCCCCACCCCCACTGCAAAATAGCTTTTATGTTGCCACACTGCTCAGAAACTTCTAGTGACTTCCTACAGTTTATAGAATGCAATTCAAATACTTCAGGCTTGGAATTCAAATCTCTCAACTTACGCCCCAATCTACCTTCCCTGGTAAAATAAGTTCCTATCACCTACCCTGCTCTAAATTTCTAGCCAAACTGGTCTTCTCACTGACCATGGGGATTTCCCTTTAGGATGCCCTCTATCCTTCTATCTCATGAAATCTACAGCAACCCTGAAAGACACTTAAATTCTCATTTCTTCCAGGAAACCTTCCCTAAACATCCTCAGACCCAATGTAATAATTTTTTCTTCTGTACTTTTGAAGTGAACTGTGCTTTTATACCTTTAGTGCTCCTATTTATTAAAACTCTTTATTTTATTTTTAGTTGGAGGATAATTGCTTTAAAATGTTGTATTGGTTTCTGCTGTACAACATGAATCAGCCATAAAAGTACACGTATCCCCTCCCTCTTGAACTTTTATCAGTGACCTTTTATGTGCCACGTACTATGTTGAGTGCTGGGAATATGAAGCAAAATTTTAAAATAATTTTTAAGGAAGCCTTTCTTATTTCCCCATGGCCAGCTTAGTCACAGGGGTCTCTCTTTCGGACGCCACTGCATCTTGCCTTTACTACTATCTTACTTAGAGGCACCATGCAATGTTATTTGTTAGATGGTGTGTCTGTCTCCTTCTCTAGACTGCAAGTACTTCAGGGACAGGCATCCAGCCTTTTTTCCAGTGTGTCTCTCACACTCAGAATAGTGCGTGTAGCAGTGCTCAGTGTATGTGCACTGAGTGAGACAGCTGCAAAGAAATTACAAGCTTGAAGGTTGTGGTTAATCGTTGGGATAATTATGACTGAGGCCCTCACTTAAATAGGTCTTTAGCTTTTAAGCAAGCCTCTGAGAATCACATTCTCATGATTTTTTTATCCTTTTTTCAATTAGTGTATAATTTTAGTCATGATATATATCATTATTAACCTATGCCCTATGACCTAGAATTAATATATGTCGTGATATGGATACATCAGTCAGCATAAAGGTCACTTTACAAATCTACAGATATATAGACTTTTGAATTATGAGAATGTGTCCTACATTCTCAGAATATAGTGTGTCCTGTATGTGTCCTATAGAGATTATTACTATAATAATCTCTAGTAACAGGTATCAAGTCAGTATTAGAGCTGAATCCCTTGAAGGCAAGAAATCCAATTTGGATTTTAATCCATCTTTGTGTCCTAATATCTAGCACAGTCTATGTGCCTAGAACAGAATGTGTGCTTACTAAATATTTGTAGAATTAATAATTTGAATGATTACAGTTCTTCTCTCTACCCACATCATTTTTTCACAAGCCATTTCAATTTCTTTTGGTTTTAACAGAGCTGCTAAAAATGGAACTTACTGACTTGAATCTCCTTCTACTCCCCCTACTTTTGTCCTCTAAAATCCTGAAGTGACTTGAAGTGAGAGCTCTGAGAATGAAAAGGGTGAAAAAGACTTTTCATCCAGAAATTCATTTTCAGATCTATATGAGTTGTCAAAGTCTTGAGTTTTTAATTGCATTTTGAATTGAAAATTTCTCATTACTTACTAACAAAGAAAACCTCCTGATTCTTTTACGTAATTGAGGCCCTCACTTATTTCTAGGAATAAATAGACATGCAGTTTAGAAGAATTTATCAAAATCAATGTACTGAAAATTTAAATCCAGCTAGTTATTTAGCTTTTATTGCTCTAAAAGATCTCAAAAGAAGCTGGAGTTGAGAGACTCTAAGTTTTAAAACTTGTCTCAATAACTCATATGACCACAGTAAGATGTTTTTAAGTGCCGTTTCCTACAAAGTGGAGATTAATTCCTGATGCTATGAGGGTTTGAGTTCTCTAGATAAAAGACTACAAAGGAAAGAAGGAACATACCATCTCCGGGAATAATTATAGTCGTTAGATTTCATGGATGTTATACTCTTCTCCTGAACATAAGTACAGCTTTGCTCTATTTCTGTATTAAAAAAATTTTTTTTTTCTTATGGTTTTAACCTCCTATATGTTATAATTCACTCTGCAGTATCTGGCAGTGAGTGCTCGGTGAATACTTATTAAATACATGAATGTCTTTTCTGATTGTTAGTTGTTCAAATAGGTCTCCCTATCATTTTCCCCCAGTTTTTTTCTTTAAAGGTTAACTATACTGCAAAGGAAAAAATAAGGGAGCACACTTTCTGTTTCCTCATGATGGTCCATAGCAGCTTCCTGTATGTGTTAACACAGGATAGAAGGAACCTTGCAGATTTTTAACAAAAGGTTCAGTGGTCATGGCAGGATGGGTGCTTTAAACAGGGCTGAGTATACAATTGTTCTATTATCAAGACAATTGCCTGATTGAGAAGAGCTCTCTGGAAGAACTCCAAGTATGTGTCTGGATTACCACAGGGTGCTGGAGTGATTAGAATTGCTCATGAGCAACCAGTGCCCTGGCTGGTCTTCACAAAGCAATTGAAGTATGTGGGATCCCGGAGAGACATGACTTAGTTGAAAGTGTTCTCTTCCTGTTCTAGCCTTCTTTGCTTCATTAGAAGTATTAAATGCATAGCAGATCTCTGCACAGGAAGCCCTAATGCAGACTTTACGTTTGTAAGGTGTCCCCAACCAACTCCGTATTGGATGGGCCACTCCCACAAGTCTTACTGCTTGTAGAGACCTCCATTGATGACCACTTGTAGACATTTAAAAATCAGGTTCATTTATCAAGTTCTACAAGCCAAATTGCAATAAATGCAGGTGGATGAATCCACAATAAGGGGTTTATGCTACTGCTCCAAGAGATGCAATTTGGCATATATTTTCGGATGAATATGGTTCTTTTATGCTTGAATTTCAAGTCTAGTGGCTCAGATGTTTATAAGAGACTAATAAAAAGTCAGGGATGGTGAAACTAGAAGTGGTCTTTGCCTCTTTTTCTTTTAAATGATTATTCCCATAGTTCAGGTTTCACCTAACTGACAAAGTTTTACCAAAATATGTCTCACTCGGTTGTCACCATGCAACTTCTGTTGTAAGACAGAAGTTCCCTGTTTCTGCACTTTATCTGGGGTGAAATTCTGTATCAAGTGGTATTTCCCTCACTCCCAATACTTTTAAGAGAAAGAGCCTCTTTCAATTCTCCATCAACCTGAGTGGACTGAGGTTAGGCACTCCCAGCATTGAATGGGTCAAACACCCCTTTATTTGGCCCTTGGGCCCTTGGTTACTCAAATCCTATCTTCCTAGCTACATTTCCCTGACTGCTGTTTCTCAGGAGAAAAATACTCCCTGTGTAATTTTCAGGAAATCATGGAGAATCATATAATCTTTTCATTCTCTCACCTGAGCTTAAATCTCAGGGAAAACAACTTTTTGCCTAAGGCTATTTAGTTTTCAAGTGGTTTAACTATTGTCACTATAGTGACTTTTTTGGCTTGTAAACTTTCTAAATGACTGCTGCTGCTACTGCTAAGTCACTTCAGTCATGTCCGACTCTGTGCGACCCCATAGACGGCAGCCCACCAGGCTCCCCTGTCCCTGGGATTCTCCAGGCAAGAACACTGGAGTGGGTTGCCATTTCCTTCTCCAATGCATGAAAGTGAAAAGTGAAAGTGAAGTCGCTCAGTCGTGTCCGACTCTTAGCGACCCCATGGACTGCAGCCTTCCAGGCTCCTCCCTCCATGGGATTTTCCAGGCAAGAGTACTGGAGTGGGGTGCCATTGAAGCCTTGTCCAAGCTGTTCTTTAAAATAGCCTAGTTAACTTGAGTCTTGAAGATAGAAAGTTGAGATTAAGAAACTTTAGAAAGGTCTGACATGACTTGAGAGAAAACTTCACGTAGAAGTCTGACTTTGCAGAAAAAGTGTGTTTGTAACTATGGACATTATTCCATTTGCTAACTGGGTGCCATTGGGCTAGTTGTTATTTAATATGAACATCAATTTCTATAACTGTGAAATTACTTGCTGTGATATTTAAGTAAAATACCTATACTTTTTTTTATCCTTTTAAAGAAATTTGACTGAAAGTTTTTATAGCATCAAAGAACTGAGAGCAAAACCCAGTAATATGTTGTTTTGTAGTATGAGAAGAAAAATCTCTTGCAACTCTGTTTATAAACTTAGTTGCCTTTTTTTCTAAGTATGTTTAGGAAGCAGGTTTGGAAGGAGCTAGAAGTCCAGGACTGCAAAGCAAATTAGCTTCTACAGAAATGTTTTCAGAGGGGAAGAATTAGGCAGTAGAAGAATTTTGCATGAAGAGAAACTAGAGAGCTTTTTGGTTTTGTTTTATTTATGTTTAAGTTCATGTAAATTAAGCATTTGATATATGTTAAATGCATTATTTTTTATGTCTTCGTAATAACTGTCTCAAGAGGAGATACCGTTAATATTCTTACTTGATAGATGAGGAAACAGACTTGGGAAGTCAGGTACCTTGCTTCATGTCTCACAGCTAGTAAAACAGCAAAGCTGCTGTTTGAACACAGGTGTGTTGGACTTGAGCTTTTAACAGCTAATGGAGGAGGGTAGAGGTGAGTAGGGCTGACTCTGGAGCTAGACTGACGCTTACTAACTGTGAGACCTGGGGCCTTAATCTCTCTGCAGGTCCTGTTTCATGTCTATAATGTGAATAAGTTAATATATGTAAACTTATAACACAGCACCTGGAATATAAGGACATCATTGTTAATTGATGGTGTCATTGTTATTATGTTATCGTTGTTGTTTAGTTGCTAAGTCTTGTCTGACTGTTTTTGCAACCCCATGAACTGTAGCCCGCCCGGCTTCTCTGTCCATGAGATTTCCCAGGCAAGAATACTGGAGTGGATTGCCATTTCCTTTTCCAGGGGATCTTCCCGACCTAGGGATTGAACCTGTGTCTCCCACATTGCAGGCGGATTCTTTTCCTCTGAGACACCAGAAAGCCCAGCAGTGTTATTGTAGCTATTTTCACATTGGGGTGATTTATTTAGAATTCATTAATAAAACATCGTAATGTTCTTGTTTGACTTGGTTTTCTTGCAGAAAGAGCTAGGGGACATTTGAATCTGGCCACCTACCCTCACGTGAATGAATTCTGAGAGTCCACATTTGAAGAAAGCTGGTGCATTATACCTTTTTGTAACAAATAATCAAGAAGGAAAATTGAATTTCTGACTTACTAGGGATCATGTCAGCTCTGTCTTCATTTTATGCTAAACTAAAACTAGAAAAAGGTATAACAGGTGATATTTCTACACTGTTGGGGGTATAGTCATGTTATTTTTCACCTGGAATCTTAACTCCTGCCCATCCTTGAATTCATAATCTCTTTCTATATCCTGTATCAATATAGGATATATATATATCTATCATTCTATATCCTATATCTCTTTCTATATCCTATGTCCTGGTCAACATATCTTCTGAGAATAGAAGTTGATTGGTTTTGTGCCTCAAAGAACATGCCTCCAATTGCTCTGAGTCCAAAGGAAGTTGTAAGGAATAGCACATAATTTCAAAGAGAAGAGAGTTTATAACTGGTAATAATTAACTAGTGATATTGCTTCTTTCCCTCATCCTTATTCTGTATTATCTTCTTATTCAAGTTAGGCTGTTTGACTTTCTGTAAATATATAAACAATAGAAAAAATTTTTTTTTTCTATTCATTATGATCATGTTGACTTCCTGGTGGCTCAGAGGGTAAAGCGTCTGCCTGCAATATGGAAGACCCAGGTTCAATTCCTGGGTTGGGAAGATCCCCTGGAGAAGGAAATGGCAACCCACTCCAGTACCCTTGCCTGGAAAATCCCATGGACAGAGAAGCGTGGTAGGCTACAGTCCATGGAGTCACAAAGAGTCGGACATGACTGAGACTTCACTTTCATTTTATAATCATGTTAGTGAATAATTTATTATTTTTTATTTAAACATAGAATTTAATGTTGTAAAAGTATATGAGCAGAATATAAGAATGAGGTTACCTGAGTCAAAATTTACCACTTACGGGCAGGGGTAACTATGTAGGAAGAAGAGAAATAAATTGGATATGTATTTTTTTCTGCAGTTCTTCTTCTTTTAGATTTTTTTCAATTTATTTTTATTTGGAGAATAATTGCTTTACAGTGTTGTGTTGGTTTCTGCCATTCAGCAATGTGAATCAGCTGTAATATACATATTTCCCCTCCTTCTTGAACTTCCCTCCTACCCCAGGCCCCACCCCTCTAGGTCATCACACAGCGTGGGGCTGGTCTCTCTGTGCCACACAGCAACTTCCCACTAGCTATCTGTTTTACACATGGTAGTGTATATATTTCAGCGGTAGTCTCTCAGTTCATCCCACCTTCTCCTTCCCCCGCTGTATCCACAAGTCTGTTCTTTACAGCTGCGTCTCTGTTCCTGCCCTACAAATAGGTTCATCTGCAATTCTTATTTATATGCCATTCTCCACTTAAAATTGTTGAGTGTTGGAGGAGTTGTGAACCGTAGTACCAGTGCTCTGCCAAACCTCAGCTTTTCCTTGGTGGTGAGTGAGGAGATGCAAGCATACTTTGGAAGATGTGCTCATTTCAATTCTACACAGAAGAGTTAGGCTGATGACAATATTGAACAGTGTTTGTTAAACTGACTTAACCAATATTTATTGTAGTCATCTTGAGTTGTGCTGATTTCTGTATCCAGATGACTGATATAAATAAATAGAGTATTGCCAAAAAATAATCCTGTAAAAAGGCATTTTTCTCTCTGTTGTAGAGAGTGGCTGAGATGTGGAATTGTATGCCAGACACAAGATATACTCTCAAGTGTAGATGCTTGGGAGCATGAAAGAGTGTGTTCAGGGAACTTCACACATGACTAGAGAACAGCACCTGGAGCCTGGCAAGTAAGAGGTGCCTGCTATTTATGAATGAATAAATATTTGTTGAAGAAATAAACAGGGTGCCTTGAGAAGAATGATGGGAAACTTGTGTGGAATGTAAAGGGGAGCAGGGTAGGGAGTCTGCTAAAGAGCTGAAACTTATTCCTTCTGGTAAGTGGTTTATAGCTTGTGTGCTCCTGCTGCTCAGTGAGGAAGACCACCTTCAGAGGTCGGCTTCTAAGACGTCACTTTTTCATTTTTGCTACATCTGTGAATACATGCTATTCTGCTGATGTCTGTCTGCTTTAAGCTGAGTTGTGGATTGTGTGATGCGATATAGAAAAGGATACAGTGATGCATGTAAAATGATGATAAGCCATGGTTATAGGTGGAGGAGAACACTTGAAGGGGTTGAGCAAGAAAACAAAGTGTGTGTCAGAGACATTCTTCTAGTAGATGTGTGGGAGATGGATTGCAGTGAAGGGAAAACTGAACATAAGGAGAATGTTTAAGAAGTGAATGTTATTTGTGTGAAAGATGATGGATGCCCGAACTACGGCACTGACAGTGACAACAGAAAGGGAAGGAAGAGAGGTGTTAAAGTTGTAGAACTGACGAACTTTTGTTGCCGTCGGATGAAGGAGCTGAGAGAGAGAAGCCTCAGGGCTGATTCCAAGATTTTTGCTTCAGCAAATCAGCAGAATGGCAGTATCAGTGACCAACAAGAAAATCCAGGAAGTAGTAGGAATGTGAGGGGTAATAATTAGTTTAGGATAAATTGAGATTATTCACAAGTGTGTGAATCATCCAGGGAAAGATGGCCAATTCAAAATGCAGAATTTCGTCTCAAGAGAGACAGGGCTTTTAATCCTAAAGCTAACCAGAGAGAGAGTATTATACCAAGGAATGATTTCAAGGTAAATTAAAAAGGAATAAAACTGTGGTTACTTGTGATTAAAAGTATTAAAGTTGAAAGTTTATAGTTAATAGCATTCATGTTTGTCATTCAAAGGTTTAATATTAATTACATTTGCTAGTCCTTCACTTTTATATTTACAAAATGAATATAGAAAATATACTCATCCTTATGGAGAAGGAAATGGCAACCCACTCCAGTATTCTTGCCTGGAAAATCCCACGGACAGAGGAGTCTGGAAGTCTACAGTCCATGGGGTCGCAAGAATTGGACCGACTTAGAGACTAAACCACCACCACCACCACCACTCGTCCTTAAATGGAGATAGCTGCAGTTTAAGTCTTCTGGATCATATGGCCAGGACCAAGCTAGCATGGCGGTATTTAGAGTTCACATACCTCAGAGGAAATTAGCATCTTAAATGCTGAACTTGAAATCATGCTGAGGCAACAGTGGTGCCATAACCTTACATTCTAAGAACTAGATCTGTTGATTTTACTGACTAGAAATATTTTAAATGATGCAATTCTTTATAATTTATTTTCTATAGAGAATGAAGGGAAACTATTATGCTTTCAAATATCAGAATATTTTCTTACAAATACTATAGTTGAACCTTAAACAAATTTGATGATTGAGTATAGAATGTGTTTTTTTTTTTCTTTTTTCCTGGGCTTGAGTCCATTAACTCAGGAAGGAAATATAAATTAATGGAGCATACATTTAAGTTTTAAATACAAGGTTTTGAGACCTTTCCTGCTTAACTGTAGGTCCATTGTTAAATGAATATGCTCTATTTTGAAGTAAATGTGTCCATAAGTGAATGGAGAAGATTTGAGACTGAAAACACTTTTTTTTTTTCCCTTGGCAGCATCTGAGATTTGGATACCAACTCTTGATTTTCACTGTTTGCATTAGAAGGGACTGACAGGTTACACCTTGGTGATTTATCTTCCTTGGCTGACATTTTTGAACAAACCTCTTAGTGTGTTATGCTTAGAGTTGGTGTTGTGCTTAATGTTTTCTTTTCTTACTATTTAATATTACATGTTAATTTACCTTATATCAGAGAAAGAATGCTAAAGTATCCAGAAAAAGCAATGTCTAATCTTGAAAGGTTGGTAGACTCTCCTGTGGATGGCACATAGACTGCAAATAGATAATTTTGTTTTTATTTTGTTTTGTGTTTTCATAAATGGGTGAAAGCTATTGCTGTGTTCCAGGTTTATTCTCTAAAAGTAAATGTACTTATGATAAGTATTCATTATGGATATTAACAAGCATTTTCTCAAGAGATATCCCTGCAAGGCTCAAAAAAGGTGCTATTTATCTAAGTTGCTTTCTTTCAGGAAGAGATACTTGAATATAGTGAGATCATCATCAATTTGTTAGAAGTATGGGTTTTTCAAAAATTATTAAAGTGAAAGTGAAGTCGCTCAGTCGTGTCTGACTCTTTGCGACCCCATGGACTGTAGCCTACCAGGTTCCACCCTCCATGGAATTTTCCAGGCAAGAATACTGGAATGGGTAGCCATTTCATTCTCCCAGGGGATCTTCCTGACCCAGGGATTGAACCTGGATCTCCTGCATTGTAGGCATTGTAGGCAGATGCTTTACAGTCTGAGCCACCAGGGAAGTCTAAAAATTATTATCTTTTGTATAAATAAGCTAAAACTTAGTTCAGTATATTCATGTATTATTTATAGCCCATGTAAATAATATCCTATATAATAAATATTCATTCAAACAAATGACTATGTAAAGAGCTATAGAACTAGAACATGGTCTTTCAAGCAAAAAAATTACTGTCTTTTTCCATATGGAGTAAATGCAATTCATAAAGCATGCTGCATTCTAATAAGACTACTGCCAGGGAATTATGTTCATAATAACAATCTCTCTGTTCCAATACCATACACTCTTTACTGACTGCTTAGACATCTTCCAAGTTGCTGTCATTTCTCACACAGGAGACCCAGTAAAGAGTATGACTGGATCAGCACTCCCACTTTTGGAAAAGTAACAGTATTCTGACTGTGAATCAGTCCTTATCTCCTAAAGAACTAACAGTATCATACAGAAGTATCTGTTCATACATTTACTATCATTAATGTTAGAAAAGGCATGTTATTTGAAACCAAGTGAGTAGTATACATAATAAGTACAAATAAGAGACTGGAGAAAAGAAAATCCTCTGAGAACTAATGGTAAGAAAGAAGACTACATAAATGAGATGGGAACTGAGGTATACTTTTCTCCTATTTTATTATAAAAATGTTTAAACATTCAAAAGGTAAAAGAATGTTACAGTGAGTACCAATATGCCCTTTACTACTCCCATTGATTTTTGTTAGTGTCTGCTTTATCATATGTAAGATATATTTTAATGCTAGGTAAAGCTTAGGTCTAGCTGAAAAGATCAAAGTATGCTTAAGGTTGAGAAAAAGTAGGTTAGAAGATAGGTTTTGTGGTACAGTCTCCTGTGATCTCCCTACACACCCTTGTATAATCCCTTCCCATATAGTAGCAGGCTTGATCTGTATGGACTATGATAAGCCCCATCCTCTACCAGCACCGCCCGAAGATGTGCATGCCCTAATCTCCGGAACCTGCATATATGTTATCTGATATGACAGAAGGGACTTTGTATATGTGATTTGTGAATGAGTTAAGGATTTTGAGATGGGGAATATCTGGGTGGACCCAGCATAATCACAGGGCCCTATAAGAGTGAGGCAGTAGACTCAGTGTTTCAAAGATGATACACGGATGGAAACAGAGGTCAGAGAGGAGAGAGGATGCTACCTTACTTACTGGCTTGGGAGGAAGATGAAAAGACCACAAACCAAGGAATGTGGGTGACCTCTAGAAGCTGGAAAAAGAAATGGACTGTCCTCTAGTGACTTCAAAAGGAATGCAGTCCTGCCAACTCATTTTATTCAGTACATAATGTGTATTAGGGTCTGTGTGAAATTCTGAGAGTATAACAGTACCTTTATATACATATAAACATACTACTAGTGAAGATGGCAAGAGAGAGAAGAGCAAGAGGTTAATCAGTAAGTTGTGGAGAATTCACAAGGACTGGGAATGAAAAAGATGAACAGAGGTGAAGCAATTGGAGAAGTAAGACAGTGAATAGTGCCAGTCATGATGGTGGCAAGAGAGAAAGAGACAGAGAAAGACAGAGAGGAGAGAAAGAAACACATCCTGGTTTACTATAGCACCAAATCAGTGTTAAGGATGTAAAAATGAGAAGTAAGAATAAGTTACTGGGTTTGGTCATAATTGCTCATTGATGAAGTTTAGGATTTCTTTGTCAGTATGATGATAGGGATAGAAGCCAGTTTGCTGGGGGTTAAGGGGTGACCTTCTGGAGATGAAATGGAGTCAGCAGACTCTGTCATTCCTCCAACTGCCTAGGCATGGTACATCATTTTATGTGACAGTCCATAAAACAGAGCAAAAATAGGAATCTCCTTCTAGCCCAAGATATAAGGAGTACTTCGAGCTATGGGGTGATATATAGTAAATACCAGAGTAATCAGTGTGTACTTTGAATAGAACTAGGTTTGAGGATTGATTGCTGAAATAGTTTGTTTGTGAAGTCTACTTTCAGATTGTCACCTCTAATTTTGCATTAATATAAAGCATCCTCCATCTGGACTAGAATTTGGAATGTTTGTCTATTACTAGTGGTGCCTGATTGTCATCTGTGACCTTTGGTTCATGTGTTATGAAGTGGAATTTGGTAATTGGTGGTCTTGCAAAGCTTTTCTGACTGGTCCTGCTGGGTCTCAGTTTTGACAGGTTGTTACTCCCACTAGGTTTTAATCAGATGGAGAATTCAGTGTGATGTTAGTATTCACACAGTGCCATTCAGGAAACCAAAATAAAACTGTAGGTATAACCATGCTTTGAAAAGTTAAAAATTGCAAGTATTAATTATGTTTACCATCATTATTAAAATGATCAGATCAGATCAGATCAGATCAGTTGCTCAGTCGTGTCCGACTCTTTGCGACCCCATGAATCGCAGCACGCTAGGCCTCCCTGTCCCTCACCAACTCCCAGAGTTCACTCAGACTCACGTCCATCGAGTCAGTGATGCCATCCAGCCATCTCATCCTCTGTCGTCCCTTTCTCCTCCTGCCCCCAATCCGTCCCAGCATCAGAGTCTTTTCCAATGAGTCAACTCTTCGCATGAGGTGGCCAAAGTACAGGAGTTTCAGCTTTAGCATCATTCCTTCCAAAGAAATCCCAGGGCTGATCTCCTTCAGAATGGACTGGTTGGATCTCCTTGCAGTCCAAGGGACTCTCAACAGTCTTCTCCAGCACCACAGTTCAAAAGCAAAATTCTTTGGCTCTCCGCTTTCTTCACGGTCCAGCTCTCACATCCATAGGAAAAACCATAGCCTTGACCAGACAGACTTTCATTGGCAAAGTAATGTCTCTGCTTTTGAATATGCTATCTAGGTTGGTCATAACTTTCCTTCCAAGGAGTAAGCGTCTTTTAATTTCATGGCTGCAGTCACCATCTGTGTTGATTTTGGAGCCCAAAATAATAAAGTCTGACACTGTTTCCACTGTTTCCCCGTTTATTTCCCATGAAGTGATGGGACCGGATGCCATGACCTTCGTTTTCTGAATGTTGAGCTTTAAGCCAACTTTTTCACTCTCCACTTTCACTTTCATCAAGAGGCTTTTGAGTTCCTCTTCACTTTCTGCCATAAGGGTGATGTCATCGTCATATCTGAGGTTATTGATATTTCCCCAGCAATCTTGATTCCAGCTTGTGCTTCTTCCAGCCCAGCGTTTCTCATGATGTACTCTGCACAGAAGTTAAATAAGCAGGGTGACAAAATACAGCCTTGACGTACTCCTTTTCCTATTTGGAACCAGTCTGTTGTTCCATGTCCAGTTCTAACTGTTGCTTCCTGACCTGCACACAGGTTTCTCAAGAGGCAGGTCACGTGGTCTGGTATTCCCATCTCTTTCAGAAGTTCCCACAGTTTATTGTGATCCACACAGTCAAAGGGTTTGGCATAGTCAATAAAGCAGAAATAGATGTTTTTCTGGAACTCTCTTGCTTTTTCCATGATCCACCAGCTGTTGGCAATTTGATCTCTGGTTCCTCTTCCTTTTCTAAAACCAGCTTGAACATCAGGAAGTTCACAGTTCACATATTGCTGAAGCCTGGCTTGGAGAATTTTGAGCATTACTTTACTAGAGTGTGAGATGAGTGCAATTGTGCGGTAGTTTGAGCATTCTTTGGCATTGCCTTTCTTTGGGATCAGAATGAAAACTGACCTTTTCCAGTCCTGTGGCCACTGCTGACTTTTCCAAATTTGCTGGCATATTGAGTGCAGCACTTTCACAGCATCATCTTTCAGGATTTGAAAGAGCTCCACTGGAATTCCATCACCTCCACTAGCTTTGTTCGTAGTGATGCTTTCTAAGGCCCACTTGACTTCACATTCCAGGATGTCTGGCTCTCGGTCAATGATGCTATATTTAATCATTTGTATTTAATTTGTTTGTGGCCTTATTTAATTCTGGACTTATTTTCCCAACATAGTTTTGGAAAAAGGGATTCAATCATTTTCTAGATATTGCTAGTAAGTACTGGGTTACTATGTGAGAAATACTTCTTCATATCTCACCTCTAAATCTTCACAGTGACCTTTTTAGTAACACTTATTATCTTTTTATATGTAAGGAAACTAAGACTCTGAGAGATTAATTAGCTTTTCATCCATGTATTTGGAGAAGAGATGTGAATCTACAGCTGGAGCACCACAGTTAGTTAGATATAAACTTAGGCAGTGCAAATCATTTTGCTTAGTTAACACATAATCATATCTGCAATAATTGCATCAATATCATATCGTGTCTCTGAGTCAAATTTGCATTGTTTTTGAAGCAGCATTGTCTCTTTTACCAGCTCTCTCTCACCTTCAGCATAACACTTGACAGTTTGCCATGTAGGAATTTTATATATGTAAACTTGTTACTGATTAATCTATGTGAACTAATCCCAGTTAGCCTGGAGATTAGTAACCTAATATATATAAAGGATAAGCTATTATATATTTGGGGATTTTAAATAGAGAGCCGTGAGTAGAGGATAAGATAGTTAATGATGTTTTGTGGAATCCAACGTCTGTTTATACTTCATGGTTTACTGATTTCCTTGCCATCCTTTGTCTTGGGCTTCCCAGCCTCTGGGATCTAATGCCTAATGATCTGAGGTGGAGCTTATGGAATAATAATAGAAATAAAGCACAGTAAATATAATGTGATTGAGTTATCCTGAAACCATCCCCCCTCCCAGTCCGTGGGAAAGTTATCTTTCATGAAACTAGTCTCTAGTGCCAAAAAGTTTGGGGACCTTTGCTTTATCTCATTCATTTGAACCTCACCATCACCCTGTGAAGAAGATAGGCCTGATTTTTTCACCTCATTTTACTACAGAGGAAATGGAGGGTAAAGGAGGGGTGTGATTTTCTCAGGAATTTCAAATATATCTACATAAAAAGGATTTTGTTAGATAAATAGTCTAAGGACAACTGGATCCAATGCAATAACTACAATAAATTTTGTTGCTTATATGTCTAAATTTATTATGGATATAGTTTGGTTTAGGCAAGACTTCTTTTCGTATAGTATAACTGAGGAAAACAGGAGAGTATAAAAAGCTTCCTTCCTTTTCCTGAAGGGAAATCATACCACTTATTTGAGCCCTAGTTATTATCCAGAGGAAGGCTGCATATTTCTCTAGTGGTTGTATGTTTTTGTGGAGCACTGAAAGAGAAGCTGCCCGTATGCTTCCCATAGTGATATTACCAATCCTAGAACTGTGACCCAGAATACTCTGCTGAGTGATGCACATGCATAGAAATTTGTCCATCTGTGGCATGTGTTGTTTACTTGTGAGAAGGTCACTGTGTTTTCTAGTCATGTACATAACATAAGATTACATCAAACAGGGATACATTGTCTAGTTACCAACATTTAAAAATCATTTTTTCATTGTCAGGCAGCATTTACTGAGTGCTTACCAAGTACAGATGTAGTGCCAGGCTCTGAGGAACACAGACCTTCCTTCATTTGCCTCATTATCTAGACTGTGAAGTCCAATCATCATGCAAGTGGTTTCAAGTTTCATTTTATGTACAGTAGTTGTTTTAGTGTGTTTGGTCTGCTATAACAAAACCAAAGCCACTTGGTGGTTTGTAAATAACAGAAATTTATTTCTTGAGTTCTTCAGGCTAGAAGTCCAAGATCAAGAGACAGAAAATTCAGTGTCTGGTAAGGCCTATTTCCTGATTCAAAGACAGCTGTCTTCCCTCTATGTCCTTATGTGGCAGAAGTGGTGAAGGAATTCTCTGGGATCTCTTTTATAAGGGCACTAATCCCAATGAGCCAGGTTCAACCCTTATGACCTAATCACCTTGCAAAGGCCCCACCTCCTGGTATCATCACATAGGGGATTAGATTTCAATTATATGAATTCTGGGGGACAGAAATATTTTAGTCTCTAAAAACAGTTTTGAAAACATGAAGTTTCTCAAAATATAGTTTTTAGAAAAGATACCATTTCTAAGATAAATTTGTTTTTTCACCAAGGTGATTTTAATTGTTGGCGTATTCCCAAGATAAGGAACACACTCTGTTGATACTCCTTTCAAAATGATCAGAGGAAAACAAGGCACACAATGCCAAGCCACAAACTCTCCTTTGTACTGTTGATGAATCCTTTCTTATGCTTTAAAACAGTTGAGTTTATACATACATCTTGCGAGTAGGGCAATTCTCTGAAAGATTACACTACTTTCTTTATGTACAATGTCAGTGCCACGATATTAAACAGAAATGAAATATGTGTCTGTGCTTTCCTTCTTAAAAATGTGAATGTATTTCTCTATAGAGTTGTTTTGTAGCTGTCTTGCTCTTAAAGTAATGCCCAACTCCAGGCCTGCAGACTGCTGACACACAATTAATCTTGCAAATTTATGAATGCCAAAGCATGAAGCAAAATGAAAACAACTGGGGGAATGTTTAAGGGAAATAATTGGACTGTATCCAGATGTGCATGTGTAAAACATCACTCCTTAACTCCTCCCCCATATCCTGTCTGAAGATAGGATTTTTTTTTTTTTTTTTCAAAAATAAACTGAGATTATTTGAAAGAAGTCGTGATCTCTGACCAAATATAAGTAGGCAAAGTTAGGATGAACATAATCATGTATCTCCTTAGTGTCTTTGTTTTATTTTAATTAACTCATTGAATGCTGATGAATCAATTTGCCTTATGGCTATTCTTCCTGATTGTGGCCACAGTTTCATGCACTCCATCTAAGGGTAATATGTAAGAGTTTTCAAGGATGGGCAGTGAAGTCTGGTTACAAGGGGAAAGAAGTGTGAGAACATATATGTAGTTTTTGTTTGTTTTATTAGTCTAAGACCAACCAGAGAAGCTGCAAAATAAAAATAAATAAATAAAAGAATTTATGTCTAAGATGCTTTGGTCACTAGATAAAACACAAAAATGGAGGTAATAGTGACCTTGCAGACATGAAATTAAGTTAGGCCTCGCATCGCTGGGTTATGAGAAACTAAAGAGCAGGGGTGCTTTGAGTAAGAACCTTCACATGTTGGTATCTGACTGTCCTGTGTATCTTAAATGTACCAGAGGTGAAGCAGTAAGATACACTTTTAACGTAAATGTCAAGAAATAGTTCCTTGAAAGTATAACCAAATGCACCAATAAATCCAGCTAACTTCAATAAAGGAGTTTTCTCCAGAGACTTGCTTTTCTCTTGTTCTGCATCATAAAAAAAATGGAAATGAAATGAAATTATCATGAACTTGTTTAGTACTCAATAAGGAAGAGCACATAAAGACCTCCTGCCTGCATGCCCCTCTCGCTGCCTTCCCAGAGACTATCCCTGGGGTTTAGAATTCCCAGCCTCATGAGGCTGAATCTTGAGATGGGATTTCTGTTTTATTCAGAAAGAGGAAACAAAGAAGAGAAATTTTAAATACCCAATCTTTTACCCTATTTTAGAAAGGATTAAAGATCCCAATTCTCAATGTTTCTGCTGTGGGTGGCAGATTTCTATTCTAAAGCTTCAATATTAGAGTAGTATCAACACTTCATTTTGAGGATAGAAAAGAAAGAAAGAAAGTGAAGTCGCTCAGTCGTGTCCGACTCTTTGCGACCCCGTGGACTGTAGCCTACCAGTTTCTCGGTCCATGGGATTTTCTAGGCAAGGGTACTGGACTGGGTTGCCATTTCCTTCTCCAGGGGATGTTCCCGACCCAAGACTTGAACCCACCTCTCCCCCATTGCAGGCAGACGCTTTACCCTCTGAGCCACTAGGGAAGCCCCATTTTGAGGGTAAGGATTGATTATCTAATATCATTCCAATTGTGCAATTATCCACTTTGAAGCCTAATTTTAATATCATTATTAGTAGGTATAGTTTCCATAAAAAGGCATTAGTCCATCTTCCTAGCTGTTTTACCAGAGGAACTGGGTGGCAAAGGCATTGCCTTGTGCCAGATACCAGGATTTTAGTGGGAAGTAATGGACCCAGAGAGGGAAAGTGGAGGAGAAGATCACTTGATTAGTAATTATATATATACATATAGTATTGTGTCTATACCATGCCTGTTATTCCCCTCCGGATCATTTGCACATACTACTTGATAGTGATATATTTCAGTTAGCCAGTTTGGATGTGTCAAAAGCAAATAATTTCTGGGAAAGTTAGATATATTGGTTTTATATATGGCTTATCAATATATAATTTCATGATATGCTGAAAATATACAATATTATCCAAAGTTTTTTGAAGCAGTTAAATTAGCATAAAGTTTGATGTCTTAAGTGAGAACTTGGTGAATAAATACTCTAGAACTATTTCTGTGACAGTTTAAGGAAAAAACAATGATTCTGGGTTTCAAATATAGTAAACATTATGAATTTATTTAGTAAGAGTTGTGCTTGGTCCAGCAAATGATAAAATCTTCAATTACTAGAATGGTGAAACACATCAGTTGCTTAAAATCATTGACAATTGTTTGGTAACACATTCAAACATTCTTCTTGTTAGAGAAGCCAAGAGCAGTGTAGTAGGAATGACGAGATTAGTGCTCAAAACAAGAACAACCACAAAAAGAGCGAAATCTGGGTTCTTGACTCAGTGGTACCACTTGGTGTAGTAATGGTTTAACCTTGAATTAGTTGCTTGACTTCTATGCACCTATATTTTCTCTATATAATGAGATTAGGATCTCTGTCCTGTTCACTGCACAAGTTGTGAAGGTCATTACTTTTATTGTCACATCCTTGCAAAATTCCCTACCCTTCCCTGCCACCTTCACCTAAATTAGCTCCTTCTCTAGTCTTCATCTGGAAAATACCATCTGTATCTGTTTTTTGTTTAAACCAAAAAGTTAGGAGTGATCTTCTATCCTCCCCCTCATTCCATCCTTTGTAATTCATCCCTAAGCCCTGATTTTATCTCAAAATACATCACGATTCCACTTCCTTCTTTTTAGCCATATTGCCACTAGCCTGGCCGAGGCCATGGTCATTGCTCATCCAGATGGCCACGGTGCACTGGCAGTGTCTCCCTCTACTCTTTCCCTCTGCACCTCATCACACTGCAGAGTAATCTTTTAAAAGCAAAAACCCAGATCTTTTCACTTTTTGGCTTGAAACATTCCAGTGGCCCCAGTCGTCCTTAGGACCATAGAAAATGTTTAATTTGAGCCTCACACCCTGGTCCCTTCCTACCTCTTTGCTTTCATGAGCACTTCCTTACCCCTCTCTCCCCCCACATTAAGGGACTGCACTTTTGCTACATCCACCCCCTTTCCATCTTTTCTTGAATAGTGCTCCTTCTCATTCTAGGGCCTATATCCTTTCAAGCTTTAAGGTTCCACGTAAATGTGACCTTTCTCAGAGAAGCTTTCTCTGACTTCTCCTTCCAGTCTAAATTAGATATCCCTTATCATACTCTCTGATGGCATCTTTGTTCCCCTTTGGAGCACTATTCCAATATAAAATTACATGTTTATTTGTGTATTTATTCTCTGGTGCTAAACCCAGGGCATCAGGAGCCTTATCTTTATTGTTCACTGCTGAATCTGGAAGGCAGACATACTGTCTGTGTGCAGAAGGCTCTTGAATGGCATTTTGCCATGCGCTAGGAATGCAGAGTTAATTTTGCCACAGTCCCTGGCATCAGGAAACTCACCATCACTTCATAAGAAAGAAAGATGAGCATGAATTACTAGTAATCCTTTTGTAGCTCAGAGAGATTTTTAAAAATGACTTTTGAGATCAGAGAAATGTTTATTTCAAGCACTCGTACAGAAACATTCTCATAACTTAAGAGAAGTCTGTTCTCCTGTTCTCATATGGGGCCTCCCTGGTGTCTCAGTGGTAAAGCGTCCGCCTGCCAATGCAGGAGACATAGGTTCAATCCCTGGGTCAGAAAGGTCCCCTGGAGAAGGAAATGGCAAACCACTCCAGGATTCTTGCCTGGGAAATCCCATGGACAGAGGAACCTGGCAGGCTGCAGTCCATGGGGTCACAAAGAGTCAAACACTACTGAGCAACTAAACGAAAACAACAACTTATCAGCTGAAAGGGGCATTCACAGTTCAGGCCAGGAGAAGGAAATGGCAACCCACTCCAGTGTTCTTGCCTGGAGAATCCCAGGGATTGGGGAGCCTGGTGGGCTGCCGTCTATGGGGTCCCACAGAGTCAGACACGACTGAAGTGACTTAGCAGCAGCAGCTGACTTAGACAGGAGTGTCATTATATATTTAGAGTGGAATCTACCACCAAACCAGAAAATTTGCTGCCTTGTGTTAAGTATTTCTTGCTATTTATTCTTTTCTATGTGCATCTGTGAGTGAATGTGTATGTGTATCCATGTATGTATGAACCTTTTATCCATAAGGTTCTGTTCTGTGAGAAGGAAAACATCTTTCTTGGTGACTGTTGCTCTGGCTTTCAGGATGCCTGCAAAGGAAAAAAGGAGAATGCAGGGGGAGATGTTGTAATCTAATATGGATATAGAAATAGGTATAAAGAATATGTTGAAAGAATCATTGTCTTCCAGTATAGATTATGTATAAAGTGAGCTGGGTGAACATATACAATTCTGTGAAATCTTTTAAAATCCTTCCATTATTAAAGGATGTTAAAAATGCTTAAGCTGGGCTTTCCTGGTGGCTCAGTGATAAAGAATCTGCCTGCTAATGCTGGAGACACAGGTTTGATCCCTAGTCTGGGAAGATGCCACGGGTCAACAAAGCCCATCTGCCACAACTGCTGAGCCTATGTTCTAGAGCCTGTGAGTCACAACTACTCAGCTCACATGCCATAGTTACTGAAGCCTGAGCGCCCTAGAGTCTATGGTCTGCAACAACAGAAGACACTGCAGTGAGAAGCCCGTGCATTGCAACTGGAGAGTAGCCCCCACTGCAACTTGGGAAAAAGTCTGCACAGCAAGAAAGACTCAACTCAGCCAAAAGTAAATAAAATTAAAAATGTTTAAAATGCCTGAGATGATCCTAAGCACACTGAAGCAGGATTTAGATGTGCAGTCCAAATTTAGCATCAGTACTCTTGCCTGGCAAATCCCGTGGATGGAGGAGCCTGGTAGGTTGCAGTCCATGGGGTTGCTAGGAGTCGGACACGACTGAGCGACTTCACTTTCACTTTTCACTTTCATGCGTTGGAGAAGGAAATGGCAACCCACTCCAGTGTTCTTGCCTGGAGAATCCCAGGGACGGAGGAACCTGGTGGGTTGCCGTCTCTGGGGTCGCACAGTCGGACACGACTGAAGCGACTTAGCAGCAGCAGCAGCAGCCTGAATTATTAAATGAAGAAAGTGGTCACAAAATAAATATGAAAGTTATTACATTTATAACAGTTTTTACAGTTTTTCTAAAACCTACTTACTGCATAAAATAAAACCCATCTGTAGAGGTATAGCTGTTTTATTTTTTTCATGATTGGAAAGCTGGTCATTGAAAAATAGAAATTTAGAATTAATTTGTTTAGTAATTGAAAACTTTGGGAATTGTTTCTTCTTCCTTGTTATATCACCCTCAGCACAGTATCAAGTAGCATGATGGGGAGAGCATGGCTATACCCCAGAACATCTCCCCAGGCTAGATGCTGAGGGCCAAACCCCTCATTTGGAAATTCTTTGTTTCCAGTTAAACCTTGCTCTCTTCACGTTGTCTACTTTATATGTCACAGCCTTCTGGGAGGTGTAAACCTGGATGTAGAAAAGGAGGAGAACATCACAGAATTTACTGAGTCCTGAATCTGGGCCATACTCTTGGCATGTGCATTTTGCTTGCCGTCTTGTGTTTCCCCCATTTAAAAAATGTAGAATTCAAGTTTCAGGGAGGTTGAGTTACCCTCCTGAGTACTGTCTTCCTTGAATGAACTGTAGAGCTGAGAGCTGACCCCTTAGTTGGTCTGACCATAAACCTGTGTTCTCTCCTTTGGACGCTCCACATCTCCTAGTAAATTAATTCATGAGACGCTTTTCTCAACAGATGAAAATTACAACAGCAAGAGCACGATAAACATCTGGAATAGAAGCAGTTGTGGTAAAAGGGGGAACAAGAGAGCAGAAAGAGGAGGCTGGAGAGTCTTGTTACCCAGTCCATAAGGAGCAGCTCCTCTGGGGCCTGCCTATCAATGGGTCCTGCTCTGTGCCTCAGAGGACTCAGACAGACTCTGGAAACCAAAGCTAAAATGATATTAAAGGAAGCTCCTGATATGCCTTCTTTACTTGCATCAGCAATGAAATTGAAAGGCCCCCTTGGTATATGAATACCTGGAGTTAAAAGACTGCAGAAAGGCATTTAGGCTGTTTACTTTAGGTTTCCTGTTTACATTTGTTCCAACTTTATTCCCTCACTGGGAAGTAAAATTGGACTGAAGAGAAAAAAGGCAGGTTGACTCAAAAGGGAAGGGAAACTTGAGTTTGAAAGCAGAACCATTTTTACATTTGAGTTAAACTGTTGGTTTAAAACATGCAGCTCTCTATTGGAAACCATTGTGGGTGGAGTGTATTTGTAACAAACCTTCACCTAATTCATTCTATATGCTTGGCAGAAGAAAAGCAGAAATGAGAGCCAAATTCCAAAGGGTCTCCAAGGGAAGCAAGGTCACACTGTATTCAGAATTCAGAATATAGCAACCTGGCCTAAACAGAGGATTTTTAATGTGTTTGTGCTCTTAGGAATCATTCTTCTAGAATATTGTAATTGTTTAGCCATCTTGTAAAGTTCTCTCATATTGCAAACACTGCTTCAGAGTAGATTAAAAAAAGACTACTAAATAATTTAATCAAGTTTAACTCAGTTGATTTTATAACTGATTTTGAAACTAAGAACAAGATAATGTGGAAGCATTGATTGATTATTTCCACTGTCATAATAAACTTGTAGAAATATCTTAGAAGTCACATTTTTTTGGAAGGGTCTGAGGAATTTGGCCCATCCTCAAATAAAAACTGTGCTTTAATTCCAAGTAGTCTTATTATGAATAGTTGTTGAATTTTACACTGTTTTATAGTTGGCTGTGCTTAATAAAACTCATTTGCAAGGTAAAAGAACAAAGATGTAAGAATCAAGGAAACCTAATTTGTTAATCAGTGACTGAAGCGATTTAGCAGCAGCAGCAACTACAGTGAAAATGGGAATAAGCAAAAATGTCACTTGCACTAAGTTTCTGGGAAGATGTTCCAGAGTTTGGGGGATGACAGAACATCTTTTGGGTGTTCAGGGTCCAAAAGGGAGTAAGGACTTTTGAAGTTGTTTTTGCTTACAACCGAATTTACCTCAAAGTGCAGAGTCCATAAGAATTAATTTAAATGTCGGTTACAAATTCCAAGAAATGTGGATATAAACCAGAAAGACAGCGTGACCTAGAGAGCTGAACAGGGGTTTGGGAATGTGGACTCTGATGTTGCTGTTGTGTCTGGTTTTTTTTTTTTTTTTCTTTCTTTCTTTCTTTTTTTTTTAAACTTTGAAGTGCTGAAATATAGCTTCTTTTCTTTTGACCTCCCTTAACGTAGTACCAAATGCAGATAAAATGGAGCATGCTTATTTCTGTTTTTATGGGGAATAATGTGGAGGGGCAATACCTCCTTTTTTTTTTTTTTGAAGATGATACCCTGAATATTCATTGGAAAGACTGTTGTTGACGCGGAAGCTGCAATACTTCGGCTACCTGATGCGAAGAGCTGACTCATTGGAAAAAACCCTGATGCTGGGAAAGATTGAGGGCAAATGGAGATGGGGGTGGCAGAGGATGAGATGATTAGATAGCAGCACCGACTCAGTGGACATGAATTTGACCCATCTCTGGGAAACAGTGAAGGACAGAAGAGCCTGGCATGCTGCACCATGGAATTGCAAAGAGTGTCACAACTTAGGGACTAACAAAAACAACGAAGTCTGTGGACTAGGACTTCCCTGGTGGTCCAGTGGTAAGAGTATCCACCTGCCAGTGCAGGGGACACAGGTTTGATCCCTGCTCCAGAAAGATCCCACATGCTCAGGGAATTAATTCCGCCATGTGCCACAACTGCTGAGCTCGTGCTTTAGAGCCCATGCTTCACAACAAGAGAAGCCATCTGCAACTAGAGAGTAGCCCCTGCTCACCACAATTAGAGAAAGCTGACGCAGCAATGAAGACAGTGCAGCGAAAAGTAAATAGATAGTGATTTTTTTTTAAGTTACCTTCATGGAGAGAGCAAAGATCTGTGCATTGTAATCTATTCTCAAATTCTTTCCATTTCTGCCTCTCCACTGAAGTATCAGAAGACCTCCCCAGAGGGACCTAGCAGTTTTATGTCATTATATTTTCTGAGGTCTAGTCTTAGCTTTGAGCAGGTCTTCTTTTCGTCCTCCTTTCTTTGCATCAGAATCCTACTGTTCTTCTGACCTGCTCAAGTCTCTTCTCTTACCTGCTTTCCCTCACCAGCAGCCCAGAGTGACGACTCTCCCAGTGATTTCTAGTACCATTCACTCAGTACCAGCCATGTGATGTTCTTTATTCTCTCTTTACTTATTTTTAAAGTAATTTTACTGTGTATAATTTTACTAAGCACACACACACATACATACCCACACACATATTACTTCCCTGGTGGCTCAGATTGTAAAGAATCTGCCTGCCATGCGGGAGACCTGGGTTCAGTCCTTGGGTTGGGAAGATTCCTTAGAGAATGGAACAGCTCTCCACTCCAATATTCTGACTTAGAGAATCCCATGGACTATATAGTCCACGGAGTTGCAAAGAGTCAGACACGACTGAGTGACTTTCACTCACTCACTCATACACATATTTAGAATGGAGAGTAGAAGTGCTACCTGTTTTAATAAAATCTTAGCCTTATGACATATTGCATCAGATCCTTACAAGTGATAATTACAGTTACCATGAAAATCTCCTACATCACCCTTGGAAATCCTTCTTTTTCCCTCCCCTGCAGTAACCGCTGTCATTTCCAGGCATGGTTCATCCTTTACTCTTCCAAATTTTTTTTCCCTGAGTATATATTTGATATCTCCAATGAGACTATAATTCCTGAGAACAGATAATAGCTTTATTCTTTTGGTTTGTCCCACAATGTTTGGCTCAGTACTCACAGTCTTAATAAATGACTATAAATGCATGCATGTCAGATTACTTGGCTTAGCTTCAAGGTTCTCTTCCATATTCTTGGCCCTCGAAGACAGTTTGCGTCTTTTTATCAGAAATTTCAGAAGACTACTTTCTGTTGTTCCCTATTTTTTTCTCTTCTTTCCAGAGAAGAAAACTCATACTAAATATTTCTTTTGGTATTCTGTTGCTCTTCACTTTTTCCATTTCCTTGTAACAGCTATGATTCTTATCCTTCTGTCTCTGTTTCTTTGTAGGTGTGGGGGAAGTACTCTTGCTTTAAATTACCTTGAACTTTATTCAGATATCATAAAATATATATATGATTAGGTATACAAATTCATTTTATTTCTCCAAATATTTTTGCTTTACCTTCTGTGTTTATACACTTCTAAAATACATCAGTTTGTCCCTCTTAGTACAGTATTAGCTTATTGAATAAGTTGATATTGTTTGGGGCAATTTACACCTCAAGTGAGATGGTTTATCATCCTAGGTTACAGTTATGTAAATTGAGGCTCCAAAAGGTGAAAGGAATTGCTTAAAGACATACCTAGTAATTAGTACTAGTAATTTTGAATGCTAACAGCTCATACCTTTATAGCACTTACCACATGCCAAGCACTGGTCTATGGGCTTTATGTAAATTAACAATCACATTTTTGAGGCACAAACTAGTATCTTCACTTCATAGATGAGGAAAAAGAGACAAAGAGGCTAAGTGACTTGCCTGCAATCACTCAGCTAGTAAATGTTGGGTGGAATTTAAAATCCCAGGAGCCTGGTACCAGAAGCCTTGTGTTACCTCCTACCAGCAGAAACAGAATTCTAATCTCAAAAGTGAGTGTGCTTGTCATTATGCCTCTAGATACTTCTGCAGTATAATTATTTTCCTAATTTTTTGTATATATATAAATATTTACTCATCTCTAGCATTTTGTTCTAGTTCTCATTCTTTTGGCCTGGAACATCCTTTACCAAATGAACAGCATATTCTGATTAACCCATCAAGATCCTATTCACAATCTCTGTTACTGTCCTTGTGTTCTGGAGTTCTTTCCTTACTCTTCCTAAAATTAATCAGGCTGTTAAATATTCTACTTTTGAACCATAAAATTACATTAAAAAATAGTTTAGAATACATTAGAATAGTTTGAAGTCTACAGAAAAACTGAGCAGAGAGCACAGAGTTCCCATATATCCATTTTCCTCACTCAGAGTTTTCCATATTTTTAACATCTTTCATTAGTGTGGAACATTTGTTACAATTGAACTAATATTGGTTGATTATCAGCTGTATTGTTAACTATTATTATTAACTAATGCTTATAGTTTACATTATGGTTCACTCCTGTGTTGTACATTCTATGGGTTTTGACAAATGGATAATATCATGCATCCACCCTTACAGTCCCAGTGTTATAAAAATCCCCTGTGTTTCACCATTTTATCTTTCCCCCACTTCCCTCCTCCAAGCCCCTGGCAACTGCTGATCTTTCTTCTGTCTTTATAGTTTTCCTTTTCAGAATTTCACATTAAATCATATGGTCTGTAGCCTTTTCAGACATGCTTCTTTCACTTAACAATATGCAGTTAAGTTTCCACCATGTCTTTTTGTGGCTTGTTGTTGTTCAGTTGAGACTTCCCTGGTGGCTTAGACGGTAAAGTGATAAAGCCTACAATGTGGGAGAGCCGGGTTCAGTCCCCGGGTTGGGAAGATTGTTCGTGTCTGACTCTTTGCCACCCCATGGTCTGCAGCATGCTAGGCTTCCCTATGGCTTCATTAATACCTTGTATCTTTTTATCTCTGAATAACATTCCATAGTGTGGAGATGACACATTTTGTTTACATATTCACCTATAAAGGAACATCTTGGATGTTTCCTAATTTTTTCAATTTTGAAAAATGTTTCTATAAACATTTATATGCAGGTGTTAGTGTGAACGTAAGTTTTCAGCTCATTTGAAAGTGAAAGTGAAGTCGCTCAGTCATGGCCGACTCTTTGCAACCCCATGGACTGTAGCCTACCAGTCTCCTCCGTCCATGGGATTTTCCAGGCAAGAAATACTGGAGTGGATTGCCATTTCCTTCTCCAGGAAATTTTTCCAACCCAGGGATTGAACTCAGGTCTCCCGCATTGTAGGCAGATGCTTTACTATCTGAGCCACCAGGGTAGTTCTGACTTCTGGGCCACCCAGGAAGTCAGCTCATTTGAGTACATGTCAGAGAGCAAGATCGCTAGATCATATGGTAAGAGTATGTTTACTTTTATAAGAAATTGCCAAACTGTCCTCCAAAGTGTCTGTACCATTTTGCATTCTCACCAGCAATGAATGTGAGTTCCTGTTGCTTCACATCCTCACCACTGTTTGATATGGTCCGTTGTTTGTTTGTTTGTTTGTTTTTTTGGTAGGGGGATGGATTTTAACCATTCCAAAAGGTGTGTAGTAGTATCTCATTGTCTTAACATGCAGTTTCCTAATAACATATGATGTTGAGCTCTTTTCATATGCCTATTTGCCATCTGTTTTATCTTCTTTGGTGAGACTATTCAGATCTTTCACCTACTTTTATTTATATGTATTATTTATTTAACTTCTGCAATTGCTGTGCCTGAATCATTTATTTTCTTGATTGCACTAATTTTATTTTCTTAATTGTTGCTACTTAAGCCAGGTCAACCCCAAATTCTCCCAAAACTAAAGTTGCCAATAATTCTATTTTGGTTTCTGCCTCTATATCAGTTGATATGGAAAATTCGCTTTTGAAGCCTATTCTCAAAATGTTTCACCTATATTTAAATTGAGCTATTTGTTTTCTTATTAAGTTTTAAGAATTATTTATATATTTTGGATACCAGTCCTTTATCAGATTTGTTGTTTTGCAAATATTTTCTCACAGTCTGTGCCTTGACCTTCCCTTAACAGTGTCTTTCACATAGAAAACAATTTTTTAATTTTATGAAGTCCCATTTAGCATCTTTTTCTTTCATAGATTGTGTTCTGGGTGTTGTATCCAAAAACTTATAACTCAATCCAGAGTCGCCTAGATTTTTTCCTAAGTTATTTTCTGAATGTTTTATACTTTTGTGTCTTTCATTTAATTCTGTGATCTATTTTGAGTTAATTTTTGTGAAAAATGTAAGATTAGTGTATAGATTAGTTTTTTTTTTCCTCCATGTGTATGTTTAATCATTTCAGCACCATTTGTTAAAAAGATCATCAATCCCCTGTTGAATTGCCTTTGCTCTTTTGTCAAAGGTCAGATAAATGTATTTGTGTGAGTTCTGGGCTTTCTATCTGTTCCACTGATATGTTTTTCTATTCTTTTACTAATACCGCACTCTTGATTACCATAGCATTATGGTAAGTCTTAAAGTCAAGTAGTGTTAGCTCTCTGACTTTGTTCTTCTATTCTGGGTTTTTTGCTTTTCTACACAGATTTTAGAATTAGTCAATATCCACATAATAACTTGGTGAGATTTTGACTGGAATTGCATTAAGCATATAGATCAAATTGGGAGGAACTGACACTTTAATAATTTTGTTGTCCTGTCTATGAACATGGAACATCTTTCCCTTTATTTATATGTTATTAAATTTATCCATCATAGTTTCATCTCTGTGTGTGTTCAGTTGCTTAGTCATGCCCGACTCTTGCAACCCCATGGACTGTAGCCCACCTGACTCCTCTGTCCATGGAATTCTTCAGGCAAGAATACTGGAGTGGGTTGCCATTTCGTTCTCCATAGCTTTCTTCTTATATAGATCTTGTACATATTTTGTTAAACTTATGCCTGAGTCTTTCTTTCTTTTCTTGGTATTAATGTTGTCATAGTTCAGTTGCTAAATCTTGTCTGATTCTCTGTGACCCCATGCCCTGCAGCACACCAGGCTTCCCTGGTGTTAATGTAAATAATGTGATTTTAATTTCAAATTCCAATTATTCATTCCTGGTGTGTGGGAAGGCAGTTGACTTTTTCATATTAATCTTATATCTTGCAACCTTGCTCTTATCACTCATCAGTTCCAGGAGTTTTTTTGGTCAGTTCGTTGGGATTTTCTACATAGACAATCATGTTACCTGCAAACAAAGATAGTTTTATTTCTTTCTTTACAATAAATATATTTTCTATTCCCTTTTCTTGTCTTATTGCATTACCTAGGAATTCCAGCATGATATAGAATAGGCAATGTATGGAAGAGAATATTTTTGTCTGGTCCAGGATCTCCTCCTCCAGCAGGAGGCACCTAGTTTCTCAGCACTAAGTATGATGGTAGCTCTGTGTTTTTGTAGATATTTCTTGTCAAGTTGAAGAAGTCCCCCCTATTCCTAATTTGCTGAGAGTTTTGATCATAAATGAGTATTAGATTTTGTCAAATGCTTTTTTCTGCATTTATTGATATGATAATAGGATAATTTTTTTCTTTAACCTATTGATGCAAGGGATTATATTAGTTGATTTTTGAATGTTGAACCACACTTGCATACCTGGAATAAATCCCAGTTTGTCATGGTGCATAATTCTTTTTAAACATGGTTGGATTTGATTTGCTAATATTGTGTGGAGGGTATTTGTATTCATGTTAGTGAGTGATATTAGACTTTAGCTTTCCTTTCTTATAGTGGCTTTATTTGGTTTTGATTTTAGAGTAATGCTGTCCTCATAGAATAAGTTAGGAAGTGTTCCCTCTCTCTATGTTTAGCAAAAGATTAAAGGGAACAGATATCATTTATTCCTTAAATGTTTGGTAGAATTCACCAGAAAAACCATCTTTGCCTAATGCTTTAATTTTTGGAGGAAGATATTAATTACTGATTGAATGTATTTCACAGATATAGATTATATAGATTGTCTAATTATCTTTGTATAAGTTTTGATAGGCTTTATCTTTCAAGGAATTCTCTAATCACTCAAATATTCTATTTAAAAACCATGTATCTACTTTTTAATATGGTATATTTTATACTGTATTAGTTTTTATATGTGTTTTCTTCTGCTAAAGTGCAGGGTTCTTGAAAATATAGACCATGTTTTTGAATTTTGCATCTCTAAGACTTGGTATAGTGACTGGACCATTTCACTTATGGTTGAATGAGATTACCTGAAATTCTCCAAGATATTAAATGGATATAAGAAATACATACAAGAACATCTAATTGTAAGAAGAAGAACAGAAAATTGTTATAGAAATGTTATAAACATTTTCACTTTACAAAAGACTATCAGGTCCTTTTTACTGATTTGGTTCTGTGGTAAATTTTAATGTTAAACTATAGCCAATTTACTGTTTGAGAAAGGGCTGACTAATAGTGAGTCAGAGAAATCTAAATTTAAAGGAGTTTAATCTAAAATGATGGCATTTGTCTTTGGAGGAAGTATTAATAGAATTATAACAATGTGATTCACCCCTTTCCCTATTTCTAGAAATTATCTGTTGCATAAAACACAACACATCTGAATAGACACAATAACCATATAACCTGAGCCCCACTGAGGAGAACTGATGATTAAAAATTACAAAACAGGAAGTTAGACTTATAATTTAAACTTCTGCTTAGTCTTTGGCTATGATTAAATATTATGTTTGGGACAAAAAATGAGCTGGAGAGTCGCTTTAATCTCTGCTCTGATCTGCTAACTGCTATTGTGTAACTTAGGTACCTTGTGTTCCCCAAAGGGTGAGCCACAGGCTGCCTTCTCCAGGCCCCCATGTTTAGATTGGTTGCAAACCCTCAAGTGCTACATCCGTGGAGACTCAGTGTTGCATTTCATTCATGTGTTCAGGCTCTTTTGGTCAGAGAAACCAAAGCATAAACATAGTGCTGACAAGTCCAGGTCATGGAGTGGTTTTTGGTCACTGAACTGCCCAAGCAGGTTATTAGGGAACAACGTTTTAGCAGTAGCAGCAAGTTGTTTATATGATATCTGATCCCAGACATTTTGCATGTGTTTAACACTATATGACTATTTTTGAGACTTGGTGATGATTATGGTAAACAACCAGATTTCCTGGTGAAGTTGACTCTTGTGTAATTTCTCATAGAATTTATCCTAATATTTATATGTAGTTCTTTATAGCCTTTTGTATAACAGGTTTTTGCTTTTGTATAACAAAAGTTTGCTTTTGTATAACAGGTTTTTATTTTTATTTTTTGCACTTTATTTCTCTTTTTTTTATTTTATCTTTTAACTTTACAATATTGTATTGGTTTTGCCATACATCAACATGAATCCACCACAGGTATACCTGTGTTCCCCATCCTGAACCCTCCTCCCTCCTCCCTCCCTGTACCATCCGTCTGGGTCATCCCAGTGCACCAGCCCCAAGCATCCAATATCGTGCATCGAACCTGGACTGGCGACTCGTTTCATATATGATATTATACATGTTTCAATGCCATTCTCCCAAATCAACCCACCCTCTCCCTCTCCCACAGAGTCCAAAAGACTGTTCTATACATCAGTGTCTTTTTTGCTGTCTCGTATACAGGGTTACTGTTACCATCTTTCTAAATTCCATATATATTCGTTAGTATACTGTATTGGTGTTTTTCTTTCTGGCTTACTTCACTCTGTATAATAGGCTCCAGTTTCATCCACCTCATTAGAACTGATTCAAATGTATTCTTTTTAATGGCTGAGTAATACTCCATTGTGTATATGTACCACAGCTTTCTTATCCATTCGTCTGCTGATGGACGTCTAGGTTGCTTCCTTGTCCTGGCTATTATAAACAGTGCTGTGATGAACATTGGGGTACACGTGTCTCTTTCAAGAAATTCTGGTTTCCTCGATGTGTATGCCCAGCAGTGGGATTGCTGGGTATTTTCCATGCAAATAGAGACCAAAAGAAAGCAGGAGTAGCAATACTTATATCAGATAAAATAGACTTTAAAACAAAAGCTGTGAAAAGAGACAAAGAAGGTCACTACATAATGATCAAAGGATCAATCCAAGAAGAAGATATAACAATTATAAATATATATGTACCCAACATAGGAGCACTGCAATATGTAGGACAAATGCTAACAAGTATGAAAGGGGAAATTAACAATAACACAATAATAGTGGGAGACTTTAATACCCCACTCACACCTATGGATAGATCAAGTAAACAGAAAATTAACAAGGAAACACAAACTTTAAACAATACAATAGACCAGTTAGACCTAATTGATATCTATAGGACATTTCACCCCAAAACAATGAATTTCACCTTTTTCTCAAGCGCACTTGGAACCTTCTCCAGGATAGATCACATCCTGGGCCGTAAATCTAGCCTTGGTAAATTCAAAAAATTGAAATCATTCCAAGCGTTTTTTCTGACCACAATGCAGTAAGATTAGATCTCAATTACAGGAGAAAAATAATCCATGTGTGTTTAAAAAATGTTTAGTCCCAGCATATTATTAAATAATAATTTTGGTACCAGAATATAATATTTGGCAAAGCTTTGTGATATAATGGATAATGTTTTATATGTTTGATTGCTGCATTGGCTGTTGATATAGTGTATGATGTTTGCAAGGCTGCTTAACCATTTTGACCCTTAATTTCCATAGCTATAAACTCGATCAAACTGTGTGCCACATTTTTAATGATCATAAAAATCTTGGGATACTTTTCAAGTCAAGTGCCTTGCACCAAGGATTTTATTGCCATTAAACACATATTTAGTAATAGTAAGTAAGCTTGACATGAGGCATTTAAAAGGAAACTAATTGAATTAGGGTTTGTGCCCTAAATTTTGAATGCTTATGAATTTAACATTTCTCCACTCTTATGATATTTGTGTTCTTCCTCTTTAGGTCTCTACAAAAAAAAAAAAAAAGAGAGTTGTAGCACTGTCTTACAGTTGGCCCATAAAGTGTTTATATCTTTCTGCATACTGAGGTTTTATTGTCGTGAAAAAGATTTTCTTAGCATTATGTAGTATCTCCCAGTGTTATGGTACATTTTGACAAGGACCATATGTGTTCCCTTTTATATAAATGAGCCATGTTGAGGAAACTTCACAATATAATGGCCTTTGCAGATTTATTTTGAAACTCGAAACTGGTATATGTTTTTTGTTTTATTGTTTTTAATGACATTGGGTCTTCTAGGACCATAGTTACTTTGTATAAACTGTACAAACAGTGTGTTAATTATGCTCAAAAAGAATATACCTAATGGTGTTTATACAAGACCAAGGGGACTAATATAGTGTTCCTAAAATGACAGTATGGTGACCCAAGACCAATTATTTCAGACTTGAATTCTTTCCACTTCAATATAATCAAATTTCTGTTCCCTTCTTGGGCATTGTTACTTGAATGACTTGCAGGCATCTGAAATCCAGTCCATCCAAAACTCAGTTTGTTTATTTGCACCTTTACTTCCATGCCCTGTGAACCTGTTGCTCCTGCATGTTCTGTCTTATTTAATAGCCTTAGCAGCGGCACAGTTCTCTGAAATTACAAACTTTCTCAGGGTCATCACAACTATCTCTCTTCTATAGAATCTACACTAACTTGTCTTCAAATCCCAACAGTCCTTTCTATCTCAAATACTGCCCCTCCTTCTAGTCCTGTGGCTCAGTTCATATTCTTGCCATAACTCCCCTGGACAAACAGAACAGTCTCCTGAATGTTCCATCTTCCACACCACTTTGTGATTCTTAAAACACAAACGTGATCATGTTACTAACCTGGGTAAAACCTCCGTTGGCCCTTGGTTCTCCATCAAAAAGAATAGTGTTTTACAAATTAGAGGTGGCAAGAGGTTAATGACTAATGAATTAATGTTAGTGACTTATATTGAACTTTTAAAAATGTCATAAAGAAAATAGCAGAGTGCATCATATTTTATATTGATACTGTTCTTTGAAACTCTGCTCTAGTTGTACTTATCTATATAAACATGCATGTGTTTGGCTACTGTTTTAAGATGTAAAATGTCCATCTGATTGTTGGTTACAGTCATGAAAGTTTGAAAGCCATCAGTATAGAGAATAAAGTTCAAACCTTTTTTTCAAGGTTTATAGTTACTTTTATAATCTGCACAGTTCACCTTCCTCCTATCAACTTCATCCAACTCTTCAGAGAAACCTGTTTCTACTTAGGAACTCACCAAATTTTCTTTGCATTAGCTTTGTCATTATACAAACTAGTTTCTTTAAATTAAGTAGCAGTTCTAAAAGGTTTCAGTCTCAGTATCCTTTTAAATTCTGAAGTATCCCCAAAGAACCTTCATTTATATGGATTATAGACTATGTCTATTGATATGTAACACACTAGAAATTAAAATGAAGAATGAAAAAAAATTAATTTATTTAAAATACTCTAAACCCATTATGTGTTGTCCTAAGTAATTTATTTTTGTTAAAAAAAAAAGCTTTATTTTCCAAAATAGATACAATTAGAAGAATGACATTGTTTTTCAATATTGAAAATCTCTTTAATGTTTGGCTTGATAGAAAACAGATGGATTCTCATATCTGCTTCTGCATTCAATCTGTGTTGCTGTGTGTTATTTAGTTTGAGGATATGAAGAAAATTCAGACTCTAACAGATAAGTAGTTGGAAAAGAAAGATTATTGTCTTTCTAAAAAAAGTAGATTATTTTAATAATCTTTTCACATAATTGTGTAGATATTCTTCTTTAATACTACGTTCAAACTCAGTGAGTGGTAATTTCTTAAGGTTGGTTGCAATGTAGATTTGAAATCATACCAATTAACTTTTCATCATCTATGACATTAAAATGTATTGCTCTTTCTCATTTTCACTTTGAATAAATCTTTTACTCATGCATAATTTTTTAATATTATACACTGGCCATTTGGGAAATATTGGATTTTGAATAATGTGTAGGTCTTTCAAATGTTCATCTGCTTTATTATACAGTGTCAAAAAATCACAGTGGTTAATATCACCATGGAGTGCATCAAATAAGTCTTCAAATATTGGGGAGCTAGCAAACTCACAGTGGCATATACAGATTTTCTAAAGTTTTAATTTTTACATAAAAGCACTAATTTTATGATTGGCAACTAATATTATTACTTGTTTTTCTTGAAATGTCATACAGCTGAATCAAAGTTTCACAGAACAGTAACCTTAGATCCTGTGATTCACTTGAATTTCTGTAGTTTGTCTATCAGTGATTCCTTCAAGTAAAAATGGTGTTCCATGAAAATAGCACGACTCCAGCATCACACACGTGCTTTTCCTTGAAACACCCACTGAACTGCCGAATGAAGAAGTGTTTTATGTATCCTTCCCCATTTCATCACATAGAACATTAAAAAGCCACATACTGAATGGTCAGAATTTTACAAATAATTTTTATTGCTTTGCCAAGGATATTCCTAAGTAAATCTGGCTCTTATTTTAACTGTAAGTGCCTGAAATTGAAGAATATGACTTCACCAAACTAGTGAAGTTTGGTGTACCAGCCTTGATTTGTTCTCCCAGGGAACTCTGGTCCACACTTTGAGAGCTATTGACTCAAGATTTTCCCTAAGCTCATTATTTATTTGGAAGATTTGTCCTAAAATTTTACGGTTCAAAAGTCATGTCATTGGTGAAGCCTCCTGAAGCACCCCAGGTTTATCTGTCACTTCTTCTGAGTTCCTGTGGTAGCCCTTACTCCATTTCCCTTTGTCCATGAAGTACTTCTGGTAGGGGCTGAGTCTTATTCCTTTACCACTCTACAATGACTGGTATATGCTCAGGATTTATTAATGAGCAGGCAATGGCAACCCACTCCAGTACTCTTGCCTGGAAAATCCCATGGATGGAGGAGCCTGGTGGGCTGCAGTCCATGGGATCACTAAGAGTCGGACACGACTAAGCGACTTCACTTTCACTTTTCACTTTCATGCATTGGAGGAGGAAATGGCAACCCACTCCAGTGTTCTTGCCTGGAGAATCCCAGGGACGGGGGAGCCTGGTGGGCTGCATCTATGGGGTCGCACAGAGTCGGAAGCATGACTGAAGCAACTTAGCAGCAGTAGCAGCAGTAAGTCTGCTCACCCTGTTACACAGACTGGTTTTTATTATTCTTCCTCAAGTCTGGCATCAAGTCAGAAGGGGAGTAATTACCTGCCTTTCATGTTCTGAGGCAAGCAGGAACATTTTTGCCAACATATACTTAGTGCCACTCCCATAAGCATTAGAAAATACTGATGAAATGCTTAGGGTTCCAGGGCCATGTTATAGTACGGATATCGTGACACTGCTGTAGTTAACTAACACCAGAATCATTTCTATTGAATAACTGCGTGAATGAGTTCCTTGTTTCCTTTGGTCCAAACCTTGATACAGGTCAAGGAATAATTTTGAGTAACTCAACCCTAACTTAAGCTATCTTTGAATCTATTAGTCCCGTATTAGATCATTTTGATGGGTCTTTATTTGAATATTTTCTTAAACTTCTATTGCTTACATTTATTCAGGAAACATTTATTCAGCATCTACTATGTACCAGGCACTGTGCTGGATGCTCAGGATATAAAGATGAGCAGGACATGACCTCGCCCTCAAGCGATATAGTAGGGGAATGAGAGAAATGCATCTGGATTTGGTTCTCAGATTATAGTGCTTTTATTTTCTATAATTTAAAATCTGAGAATTAAGGGACTTTTTAAAGTATGTTTTGTGAATAAAAACTAAATTGTAAAAGTTGTCTTAGATGTTTCAGTGTAGATGCCCTCTCCTTGTATTTAAAATAGTTTTAGTTTGTTATTCGGAAATTCGAGGTTCAGGGTAAGGCTTCTAGAATAAAGAAAATCACATTCCTTAACATATCACTTACAAAGATGTATCACAGTATCTCAGCATTAAATTTAAATCTTGTATTAGAATTCAGGCTTTTTAGCAACACAGAGAAAGTATATTCTTCTTTATCAGTTATATCCCTTTAATAAAAACCCACATTTATTTTCATTAAGAATTATATAGAAGGAGCTTCCCTGGTGGCTCGGTGGTAAAGAATCTGCCTGCCAATGCAGGAGACATGGATTTGATCCCTGATCCAGGAAGACTGACATGTCACAGAGCAACTGAGCCAAATGCCACAACTATTGAGCCTGTGCTCTAGAGCCCAGGAGGTGCAGCTACTGAGCCCACATGCCACAACTCTAAAGCCCTCATGCCTTAGAGCCTGTGCTCCGCAACAAGAGAGCACAATGAGAAGCCTGTGCACCACAGCGAAGTGTGCCCCATGCTCTCCACAACTAGAGAAAAGCCCACACAGCAATGAAGACCCAGTGCAGCCAAAGTTAATTAATAAATAAATTTTAAAAGAATCATATAGTAATATTACTCAGTTATTGTTCAGTCACTCACTTGGTCTCTGAGACCAGCTGATTGTTGCTGTTTGCATTGAAGCAGGGAGGACTCTGGGCTTCCCAGGTAGCTCAGCTGTAAAGAATCCACCTGTACTGCAGGAGACCTGGGCTCAATCCCTGGGTTGGGTAGATCCCCTGGAGGAGGGCATGGAAACCCACTCCAGTATTCTTGCCTGGAGAATCCCCATAGACAGAGGAGCCTGGTGGGCTACAGTCCATGGGGTCACAGAGTCGGACATGACTGAGCTACTAAGCAGAGCACAGCACAGGGGGGGCACTCCAACACCTCTCCTAGAAGCCTTACAGCAACAGTCCTGAGTCTGCAGCGCTCCTGCCTGGGTCCTTGTCCATCTGTAACTGGAGCTCCAGAAAACTCTTGTCAGTTCAGGCCACAGGCGTCTCCAACAGCCCAGGGAGTTTTTCAGCTTAATATTAATATTTCTGAAGTTGTTTTTCATCACCTCAAACAGAACATGTATTTGTTGAAGTCTGGGTTTAAAGAGATAGATTTATAAAATTATTATTTTAAAATTTTTACTTATTTTTGATTATGCTAGAGCTTTGTTACTGCACACAGGTTTTCTCTAGTTGCAGTGAGTGGGGGCTCCTCCTCGCTGCAGTGGGCAAGCTGCTCGTTGCGGTGACTTCTCTTGTTGTGGCACAAGGGCTCTAGGCACACGGGCTTCAGTGGTCGTAGCTTGTGTGCTCAGTAGTTACGGCGCATGGTCTAGTTCCTCGCTAGCATGTGGACTCTACCTGCCAGGACACTGGCAGATGGATTCTTATCTACTATACCCACCAGGGTACTGGTATTCCCGCCAGGGAAATCCTAACATTATTTTTTAAAGTGTTACTAATTATGATATGGTATTATATAATCATCAAAAGTGCACTAGTCAGTGATTACTTATTTGATGCTTTGCAGTTTTAATAATAATTATATAATAATGTTATCATAGCTAACACTTATATTATGTTTCAGTTCAGTCGCTCAGTTGTGTCCGACTCTTTGCCATGTACCAAAGACCAGTCTGAGCTCTTTACAGATGTTAACTTAGCAGTATTTTGATATAGGCTTTCTCATTTGATCCTTGTAATAAAGCTGTAAATTAGACCAGGCAGGGTATTATTCCCATTTTGTAGATGAGAGAATTGAGACTCAAAGAAGTTCAGTGATTTCCTCAAGGTCACTGGCAAATGGCAAAGCTTGAAGCATAATGCAGTTCTTCAGATTACTAAATTAGTGCTTTTTCTAAACCACTTCTCTGTAAATAGTCTCAAATATTTCATAAACATAATCAAAAGCTTGCAAGCATGCCTTTCTTTGCCTTCTTAGGTTCTGAACAGAGAAATATGAGAATCAGTAGGATAGGGAAAATGACATTTGCATCCCCAAAGGACTACTAACTTTGAAGCCTTGTAGGAAGGATTGGGAGTTAAGAACAGAGTCCAAGAAGCACACTGGCTTGCACACCAGAAGCTGTAGGGATTGGAGAAAAGAATGAAACTAAGCTGGAATTAAAGCAAAAGGGAATAGTAAACCAGTATAAGAATAATAAATTATAAAGTTACTTCTGAACAAATAAGAAAAACTATAAAGGGAACCAATATAACATGAAATAAAAAGACTTGGAAAACTTTATTTCACTTACTTATTTCATTGGTAAGATGAATTTGATTTACGGGAGGCAAAATTCATCCCTTCAGAAGTTATGCCTTTAAGAGAGAGAAGAAAGAGGATAACATATGTCTGTGCAAAATCTGAGTCTCTAACATACATCAGTATGTTCTTAACAGTATTAAGTATGTCAGTTTCTATACTCAAGTTTCATTCATAGCTATAGCAAAAGACCCTCGTGAGGGAAGAATTTAAAGCTAGACTAGACAGAGCAAGAAATGGTTAAAGAGCACTTGTTAAATCCAGTTGACTTCATCTGTCCTCCCTAAAGTCATAACTCCTGAGCAAATTCAAGATTGCTATTGCAGTCAAGGGGCAGTTGAGTAATCAGAGCTACATCTTACTATTTTCGAAAATTAAAAAATATTATCATAACACCTTTTGGTGATTTCAGTATCTGGGGTAGGATAGACTCTACCCTTCCCATAAAGATACTTAGGAAGCAAAGTAACATTACTGCTACTTGACTAAGTAAGTAAGGCTTGAGACAAAAAAAAAAAAAAACAAAGACAGGGAGAAACTTTTCTGATTATCGTCACTTGATAATTACTAGTATTTTCCATAACCTAGGCAACTCGGCTGTCTAAGAAACAAAATCCAGCTGAAACTGAACCTTCAAAAGTTTTCCTTCTACATTTTTTAAGACCCAGAGCAGGATCTCTGTCATACTCAAGTCCCTCCTGGATGTCTGGAAAAAATCTTAGAGTCCGGGAGACATTCCAAAATATGCGCAGTGACCATTGCCACAGGCGTGAACTTCTTAATGCATTTTGCAGAAATCTCCGCCACGATGAAATTGATTACCGTCTGAAAGGATTTTTTTTTCTTTTTTAAAATAGCAAGCAGTGAGAGTATGCCTTTTAATATTTTATTACATCCTTAAGTATCTCATGTGGACTGAATATGACTGGAGAAAGCTGCTGCTCTGAGTTTGATATACAGTATCCAGTGTAAATGCTTTATTTATTTTTTTTAATTGATAGGTTTAGGTGAATGGAAAAAGGAAAAACTCTAGGATTTGTGAAGACTACACAACCCAAGTTGTATATTGATTGCTAAAACTTGAGTTTCTGTCCAGCTGTCCTGCTGCAGATACAGAAATAAGGTCAAAGAATAAATGTGAAGAAATGGCTTTTCAAGGAACAGGTGAAAATTGAAAAGAAAATGGAACCTGGAGTTTTGTGAGTCTGTCTCGTAAGGATAGTATTTATGAGGATGGAGGAGGGAGTGGGAAGGCTTATTGTAATGTCTTTTACATAATCAGAATTGAACGGTTTAAGTTCTTTAATGCTATCTATTCAATGCAGTGAAGCAAAAGAGTGAATTTGTAGCTGACAAGCAGTAATTTGGGTTTTCTTCACCTAATGCAAATAATGGCAGCAGAACTGTCGTAAGGCTTCTTCTACAGTCATGTAGACAATGTCTGATGAATCAAGAGAAGGGAAAGTGCAGGGAAGATACTGGAATCATAATAAAAAATGGACAAAAGGCACATCAATTGTGAGATTTCTAATTCTTGTTTTCATGGCAATTTCCACATGCTTGTGAGAAACTGGGAGGTTGCTCTTTCTCTGGTATCAGTCATAGCTTAGCCAGACAGCAAACTAGGGCTAGTCACTGCTGCTGGAAGATTTCCTCTTGACAATGATTCATGTGAGCCAGTTGTCAGAAGTTTTGAAGTTCTTAAATAGAAGCTGATGTATGTCTTTTACTGTTGTGCAGTCACTGAAGATATTTCATTTGATACAAAATAGCTTTGCAGAAAGATTAATCTACTCCCTATCTGTGAACAAGGCTTTACTCAAAATTCATGTGGTCATTCATGGCATCACATTTTCTGAGTGTTTCATGTGTACGTGTGATGAAATTCTTATTCTTATGGACACAGTTTACCATAGGAGGAGGTGTGAGATGCTCTTTAACAAGCCCAAATTTTATTTTATATTGTCAGGAGACACTAAAAAGGCAGCAAAAAATTACACATTTAACTTGTTGTCTTAGAATTTATTTATTAACATCACAGACTGATTTTAGTACATAAGGGCAAATAATTCTAAACCAGGCTGAATACATGATTCCAGAAATAGGAAAGATAAAGAGTGGAAGGCCTTTAGATCAGTTCTGAAAAGGAAAGAATTTACTTCTTTACACCTTACCTATATCCTTCCATATGAAATCATAACTTTTTAGCCTTGGAACAAACCTTGAAGATCATATAGTCAGGCATTTTCTTTTGATAGATCAAGGAAATTAAGGCCTAGAAACGTTAATTAGCTTAGCTGCCTCAGGTCAAATACCCACTTGAAGAAAGATCTGAATTTCAAGAAATGTGTTTGCAGCCTGACAAGTCCAGGATTCATTCTTCTCTTCCCACACACTGTCCCCTGTACCCAACTTTGCCCCCTGAATGACAAGAGAGCAGCAGCAGTATCCATCATCATTGTCATCCAGGCAGGGCAGTGTCAACTTTTAGAGGAAGCCCCTTGCACACGAACTGACTGTATTTCAGGCCAACAGAACTAGAAATGACAGGCTAGCCTTGCTTCACTCTTTATCTGCCACAGAAATTACTTTTGGAGAAAACACTTTGACATGGTGAATTCAAAAGCATTACTAGAGGAGGTTACAACAGTGGCATTTGAGGTGCCGATAAAGTTGTTTCCTGATTTGGTGCTGGTTATATGGGAACATTCAATTTGTGAAAATTCTGCGAGTTATGCATTTCTGGATACTTCAACAAAAAGTTAAAAAAATTTTGGGGACAACTAAAATTCATTGTTAAGGAAAGCATGTTGGCATCAAAGAAATTAAATATCACTGGAAATTATTACATACATATTTTAAAATTTTTAAATAAAAATTTCGACAAATATAGTCATCATTGTTTGGAATGACCAGTGTTATTATTGTAAAGCAAATTTATTTTTTCAGGTACAAACTTTCTTTGGATGCTGGATCTTTCCTTCATAATGTGTAAGTGCTTTAAAAAAGTCACTTAAAAATCTATTCGATGCTTACCATATCTTCTCACTATGGGAATTAGATAAGTTATAGCTAAAATAGTATTCTAGTAACTTTACTACTGTCATTAACAAAGAAATGTTTATATATATATATACAGACGTATATGTGTACACACACGCACACAACACAAATAATCGAAATGTGGTAAATATACCACTAAAGCTGCACTGGACACTATTGAATCTCATAGCATTTTAATTACTGTATACTACAGTTAATATCCTACAGATATGAAAAATGGCCAGGGACATGCTGGAAGGTGAATTTTAAAGTAAATACATGACAGTGTAGATGCAGAGAAATTGCTGAGTAAATTAGAACTTATTAATTATTGAAATTCCACAATATAAAAGAGAAAATGAAAGAATACCTGAAATCAGTACATTTAGTCTTCTTTTCTGTTTCCAGCTTCCAGTGGAAGGCATATTAATCAGAAAAAAGACCAAATAGATAAAAATGCAGAAAGGAGATCTATGGCATAAAGTGCCAGAGTAATCAGTTCCTACCTAATAAAGATTCACTTATGTTGAAAGGAATGAAATGCCATTAAGAAATCGATACCAATTTCATAAACAATATGCAAATGTTTGTTTCAAATGTAGCTACTTTGTGGATATCAAGTAATTAGTACATTTAAAATTGATCCTATGTGCTGGTGATATGAGTAGGCTCTTTTCGCTGAAATTCTTTCCACGCTGATTAGGCAGGGACATTTCTACCCCAGTTTTGAGTGACAGCTTGAATCCTGTTGGCTTTTGTGCTCAGCCACTAAGTCATGTCTGACTCTCCATGACCCCATGGACTGCAGAGCGCCAGGCTCCCCTGTCCATGGAATCCTCCAGGCAAGAATACTGGAGGCGGGTTCCATTTCCTTCTGGCTTTTAGGACATGTTAAATGATAGCAACGCTCTCTGGAAATGCTGGCATCTGGTAACTTTTCTTTTAAGTACAAACTTAAATTTTGGTTACTGTGGTTTATTCATTTGCCCCCGTGTCTATATGTATAGGTGTCTATGTGCATCAGATAAATCATCCTTACTGGAAATTAGAAAGATTTCTGAATGTACATGAACCCAAAGAGGAAGCCATAGAAAATTTTCTGACTCCATTTTTTATTACGTATGTGTATTTTAGATTAAGAAGCAACCTGAAAGTTAAAAATTTGGAACACTTAAGTTTACCAGAGCAAGGAATTCCCTGGTGGTCCAGTGGTTAGGACTTTGCATTTTTTACTGCCAAGGGTGCAGGTTCAATCCCTAGTTGGGGAACTAAATTCCCTCAAGTTGCACGGCATGGCCTATATATATATTGGATTCTAGAGTTCTTCCAAAGTATTTATTTACAGAGGTAGTCCTTATACTGTCTGCCACAGAAGTATATAGAGTATGTAATATGTAATACAAGCCCAGATGACAACATCAGTTTGCTCATTTAGTGAGGATGGTAAGAGTTTCATATATAAATATATCTGGGGAAAATGTTCACTCTATTTATCAAAGGATATTAAAATGAGGCAGTGAGCAAAATTTGAAGATTGACAAATGAACTGGGGTTCCCAGGTGGTGCTAGTGATAAAGAATCCACCCGCCAGTGCAATGGGGAATTCTTGCCTGGAGAATCCCATTGACTGACCACCTGGTGGGCTACAGTCCATGGGGTCACAAGAGTCATACATGATTAGCAACTAAACCACCACCAAAAAATGAACTAAATAAAACCAAATAGGATAGAATAATTGCTAAAATAATAGAGCTTTAAGAAGGATAAAATTGAACATTTCCCCCTTCAAATTGTATATATCTACCAGTGGGACTTGATAGTTGGTCATCTTTTCTTAATGGAAACTAGAGCTTAATCCTTATGACCTTTTGTGACACAGGGCCTGGGTCACTGTCTAATCAGAAACCTAGCCATAGAACCACTGTGAGAATTGTCATGCCTATGACTTAATTCTAGTTTTGAAAAGCATTGGCTGTTATAAATCCCAGAGAGTTATAAAACCTTGAGCCTTTTTTCCCCTAAAATACCTGATAATTCAATTGGTAATTTATACTTAATACCATAGAGGAAAAAAAAAAAAAAAAAGGAACAAGATCAGCACATAAAGTTGCAAGCATAAATATACTTTGCAAACTCTGTGTTAAAGAAATCAAAGAATCATAGGAGGCCCTAAGAAAAATTAAGAAATGTAGCCGTTTAGTTGTAAAATAAGATTCAGAATTCTAGACCTTATCCAAATATAATCTCTTGAGTATCAACATGTTGGGAAATTATATTCCAGAATGGCTTCTCCATTCAAAGACATAATTCCCTGGGAAGATTCATGTGTATATTATGCAATTTGGCCCTAAAAATGTTTTTTTAGAGTTTTTAGAGTCAACTGCATGATAAAATTTGATGTACTTTGATGCCCTTATCAGTGTTTATCTCAGATATGTTCTGTTGTAGCAATGATTATGTAGCAGTATTTATCCAAGGCATTGATCTGCTTATTCCTGAAAAATTCCAATCTTCTTCCCACCCTAGTTTTAAAAAGCAAGGCAAAAACCTGGCATCATTGGTAATGGATGCTTGAGTCATGGTCAGACAAAAGACATCAACTCATCAGATTACATCTGGAGCCACAAATTTATCTTGTCTCCAAATTCGAAAGGTTAAAATGATTCATAGATACTCTAAACCAAATCAGAGAAAAATTATTGCTTCCTTTCAAATGTTTCTTTCTTGTAAATGTGATTTAACTTTGGGCAAATGTAACATACTTTTCACCTCTGTGATCACCAAAGTATCTTTAGAGAAGAAATAAGGGAAACAATATATATATATATACACACACAAAACACATTTGTGTGTGTGTGTGTATTTTTCTTTATTTAATTTCATGTTCCAACCATACAAAACAATTGTTGAATATTCCTGTGAACTTGGTTTATGCTCAGATTTCAAGTCCAGGATAAGCTAAGTTTTTCACTTAAATATTTCCCTCTGCAGTTAGATATGTTCCTAGATATCACTCTAAAAATGGATTCTTAACGTTAAAATTTCATTTCACTATTCAGTTCAGTTCAGTCGTTCAGTCGTGTCCAACTCTTTGTGACCCCATGAATTGTAGCACGCCAGGCCTCCCTGTCCATCACCAACTCCTGGAGTTCACCCAGACTCACGTCCATCGAGTCAGTGATGCCATCCAGCCATCTCATCCTCTGTCGTCCCCTTCTCCTCCTGCCCCCAATCCCTCCCAGCATCAGAGTCTTTTCCAATGAGTCAACTCTTCGCATGAGGTGGCCAAAGTACTGGAGTTTCAGCTTTAGCATCATTCCCTCCAAAGAAATCCCAGGGCTGATCTTCAGAATGGACTGGTTGGATCTCCTTGCAGTCCAAGGGACTCTCAAGAGTCTTCTCCAACACCACAGTTCAAAAGCATCAATTCTTCGGCGCTCAGCCTTCTTCACAGGCTAACTCTCACATCCATATGTGACCACAGGAAAAACCATAGCCTTGACTAGACGAACCTTTGTTGGCAAAGTAATGTCTCTGCTTTTGAATGTGCTACCTAGGTTGGTCACAACTTTTCTTCCAAGGAGTAAGCATCTTTTAATTTCATGGCTGCAGTCACCATCTGCAGTGATTTTGGAGCCCAGAAAAATAAAGTCTGACACTGTTTCCACTGTTCCCCCATCTATTTCCCATGAACTGATGGGACCGGATGCCATGATCTTCCTTTTCTGAATGTTGAGCTTTAAGCCAACTTTTTCACTCTCCACTTTCACTTTCATCAAGAGGTCTTTTAGTTCCTCTTCACTTTCTGCCATAAGGGTGATGTCATCTGCATATCTGAGGTTATTGATATTTCTCCCAGCAATCTTGATTCCAGCTTGTGCTTCTTCCAGTCCAGCGTTTTTCATGATGTACTCTGCATATAAGTTAAATAAACAGGGTGACGATATACAGCCTTGACGTTCTCCTTTTCCTATTTGGAACCAGTCTGTTGTTCCATGTCCAGTTCTAACTGTTGCTTCCTGACCTGCATACAGATTTCTCAAGAGGCAAATCAGGTGGTCTGGTATACCCATATCTTTCAGAATTTTCCACAGTTTATTGTGATCCACACAGTCAAAGACTTTGGCATAGTCAATAAAGCAGAAATAGATGTTTTTCTGGAACTCTCTTGCTTTTTCCATGATCCAGCGGATGTTGGCAATTTAATTATTGGCAATCTCTGGTTCCTCTGCCTTTTCTAAAACCAGCTTGAACATCAGGAAGTTCACGGTTCACATATTGCTAAAGCCTGGCTTGGAGAATTTTGAGCATTACTTTACTAGAGTGTGAGATGAGTGCAATTGTGCAGTAGTTTGAGCATTCTTTGGCATTACCTTTCTTAGGGATAGGAATGAAAACTGACCTTTTTCAGTCCTGTGGCCACTGCTGAGTTTTCCAAATTTGCTGGCATATTGAGTGCAGCACTTTCACAGCATCATCTTTCAGGATTTGAAATAGCTCCACTGGAATTCCATCTCCTCCACTAGCTTTGTTCGTAGTGATGCTTTCTAAGGCCCACTTGACTTCACATTCCAGAATATCTGGCTCTAGTTCAGTGATCACACCATCGTGATTATCTGGGTCGTGAAGATCTTTTTTTTGTACACTTCTTCTGTGTATTCTTGCCACCTCTTCTTAATATCTTCTGCTTCTGTTAGGTCCATACCATTTCTGTCCTTTATAGAGCCCATCTTTGCATGAAATGTTCCCTTGGTATCTCTGATTTTCTTGAAGAGATCTCTAGTCTTTCCCATTCTGTTGTTTTCCTCTATTTCTTTGCATTGATCACTGAAGAAGGCTTTCTTATGTCTTCTTGCTATTCCTTGGAACTCTGCATTCAGATGTTTATATCTTTCCTTTTCGCCTTTGCTTTTGCTTCTCTTCTTTTCACAGTTATTTGTAAGGCCTCCCCAGACAGCCATTTTACTTTTTTGCATTTCTTTTCCATGGGTATGGTCTTAATCCCTGTCTCCTGTACAATGTCACGAACCTCATTCCATAGTTCATCAGGCAATCTGTGTATCAGATCTAGTCCCTTAAATCTATTTCTCACTTCCACTGTATAATCATAAGGGATTTGATTTAGGTCATACCTGAATGGTCTAGTGGTTTTCCCTACTTTCTTCAATTTAAGTCTGAATTTGGCAATAAGGAGTTCATGATCTGAGCCACAGTCAGCTCCTGGTCTTGTTTTTGCTGACTGTATAGAGCTTCTCCATCTTTGGCTGCAAAGAATATAATCAATCTGATTTCGGTGTTGACCATCTGGTGATGTCCATGTGTAGAGTCTTCTCTTGTGTTGTTGGAAGAGGTTGTTTTTTATGACCAGTGCATTTTCTTGACGAAACTCTATTAGTCTTTGCCCTGCTTCATTCCATATTCCAAAGCCAAATTTGTTTAATTTTTCACTAAATGCTTTCCAAGCTTCACAAGAATATCACTTTATTAACTGAAGTGACACACCTGTGATTATTTGTTCCAATGGAAATAGAGTCTTTCCTAGAAAAAAAAATGTTCTAATTAGAATTACAGCCTACAAGCAGTGCCACCCATGCAGTGATGCTTACAGATGTTCTGACTTTGTCTTCTTGCATCTATCCTTGTAACGTCTGGTTGGCTGCTACAACCCTTTCTTATAGGAACTGCAGTGCATAGGTGCTATTTTCAGAAGTCCAAAGTCAATATGGTGGTTAGGAAGCCATGTGTTAGGTGTAATTAGGACCTGACAACCAACTATGCTGTTTGGTGTAGAAGTGAGTGAAGATTCAACAGGACAAAGCGTTAAATGTGCCGGAGGCCTCTTTTCCATTAGAGGTGTGTTGCCTGGTTGAATTTTGACTTCACACTTTTTCCTCCTTCTTGCTGCCTCTTATTACACCACTTGTTTATTTTGTTTACATTCATTCATTCTTCTTCTTCTCCTGACTTTGTTTCTGAAAATTCAACTCTTATTTTAGAATATACTATATGCCAGGCAGTGTTCTATTTCCCCCAAATTTTTTTCCCTACAACCTATCAACTAAACTTTATTCTGTACTTGACTTCTCCTTGGGAAAAAGACTGAAAGAGACAAAACTTTTCAAAGAAATGTATGAGGTGGTAGTGGGGGAATCACATTTGGAAACATACACAGACTTTATGTCTTCATTTTTTTAAATCATGTTTTAAACTAGAATGGTCAACAACTGTGTGTTTCCTGAATTATTATAAGCTAGTATAATAGTGATAATATTTTGTTTCAGAATATTTTTGACAATCAAGTAGGGAAAATTTCTAGAGTATTTTTATTATGGACAGATTATGGACTATAATGATAACATCTGGTCGTCTGAAATGATTCCTGTATGTTTGAGACATCAGAGGTATCCTTTAACTTGTAAAAATTTTTTTCTTTTTAGAGACATAGTCACCGTGGCATACCATTACAGAGAGATACTTTAGTGAGCAATCAGGTAGGAGAGTAAAAGGAGGTAGTAGCATATTAAATCAGACTATTAAGAAAAGCAATTAATAAGAAAATAGCTGTGTAGCTCAATCAGATAAATGGAGAGACTGATCAAAAGTAGTTAATTGGATGGTTTGGGTTTGTATTAAGTATATGATGAGTTATTTTTAATGTTAGAGAACTATGCATCTTGTTACTCTAGGAAGACTAAAATTAATCTGAGTAAAAGTAAGGAGAACTGAGCAATTGGTATAATATGTGGGTTCATTGTAACAAGCTAAAGAAGATAAATTTTGGCATATTTTTGTTGAGAAAACCTGATTTGCACCTAACATGAAGTTATTTATAATCTTTATATATCCCACTTCTTATGACTGTTCATATACTTTACTGTGGAAATACTTGTGTGTGGGTTTTACAACATATGATATATACACAATATCACCTTTGTAAGTTTTGAAAAAAATCTGAATTCTGAAACATGTGGTTCCAAGAACTTCAGGTAAGGAATTATAAACTTTTGTATAATTATCAACCATGGGGGAATTATCAACCGAAAGGAGAAATGTGCCTGAGCTAAAAGCTCCTCTCTAACAAGCGGAGTCAGTAGCTCATGTGTAAAATGGTTAAATCAAGAAGCAAAAAGCATGCATATTATGTAGGGTTATGAACCAGATGATTTAGATGGAAATTCAAATAAATTTCCCTTTGAAGTGGAGGGGGTTGGAATGGGAGACTTGCTTCTCATCACATGCTCTTTAGTATTCTTTGAACTGTTAGCACATGCATACATTATTTAGGTTTTAGCAAGTTAATCATTTCAACAAGCTTGCTTTGAGTTTGTACAACTTGTTAGGCACTGTATCTCAAAATGTAAAAATTAAATCCTTCAAGAATTCTCATATGCAAAATAGAATATAAACAATGAAACATAATACAAAAAAAACGAAGTGATAATGTACAGAGAAGAGAGTGACTACAGTTTCTAGAAATATGAGAGATTGTAAGTAGATGTAAACGACTGTGTGCATCTATGTGTATATGAAGGTAATGGGCCTGGTGAACTGTGAGTAAGGGAAGAGGGAAATCAGACAGAGAGTTATCACAGTGAAGACTTGTTAGAACCCAAAGGTCTCAATGGAAGAGAGGTAAGAGGGAGATGGAGATGGGGGAGACGATGTGGAGAAATTTACAACGGAGAGCACTTTTCCATGCTTCCCTGTAGCCAGGATAGACCACCCTGCCCTTAATTTAGATCTCTATTCCCTAGCAAAGAGGAAACTGGTTCAGATAGTTTGTTGTTATTTTTGTTTTCCTGGGCAGAGGTGGGGGGAGTAAAAGTCGAGGAGAGAAAGGTGTATTTTATGTAGGAAATCTATGTCCTAATTTTACTCTCAAAATAGAAAAACCCTAAGATATAAGCAAGGAAAATTTTCAAGAAACTCAGTATAAAGTCAACTTTTTCTAGATTTCAAATTAAATGGATGATGTAAGTGAAACATGGCTCATCTGACCAGGATCTTAAAGTAGGCGAGCTAACTAAATCTCACAGGTGGTCTTTAAGGGTAGCCCTAAACCTGGAATTCATTGCACTAATCCAGCTTAAATATTTTAAGGGTGTGAACAAATAAGATGAGGTCACTGATGAGAAAGAGTTGCTTCCGTACCCATATTGGTAGCTGTAGCAGCTGTGATATCTCTTCAAACACCCAGATTATAGGTTAAATCCTCAAGTTGAGCCTTAGAGTTTTAGAACTAAATAGAAAATTCTTGAAATATCAGGACTTTGATACAGCAGAAATGATGGCAAAGGAGTTGTATGCAAAATGATTACAATGGGGAGTGATCGGATACATTGTCAGTAAATACAATACACAAAGACTGAATTTAAAAAATGGAAAATGAGGACCACTCTCCAAAGAGAGCTCAACAAAAAATGCTTCAAGTCCATCTAGAGTTAAGAGTGCACATAGGAATGGCAGTGAGGCCTCTGACAGGTGGCAGGGAATGTAAGTTGACAGATGAGCTTTACATTTCTCGAAAACTTGGTCTTTATCAGAGTTCACAGAGGCAGATGGGAAGGGAACAGATGTCAGAAACAGCAGTGCTTCTCAGGGAAGATTAAATGGTAGAGGAAATGGAGATCACGTTACCAAATAAAACAGGAAGGGAAAGCAGTGTCTCTAAAGGGCACTGGATAGAATGAGCAGGTGGAATGTGAATCTGAAGTTTGAGGAGATATCCTATTATCATAGTAAGCGTCAGACTATCATAGGGTATGACACAGTCACAGGATTGGCATTCCATTAATTGATGATGGTTATGGGTGATTCCTTCATTTGTTAATAGAGTCATAGGGGATAAGAAAACTAAATTATTTTTTTTCACTGAAATATAATTGATTTATAATGCGTGTTGGTTTTTGGTTTACAGCAAAGTAATTTGGTGATATATTTACTTTTTCTCATTCTTTTCCATTATGATTTATTATAGGATATTGATTGTAGTTTCCTGTGCTGTACAGTAGGACTTTGTTGTTTATTTATTTCATATATAGTAGTTTATATCTGCTAATCCCAGACTCCTAATTTATTTTTTCCCATCCCCTTTTCCCCTTTAGTAACCCCCCATACCATAGAAAAGTTTGTTTTCTATGTCTGTAAGTCTATTTCTATTTTGTAAATAAGGTCATTTCTATCATACTTATTTTAAATTCCACATATAAGTGACATAATATATTTTTCTTTCTCTTTTGGACTTACTTAGTATGGTAATCTCTAGGTCCATCCATGTTGCTGCAAACGGTATTAAGGAAAAATTTTAATTTATATATATATTAAAATTTTGAAATGGAGATATATACATCTCCATTTCAGAATTGGTGGGAAATTGAAAGTATTGTTGCAATGTGTTGGGAAGAACTAGAGTTTAGGAAGATTTGGGGTGGAGAGTGGATTGGATCACAACATGTTACTTTTCAGTCATTTTTTTTCCTCTTTCTCAATGCACTTCCTTTCTCTCCCTTTATTTCTTCCTCTTTCTCCTACTGGGACATGTGGAAATGAGAACTGCCATATGGGAAATCACAAGTGATGTTCAAAGAGAGAAAATTTATTATTAAGGAAATTGCCTACATTGTTATTATATGAGTATATATTCACTAAGAAGACATTTATATATGAAATGTAATTAGATTTCTGGCCCATATATTGAAGATCTTTTCAATTAAAGGAGCTTGAGACTGGAATTTAAAATACTGACCTCTAGTTCTAGCTTACTCCTATTTAGCACTGTGACTTCAGACAAGTCACATGACCTCTTTGGCTGTTAGTTTCTCCCTCTGTAGAGAGAAACCTGAAATAATGTCAGTAATGAATGTTCTTGATGGATTGAATGCCAGAGTCTAAGTGGTGATTCTAGTTAAAGCAAATGGCATCCACTGTAATAACAGCAAGGGAAAGGGTAGCTGCAAGAAACAGAAAATTACCTTGATGAAGGAGTTCCTACATTTTTTATCCATTCATGCTACTATTGCTAATTAAACATTACTGTGGTTTTTCTATGCCTGGATATATTTTCTTAAAGATATCCACATTCCTCATTCTCTTGCCTCCTTTAGGTCTTCACTTAGTGGAGTTTATCATCTCATGAGCCTTTCCTTCTTCCCTATTTAAAATTGTACATGTATACACAAACATGCATACACCACACACACACACACACATGCACTTTCTTTGGAATTTCCTATTTCCCATTTTATGCTTTATTTTTCTTCCTAACACTACTCATTTTCATATTTAAAAAATTGTCCTTGTTTATTTTATTTATATACCCACTGGAAAGTAAGATAAAGACAAGGAATCTGTTTTGTTCAATGCTGTGTATTTAACATGTAAAACAGAGCTTTTCACTTCAGACCCTCACTAATGTTAAATTCTTGATTATCAAGTGGCTGAGGGATTCTAGAATGGTTGTGAGTATATTGTTGAAATAGGAATGGATAGGGAGACTAGGAAAGTCAAGAGTGGTAATGGATCCATGACTGTAATTTTCAGTGTGTCTTGAGCAATAGGATCTTTGCTTCAGATGAAAAGTTATGTAAGGGCTCTTATTTTAAAAAATGCTAAAAAGTAAACACAGACCTAGTCTGAGTGAAGCAGGTGAAAGGAATATGGCTTAGCCTGCTTTTCTCCTGCAATCTCAAGGTGGTCCCTGAAGAGTCTCTGCACAGATTTTCTCAAATTTACCTAATTTCAAAAATCACTTGGGTTACTTTTTAAAAATAGGAAGGAATGAGAGTATAGCAGGAAGTTGATAAAGGGGAAGAAGTTTATATCAAGGAAGAGACAATTGGTAACAGAGAAGTGCAAGGATTTAAGAGGCTAAGCAAAGAGATAGGTTAGCAAAAGGTTAGTGGGGTCTAGTGAGTGAAGTAATTTTAATGGTGGTCAGTCACTTATACTTGTCTTCCACATGAGAAAGAAAAATTGGATCTTGGTTTGGGTTGAGAATCAGATATGTTTAAAAAGAGAAAAACAAAGCCATATTTAGGGGGTTGTTTTGTTGAATTTTGTTATTGACATTGACGCCAAAGAACCAACATACAACCACTTGAACTAAATAGAAGACTAACAGAGAGTTCTAAACATTCAAACATGTAATGAAAAAAAAATTCCATCAGTCAAAAATCTCAGAAGAGACATAACTCACTCATTCATTGCTACTGTTACTGCTAAGTTGCTTCAGTCGTGCCCGACTCTGTGCGACCTCATAGATGGCAGCCCACCAGGCTCCCCCATCCCTGGAATTTTCCAGGCAAGAACACTGGAGTGGGTTGCCATTTCCTTCTCCAATGCATGAAAATAAAAAGTGAAAGTGAAGTCACTCAGTCGTGTCTGACTCTTCGTGACCCCATGGACCGCAGCCCACCAGGCTCCTCTGTCCACGGGATTTTCCAGGCAAGAGTACTGGAGTGGGGTGCCATTGCCTTCTCCGACTCATTCATTAACCAGTAAACAAACAAAATCTAGAAAAAGATGTATTCATATTCCTTGTTTTTTCATGTTAAGTATAAATTTCCTTTTCTATCAATAGATGATAATCAAATTACTTAAGTTGTGCAACCTCTCCAGACACACCTGCAAGTTTCACTGTATACTTATTCTTTTGTGAAAGAAAAAGACTTGTGGACACATGGGAAGAAGGAGATTAATTGAGAGAGTAAATATCGAAACATATACATTACCATATGTAAAATTAGATAGGCAGTGGAAATTTGCCGTATGACACAGGGAACTCAACTTCAGCGCTCTGTGTTAACCTAGAAGGGCAGGATGGGGTGGGAGGTGGGAGGCAGGGGACATATGTATACCTATGGCTGATTTGTGGCTTCCCTGGTAGCTCAGGAGGTAAAGAATCCACCTGGAATATGAGAGACCCAGATTCGATCCCTGTGTCAGGAAGAACTCCAGGAGAAGGGAATGGCAACCCACTCCAGTATTCTTGCCTGGAAAATTCTATGGACAGAGAAGCCTGGTGGGCTACAGTCCATGGGGTCGCAAAGAGTTGCACAGGACTGAGCGACTAACACTTTGACTTTGACTTGATGACTGATTTATGTTGATATATGACAGAAACCAATACAATATTGTATTGACTTGATGACTGATTTATGTTGATATATGACAGAAACCAATACAATATTGTATTGACTTGATGACTGCTTTATGTTGATATATGACAGAAACCAACACAATATTGTAAAGCAATTATCCTCCAATTAAAAATAAATAAATTTTAAAATTACTGTATATCCTTTAACTTTTTATCCATTAATCTTTACAGTTCTTTGCATTCATTAAAATCTAAATTTTACATTTTAAAATATCTAAATAGAGAATTCTCTTTTTCCCATTATTCTAGCTCTTTTTGCATGTCTCAGACTCCTCAGCATCAAAATATCCAAAATGAAATTCATGACCCCACTGAACCCATGACTTATCTCCATTTATTATTCCCTATCTAATGACATCACTTCCATGTTCAGTCTTTTGCTCAATCCCTCTTAGTCTTCTAAATAGTTTTTCAAATATACATGTACTTCCTTCTACTCTCCAACTTTAGTCCAAGCTAATGTTGTCTTCTTTCTTGACTCTTGTAATAGCTTTCATGTAGACGTTCTCTAAATTCTTGGGAGTCTGCTCGAGGTGTCGCTTAATCAATCACCTCTTTGCTGTTTTCACTGCCATTATATCATTCCATCACCTTTTTATCTGGGCCATTGGAGCATCTAGCATCCCAGTTGCTGTCTCAACTTTTAGTGTCTATCTTCTTCAATTTACACTATATTCTAAAACCAGTGCAATCTTCATAGAGCGAGCATGTTTCCCAACTGCCCTATTGCTTGTTGAATTAGTGTGTGTGAGTGCTAAGTCACTTCCATCGTGGCCAACTCTTTGCAACCTTATGGAGTGTAGCCCTCCAGGTTCCTCTGTCTATGGCATTCTCCAGGCAAGAATACTGGAATGGGTTGTCATTCCCTCCTCCAGGGAATCTTCCAACTCTATTACTTTAGCATTCTCTTCACCAGAAATGCCCTTTTCTTATACTTAATGTCTGTCAAAATCCTGTCTGTCAAAACCCTCAAGACTCTTGAAGCTTTTTCTGACCCTTTAGCCTGATGAGGCAGATCTGTCCTTTGAACTCACATAGACACCATGTCCTCTCTTACCATAGATCATAGACTTTCCTGAGAGCAGAGTTCTACATTTATAGCCCCAATCTTGTACTGTCTCTTACATATGGTAAATACTCAATACATTTAGTTAATTTTAGCACATTTTGAGTAGATTTTAGACTTTGAATCTGAGAAAACAGCTAAATTACTTTATTCATTTTAGTATTCTGAAGTTCCACAGTAATCAAATGGAAGCCTTCTTGCATGTGAAAGCATGGCTTCACTCTATTTGTTTCATTTCAAAGTGAGCCAGGTCCTTTTACCATGAGATAGGAAAAAAAAAAGTGGGATTAAGCTGAAATTAATGTTTTGATGAAGATGAGGCAGATGGTAAATTGACCTGAGGGAAGCAAAAATAAAAATCAACTTGCCACATGTTAACAAGAGAAACTCTTCATGATTGATGTTCAGTGACTTGGAAATTCTCTTCAGGGCAAAATGCATTTTCATTGCTTACTCACATACATTCTGAGGCATAGATTAATTTCAAAACAAGATCTTAAAGCTATAAGGAACCTCAGACATCAGCTTAGTTTGTGGTTTTCAAACTTTTCTCTCTCCTTTCTTGTTTTCAAGCATTGGAACCCTTAATTCAATAAAAATCTTCTGTGAAATCCCATTATATGAAATAAATAAAAATAGAGTTGTTTTTGGTTAAATCAGGGTTGGAAACCAGGATCCAGCCCTCTTGCCTTGGGTCTCTCCAATTTCCATGGTGGCCCCCGAAGCACATCCAAAGAAGTCCAGGAATTCTGGTGATCTAAATTTAAAAGCGAAGGAACTGGTCTCACCTTTCATTCCTTACTAGAGGAAACAGATTCCGAGAGATTATATGACATGGCCAGAATTATAGTATTGGGCTATGGTGGAACCAGGACTAGAATTCGGTTTCTTGCCACCCAATCCAGTATTCTTCTCCTATTTCCACAACAGACTGGTTCCAAATAAGAAAAGGAGTACGTCAAGGCTGTATATTGTCACCCTGCTTATTTAACTTATATGCAGAGTACATCATGAGAAGTGCTGGGCTGGAAGAAGCACAAGCTGGAATCAAGATTGCTGGGAGAAATATCAATAACCTCAGATATGCAGATGACACCACCCTTATGGCAGAAAGTGAAGAGGAACTAAAAAGCCTCTTGATGAAAGTGAAAATGGAGAGTGAAAAAGTTGGCTTAAAGCTCAACATTCAGAAAACGAAGATCATGGCATCTGATCCCATCACTCCATGGGAAATAGATGGGGAAACAGTGGAAACAGTGGCTGACTTTATATTTTGGGGCTCCAAAATCACTGCAGATGGTAATTGCAGCCATGAAATTAAAAGAAGCTTACTCCTTGGAAGGAAAGTTATGACCAACCTAGATAGCATATTCAAAAGCAGAGACATTACTTTGCCAACAGAAGTCCGTCTAGTCAAGGCTATGGGTTTTCCAGTAGTCATGTATATGTGTGCAGTGAAGGCAATGGCACCCTACTCCAGTACTCTTGCCTGGAGAATCCTAGGGACGGGGGAGCCTGGTGGGCTGCCATCTATGGGGTCGCACAGAGTCGGACATGACTGAAGAGACTTAGCAGCAGCAGCAGCAGCAGCAGCAGCATGTATGGATGTGAGAGTTGGACTGTGAAGAAAGCTGAGTGCCAAAGAATTGATGCTTTTGAACTGTAGTGTTGGATAAGACTCTTGAGAGTCCCTTGGACTGCAAGGAGATCCAACCAGTCCATTCTAAAGGAGATCAGTCCTGGGTGTTCTTTGGAAGGAATGATGCTAAAGCTGAAACTCCAGTACTTTGGCCACCTCATGCAAAGAGTTGACTCATTGGAAAAGACTGTGATGCTGGGAGGGATTGGGGGCAGGAGGAGAAGGGGACGACAGAGGATGAGATGGCTGGATGGCATCACCAACTCCATGGATGTGAGTTTGAGTGAACTCCAGGAGTTGGGATGGACAAGGAGGCCTGGCGTGCTGTGGTTCATGGGATCACAAAGATTCGGACGTGACTGAGCGACTGTACTGAACTGAATTGAATTCAACACATTAACTAGCAACTATTATCAAATGGCCATGTTACCATATTTTCCTATAAAAATGCATTAATAAGTTGGTAGCATGTTGACAGGCAATCCTAAGTATTATGTCACATCCCAGCCTTAAGGGGAACTTGGGATAAGAAAGGTAAATAGGGTAAAGAACTAATAATTCAATTTTGAGGCCAGAATAGCAGGATTAAAAAGAGGCACATATATAGGGCTTTTAAAATAGGGGAAACAAAGGGAACTTAGAAAAGGCTTTATTAACTCCACATTTCCCAAAGTGAAAAACACTTGATTAAAAAATTTGGTTTTATTGTAGTAAGAACATCTAACGTGAAATCTACCCTTTTAATAAATTTTAAGTGTATAACAATATTGTAAACACACAATGTTGTACAGGAAATCTCTAGAACTTATCTTGCATAATTAGAACTTCATGCCTGTTCATTAGCAATTTCCCTTTTCTCCCACCCACTAGCCCCTGGCAGCTACCATTCTATTCTCTCATTTTTTGAATTTGCCTATTTTCCATACTTTATATAAGTGGATCTAGCAATCCCAATTCTGGATATTATCCAAAAGAACTGAAGTCGTCAATATTTCAAAGAGATCATTGCAGCGCTGTTCACAATAGCCAAGATATGGAAACAACCTAAGTATCCATCAATAGATGAATGGATAAAAAATGCGGTATATGCATACAATAGAATATTGTTCAGCCTTAAAAATAAGGAAATTTTGCAATGTGCAGTAACATGGATGAACCCTGAAGACATTATGCTAATTGAAATAAGCCAGATGCAGAAGGACAGGTGTGGTGTGAGTCCACTTACATGGTCAAAATACTTTAAGAACTTCGCATTGACAAAGTTTAAGAATAGAGAGTTTAAAAAATTCAATATCCCACCTTCTAGGAAAAAACTGCTATTACTCCTTCTTTTAGATACCTCTCTTTTGAATGTAAATGCATGAATTTATAGAATTTAATATAAATATACTATGCATGCTGCTCTATAACATAGTTCTCTCAGTCAAGAAAAATCTCGGTGCTCTTTCTACTGAATATAGATATGTCAATTTATTTCATAGTCATGCAGTGTTCTTTTGTGTGGGTTTATCAACCATACTCTGCTCACTTTTAAACTGTAATGATAATAGTACCTACTTTATGATATTGCTGCTGCTGCTGCTGCTGCTGCTGCTAAGTCGCTTCAGTTGTGTCCGACTCTGTGTGACCCCATAGACGGCAGCCCACCAGGCTCCCCCATTCCTGGGATTCTCAAGGCAAGAACATTGGAGTGGGTTGCCATTTCCTTCTCCAATGCATGATGGATTAAATTACTAAATATATGATAAAATGCTTAGAACAATAAGCACACAATAACTGTTAGCTGTTATTAGTATGTACCATAATTTTTAAGCTAGTCCCCAGTTGGACAGCTCAGTTTTTCAACAATAACAAAGCAAATATCATTTCATACATGTACACTGTGCAAGTACTTTTTTAGGCATGGGTCAAAGGAGAGATACATTTAAAATTTTGGCATTTTCACATCTCATTAGTCATTCCAGCCAAGAGTGTTTAAAATATCTGTTTCAGAAAGGGATATTATCAGTCTGATATGCAAATATTTACACACATGTAGTTTTAATGTGCATTTCTTTGAGCAATAGTGAAGCTTGGTGTCTTATATTTTATTGACCACTTGTCTTTTATCATCTGAAAAGTGCTAAAACTATCCTTGACCACTTTTCTGTTAGTGTTGATTTGTTCTTTTAAAGAGTTTTTTGAAGCTCTCTTAATATTAATTTTTAGTCATATATGTTCCCAGTACCTCTTCTCAAATTGTCATCTGCTTTTCAGTTTTGTCCATTGTTTTGTCATGAAGAAATATTTCATATCCATGAGACATTTTATAGTTTCAAGTTTTATGTCACATATCAAAAGTTGGGAGTTTTTTTTTTTCACTCCAATCTTACCAGAATTATCTGTACTCTTGAACTTTAAGTTTTGGGAGGGAGGGTGGAAGTCAATTCTTCTAAAGTTGTTTATTTGAAAGTCTGATTTGTAATGTCACCTTTATCACAAAATAAATTCTCAGATATATTTTACCCTTCTATGTTCTTTTCTATTCGGCTAATCTGCTGGTAGGCTTTTATAACAGTCATATGATGTTTATCACTAATTTTTATATTGAATTTTAATGTTTGAAGGGTGGTTACTTCTGTTACATTTGTTATGTTTTAGAAATTTCCTGGCTACTCTCAACTGTTTATTCTCCCAAGTGAAATTTAGAATCATTTTGTCAAGTTAACTCTCACAAAATTATATTGAAAAATTTCTCTTAAGATTACATTATAGGTATTTAATTTTAGGAGAATTTGTACCTTTAAATATTAGAGTTTTCTATTCAAGATCTGTTTCTCATTTTATGCACTGCACATTACGGTTAGGTTTATTCTCAGATTTTCCTAGTGAATACCCTAGGTAGGTATAATTCATTTAATTATTAATTTTGCAGTACCATCTGACACGAGTCTGCAGTGTGAATATAAATTTTAAAAAAACTTTCACCAAACTTTTAATGTTTGAAAATCCTGTGTTATAGGATAAAGAAAAGAAGTTTGTTAATGCTAGTAGAAACAATATTATTTTGTGAAGAAAAATATAAAAATTTCTACTGACAGTTGTCATCAAGGACCACTCCTTTTGCCATTTTCATTACAGAGGACAATTTTTCCAAGCAGCTCAAACATCTCTTACCTACATACAGTTTCCATTTAACAAAACAAACAAACAAACAACAACAAAACTTGTTTGGCCAAGATTTCACTATAAATTATTTGAAGAGTTAGGTTTTCATTATTTTTCTAATCTTATCTAAAGAAGAAACACAACTCAAGTCCTTGAATATGCAGACTCACTAGGGTTAAAAAATAAATACTCTAAATTCAGCCAAACAATCATTATGCTTAATTCCCATTCATCTAACTAACAATTATTGAGACCTATTATGGACAAAGTTATAAGTAGAAACAGTTCTCTACTCCACAAGGACTTATTATCTAGTAGGAATGACAGAGGTGAAACAGGTAATTGAAATACATGTTCTGAACAATTAAATCTGATAAAATCAGTAAGATCAAATGACAATTAAAAGGTCAATGAATACTGTATATGTGTGTGTGCATGCGTGCGTGCATCAGTAGCACTTATTTGTAATTAATAGCACACTCAGGCAGAAATATGCCTGACTAAGGCAGGTTTCTGTAAGGTAAAATTGTTAAGTCTTTCTTTCACTCTACATACAAAATGTTGTCAATAGCAATCAGATTAGGCCCACCCTATTTTTAAGATCTAATTCTAGCAATAACTTTTAGAATTTTAAAACTCAGATGTTTAATTAAAAACTATATGAAGAATGATTGAGTTCATGGTACAAAATAAGAACTATATCCTTTTTATTACAAACATATAGATAGATATCTATATATATGTGTTACCACAAAGTAGAGTATAATAAAATAGACACACTCACACACACAGATTGGGGTTCGCATGTAAACTTCCTGCATCTCCTCATTAAGTAACTGGTTAGGAGAATGCTGCTTTCATTGTCCAAGTTGTGCTGATTCTTCTCTGTATGTGCCAGTGTTCTCATCCTGTGCTGATCTGTGCTAGGACATCACATACTTGTATAAGTTCACTACCTATGTACAGAAAACGCTCATCTCTTGCTTTTGTACATGTTTAAAGCTCCATCTCAAGTATTTCTAGAATTTTGTTTCATTCTTTACTTCCTTGTCTGGTGTAGTCGAAGCTATGAACCTGTTTAACTGGTCACCCTGGTGATGGCTCTTGCCATGTTGTGATGTTTCATGCTTGGCCTCCATTCTGAGAACAGCATGTCTGCTAAGCTCTGCCCACTGTGAGAATGAGCTGGAGTTTTTGCTTTTTGGCTTGAATGCTCTTGCTTGGCGTCCAAGCTAAAAAAATTGCCTTTTATCCATTGAACAAGATTGTGCATGTGATAACACACCTATGGAATTCCATTGAATTATAGACCTCTTTTCCTCACCACAGCAGGAGTTCATGGTATTACTGTCTACCCCAGTTGATTTTTGAGAATTTGACTAAAGCTATGTTCCCCCTACTTCCTCCCCACAATATATGTGCATTTACAAAAGTTTGCATAGTGTTTCAGGGAATTGACCACATTGTAGGGAATCTCCCACCTTCTAGTGCTCTCTTGTTTCCAAGAAAGGACACTTTGTTTAATGACTTCAAATCCACTATCATGTAGGACACATGATATTTGAAAAGTAGGAAAAAATATATATGTACTAATAGAATGCTTTAATAAAGTTAGAATGTTCCTTCAAGTGAATGGTATTTTCTTATGTGCCATTTCTTATTTTTTATAACAACTTGAAGGTTAAATGTCCATGGGAATATCTCTCATGGACTGTAATGTTTATAATATTTCTATAAAATGTCTATAATATTTCCTCTATTTCTTCATTCTCTCTTTAACTTGCTTCAACACAGTTAAGGCAGGTTCTGTTCCCATCCTCCCCCAAAACAGCTCTTCTCATGGTTGTCAATATCCTATTATCTTGACACATGTAAGAACTCCAGATTAAAATATCTACCTACCTTTTGAAAATATATATATATATATATTTGAATGCCTAATTAGCATTTTATACCTGTGGTGGATTCATTTTGATATTTGGCAAAACTAATACAATTATGTAAAGTTTAAAAATAAAATAAAATTAATTAAAAAAAAAAAAAGCATTTTAAATTTAACTTTCCAAGACAGAATTCAACCTCCATGTCCCATAGTCTTCTTTGTTTTAGTAACAGGCAAACATACAAGTCCACCTTTGATTCCTTTATTTTTCTCACCACTCTACTTACACCTAATCCAGATGCCCTGATTGTCATTCTAATACCTGGAATTTCTTTCTTGCTTTTTATTATTTATTATTTCATAATACTCCATCATGCAATTTTTTTTCATTCTGTTTTTCTTTTTCTAGTCATTCCTTTCAAAGTGATAGCTTTTAGTTCACATTAAAGGATGCTTATATCTTAGAATTTTAAATATAAGTAAATAAACATAAAATATAATGTTTTATGGGGTAGGGAGAACTCTTCATTGAGGCCTATTGTAATATCAATGTATAAAGTTATAATAAGGAACAGAGAGGTTGCAAAAATGCTATATAAACTCTTATACACTAAGAAAATCAATTGAGGTTTTTTAATTCCTTAAGACATCGATGTTATTACTAGCACTACTAAAAATGAATTTAATATATCAGTTCAATTATATTCAGTAGTTATGGCGCATGGGTCTTATACAGAGCTGGGTGCGGTAAATACTGAGAGAAAATAGAGTTACTTAAATAAGTCACTGCCAGGGAGGGGAGGCAGACATATAAGTAAATAAATATGACAGTGAAAGAAGTCCAACAACAAAAACATGTAAAGGATAAAATGGAGGCAGCAAGAGGACTGATTGGCTGCAGTGGAGAGGGTGTGTTCATCACCTGCTTGCTCAATTTAAAAGCAGGGGCACTTTCCTTCATTCCCATCTATCCTTCATTCCTCCCGCCACCTGATTTGAGTTCATGATTTGCTGACTCTATTCCAAGGTTTGTCAGACCTTTTCTGTAAGAGACAGATAGTAAATATTGTAGGCTTTGTAGGCCACATGTGGTTTCTGTCACATTTTTTAAATAACCATTTATGAAAATGGTTTTCTCTTTTTTTTTTTAACCATTCAACATGGTAAAAATCATTCTTGACTATTAGGGCCATATGAAAATAAGCTAAGGCCAGATTTAGCCCTCTGGGCTGTGGTTTGCCAACAACTGCTCTTCTCCACAACCTTTCCCCAAACCCAGTCACTTCCTTTTCAACTGCTATCCTAGTTGGAAAGACCCCTGTTTCTTTCCTGCACTACTGCATTTCATCTCCTGCTTGGTTTCCTATTCCTACTCTTGGCCCTCCCTGATTCACACTCCACAAAAAGTGGTCAAATGATCTTTTAAACTGTATGTGTCACTTCCATGTCAAGGAAGGCTTCCCTGATGAACCTATAAAAATTAAAGTTATTAAGTAACTTGGCAACATTTCTGTTGTGTGTGCTGTGCATGCTCAGTTTCTTCATAGTGTCCAGCTCTTTGTGATCCCATGGATTATAGCCCACCAGGCTCCTCTGTCCATGGGATTCTCCAGGCAAGAATACTGGAGTGGGCTGCCATGCCCTTCTTCAGGGGATCTTCCTGACCCAGGGATTAAACCCATGTATCTCCTGCACTGTAGGCAGATTCTTTATGCTGAGCCACCAGGGAAGCACAGCATTTTTGTTATGCTTAAGAACTGAGGTTTTTGGTTTTTTTTTTTCTTTTTTTTTGAGGAGGGTGGATCTTGCTGCTTAAATTAGAGGAAAGCAGTATAGTTCTCACCACTCTTATTTTGAGTGTGTGATACTATTTGTTAACACAGTTAAAGTAAGAAGGGATCTGAGATCTTTTTATATATTGAAATTTAATTATTTTGAATAATGAAAGAGTAATTGTGAGTAACCATTAAATCTAATTAGAAATAACTCAGTGTTTAAGTTTAGCATGAGTAAGAAAAGGAGGAGGGGGGAGGGGAGATGGGGCAGGGAAAAGGAGAGTATACACTCTGTCATCTAAAGCGGGATAAAACTCAATATTCTATTTATGTTGTTTATCTCTCTTTGGGTTGTTCTGAGTCTTTATTGGTCTGGTCCTGTCTGTGTTAACCTTTGTCTGTGTGATGAGTTCTAGATGTGGAAATTTCTATAACCTCCAGTTCCTTCTATTACTTTCTACCAACTTCTTGATGAGGTCTTTTCTTATCCTTAGCAGCACTTTTTTCTACTGTGTTTTCCCTTCCTGTTTCTTTGATTCACCCATTCTTCTTTTGTTAAGGGCCCAGCCTTATTGTGTCTTTTCCCAGGTAGCCCTAATTCTTCCACTGCTCTATTTTTGAACCATACCGCTCAGCATTTTTACCAACCCAGCTTCTTAAAGGAAGCAGATAATTTGCAGCAAACATTAAACATAGGTTCAATTACACATGTCAGCATGAATTAGACACATATTGTTGAGATATTTTCCAGAGTTACTCTTTTAAATAGTACCTTCTTTTTCTCAAAAAATGAAAATGCTTTTTTCATCTATTGCCCCTTTGTTCCCATAAAGTTACATTTATTTATTTTCATTTTTTAATTTAAGGATTGCGTTTGTGTATTATTATTCTTGCTTTACTTATAGTGAAACTGAAACACAGAGCAGAAAAACAGTCCCCACAAGGACACTCAATATATGTTCCAGCCAAGGCTGGGCCTCCCAGGTTCTGAGAGCCAGAATTGTGTTTTTTCTCCCAGTCCTGCTGAGGGCAAGTAGAAATTAAAGCAATCCCTAAGCTATGCTCCAAGATATTTATAAGTCAAGGTCATTTGTTTGTACCTATTTTGAACATGTTACCCCTTTTAAGAGAATTCCAAACATGCTTTACCTAACCCAGTGTTTCTCAAACTTGGGTAACATGCAAACACCCTTTAAAGAAAAAAAACCTCATCAGTTATGAACATAGACAAACATTTTTTTCATAATATTACTTATGTATGAGTACAAAATTGTTTTATTTTAAATATCTACAAATATATAAATAGCTTATGCTTATCATTCTACTTGAAAAAAACAAAGCCAATCAAGTTCAAACAGAACTCTATTACCGAGAAACTCTGATTGATAAATAACATTTACATGAGATATGATGACCTTTTGGGAAACCTCATTAGCTAGTCAACAGGAATGTGCTCTGACTGCCAGGCATAGGGTATTTTGAGATCAGTATACCCTGTGCTATCTGACCCCACCACCATCCTCCTGCAAGTTTTATCCTACTGAAATGAAGCCTCCATCCACCCAGGGCACTGTGATGCCATTGAAGGAATGTACCTAATTGATATGTTGACATGTGTCTCTGCTCTTTTTTTTCATTAGTATTCCATAAAGTACTATTAGTGCACACTTTAGTGCACACTTTAGTGCACAGGCACTAAAAGTGAGTGCCAGTGTTCACTTATAAAGTGACAATTCAGAAAAGTTTTACTAATTTTATTAGATTTGTTGTTGTTGTTCAGTAGCTTAGGCATGCCCAACTCTTTGCAACCCCATGGACTGCAGCACACCAGACTTCCCTGTCTTTCACCATCTCCCAGAATTTGCTCAAACTCGTGTCCATTGAGCCAGTGATGCCATCCAACCATCTCATCCTCTGTCATCCCCTTCTCCTCCTGCCTTTGATCTTCCCCAGCATCAGGGTCTTTTCCATTTAGTCAGCTCTTCCCATCAGGTGGCCAAAGTATTGAAGCTTCAGCTTCACCATCAGTCCTTCCAATGAATATTCAGGGTTGATTTCCTTTCTGATTGACGGGTTTGATCTCCTTGCAGTCCAAGGGACTCTCAAGAGTCTTCTCCAATGCCACAGTTTGAAGGCATTAATTCTTCAGTGTTCAGCCTTTCTTATTGTCCAGCTCTCACATCCATACATGACTACTGGAAAAATTATAGCTTGACTATACATACCTTTGTAGGCAAAGTAATATCTGCTTTTTAATACAATGTCTAGGTTTGTTATAGCTTTTCTTCCAAGGAGCAAGTGTCTTTAATTTCATGGTTGTGGTCACCATCCACAGTAATTTTGGTGCCCAAGAATATAAAGTCTGTCACTGTTTCCATTGTTTCCCATCAATTTGCCATGATGCGATGGGACCGGATGCCATGATCTTCGTTTTTTATTAAATACCAGCACCACATGTTATTTTTAATTCTCACAAGACCTCACAGACTCTGGGGGTCAGGAGACTAATTGGAGAAAATTACCCTAAATATACTGCTTTATTTTTTTTTTTTTCCCATGCCTTAAGGTAATTTATTTTATTTTATTTTTTTTAATTTTATTTTATTTTTAAACTTTACATAATTGTATCAGTTTTGCCAAATATCAAAATGAATCCATCACAGGTATACATGCAGCCAGAGTTTTCTGGTCCAGCCCTGGACTAGGCAGCTCCCTACTAGAATGATTTAAAGGCAGCTCAAGGACCTCAGGCCTACCAAGTAACTAAAACACTTGAATGACTCAGTCCTTTCAGGTAGAAGAATTGAAGTACCCAGTTTAATCCAGTATTCTTCACCCTGACTGTTTGGATATCAAAGTTCCCTTATGTTTTCTATTAAAAAATGCAAAGGGAGCTTTCCTGGTGGTCCAGTGCTAAAGAATTTGCTTTGCAATGCAGGGAACATGGGTTTGATCCTTTGCAGCAACTAAGCCCCATGCCACAACTAGAGAGTTAATGCCCCAAGTGCCACAACTAAGACCTCACACAGCCAAATAAATAAATATTTAAAATAAATAAACATACAAATATATTATCTGGGAAGAATTAATAATAATTGATTTTCTAGCTGACATTAATTTATTATGAATGTAATCATGCATGAAACAAAGTCTAGCATAACAAGACATAGTAGAGGTGAGTTTGATATCATCATAAATCACCATGTGTTAAGTATTAACATCTACTTGTATCAGCAATCTAGTGGTAAACAGAGCCCCCACTCTTGGCTTTTAAAATCTAGTTGGTAATATACAGGACAAATGGGAGGGAGAGCTTTCTTGGGGATGTAGCAGAGGGGGGAATTTACAAACTAAGCAGCAATAAAGCAGTCAACCCAGGCCATCTTGGTGTGGAACCCATAGAGAAACTACTTAAATAGAAGATGTTTGGGGAAAGAAAACAAACCTTTCCTACTTTTTAGTTTCCTAGCTTGTTTTGCTACTCTTGTTTACATTTTTTAAAGTATGAGAGTTTATTTGTATTACAGATAGATGATTCTTTAATTATGGAATTTCATTTTTGTATTTCTTTCAGAACTTGTACTCCCTCCAAGTCATTTCCTTGATCTATTCAGTGTAATCCATTGTGGGAGTGAGGGAGAGGAATTAGTATCACCCTTAGCCTGTAGTCACGTTTCCTCTCTCGGGATATGGACATAGTTGGATAGTTCTGGATTTCTTATAAGCCTTCATTGAGTAAGAAAGCAGAGTTTAAATTCAACAGAGTTTAAAATCAGCAGAGTTGTTGATATTGTTTCTCTGTTTGACATTCTCCCAGCTCGATATTATTCACGTGATAAACACATTGTTTAATGTGTGTTTAGCTCCTGAGCATGTAATTAACTCATTTCCCTCACAGTTCTATAGCTTACAAGTGTCAATGCTTACTGTAGTAAATATGTTGATGCCCACATTACTATGTTTATTGGTGGGAAGATGATGGCTAATAAGATGATCCCCAAGGAAAGGTAAACAAATATTAGGAATCTCTGAATGCACAGACTTCTACAAGATCTCATTTAATCATCATACCCACTGTGAAGCATGAATTATCATCAACATACGGAGATAAAATAAGCCTGCAGAAATCTGGTTCTTTGCCTAGGTTCACATGGGTAGTGCTAGAGCTCAGATGTAAACCCCTGTGTCTTAATTCCAAACTGCGTATGTCTTTTCCCTTGACGTACTGGTCGTTGTTTCTCAGAGTCTGGGGGTAGAGCCTTCTGTGCATGCAGCAAAAGCAGAGAGTACTCTTTTGGTTTCTTCTAAAAGTCATTTAAATCTCTCTGTCTTTCCTCCTCCTGCTCCTTTCTCCTTCTCCGTGCTAACTACTTTTCTCTTCATCACCCTTCCCGCAGAGACCAGACTAGGAGTCATGATTAGGATTAATGGATAAGAACTATTCCAGTTCTCTTTCCCTTGTCAAAAGCCTGTTTCTGGATAGACATGCATTTGAGCTAATAGCAGTACACAGACCACCAGCTGTGCTCAGAGCAATGCAGCCAAGTGTCATCTTGTCCAAGTCCAAGGCTGCATCTCAGAAGACGTGTGGAAGGGGCCCCTCTTTCCCTGTTCCCATCTTGAATCAACACTCCCTAGGACACAGGGAGAAGGACTCTCACTAAAGTACAGAGGACAGGGTACTCCAGTCTGCTCTCCTTCATTTCCCTCAGAAGGAACCTCACTGAATCCTGTTAATATCAGTGGAAAGCAGTGGAGGGATTTAATGCAAAGGACTTCAGAAAAGCTCACTAATCGGTTGACTGCTTAGTCTTCTTGCTTTTTTCTTGGTGTTGCCTGTATTTGAATGTTTCTTTGCTTAGATGATAGGGGAGAGAGGGCAAAATTAAGCTTTGATTTTTGTTTGTTGCTTAGTGACAAATGCTGGGAGTAAAGTTTAAACCATTGAGTTCTGGGAATTGTCAGAGGATTTTATTTGTATATGCCTTCTTGACCTCCATTTTTCTCAGATAAGTAAAAATTATGCGGCATTTGTAAACAAGGTACTTTTATTGAGTTGAACTTTTACACATGTATGGTATACTTAGCCAAAATAACACTTTTATTTAATACAGTTATACTCCAAGGGTTATGCATGTAGAGTTCTATGTGATTAATATGCACTTGAAAGCATTACAAAGTAAGCATAATTTCATAGTTTGTGGGGTTTCTTAAATTCACTTTGTAACTTAATGTGCAGCCACAGAAGTCAAAATTGAGGGATATTACTACCAGGAATTCATATCATATCACGTACCTTTTTAATGTAAACTAGTCACTACTCCAAACTTGCAACTTTCTCTTTAAAAAAAATAAATAAATTGTGTTACCTTGGCACAAAGAAAGAAGTGAGGAAATGAGACCATTAAGCATTTGAAATATGCTAATTTTAAAGTGCTTGCAATATGTTTTGCCTTGCTAGTACATTTTTTCCTTCCTAGTAACTTAAAAGATATAAAATACAAAGTCCCTGTACTTAGCTTACTAGTAGAGAAAATTGAACCCATGTAGTTCACTGCAGTTAATTATAGAGGTAGTTGTAGTAGTTTATGAGCATTCACACAGCCAGGAATTTTTCTTTCTGTTTTACTCACATTGGTTGCCTTATTTTATTTCTTACGGAGGTGCTCAAATGCTCTCACCTACCCTTTGAATTTTCAATTTAAAATGTCTCATACACGTTATTTCTTATATATATAAGAAATATATATATCATATATATATGAGATAAATATATCATATATATATGAGATATATATATCATATATATATGAGATATATATATCATATATATATGAGATATATATATGGTTAAAGACTCTTTCCTTGAGTGAAAAGTCCTAGAAATTCATATCTTCATAGCCCTCCCCTTTCTCACACACACATATACTCACACTCACACTCATGCTCACACTCATATATATTCATGCTAATAATCAGTTCGTGTAGTTTTTCTTTTTTTAATGACTATTAAAATGAGAAATGCTATTGTTCTGCTTTACTGGGTATTCATTTTTGCTAAGACATAATAAGACATGATGACTAGATATTGCTACTGTATTTTCAGAGTTCTTAATTATCAACAACAGAATCTACTCTAGCTACTTTAAGCAGAAAAACATTAATTAAATGGGATATACTGCTCAAAGAACCTTTGGTGGGGAAATATTCCAGAAATAGTCTGAGTTTCCAGGAATGGTTCTCCAAATTAAATTTCAGAACTGAGGTTGCCAGGGACCTGTTGCCCCGACCAGTGTGGAGGCCTCACAGTCAGGAAGCTACCCTGTATTATACAGCCTCTGGATCCAGAGCCATGCCACTTCTGCCATGATCCAGGCCAACAAAACCCGTGCCACAGTCTCTGCCTCTTTCCTATGTGACTCACTTCTGAATCAAAGTCTGGCATGAGCGCATCAGATGGGTTGACACTGTCTTATCTGGAGCCCCCGCTGTAATAGCAAGGTTGGGAAGGGAAGGAGAATTTTGAATTGAACTCAAATGTTACGAGGGAATTGGAGTGGGTATCGAGACAATCCATCCTCAGAATCCACTTCAGTTAATAGCTGTGATATATATATCCCTGATGCTTTTGTACCATTCAGTTACTTGGAAATTCTATGTGTGAGTGAGGCTTGCGGAATATGGATCTCCCTATAAGATGATCAAGTAGCAAGCTGGCTTTTTCCTTGAAATGTTAGAATACAAAGCATTTTCTCTGAATCTTATTTAGCTTCCCAGAGAAGAACAGTCAATATCCTGCCTGACAGAGGCATAGGCATCCATCTGGTTGCTGGCATTCTGGGAGAAGGCAGGAAAGGGGACTGAGGGATAATATTTCAGTATAAAGATTTTCACTAAGTTCTCTTGTTTTTATCCCATATTTGCTGTCCCCTGGATCCAGAACTTCTTTTGTATTATTTTTTTCTGTAGGGAAAAGCCTCTGGTCTCCTGCTGGGGTTTAGGAATGGGCTGCCATACTGGGAGGGAGGGGCCCCATGTCATCAGTTGTTCTGGATAGGGCTTTATCTGATCCTGTCCTCGTCAGCTCCATAACTGTATCCCCTCATGTTGGGTACCAGTGCCTCCAAGGGCAAGACAGGACCCAAATGGGTTGGCTTCTCCTTCTCTCCCTGTCTAGGTGTTAGGAGGAGATAACTCTTTTCTGTGAAAGTGAAAGTCACTCAGTCCTGTCCAACTCTTTGTGACCCCATGGGCTATACAGTCCCTGAAATTCTCCAGGCCAGAATACTGGAGTGGGTAGCAGTTCCCTTCTCCAGGGGATCTTCCCAAACCAGGGATCAAACCTGGGTATCCCGCACTGCAGGCAGATTCTTCATTAGCTGAGCTACCAGGGAAGCCTGAAAGTTAATGAATACTCCTCTGTCTGCTTTCTCTCTTACAAAGCCTTTGGGAAATCTCTTGTCCACTGTTTTTTCCCCTTCTATTTTTTTGGTCCTTGTGGATTATTATTTTTTTATTCTTTTACTGGTATCATAGAAGGTTCAGAGAAGGGAGAGGCTGTATATGCATGCAATCAATCTGCTATGCTTAACCATAAGTCCATGAAATTTATTCTTTAGTGCATTCATTATAATCTGTCTTTTACATTGTCAATCTGGTATGTACAAATACTCATGAATATTGCTTTAAATATAAGGATTAATTAAATATAAACATTTAATAATAAAATCATTAATGTTCTCACTTTCAAATTGTGAAAGTACTTTTTTAGTCAGGGGTAAAAGGAGTCAACATTTTAAGGGTACTAGATGTACTTGAAATTATAGAGCTATATATATATATATATATATATATATATATATATACACACACACACACACCAAGTGCAAAAAACAAATAAAAAAGTGGTATTGCCCAAGAATGCCATGAGAATGGAGGAGGGAGCCCTCCAGTGGGCTTTTATGGCCAGACAGGCTTCCTGGAGGAGGTGAAGACTTAATTGGACTCTAAAGAAAGAGAAGGAACTAGGAAAAGAGCAGAGTCCAATTGGGTAATGGCAAATATACTATATTTCCCATTACCCAATAGAGATATTCCAGTGTGTAGTCCCATTTAAGGATCTGAGTACATGCAGAGGGGCAGCCATGAAGCTGATACATATAAACTGTGGAGTGTTGGGGGCCTCCAAGGAAGCTCATCAAAGGTATACATGGACAGTTTTTTCAGTGCCCAAGAGAAAAATCTAAAGAAGTAATATTTACTAGCAGCATGCTGGCTCACAAAGTCTGTTTACTACTCAAAATTTAATTTAGATTAAAGAAGGATATTAAAGCCCAACTAAAAATATGGGTAGTTTATGAGTTTCATACTTTGTACATCTCTGTAGTTATAACTTTTTAATAGCAATAAACATCAGATTTTAGTTTTCAACAGCATGTGGAACTAGTAGTATGGTATTCTCAATATTTTATAGCCTTTTTCTTTGATATGTTGATTATTTTATAAGTCAGTCATTGTCTCTTGAGTCTTTAATATAAGCAGAACACCATGCCAGCCTAAGAGGGGACTCAGGCATATGTGCGTTCAGCACTTTGTAGAATGTCAATCATGCAACCAAAAATAAAAAGGAAACAGTTGCTTCCTTCAAGGGCTTGATGCTTTGATAGGAAGTCAGGACATAGTTGCAGAGTAGAAGAGGAGCAAGCTGCATAAAATGATTAACAAAAGTAATAATAAAGGTAATAATAGTAATAGATTTGCTCTTTCCCTTAGTTTACCTTGCAGTTGGAAAGGCAGAGCATGAACACACTTAGGTGGAACATTTGGACACTTAGACAATGAGACAAAAGTACAAAGTCATTTCGTACAAACCAAGCACACGAGTTCTGTCGAGGGGTCAGATCTGGGTGTAAGGAATCCCAGCAATGGTAGAGGAGGCCTGAATGCTGTGCCTGGCCATACCAGGGGCTTTTGCTCTTTCAGGAGCACTGCATACTTGCATGAGTTTTTGGTGGACACATCAAAGTGCCCAATCAGGCAAGCCAGGCATGGCATGAGTGGTTTGAACTAGAAGGACTTGCTAGATTATATCCATGATTCTGAGAGATAAGTTTGCCCAGTTAGAAGTCACAGGGATCTGGATGGAACTACTTGGTGTAGGGGACTTAAAGGAGTGAGGTGACTCAAATTCTGGCTGGAAGTGAGAGGAGAGCCCTGGCACTGTGGGGACATCTGGAGAATAAGGCTGGCAGGTGGACCAGATTCTGAAAATAGGATCTAAAGAGCCAGGCCTGTGTTGTTGTTGTTGTTCAGTTGCTAAGTTGTTTCTGACTTTGTGACCCCCATGGACTGCAGCACACCAGGTCTCCTTGTCCCGTACCATCTCCCAAAGTTTCCCCAAGTTCATGTCCATTGAATTGGTGATGCTACCCAACCATCTCACCCTCTGTTGCCCTCTTTTCCTTCTGCCTTTAATCTTTTCCAGCATCAGGGTCTTTTCTAGTGAGTAGGCTGTTCGTATCAGGTGGGCAGAGTATTGGGGCTTCAGCATCAGTCCTTCCAAAGAGTATTCAGGGTTGATTTCCCTTAGGAGTGACTGGCTTGATCTTCTTGCTGTCCAAGGAACTCTCAAGTATCTTCTCCACAATTTGAAAGCATCAGTCCTTTGGTGCTCAGTCTTCTTTATGGTCCAACTCTCACATCTGTACAGGACTACTGGAAAGACCATAGCTTTGACTATACGGACCTTTGTCCTTGGTCACTGCGACTACATTTCTTAGCAGAAATGTCAGGAGACAATGATTCTTAATGGGCAGGTTTTCTCATAGCCCCACTCCTATGAGAAAAGAGCTACACTTTTTAATCTACTTAATATAGTGGGCTTTGATGTCAGAATTTTTTAAAGAATATCATTGACTTGAAAATAAGTCTACAAATAGGATGGGAAAGGAAAAGATAGAAAGATAGAGAAATGAGATCTATATACTTGAAGAAAAAGAAAAAATGTACATTGAGCCAGATAATCTTTTGCAGGAATTTTGAGGGAAGAGAACCAAGAGTGGCAAATAGGCAGCAGTATTTTTAGTGGAGGAAAGCGTTTAGATGAAGACAAGAGGGTATGACTAGATGTGTCCCATGTGGAAAGTGAAAATGCATTGACTTTCCTGAAAAGCGGGAGTACTGTGGTTGGTGCAGTGGGTGTGTTGAGATTGAATTTACTCTGAAGTCATCTTGGAAAATGAGATGAGGTGAGAGTAGGAAGCATGAAGAATATGTATGCTTTCATAACTCTTGTGTCAGTTACTCACGGGGACATCACATTTTTCTTGGCCCTGATCCCCACCCAGAAACCCAGGATAATGTCTCCAGTTTCCTTGTTTGCAAACATTCTGGCCACAGTGTACCAGGGATAAAAGAAAACATTGTTGGGGAAAGAATATTGATCAACATTATTGTCTCTGGAGAAGCAAGCAAATCATAATAATTGAATGTTCCACAGTATCTCATGAGTTTTCAGGATTCTGAAAAAAAACATTTAGAACCTCTGGATGAGGGATCTTTTCAACTTGTACTGATCTGTGGGCTACCACCCTGTTTTCGGACAAGGTTCTTGGTTGCCCCGTCATTCTGTCTCCTCCTTCAGCTGGCACCACAGTACCCCCTCTGTGGCCTTCACACATTGTCAGTGTAGTTGTGTCACAGGAATGTTCCATATGTTGCTAGCAGAATGGTACAACACTGAGAAAGAACAAATAAATGTCAATTTTCAAGTAGGACAAGAGGCATTTAATAAATTAGGAGTATACAATATGAAAAATGTGTTATAGAGAATGCACATGATATAAAGTATGAGAAGAGGAACGGTCAGAACTAAGAATCTTTCCTCTAGTGAGACACAGCTATCCTCCGCAGCATGAAATATTCCGCTAGTCTATTGTGGAATCTTTTTCTAATCAGATTATTTATTAGCCTGAGAAATTGCCATGATTTTTTTTTTACATTTTTCTTTTATTTATGTTTTTTTAATCTTTTTGTTATTATTATTTTTTTACTTTACAATATTGTATTGATTTTGCCATACATCAACATGCATCCACCACGGGTGTACACGTGTTCCCCATCCTGAACCCCCCTCCTACCTCCCTCCCCATACCATCCCTCTGGGTCATCCCAGTGCACCAGCCCCAAGCTTCCTGTATCCTGCATCGAACCTGGACTGGTGATTCGTTTCGTATATGATATTATACATGTTTTAATGCCATTCTCCCAAATCATCCCCCTCCTCCTTCTCCCACAGAGTCCAAAAGACTGTTCTGTACATCTGCGTCTCTTTTGCTATCTCGCATACAGGGTTGTCATTACCATCTTTCTAAATTCCATATATATGCGTTAGTATACTGTATTGGTGTTTTTCTTTCTGGCTTACTTCACTCTGTATAATAGGCTCCAGTTTCATCCACCTTATTAGAACTGATTCAAATGTATTCTTTTTAATGGCTGAGTAATACTCCATTGTGTATATGTACCATTCTTATCCATTCATCTGCTTTCTTATCCATTCATCTGCTGATGGACATCTAGGTTGCTTCCATATCCTGGCTATTATAAACAGTGCTGCGATGAACATTGGGGTACACGTGTCTCTTTCAATTCTGGTTTCCTTGGTGTGTATGCCCAGCAGTGGGATTGCTGTGTCGTATGCCATGATGTTTTAAAATGTTAGAGCAATCCAGTGAAGAATTATAACAAAATTCACATATTTAAAAAATAGATTTAGAACCATTATTACCTATTTCAAAGATATACTTGGTGCCATTACTATCTTTTAAATGTATTTTTCTCTAGTCTTTTATAATCTAGTCTCCTTTATGTTCTGTCATTTTTTTTAAAACTTTGTATCAGTTTGTACCTCTAAGATCAGCATAGCTGCTGAATTTTGTTTTTGTATTGTTTCGAAGTGTATTGGATTGTCACAGTATATTTATATGTTTAGGCCACAAGATTTTTTATTAATCAAATCAAGTATATTGTTCTAGGTTAGTAAAACTTTACCTAATAAACTGTATGATATTAAGCAAAATGCTGTAAATTAATTCAAAATCAGTTTTTGAGAACTTAGAAATAAGTTTTCATATCGCATCTTTTTGGATCATTTTTAACATAAGAGTATAGGTAGACATGGGGCTTCCCAGGTGGCTCAGTGGTAAAGAATCTGCCCACCAATGCAGGAGACACAGAAGACACAGGTTTGATCCCTGGGTTGGGAAGATCCCCTGGGGAAGGATATGGCAACCTGCTCTACTATTCTTACCTAGAAAATTCCTTGGCCAGAGGAGCTTGGTGGGCTCTAGTCCCTGGGGTCGCAAAGAGCTGGAGATGACTGAATGCGTGCACGCACACACGCACATAGGTAGACATAATGGTAAAAATAGTACGGGTACAACATAATAGTAAAATTCCATCATGTTGGTATTTTATTTGTAATGTATCATCAACAATCAAAATTTTGCTAACCAATATCCATATATGTAACAGTATAATAGCTGTTAAATGTAAATGAGTTATAACACAGTCCTTACCCTCAAGTAGCTTCCAATCTACTTGAAGAGGCAAGCTGAACATAAATAGGCAGTTTTATTCTATATGTGTGTGTGTGCTCAGTCGTTCAGTCCTGTTTGACTCTTTGTGACCGTGGACTGTAGCTCGCCAGTCTCCTCTGTCCATGGGATTCTCCAGTCAAGAATACTAGAGTGGGTTGCCATTCCCTTCTCCAGGGTTATTCTATATAGCCTATGACAAAAATTATAGAAAATTTGAAAACTATATAGAGGTCTATGACTTGCTATCATCAGAGTAGGCTTCATGGAGGGGGTAGCACTTCACATAAATTTCAAGATCATTAGTATTTGCCTTCTTGCAGAAAAGAGACATTCCTAGCAAGTAGAAGCAATACAAACACAGGCAGAGGTAAAAATAAACATGGTAGTCAGTCTAAATGTTATAAAGTTTTAATGATCAAAAGCAATGACAGTTAAGCATCTTATACAGGTTTTTTTCCATAGAATTTTAATTTGATTATCAAAATATATATAACTATCCAAATATTTTACTCAGCATTTGACTTTAATTATTAGACATTCTCAAATTAATTCAACAAATGTTTATAATTTACGCTACATAAATTTCAGTGATCACTGTGCTAGGCATTGTAATATATAGAAAGGAGGAGGGATTCGCAGTCTTATCCTTGAAGATTTTGGTGCCTTATCATGCAGGAGACCCGGGTTTGATCCCCTGGAGAAGGAAATGACAGCCCATTCCAGTATTCTTGCCTGGAGGATCGCATGGACAGAGGGGTCTGGTGGGCTACAGTCCATGGGGTCGCAAGAGTTGGACACAACTTAGCAACTAAACCACCATTAGTGAGAAAGATGCACAAGTAAAATGATTCAGTGTAGTTATCAAACCAAGGCCACTTGAATATTCCCCAAGTTCTAAAACTCTGTATGTATGAGTCACCAAGTATATAAAGACTTTCCAATCCTTTGCACATTCAGGAGTTATTCCTCCATACACTGAACACTTTCCTCATACTCACTATAGCTTCTTCCAGCAACCAAGTTATATTGATGGTGCTCTGCAAGCTAGAGGTTATCAGTGGACACTTGCTGGCCCCACATCTGTCCCATATTGATCCTTTTGTTTCCTTTCAAGGTCAGTGAACATATACTGTGAGGCTATATCTTAATTCCCATCTCCCTCAATATTGAGCCTCTGCTTATGTCACTCATAGTTTAATTACTTCCACCTCAGACCGCACTCTTACACATTAAAGCCTCCTTTCTTCGGCCTATTCTGTCAATATTTCTCCTCTTTCTTCTAACATTTGGCAAGTTATTGCAAGGAAAATACACACATACACACTCTCTCATATTCCCTCTGTCTTTGAAAAAAGAATCCCTGTCATCTTTGATGCCTTCCATACAAATAGTACTGGTTGTTGTTGTTCAGTTGCCCAGTCACGTCCGACTCTTTGCAACCCCATGGACTGCAGCATGCCCGGCCTCCCTGTCCCAGTCCATCTCCCAAAGTTGGCCCAAATTCATGTCCATTGCATCAGTGATGCCATCCAACCATCTCATTCTCTGATGCCCTCTTCTCCTGCCCTCAATCTTTCCCAACATCAGGGACTTTTCCAATGAGTTGACTGTTTGCATCAGATGACTGAAATACTGGAGCTTCAGCTTCAGCATCAGTCCTTCCAGTGAATATTCAGGGTTGATTTCCCTTAAGATTGACTGATTTGATTTCCCGGCTGTCTAAGGGCTTTCAGGAGTCTTCTCCAGCACCACAGTTTGAAGGCATCAATTCTTCGGCCTCTGCCTTCTTTACAGTCCAGCTCTCACAACTGTATGTGACCACTTGGAAGACCATAGCCTTGATTATATGGACCTTTGTCAGCAGAGTAATGTCTCTGCTTTTCAACACACTGTCTTAGGTTTGTCATAGCTTTCCTGCTAAGAAGCGATCATCTGCTGATTTCATGGCTATAGTCATCATCTGCAGTGATCTTCAAGCCCAAGAAGAAGAAATCTGTCACTGCTTCCACCTTTTCCCCTTCTATTTGCCATGAAATAATGGGCTGGATGCTATAATCTTAGTTTTTTTTAATATTTAGTTTTAAGCTGGCTCTTTTGCTCTCCTGCTTCACCCTTATAAGAGGCTCTTTAGTTCGTCTTTGCTTTCTGCCATTAGAATGGTATCATCTGCATATCTGAGGTTGTTTCCCTGCTTGTCTTGATTCCAGCTTGTAACTCTTCTAGTCTGGCATTTCTCATAATGTTCTCAGCATATAGTCTAAACAAACAGGGTGACAGGAGACAGCTCTGTCATACATCTTTCTCAATCTTGAACCAGTAGTACTGATAACCATCTTATATTGAGAAAAGAAAAGGTATTATGTTTTAAAATGAAGAAAAGAATGGTGCTGAATGAGTGGCATCAGCTTTTGAAGCTTTTGAAACTTACACAGAAAATTTTTTTCTTGATCCACATTTAAAAACTCTTCCTCTAGAATTTTGCAAATGCTTCCTCCAAAATGTCTATTAAAGATAAAATGTTTAAAATACCAAATTCTATTCCTTGTTTATTTACCAAAAAAAGAAACATTCTCTACTTTTTTGCTTTTCTTTGCAAGTGTAACCTACTTGAACAATAAAATTAACTGAACATTCTGAGTTCCAAATGAACAATCTTGACAGAAATTTTTAAATTAATGCATTTGCAAGATGAAGATGTCTCATATAAGATATACACACATACCTCATTTTATCTGACAACCTTGCGTTGTCAGATGGTGATTAGCATTTTTAAGCAATAAAGTACTTTTCAATTAAGGTAAGTAGATTGTTTTTTTTTTTTTTTAAACATAATGCTATTCCACACTTAATAGACTACCATTTAGTATAAACATAACTTTTATATGTACTGGGAAACCAAAAAAATATCATTTGACTTGCTTTATTATGATATTGGCTCTGTTGTGGAGGTCTGGAACTAAACCTGTAATATCTCCAAGGCGTACCTATAATTTAAAGTGAATAAAATAAACCATACCTGTTGTGTGAATTGAAAGGAGAGAGGGGATACTAATACAGACATAGAATTAAAACTCTGGAAAAACTCTTTGCACAGACGATAGAACTTGAACTGCACTCTAGATAGTACACTGGTATATAGGGAGTTGAAAGAGTATATCAAGCTGGGAAAGGACTGTTGGCAAATGTGTATTTGGTTGAAATGGAGACTTCCTACTAAAGAGTAAAGGAGATATTGACAAGTCAGGATCAGACCAATTTGTAGGTGTTTTTCAATTTCACATTAAGAAGTTTCATGGAACTTCTTCCATAAATAATGGAGAACTGTGAATGTTTTGAAGGTCTATAATGAATTTGAGAAACCTGTTGGCAGGTCAGGAAGCAACAGTTAGAACTGGACATGGAACAGCAGACTGGTTCCAATAGGAAAAGGAGTACATCAAGGCTGTATATTGTCACCCTGCTTATTTAACTTATATGCAGAGTACGTCATGAGAAACGCTGGGCTGGAAGAAGCACAAGCTGGAATCAGGATTGCTGGGAGAAATATCAATAACCTCAGATATGCAGATGACACCAGCCTTATGGCAGAAAGTAAAGAGGAACTAAAAAGCCTCTTGATAAGAGTGAAAGAGGAGAGTGAAATAGTTGGCTTAAAGCTCAACATTCAGAAAATGAAGGTCATGGCATCTGGTCCTATCACTTCATGGGAAATAGATGGGGAAACAGTGGAAACAGTGTCAGACTTTATTTTGGGGGGCTCCAAAATCACCGCAGATGGTAATTGCAGCCATGAAATTAAAAGACGCTTACTCCTTGGAAGGAAAGTTATGACCAACCTAGATAGCATATTCAAAAGCAGAGACATCACTTTGCCAACAAAGGTCCGTCTAGTCAAGGCTATGGTTTTTCCTGTGGTCATGTATGGATGTGAGAGTTGGACTGTGAAGAAGGCTGAGCACCGAAGAATCGATGCTTTTGAACTGTGGTGTTGGAGAAGACTCTTGAGAGTCCCTTGGACTGCAGAGAGATCCAACCAGTCCATTCTGAAGGAGATCAGCCCTCGGTGTTCTTTGGAAGGAATGATGCTAAAGCTGAAACTCCAGTACTTTGGCCACCTCATGCAAAGAGTTGATTCATTGGAAAAGACTCTGATGCTGGGAGGGTTTGGGGACAGGAAGAGAAGGGGATGACAGAGGGTGAGATGGCTGGATGGCATCACTGACTTGATGGACGTGAGTCTGAGTGAACTCCAGGAGTTGGTGATGGACAGGGAGGGCTGGCATGCTGCGATTCATGGGGTCGCAAAGAGTCGGACATGACTGAGCGACTGTACTGAACTGAATGAATTTGACAGAGTAGTTTAAGAAAATTGCCCTCTCTGGTGATGTTAGAGGAAGTACAAGACTAAAAGACTAGATAGGAGGCCATTTATAATTGCAGGCTTGTGAGATGCCAGGGACCTGAATTAATGTAGTGGGAATGTCAAACAATGGGAGCTATGACAAATGCTTCAAACACCATGCAGTATAGTCTTGTAATAAAGAAGGCGATGGAAGACAATACGTCAGAAGTGATAGTGAGGTTCCAGACTGGGTGACTGGGAGAAGGATAAATATACCTGATGGCAGAAATGGGGAGGTCAGAAGAGGAAAACTGGATGGGTGAGAGGAAGGAATGTGATGATAGGTACATGGGCTCATCACTGTCAGTAGAAAGTTAACGTGAGCCGCATATGTCATTTAAAATTGTCCAACAGCTGCATTCAAAACAGTACAGATGAAATTATGTTTAATAATACTTTACCTCAATATATTCAAAGTATTGTCATTTTAACATATAATTGATATAGAAGTATTAATGATATAGTTTTCATTCTTTTTCTCATAATAAATCTTTGAAATCTGGTATGTATTTAACACTTAAGCACATCCCAATTTGACTAGCTACATTTCAAGAACATGGTAGTCACCTTAGCTGGAGGCTACCATATTTAACAGTGAATTATTAGAAAGTTTATAGAGTTAACAAAGAATATGTAACAAATGTCTCAATTAAGGTAGTTAAGATTCACTATATTTTAGAAATTATACTTGTTTACCCTTTCTCCTCTGTTTCTTTTGTTTATTTCAACTATTTCATATTTAAGATGTTATTTTAGTACAACATCATACCTTCCCAGAAGGACTGAAAATTTTAGAGATATCCATGACATATAGCTTCATGGTTCTCGCATTTAATTCTCCATCTGACTAACAACTTTAAACAAATTAGTCTGAATCTTCTTTTTCTTCTTTTTTTGTCAGTCTGGAAAACTCTTGATTAGGAAATAATTTAGCAATATGTCCTCAAAAGTCTTAGATAAATGACATTTAGTTCTTTGGAAATGAAACTACGTTTTTTTATATTTCTCTGTCTGCACATATGTGTATTTCTCCATTGTTTAATATCTGATGAAAACTTGCTGGAGTTTTGGTCTCTACTATATGCTAAAGAATGTAGTACAAAAGAGAGCCTACTTCTATAGAAAACAGGCCAAGGACATTGTGTTCCATCTTTACAATGAAATGCAGATTTCCCATTAGAAGGCAAATCCATCATTTCAAAAGGTTAAATAGGATGTGCATTAAAAAAATCCAACTGCTTAAATTTAGGGCATTGAAAAGCATCCAGTACAAAAATGTTCCCTGGTTCTCAAGCGTTTTCATTTGATTATGTGTTGGGTAGCTTTTCCTTCAGGCTACAACCTTGACTCTTAGAATTGTGTCCTAAAATAGTCTAAAGTTAGGCCCAACTCTGATGCTTCATTTGCATAAATTATGCATTTTGTTATTTAGAATATCCTTGTATTTGCTATTGTTAATTTCTGTAAAAGAAATATTGGAATCTTCTTACAGTGCTTTGCTTTTTTATATTTATTCTTGCACTTCTCTCACTGCCATTCAATTTGTTTTTGGTCTGTTTTGTTATCTTCTTTGAAGACCTTGCCTTCTAGGACAGCCATTTTGTCCTTCAACCAGCTTCCTTTAGCTTCCTGTGTCACCTGTTCCTTTCTGCCTCACTATTCTAATGTGTTCTGCCCAAATTTCCCCCTGACTAATTTAGGAGTTAGTTAGTTCAGTCGCTCGGTCGTGTCCGACTCTTTGCGACCCCATGAATCACAGCACGCCAGCCCTCCCTGTCCATCACCAACTCCATCACCAACTCCCTGTCCATCACCAACTCCTGGAGTTCACTCAAACTTATATCCATTGAATCGGTGATGCCATCCAGCCATCTCACCCTCTGTCATCCCCTTCTCCTCCTGCCCCCAATCCCTCCCAGCATCAGAGTCTTTTCCAATGAGTCAACTCTTTGCATGAGGTGGCCAAAGTACTGGAGTTTCAGCTTTAGCATCATTCCTTCCAAAGAACACCCAGGACCGATCTCCTTTAGAATGGACTGGTTGGATCTCCTTGCAGTCCAAGGGACTCTCAAGAGTCTTATCCAACACCACAGTTCAAAAGCATCAATTCTTTGGCGCTCAGCTTTCTTCACAGTCCAACTCTCACATCCATACATGACCACTGGAAAAACCATAGCCTTGACTAGAAGGACCTTTGTTGGCAAAGTAATGTCTCTGCTTTTGAATATGCTATCTAGGTTGGTCATAACTTTCCTTCCAAGGGGTAAGCGTCTTTTAATTTCATGGCTGCAGTCACCATCTGCAGTGATTTTGGAGCCCCCAAAAATAAAGTCTGACACTGTTTCCACTGTTTGCCCATCTATTTCCGATGAAGTGATGGGACCAGATGCCATGATCTTCGTGTTCTGAATGTTGAGCTTTAAGCCAGCTTTTTCACTCTCCTCGTTCACTTTCATCAAGAGGTTTTTTTAGTTCCTCTTCACTTTCTGTCATAAGGCTGGTGTCATCTGCATATCTGAGGTTATTAATATTGCTCCCGGCAATCTTGATTCCAGCTTGTGCTTCTTCCAGCCCAGCGTTTCTCAAGAAGCAAAGGCAGTGATAGTTCTTGCAATAACATTTTCTGATGTCTGCAGACAGCATGGCCCCCGCAAGCTGGCTAGGGAACATAGAAGAATTCTGCCCCACACTACTGAGCATAGACAAATTCTCAAGGAAGAACTGTAGGAGCTGAAAGAACAATAAAGTTTATGTCAAACATATCTGTATGGTGCATGTATTTCTCATAAGCATTAATATTGTGTATTAAGTCATGGCTAAATCTCTATGCTCTTCTCCTCTGAAATCTAGGCCTGGTATTTCTCAGGACTGTCACCCGAGATATACAGAGGACTACTGTTTAACAAGGGCTGTGTTAAAATGCCCCAAATATTGACTAGGTTTCCTAAACTTGAATATTTGGCTGTCTCCTATTATACTGATTGTTAGATATTTATGCATGCGATAATATTGTCCCTGGGCCACTCCATAAAGGTAAATGTTCTAATAATTCTTTGGCATCCAATATGTTTAACCAAGATTGGTTTGGTTCCATTTGCAGACCTCCCCTCTCAAATGTCCATTTTCTTCCTAAAGAGTTGTTAATTTTAGAAGAGAATTTGTTCTAGTTAATATCAATTCACTTCTAATGGGTGTTTATTCTCCCCAAAGAGTTTGACAATTTAATGGCATCATTTTTTTTTCCTGGACCCACATTTTATTCTAGACTTGAATGAAAGAAGTATTTTCTGTGCTTTATCATAGTTTATAGGGAATATTTCATATTAGGGTCCTTGTGCTTCCAGTCTCCTGCCGGTTCTGGCTATCAAAACTGCTTAGGCTGCAAATAAAATATGAAATGAAATCCATCTGGCATTTCTCATTGAATTAGGACCAGAACATTTTTGCTAAATATTAACAGATGGCTAAATTTTTAATATCAAACTAACATTTTAAAACATCTAAGGGGACCCACATGAGAAAGAAAGGATAGAAGACCATATGTTTTTTCCATCCCTGAGCCCTTTCTTCCTCTGCACGTTCCCTCCCGTCATTCTTCTGACCCATATATTGAGAACCATTGGCATCTCCTGTCTCCAATGATTTTTCTTCCTTGGTGTGGCTTGGTGATGGTTTGATGGCTTAGTTGCAAAGTCGTGTCCAACTCTTTACAACCCCATGGACTGTAGCCCACCAGGCTCCTCTGTCCATGGGATTCCCCAGGGAAGAAAACTGGAGTGAGCTGCCATGTCCTCCTCCAAGGGGATCTTCCTGACCTAGGGATCAAACCTGCATCTCCTGCTTGGAGGTTTCTTTACCAGTTAGCCCCCTGGGAAGCCCTTGTTCCTTGGTAGCTGGTGTCAAAGTAGTGTATGATGGTATCAAAATATTGTAATCAAATGCTGACCAGCTCAGGTGATATGTGGCTGTGGGCATGCTTCAAGATCTTTTATTAAAGCCAGTTCTCTCTTTCTCTCTATAGGAAAAAGAAAAGAAGTATATGCTTCCCTTGGACAACCTGAAAGTTCGGGATGTGGAAAAAAGCTTTATGTCTAGCAAGCATATCTTTGCACTCTTTAATACAGAACAAAGGTAAGAAAATGAAGCAGCTTATGTCTTCACATTTTTTTTCTTTGAATTTCTATGTGATCCAGAGACCATATTTGCAAGATTTCTTTTGGTCCTACCTTAAAATTTGTTAACTCTTGAGTTTTCCTTTCATTTGTTTTGTATTTTCAGCTTTTACCATAGGTTATGGATTCAAAAGATTTAAACTTAGAACAAGGAAGATCTTCAAGTATTAATTTCCTGCTCTTAAGCAGGCACCTGTGTCATTCTTAAACTATGTTTTGTTACTTTAAAGTCTTCCTTGTTCTGCATTTATTGTTCTGTACTTTTAAATAAATTACTCAGATATAATTTTTAGTAGTGTCCAATGGATTAGTATCACTTAAGACCCAATCAGGTATTCTGACTAAATTCTTGCATCAGTAAATAAAATTATTCATTTAAGATGAATGCAAATATATTGTTCTTTACAGTTTTTCAAAGCACTGTCCACATTCATTGTCTGTTGTAGCAATTGTGAGGGAAACGATAGAGTACTATGATTACCATTTCATAAATAAGAATGTATCTCAGAGACTTTGGGATCACAAAATTATCCCTGAATTTGGGGCTAATTATTGTGGAGTGCCATGGTTATTCACTGAAACTAAGTAAACAAATGGAGAAGGAAGAGAGAATTGGATAGAGAAACATAAAAAGACTACGACTAGGCAAAAATAATAAAGACCTTTTCCAAATGAAATTGTTACGGGAAAAAGCTAATTAATTTCTGTGAGTCAGTTATTAAGAAACTGAGTCATTAGGTGGCAGGATCTAATTTTAACCCATCTCTCCAGGCTTTTTATCTTGGTTTAGCAATGAATGGAGTTCCTTGATTAGGTTCAGTGACTGGCCCAGGGTCAATCACACAGTAAATCAAAATGGTGGGAGAGGGGGGCAGGGAGCCTTTTTTCTACATTCCCAGTCAGTTGCTCAGAGTGACTCATTGTACAAAAATACTTAGAAAAACCACAAGAACAGAACGTTTAAAGAATCAAGGGAAAAGAAAATTAATATAACTCCCCTGCCAAATACTGAGAATGAGATTTTATTAAAGTATTTTAATTTAAATACTAATTTGTTATTAGTATTATTTGAGAGCAGCTGGTGAAAAGACACTGAAAATGATAAAGAATAAAAAGGTTTCCTGGAGAGACAAGTACTGTGTCCTCCACAGGGGCAAAGTTCAGTACTGTTTACATACCTTCCTCGGAGCAGTGGGGAGTCAGAAAGTCCTAAAGCAGTCTTCAGGGGTGTGCTCAGCCTTCCTGCTTGGATGCAGAGTGGGCAGTATAATTGCCACACAGGAAGTCAAGCTAAATTTGAATCTTTGATCAACCTAGAAAGTTAAGGTTATAAAACTGCTGAGTATAAAAAAAAAAAATCAGATAATGATAGAGCATCTTTTTAGACAAAATACAATTATGGATTTATTTTCTTCTATTTTATTGGAATATAATTGCTTTACAGTGTTACGTTAGTTTTTGCTGTATGGTGAGGTGAATCATCTATGTGTATATATATATATCCCCTCCCTCTTAGAACTCTCTCCACTCCCATCCCCACCCCAATCCCACCCATCACAGAGCACAAAGCTGAGCTCCCTGTGCTTTATAAAAGTAGCTTCCCCCTAGCTATCTAATTACACGTGGTAGTGTATATACATCAATCCTAATCTCTCAATTTGTCCCACTCTCCCCTCCCCCACCCCCCACCCTGTGTCCACATGTCCATTCGCTACATCCATGTTTCTATCCCTGCCTTGGAAATAAGTTTATCTGTACCATTTTTCTAGATTCCACATGTATTCATGAAAATATGGTATTTGTGTTTCTGACTTATTTCACTTAGTATGACAGACTCTAGGTCCATCCACATCTCTACAAATGACACTTCTTTGTTTCTTTTAGTGGATAAGAAATACTCCGTTGTGTATATATATATACACCACATCTTCTTTATCCATTCATCTGTCATTGGACATTTAGCTTGTTTCTATGTCCTGGCTATTGTAAATAGTGCTGCAGGGAGCATAGGGGTACATATGACCTTTTGAATTATAGTTTTCTCAGGGTATATACCCAGGAGTGGGATTGCTGGGTCATATGGTAGTTCTCTATTTAGTTGTTGAAGGAACCTCCATACTGTTCCCCACAGTGGCTATATCAATTTACATTCCCACCAGTAGTGCAAGAGGGTTCCCTTTTCTCCACATCCTTTCCAGCAAAGAGAGCAAAAGACATGAACATAAGAAATTTCCGGGCTTCTAAAAATCTAGGTATCCTGGAATTCTAGAATTGTCAGAAAGTATTAAGCTCTTCAACCACTTCACTTGACCTCTATCTGTGCAAGAATATACAGGCATTTTTGCCATTTATCTTTTCCTCTGAAATCTTGATAATTTGGTATTGGCTAGGCCCTCTAGTAGTACAATATTAAGTACAATTGGGCATCTTTGTTTTGTTCGTGATTTGAAAGAAAATTATTTCACATTTTTATGGTTAAGTGCTTTCTGATAGTTACCCGTTATCAAGTAAAGAAGATTCCCTGAGTTCCTAGTTGCTGAAGTTTCTGTTTTAATCATGAATGGGTGTTTTTGTCATGGATGAGTGGTTTTTTTTTTTTTCCCCTCTATGACCTTCTTTTTTAATCTATTCATGTGGTGAAATATATTAATAGGCCTTCTTACTGTAAACCATCCTTGATCTCCTAGGATTAAACCTAATTAAATTATGATGTATCATTGTCTATTATGTGTCCCTGACTTAAGTTTGCCATTTTATTTAGCTTTTTGCGTCTATGTTCATAAGTGAAATTGGCTCATAAATGTTCTTTTTTATGTTGTCCCTGCCTAGTTTTCATATCAAGGTTCTGTTAGCTTCATAACTAAAGTTATGAAGTAGAAAAAAGTTCTTATTGTTCTTTGGAACACTTTGTATAAGGTAGGGTGTGAATGTTAACTGAGTGGTAGAACTCACCTGTAAAATCATCTAGAACTTATGGACAGTTTTGATAAGTAGACTTTGGGCTAGTGATTTCATATATTTAATAAGTATAGATTTGTTCAGGTTTTCTGTTTTTTCTATAAGTTTAAACAAATTATATTTTTTTCTAGGAAATTACCCATTCTGTTTTTTTAATATATTTTAATATTAGCATCAATGATTTCTTACTATTCTATTTTTACAAATCTCTGCTGTGTCTGAAATTTAATCCTTTTTTTATTTCTCATATTAAACCTTACCTGTTTTCACTTGGTCACTCTTTTCAGAGTTGTATCTTTTTCCAGAGAACCAACTTTTGATCCTCAGTTGTATATGTTTTATCTATTTCAGGAATTTCTGCTCTCTTCTTCATTTCCTAACTTGTATTTACTGTGTTTTCTTTGTAGCCCATTTTTTCTAACTTCTTTTTTAGATGTGTAGCTCAAAATTTTTATCTTATTTTTTCTTATGTATGCATATAATTGTATAGATTTCCTTCTGTGTATTTTTAGCTGCTTACCACAAACTTTGTAACATAATACCTTGGTTACCATTAAGTTCTGTTTCCTCTGATCTTCTGTTTCCATAATCTTCATTATCATTTTTTCTTTGAGTTGTTTAGAACTGTGTTTTATATTTTATAGTGCATGGAATTTTATTGTTTTTTTGTTGTTGATTTCTAACTTAATTGTATTGTGGTCAGAGCACATGATCTAGCACACATGGTAAATTTTCATAAATATTTCATATATGCTTGAGAAGAATGTATTGATTTAGGAGTACAGGGTTCCATGAGAGTTCTATGAATCATGTTTGTTAATAATACTATCCAGTCTATAGTAATTATAAAAATATAGTTACTATATTTTTAAGTCTTGATTGATAAAAAAAACTCAACAAGTATACACTAGGAAGCTCAATTATAATTTGTGTAAGAGAATGTTTTGCCTATATTGTCTTCTAGGAATTTTATGGTGTCCTAACAGATATTTAAGTCCTTAAGCCATTTTAAGCTTAATTTTTGTGTACAGTATAAGGGACTATTCTAACTTCATTGATGTACAAGTCATTGTCCAGCTTTCTCAACACCACCTGCTAAAGAGAATGTCTTTTCTCCATTCTTTTCTCTCATTCTTTTCTTCATTCTCATTCTGTATATTCTTGCCTCCTTTGCCAAAGATTAATTTACCATATGTGGTTGGTTCATTTCTGGGCTTTCTGTTGATCTCTATGTCTGTTCCTGTGCCGATGTCACACTTTTGATTACTGTAGCTTTGTGTATTGTCTGCAGCCTGGAAGAGTTATGCCTTGAGCTTTGTTCTTTTTCCTCAGGATTGCTTTGGCACTTCTGGATCTTTTGTAGTTCCATATAAACTTTAGGATTGTTTGTTTTAGTTCTATGAAAAATATCATGGGGAAGTTGATAGGGGTTGCAATAAATCTGTAGCTTGCTTTTTGTAGTATGGCCATTTAAACAATATTAGTTTTCTAATCCAAGAGTATAGGATATCTTTCCATTTTCTTGAATTATATTTGATTTCCTTTATCATTGTTTTGTAGTCTCAGCATATAACTCTCAGTTCAGTTCAGTTCAGTTCAGTCGCTCAGTCGTGTCCGACTCTTTGTGACCTCATGAATCGCAGCACGCCAGGCCTCCCTGTCCATTACCAACTCCCAGAGTTCACTCAAACTCACGCCCATCGAGGCATTGATGCCATCCAGCCATCTCATCCTCTGTCGTCCCCTTCTCCTCCTGCCCCCAATCCCTCCCAGCATCAGAGTCTTTTCCAATGAGTCAACTCTTTGCATGAGGTGGCCAAAGTACTGGAGTTTCAGCTTTAGCATCATTCCTTCCAAAGAATACCCAGGACCAATGTCCTTTAGAATGGACTGGTTGGATCTCCTTGCAGTCCAAGGGACACTCAAGAGTCTTCTCCAACACCACAATTCAAAAGCATCAATTCTTCAGCGCTCAGCTTTCTTCACAGTCCAACTCTTACATCCATACATGACTACTTGAAAAACCATAGCCTTGACTAGACGGACCTTTGTTGGCAATGTCTCTGCTTTTGAATATGCTATCTAGGTTGGTTGTAACTTTCCTTCCAAGGAGTAAGCATCTTTTAATTTCATGGCTGCAGTCACCATCTGCAGTGATTTTGGAGCCCCAAAAGATAAAGTCTGACACTGTTTCCACTGTTTCCCCATCTATTTCCCATGAAGTGATGGGACCAGATATCATGATCTTCCTTTTCTGAATGTTGAGCTTTAAGCCAACTTCTTCACTTTCCTCTTTCACTTTCATTAAGAGGCTTTTTAGTTCCTCTTCACTTTCTGCCATAAGGGTGGTGTCATCTGCATATCTGAGGTTATTGATATTTCTCCTGGCAATCTTGATTCCAGCTTGTGCTTCTTCCAGTCCAGCGTTTCTCATGATGTACTCTGCATATAAGTTAAATAAGCAGGGTAACAATATACAGCCTTGACATACTCCTTTTCCTATCTGGAACCAGTCTGTTGTTCTATGTCCAGTTCTAACTGTTGCTTCCTGACCTGCATATAGGTTTCTCAAGAGGCAGGTCAGGTAGTCTGGTATGCCCATCTCTTTCAGAATTTTCCACAGTTTCACCTCATTGGTTAGATTTATTTGTAGGTTTTTTTGATATGATTTTTAAACAAGGGTTTTTTTTTAACTTTGTCTTTCTGATATTTCATTGTTAACGTACAGAAATGCAACAGATTTCTGTATATTAATCTTGTATTCTGATACTTTGCTGAGTTTATTTATCAATTCTAATAGTTTTGTGTGGAGTCCTTATGGTTTTCTGTATATAGTATCATATCATCTGCATATAGTGACAATTTTATGCGTTCCCTTCTGATTTGGATACCTTTTATTTCTTTCCCTGTTTAATTGCTATGGCTAGGACTTTCAGTACTATGTTGAATAGAAGTGATGAGAGTGAACATTCTTGTCTTAAACCAAATTTTAGTTGAAAGGGAAGATTTTCATTATGTTGGCTGTGGGTTTGTCATAAATGGCTTTTGTTATGTTGAAATATGTTCCTTCTGTACCCACTTTTGTTAGAGTTTTATCTTGAATGGATATTGAATTTCATCAAATGCTTTTTCTACATCCTTGAGATGATGGTGTGGTGTTTGTCTTCTTGATGTTGTGTATTGTATTGATTGATTTGGATATGGTGACTCGTCCTTGTGATACTGGGATGAATCCAATTTGATCATGATGTATGATAACTTTTTATGTATGATACTTTACTGGATTTGGTTTGCTAAGATTTTGTTGAGGATTTTTGTATCTATATTCATCAAAGATATTGATCTATAATTCTTTTTTGGTAGTGTCTTTGTCTGGTTCTGGTATCAGGGTGGTGGTGGCTTCATAGAAGGACTTTTGGAGTGTTTCCTCCTCTTCAATCTTTTGGAAGAGTTTGAGAAGGATTGATATAAGTTCTTCTCGGTATGTTTGGTTGAATTCCCCAGTGAAGCCTTTCTGGACTATTGTTTTCAGCTTTTTTTTTTTTTTTTTTTTTTTTACAAATTCTGTTTCCTTCTGGGCTTCCCTGGTAGCTCAGATGGTAAAAATCCACCTGCAGTGTAGGAGATCCAGTTCAATCTGTGGGTCAGGAAGATCCTCTGGAGAAGGGATAGGTTACCCACTCCAGTATTCATGGGCTTCCCTGGTAGCTCAGAAAGTAAAGAATGTACCCTGTAATATGGGAGACCTGGGTTCCATCCCTGGGTTGGGAAGATCCCCTGGAGAAGGACATGGCAACCCACTCCAGTATTCTTGCCTGGAGAATTCCATGGACAGTGGAGCCTGGCTGGCCACAGTCTGTGGGGGTCACAAAGAGTTGGACACGACTGAATGCCTTTCACTGTTTCCTTCTAGTGTTTTGTCCATTCAAATTATCTATTTCTTCTTGATTCTGTTTTGGTGGGCATTATGTTTCTAGAAACTTTTCCATTTCTTCTAGGTTGTCTGATTTGTTTCCATGTAACTGTTCATAGTATTCCTCTGTGATTTTTGTTTGTCTGTAGGAGTGGTTGTCATTTTTTTCTCTTTCCTTTCTTATTTTGTTTAATTGGATTCTTCTTTTTTTTTTTTTCTTAGTGAGCCTGACCAGAGATTTATTCATTTTGTTTATCCTTTCAAAAAACCATCTCTTGGTTTTATTGTTTTTTTTTTTCTATTTTTAATCTCTTTTCATTATTTCCTCTGATCTTTATTGTTTTTTTCCTTCTGATGACTTTATGTTTTGTTTGTTATTTTGCTCATTCTCTTAGGTGATAGGTTAGTCTCTTAGGTTGGTTATCTGACATTTTCTTATTTTTTGAGGAAGGCATGTATCACTATATAAAGTTTCCTCTTATTACTGCTTTTGCTGCATCCTTTAGATTTTTTAAAGTTCTGTTTTCATTGTCATTTGTCTCCATGTAGTCATCTCTTTTTGTGGTTGATTTCTATTTTTATGCCATTGTGGTCAGAAAAGATGCTTGAAATAATTTCTATCCTCTTAAATTAATTGAGGCTTGTTTTGTGTCCTAAAATGTGGTCTGTTCTACAGAATGTTCCTTAAGCACTTGAAGACAATGTATATTTTGGTGCTTTTGGATATAATGTCTTGTAGATATCAATTATATCTAACTCTTGTGTCATTTAGGATTTCTGTTGCCTTATTGATTTTATGTACGGAAGATCTGCCCATTGATATCAGTGGGGTTTAAGTTTCCTACTATTATTGTATTCCCATCAATTTCTCCCTTTATTTCTGTTAGTATTTGTGTTTTGTATTTAGGTATGCCTATATTGGATGCATATATGTTAAGGAGTGTAATATCCTCTTCTTGTATTGATCCTTTTATCACTATATAGTGCCTTGTTTATCTTTCTTTATGAACTTTGTTTCAAAGTCACTTTTGTCTGATGTGAGTGTTGTTACCCCTGCTTTCTTGTCATTTCCACTTGCATGAAATATCTTTTTCCATAGCCTTTCACTTTCAATCTATGTGTATCCTTCACCCTAAATTGGGTCTCTTGTAAGCAGCATATCGTAGGCTCTTATTTTATTGTCCAATCTGTTACTTTACATCTTTTGATCTGCTGATCCATTTATTTATTCCACTGGCATTTGTTTATTATTGATAGATATTTGTTTATTGCAGTTTTATGCTTTGTTTTCAGTTGATTTTGTGTTTCTTCTTTGTTCCTTTCTTTTTCTTTTTGTTTTTCCATTTACCATTTGATGATTTTCTTTTGTACTAAGCTTGAGTTCTCTTCTCTTTAGTTTTTGTGACTCTATTGTACGTTTTTGATTTGTGGTTATCTTGGGTTTCGAGTATGTTAACCCATTACTAGTTCTACTTTCTTTATACTAGTAGTCATATAAAAGTTGAAAGACATTCTACAAAAAACCTATATTTTCTAACTCTACTCCCCTACCTCTTATGATTTTGATGTTCTCTTTTATATCTTTATGTTTATTCTTTTGCTGTTCATTATAGTTATCATTGCTTTCACAGATTTTTAAAAATTTATGTACTGGTTTATTAAAGTTATTTACCTTCTTGTTGTAAGTTTCTCTTTCCTATAAATTCTTGATTTTTTTTTTTTATTTAGAGAAGAACTTTCAGTATTTCTTTTTTGGATAGATTTAGTATCTCTGTATTCTTTTAGTTTCTGCTTGTCTGAGAAATTCATTATCTCTCCTTCCATTCTAAATGATACCCTTGCTGGACAGAGTATCCTATGTTGCAAATTTTTCTTCTTTTTCAAGACGTTAAATATGGTTTGCCATTCCCATCTTGCTTGCAGCATTTGTATAGAGAAATCAACTGATAGACCTATGGCATCCCCTTGTAATTAATCCTTTGTTTTTCTTTTGTTGCCTTAAGAATCCTCTCTTTAATTTTTATCATTTCTATTGTAATATGTATTGGTGTAGGTTTGTTTGCGTTCATCCTCTTTGGGACCCTCTGTGCATCCTATACTTGGACATCTGTTTCCTTCTTTAAATTTGGGAAGTTTATAGCCATAATTTCTTCAGATACGTTTTTATCCTCTTTTCTTTCTTTCCTTTCTGGGATTCCTGCTATGCATAGATTGGCATGCTCTGTATTATGCCATAGATCTTGTGTGTTGCTTTCCCTTCTCATTTGTCTTTCCGTCTGCTGTTCTGATTTCCATTAATTTACCTTCCAGTTCATGTATTTGTTTTTCTGCATTATTTACTTTGCTATTTGTTACCTTTATCTTGGTTTTCATATCTGCATTTGAGTTGTCTAATCTTGATTGGCACTTCTTTACAGTTTCTGGTTCCTTGTTACAGTAATCTGCATTTCTTTTGGCATTGTTTCTTAAATCCTTCAGCAGTCTTATTACCTTCTTTTTGAACTCAGGGTCTGATAGAACAGAGAGGTCTGTTTTCTTGTTTGTTATTTCAGGTGATTTCTCTTACTTGAAAGTAGCTCATCTCCTTCTTCATTTTACTTGTATTTCTATGACCCTATGAATTTAAGAGAAACAGTTATCTACTGTGGTCTTGAAGTGCTCTCTTTATATGGGAGTCTCCCTATGTAAACAAAAAAGATCTTAATGACCCAGATAACCATGATAGTGTGATCAGTCACCTAAAGCCAGACATCCTGGAGTGTGAAGTCAAATGGGTCTCACGAAGCATCACTATGAACAAAGCTAGTGGAAGTGATAGAATTCCAATGAGCTATTTCAAATCCTGAAAGATAATGCTATTAAAGTGCTGCACTCAATATGCCAGCAAATTTGGAAAACTCAGCAGTGGCCACAGGACTGGAAAAGGTCAGTTTTCATTCCAATTCCAAAGAAAGGCAATGCCAAAGAATGTTTAAACTACTGCACAATTGCACTTGTCTCACATGCTAGCAAAATAATGCTCAAAATTCTCCAAGCCAGGCTTCAACAGTACATGAACCAAGAACTTCCAGATGTTCAAGCTGGATTTAGAAAAGCCAGAGGAACCAGAGATCAAATTGCCAACACCCATTAGATCATTGAAAAAGCAAGAGAGTTCCAGAAAAACATCTGCTTCATTGACTGCCAAAGCCTTTGACTGTGTGGATCACAACAAAATGCAGAAAATTCTTTAAGAGGTGGGAGTACCAGATCATCTTACTTGCCTCCTAAGAAATCTGTATACAGGTCAATAAGCAACAGTTAGAACCAGACATGGAACAACAGACTGGTTCCAAATTGGGAAAGGAGTACATCAAGGCTGTATATTGTCACCCTGCTTATTTATCTTATAAGCAGAGTACATCATGTGAAATGCTGGGCTCAATGAAGCACAAGCTGAAAATATCAATAACCTCAGATATACAGATGATACCACCCTTATGGCAGAAAAATGAAGAGAAACTGAAGAGCCTCTTGATGAAAGTGAAAGAGGAGGGTGAAACAGTTGGCTTAAATGTCAACATTCAGAAAACTGATAGCATCTGGTCCCATCACTTCATGGCAAATAGATGGGGAAACAATGGAAACAGTGAGAGACTTTATTTTCTTGGGCTCCAAAATCACTGCAGATGGTGACTGCAGCCATGAAATTAAAAGATGCTTGCTCCTTGGAAGAAAAGCTATGACCAACCTAGATAGCATACTAAAAAGCAGAGATGTTACTTTGCCAACAAAGGTCCATCTAGTCAAAGCTATCGTTTTTCCAGTAGTCATGTATGGATGTGAGAGTTGGACTATAAAGAAAGCTGGATACCAAAGAATTGAAGCTTTTGAACTGTGGTGTTGGAGAAGACTCTTGAGAGTCCCTTGGACTGCAAGGAGATCCAACCAGTCAATCGTAAAGGAAATCAGTCCTGAATATTCATTAGAAAGACTGATGCTGAAGTTTCAGCATACTTTCACCATATTTTGGCCACCTGATGCAAAGAACTGACTTATTGGAAAAGACCCTGATGCTAGGAAAGATTTAAGGCAGGAGGAGAAGGGGACGACAGAGGATGAGATGGTTGGATGGCTTCACCGACTCAATGGACATGAGTTTGAGCAAGCTCTGGGAGTTGGTGATGGACAGGGATTCCTGGCGTGCTGCCGTCCATAGGGTTGCAAAGAGTTGGACACGACTGAGTGACTGAACTGAACTGAAATGAAATACGTGATCTTGTTTTACATGATATTTGTAATCAGTGACTGTGTACAACATTTGTTTTCCTTGATTTTAAGGTATGAAATTTAATAAATCAATAAAGGGTTTAAAAAGGAATAAAAGGTAATCTAGTTGAGGGAAGATTATACCTGAAAAAATGGGTTATAGTGTATAAGGTAACATTTAAACAGACTGTATGATAGTGTATTCAATTCCGATACTTAAGTGCTGGGGGAGCATGGGATTTATCCAGAAGCAATAGTTAACATCATAGAAGTTGTCTCTCATTAGTTTTGGCACAAATTGTTGGAGAGGAAATAGAAAAGAATATCCCAAAAAGGGAATAGTATTAGTCAAAACAAATGGGTGGAAAATGTTGCTTAATCTATTGCCAGCATTTTCTAGATGAGAATTTAGTTTCAAAGGCAAGATGGCCCTAGTTTAAAAAAAAAAAAAGTAAAAGCATTCCATTGTCTTCCATAGGGTTTAATGAACTGTCCTTTCCCATGTAAGTTTATGTATTTACTATTTCCTGTAAAGAGAAAATCATACATCTGTCAAGAGCTCATATACTTAGCTTTATTTTTTTAACAGCACATGAATGATATTCTTTTCATTGATTTCAAGATTATGTTTCTGTTTTTCTTTTCTTTCTTCTGAGACAAGATATTAAAAGATGTGTTCTGTTTCCTTGCCTTTAGATGAATTTATCCTTGATTAATTTAGAAGAGATTTTATAAGCGCTCCTGTTGTTTTGTCTTCCCCATTGCTGTTTTCTGCGGCAGTGTTTTAGCTCAGTTCATTTAGCCATTCAGCTGACCCATGTAAGACACATTGACCTAGGACTTAGTTTCTGTGCGAACATCAGGATTGGTGCTAACGTGGGTATAAAATATGGCTTTTTAGGGTTTTCTGAGACCTTAAAGATAATCTTGTTTTCCCTTTTCACTTTACAGGTTAAGGAGTTGACACCTCTAACAGTTTAACACTTTTCTAATGTCAAAAAAAAAAGCAGTTAATGACAGGGCCAGAACTGGAACCCAGGTCTAATGTCTCCTTGATCCATGGCTCTTTCTAATCTGTAGTTCTGATATTAACTATGCAACAGAAATTCCGCCTGATATTTTAACTGGAATTGTTCCTAAAAGAGCAACAATGAAAAGATTTTTACCTTCTTGTGCAGGTATTTCAGTTTGCTGTTAGGTCTTAAAAATTTCCATGGAACACTTTTGAGTCTTATTTGCAAAGGCTACGTGAACTGACCAGTACCCTTGCTACAGTTCCTGAAAAACTATATTAGCCGTTACTACTTGTATCACAGCTTGTGATAATAATACTACTTGTATTATTCCTAAGAGCTCATTAAGTTGCTATTTCAACTTTCCACCATAAAATTTAAAACAGTTACTCTATAGTTCCCAATCATCAGGTGTGTCGGAATTGATACATTTAACATCCTTATTTTAAAAGCCTTCAATGTCCTGGTGAATTAATATGATCTTTATGACTCTGGTGACCAGATTTTTGAGCCATTCTAATTAGTGTTTAGTGCTAATATTTTTGTAAATGGAAGGAATTGTTACTGGTTGCAGTAACTTCTGTGGTGGAAGACAGTGAGTTTCACACCTAGACTGATTTAGCCTACAAAAACTCCAGGTAAGAATATGCACCCCTAGCCATCCTCTGAGCCTTTGAAAGAGGGCATCTCAGATACCTGGAGAGACTGATAAGTCAAAAATATTTAGATCTCACATTCATTGTATCACTGTATCATTTACAAAGTCTAAGTTAAAAGATTCCTGAACTTCTTTGTGGCAAGATCGAAAGTGAAGATTGGAATGTGCCCCCAGATTTTTGTTTCATTTAATTTTGTTAGAAATGCCACTCTTTCTTAGGTAGAAGCACTGTGCTGGTCTTTATACTCCCAGGCAGGCACTGGTTTTTAAAGTCATGTTAAGGCCCATTTGGTCCCAGGTATGTCAGCTCTGGTAGCCAGCAGAGATCTGTGTCTGTCCAGGGGGTTCATCGAGCAGCCATGTGGTATTTTCAGAGCACCGCTTGGGGTTGTCCAGCTCTGTTTTCTTTTAAATTAAGGCATTCTTTCTTTGATGCTGTTTTGTAGCTTCAATTCAGGATATGGTTTATCAACATTACCAAGTGTTCCAATTCACCCCTCCCTGCTTTTTCCTACAGAGAGTGATTTTAGGATGTTTCACTACACCACTCAGTCCCTAGCACATTGCCGACACTCAATAAATGTCAAATAATGCTGCACTATAGCAAGTGTGGGCTTTTTAGGCGTTCAGAAAAGAATGGCTCTTTCTTCTCATTGTTGAGTGGTATATTTTTCCAATTGTTAGCTGGAAAGGAATTGGAGTCAAGTTTTCCATTTATATACCTTTATGGCTGTTTCTATATTCAAACGTGCTTTGAGTTTAAGTTGTTTGGAAAAGTGCTTAATTAAACAAATATGCTAGGCAAGAGGTGATATGCAGTGCCTTGTCTGAAAGCTTATGTCTCACTTGGATATGGTGGAATGTCAAACCTGTATTAAAAGAGAATTAATTACTCTTCCATACATAGGAATCATATTTATTAGAAATTCAATAGAGTAAAAACATATAGTGCATGTTACTAGGAAATGAAATATTGTGTTATAGGATGCAATGCAATTAAGCTTGTGTTTGGAACATAAACATGACAGCTGGAAAAGTTATTTTATTTCATTTTACCGTCTGCTGTTTTCAAAAGAATATTTAAGACGTTTCTTCTTGCTTCATAAAATACTAATAATGCATATTATCTTCTGAATATTCTGGTTCAAGATTTTTCTTCATCATATGAAGACTCAGCTAGTAACCAGTCTTTCAGTCCAAGCTGAGTAATGAAGTGTGTGTCATCCTTCACTTTCTCACAGAGTATAGGTGGGTTGTCTTTCCGTGCAGTGGGTGTTTATAACACCCTCTGAGCACCTGGTGGAGGAAAGCAGTTTGAAAGTAAAAACTCTTTATCTGTCTCAATTGACATATCCAATTCACTGTATCCTTTCTGCAACTTCTGTACAGCATGAAAAGAAAGTGTGGTTTTCCCTACTTCCCTGATAGCTCAGTTGGTAAAGAATCCACTTGCAATGCAGGAGATTGATTGATTGATTGAAAGTCACTCAGTCATGTCCGACTCTTTGTGACCCCATGAACTATACAGTCCATGGAATTCTCCAGGCCAGAATATGGGAGTGGGTAGCCTTTTCTTCTCCAGGGGATCTTCCCAACCCAGGGATCGAACCCAGGTCTCCCGCATTGCAGGCAGATTCTTTACCAGCTGAGCCACCAGGGAAGCCCAGTGCAGGAGACCCTGGTTCAATTCCTGGGTCAGGAAGATCCACTGGAGAAGGGATAGTACCCACTCCAGTATTCCTGGGCTTCCCTTGTGGCTCAGCTGGTAAAGAATACGCCTCATTGAGGGAAACCTGGGTTCGATCCCTGGGTTGGGAGGATCCCCTGGAGAAGGGAAAGGCTACCCACTCCAGTATTCTGGCCTGGAGAATTCCATGGACTATACAGTCCATGGGGTGGCAAAGAGTTGGACAGGACTGAGCAACTTTCACTTTTCTTTCTATTCTTAGTATGAAAAATATTCTGCTAGATATGAGATCAATTGGAGTCTGATGCATTGTCCCGAGAAACGCATAAGTAAACGGGTATTAATCAGATGTCAGTGATATTGCTATAAGAAACACTTAAACAACATGATTAAGTAACAGAATGTGTTAAGTCAACATTTTAATACCTTATACTTCTTTCTAGTTTTAATACAATGGTAAATTAATTAATTAAAAATACAATCATATCATGAGTATTTATCTCCACTGCTATATTACATTCCATAAGGCAGAGACTTTTTTTTAATTGAAATATGTCTGGTTTACAATGTTATGTTAGTTGCAGATGTGCAGCAAAGTGAATCAGTTATACATATACGTATATCTACTTTTTTTTAGATTCTTTTCCCATATAGGTCATTACAGAGTATTGAGTAGAGCTCCCAGTGCTATACAGCAGGTCCTTATTAGTTATCTATTTTACATATAGTAGTGTGTACATGTCAACCTCAGTCTCCCAATTTATCCCTCCCCTTGACTGTTTCCTGGTAACCATAAGTTAGGCTGTGTTTGTCTGACTCGTTGCTTTTATCCCCAGGGCCTAACACAGCATCTGGTGATTGTGAGAGCTCAGAACACGAGTAAATGAAAAGATGGATGGATACTAAACATTCCCCCTCTGTTATGTAGAGAAAATATAAATAATGCTAATTGTCAATAAAAAGCATTCTGTAGGTAAGCTCTAGAGAGGCCTACAGCCTCAGATCCGAGGAGGATGAAAATGGAGATAAAAATGAAAACTCTTAGAGGAAATAGTTTTAGTACAAAAAAAGAAATCTCCTATTTAAAAGTAAGAACCTGAGAATTTTAAATTATATACAAACTGTATAAACAGGCTTGTTTTAATTTAATGTAACAGAATTCATGACAGTTTAAGGGGAAAATATAGATGTTTTATTGTAAATTGTCTCAACTTTGTTCCATAATCTTAATAATATTATTCAAATATATTTTGTAGATATCTATACTCAGCTTTCTAAATCTTCATTTCTTTAGCTCTAGCAAAGTATTAACACATTTCAGGATTTCTGTTATATACTGAACTTTTGAAAGTTAGGGAGGTGAAGAACCAGAAGACAGGATTTTAGTTTTCTGTTCATAAGTTTTTGGTCCTTCTTGTTTCTGCTAGAACTATTAAGTTCAAGTGGGTCAGACAGATTTGAGGACTTTTGCAGAATTATTGATTGTGAATTCACAATATGACAGTAATGTTTATTTCCCTCTATAAATCAGAAAAGATAAACCCCTTGCTTTCCTTGCCGAGATGGATAGGCATACATGTTTATTAAGTCAATAAAAGGGCACTTTATATCTTGAAAGCTGTTAAAGCCAGATCTTTGAATCAGAGAACCCTTTTTTTTGTGTCCACTTTCTTCCTTTGTTCAAGTCTCTCACTGCAAAGATATTTGTTGTCATATGGTTCTGATCTTGCATATTTTTCAGTGGTTTCTCAGTTCTCACTACTGTATCTTTTCCCTTTAAGGGTGTCTCTCTAGTTGTGAAAGAGCAATGTTAGGAAATCCTAGGTACATCAAAGAGGAGGGGCAAAAATATTTTCAAAGGGGAGCCTGGAGAGAAACAGATTGGAGAACCGAAATTGTCTTCCCATTTGATTTATTTGGTTCACCAACCACACCAGGACAGAAATCAAATATGATTTGGTAATATTTCTATGAACTAAGTCTGTGACAATTGATTTCACAGCTAAGATAAATTCTCATGAAAGCCAACATAATTGCTTGAGTATGAAATGTCTGTGGCTTGAAGCAATCAATTTAAATTCTTCTCTTACTGGTTTTCAACTTAAACTCTGAAATGAAATAGGAGTCTGATGCCCTACTTGGATGACTGTTTCTGCCTTTTTTGAGGGAGAAAAATAGCAAGTTAGTGCTTTTCAGCTCTTTCAAATGTCATTAACAGGCTTTGGAGAAATTCTTCATGCTTAAAACTCCTGTGTGTAGTCCATATCCATTTTTCTAGGGGAATTAGGTATTGTGCTCCCTGGGAGCCCTCGCTGATTTTAAACAAAGGGATTGATAGGATAGACTCAGCAACTTAGATTCAGTTCCTTTCACTAGAATTTCAACTGGAGTTTATCTTAAGCCATTGGTAGCGCCAGCAGAGATTTTGGTCAGTTTTTGAGGCATTCACATTCAGGAGGTTTCCGTCCAAGGGCTGTCTTGATGAATGAGCCCAACACGGCTGTGTAAAGTTCAAGAACAAAAAGAAATTATGTCCTTCACAGCAAGTTTACTTTTCTTCTAGGATTTCAGAGCAAACACATTGCCTGCTCCCCACCTACTTCCCAGAACAACTATTTGCTGATGGTCAGTCCCCTCCCCCTACCACCCCCTTGAGACAAATTCTGTGGCTTGGGACAGACATGTGCCTCCATTTGGGGACCATAAAATGGCCCCAACTGTGCTCATTAATGATAGGGGAGCAACTGCTAGTTGCAGACATACTATAGAAAAATATATGCTTGGTTCTAACATACAGTCTTTAAAAGGGAAGCTGTAATGGTTAAGTTGCAAGTGAAAGTGACAAATCATCATTACACAAGACGGGTACCAATGACCGATATCTTTAAATATGTGATTGTTTATAAATAAGATTGTCTTGCTAGTTTTCCTTAAAAAACATTTTCCCTTTTGAAAGCTGGTCATGCTAAGGAACTGGATTCAGGAAATAAACTGACTTTTCTCGGGCTTTTACTTCAAGGAATGAGTTTACCTTCTGGTTATTTCTGATAAGGATAGAAATAGAATGAGTTGGGTGCCAAAGCTCATACAGTGTGGCAGTGACTTTGTGGCAGCAGGGCCCCTGCAAGCTGCAGCCAACAGGGGGATAGCCAAGTGTGCAGGTATTTCAGTCAGCAACCTGCGGGGAGAGCTCTTAAGAAATGAATAAGCAAGGGTGTGAAAATTTCCCTAACAGAGTCTACCCTGAAGGAAATTTCTAAACACTTATATTTCTTTGGCAGTCTTAGAGGCCTCCCAAGAGCAAAAATAAAGAAAACTATGGACTTGTTTTACTATTGGAATGGTCAGGTTTTTAGCGATGACCTGAAGAATATAACAACCTACATGTTGAAAAAGAAACTTACATCAAATAGAAGAATAAATAGAAAAAGTCCAAAGAAGGGTTATTATTCAAATCTGTTGCTGTTGAAATCCAGTTACACTGAACAATGTATCCACGGTGCTCCTGGAGGACACAGTGTTTTCTGTTATTACCAGTGTTACTGTATACTATCCTGATTATTAAAGCAGTTACTAAAGCTGTAACACCAGGCCTAGAAGTTATTTTGTTTAAAGGCGAGGGGGTGGGGGGGGGGGACCTTTAAATAAAAGTAACACACATACACATATATAAAGCTCTATAAAGATCACTGAGCACCCTCAAATCATACACTTAAGAATATTCATTATAAGCCTGTTTTTATAATATCAATTTATAAATCAGAAATCTTTTTGTGACCTACTGCATGTGTAATATATTTTTATTTTTCCTCAGTTGATTTACTATGAGACTGACTTACCCATAAAGAATGTACCCATAAAAATGTCCTTAGTGACTATACCTGCTAAGAGAAAATACTGTGAAGGTTTTAATTACATACCTTGCATATAAATTATATTATTCTGCTTCAGTTTGCTGCATTCAGGAGGAAACTATTTACTGGCATGTGTAATTAATTTTAATTAACACACATAGCCTTAGTAAAGGAAACTGACATGGCACAAGCCTTGGTAGAAAATGTTAGTCACACTCTGCAACTAACTCTGAGCAGATGCATGGTTTCATAAAGAAAATATTTGCAAAGCCTAACTGGAGTGAGTTTTTTCCTTTTCTTTTCTTTTTCTAATTTGAAACTGCCTATGTTTATTTCTTAGAACCTGAGGAAAATACTGCTCACTTAAAGGAACTGTCTCAAAAAATACAATTGCAGAGAGTAGTTTTGACTGTTTAAACACAGAATCTGCTTTTTCTGTCAGTGTGTTTGTTAAATCCATACCTCATTCCATACTTTTAAATCTCTAGCAGGCCAAAGCATGAGATATCACTAGATATCTCATAGCCCAAATTTGTTTTATCATAGAATGATTTTTGCATTAGAAAAGAGATAAATGCTTGAAACTTGGTTACTCTGTCAGTTCACTAAAGTAGTTAAAATATTTCTGTATTTTGATGACTGTATCGTGGTCTTTAAAATAAATTGGCCATATAAGATCTATATCAATGGCTCTCAAAATTTTTGGTTGATTGACCCCTTTCCACTCTAAGAATTATCAGAAACTTCAAAGAGCTTTTATTTAGATGGATTTTGTGGATTCCTATATTGGGAATTCTGGGAGCAAGTTGACTTCACATTATCACTTAAGTTTGGTATTTTTAAGAGAGTATTTATACCACAGAAATTGGCAAGTGCTATAAACTACCATTTCTGGAAAGCTAGTTGTTAAACATTTATTAACACACTGCCAATTATACCCATTGTCAGAAATTAAAAATGAAACATCAGAAAAGATTAACTTACTAAATCGATTAAAAGTAATAGTAATGAATCAACTTCATGACATAAATCGTAAGTTTTTATGGAAAATATTTTTTAAAAAGCAGTGGAAAGAGTCGCTTTTTTTTTTTTTTTTACAGTTTTGCAAATTTCTTTAATGTATAGCTTAATGGAAGACAACTGGATTCTCATATCTAATTCTGCTTTTAATCTATTGCAATATGTTGTTTTGGTTGAAGTATATGAAGAAAATCTGGCCTCACACAGATCTGTAGTTACAAAGAGAGGAGTATTTTAATAACTTTTCACATTCTTGTAGATTTTCTTTTATACCTTATCAAAACACAAGTGATAATTTTCAAAAAGTTAGTTGCAGTGTGGATTCTGAAATCATGTCAATGAGCTTTTCATATCCTGTTACATTAATCCATTGGTCTATCGTGCACTTTAAATGGATCTTTTACTAACGAGTGATTTTGAAACATAATACATTTTGTCATTTGAAAAATATTGGCTCATTGATTTATATAGATCTTCTCAGTGTTCCGTAAATCATTATACAGTGTTTTCATTATATTCATTAATATCACTACTAATCCATCAGAGATGGAGGAGCTGTCAAACCCATGGTAGGAGGTACAAATTTCAAAAATTCTAAGGCTGAATTTTATTATTGATTACAAATACTGTCAGTTGTTTTCCTCTAAGTGTTAGGCTCATTTTGTTCATTTTTAAGAAAATTTCTGCTTAAAACTCAGGTTTTCTTAACCATAGATTAATTATTGGACTTCCAAGTAAAAACAGCATCCCATGAAAGAAGTAGGTACTTCAACTTATAGTTTAATTGCAGAAGTGCCTTTGCTTGAGAAAACCACTTCAGTAAGCAGCAAAAGTGCTGTGCAAACTTCCTGTTTCTGACATAGAATATTGGAAAGATGTAAAAGCTGTAAAGCTCAGTGGTAAGGAATTCACCTGCCATTGCAGGAGACACAGGAGATGCGGGTTAGATCCCTGGGTTGGGAAGATCCCCTGGAGGAGGAAATGGCAACCCACTCATATACTCTTTCCTGGAAAACCCCATGGACAGAGGAGCCTGGTGGGCTACAGTCCATGGAGTTGCAGAGTCGGCCACACCTGAGTGACAGAGTTCACGTACATATTCTGGGTCTAGATTTTTTTTAATTAATAGTTTTACTACTTCATCAAATTATCCTTAGATGAAATGGGCTTTTTCTAAAGCTGTAACATCTTGGCAATGAAGACTACAGTGACTGTCAGTGTAGCTTCATGACATTGTCTTGACTGGTGCTGAGTCACCCATCCTTGCTCTTGTACCATCAGTGCAAATTTATCTTGTTGTGAGATAAATCATGACATTCAAAGAAATTAGTCTGTACCTTAACTATTTCAACCACACTTATTAATTATTTGTATAAAAATGAAGGTCTTTGAGGATTAGTTGGTACTGATACCAGACAAATATAATGAGAACAATTGTAGTCATCCTTGAGATTTGTCCATTTTAAGACAAAAGTATAATTCTGCAGATGAGATTTTTAATTCATGCTGCGTGTTAGCAACCAAATCTTCAATTGGACAAGTTACTCTATCGCTGGAAGATGACAGTAGTTTCTCTTTACTGACTTTTAACCAGGAGGTATTCACCAATATCAAGTGCAAAATTTTTAATTATTGGCCTCTCAGCTGCAGTGTGTACTTCTCTGCCTGTTGCAGTACAGTGACTTATCTCTTCAGACACTTCAAGGGCTTTTTCATTTCTACTTTGAAAAGCTCTAGCAAATACTATTTGGATTTAAAAGCACACGTCGTATCTCTGTTTAAAATATGTGATTTCTATTTTTTAATGTCCAATGATTGGTCTCAAAGTGATGCTATAACTTAAGTGGTATTACAATGCTATTGGAAAGTGTTCAGTTGTGTAAGAAAGTAAGGTAAATTATAAACATTTATAAAGCCACAGGAAAGAAATAGCTTTCATTCAATTTTTATTTCATATTTATACAAGACAAAAAATGTATACATATATATTTGTATGTCTCCGCATAGGCATGAGAGAAACTTTAGAATTTCAAAATAAGAATGTACTGGGTCATAATGAGGTCATGGGGCTTCCCTGGTGGCTCAGATGATAATCTCTCCATAATGTGGGAAGCCCAGATTTGATCCCTGGATTGGGAAGATCCTCTGGAGAAGGGCAAGGCAACCCATTCCAATATTCTTGCCTGGGAATCCCATGAACAGAGGAGCCTGGCAGGCTACAGTCCATGCAGTCACAAAGAGTCAGACACGACTGAGTGACTAATACTTCCACTTTCAATGAGGTCACAAAGATAATAGGTATAAATGAGAATAGCTGTTAAGAGAACAGTAGAAATATTGAGAACAAATGAGTTAATATCTGAAAAAGCACATACTTCCTTTGAAAGTTCTAGATAACATGAGTGCACAAGCTCATCCTCCATTAACTGCTCAAATGATAACATCACATGTCCTCACAGCTTCAGGCAAACTCCTCTTTTCATTCATAACAATGAAAATGAAAAAATAAACAAATATTATTATTAAAATTTTTTTTTTACCTTAAGAACCCCCTGGAAGAGTCTTGGGGACCCCAAAAGTCCCCAGGCAATAATTTGGGAGCTATGGCAGTTAGGCAGTACATGATATAATGATTTTGTGCTATGACATCAATTTAAGGTTTATTTTCATGCTATGATGGCGGAACTTACTGCAAAAGTATGTGTTAATTACTTCAAAACTAAGTTTTGAAGTACCAAGAATCCACTGACTACCAAAATAAATTAATTTTTTTTTCTTTTGACCATGTCATATAGCCTGTGAGATCTTAGTTCCCTGATGAGGGATCAAATCCATCCCCCTGCAGTGGAAGCATGGGGTTTTACATGTCCACTCTACACTGTCTTAAAACAGGATGAAAACATAGCACGTATGGAAAGTCAAGTTGATTTCAGGTCAAGTGGATAAAGAGATTTATTTTAGCAATCAAAATCATGCCATTCAGTCTCCTCCCACTCACCCCCTGAAATAAAATTCAAAACAGTTATGGGATTTCCAAAACATTTGTTTACTCCCCTTATCTATCATTTTTCTTTTAGCAGTGATGATGCTGAGGAAGGTAGATGCCAGTGAGAGAAATCATCATATAGCTTTGGGTTAACAAGGAGATAAAGATGTTGGAAATGTGATGATCTTCAAGAAGCATGTGTGGAAATGCAGATGTGACTAAAGAGAGTAGCCATATCACCAAGAACATAGACATTTCTCCTGCTCTCTAATTCTGTCCAAAAGTGAAAGTGTCCGGGGCCTCAGTCTCAAATGAGAGGACTTATCTGATAATCTGGGGAAATATATAAAATATACCCTTTTTCCTTCCCTTCCACTATGTTAAGTTTGAGAAGTGATGAAAGACAGGAAATATTGAGCTACTATTTCTTTCTTTCTTTTTTTTTTTTTTTTTACGAAATGCTGTATATGTAAAGGATTCTCTGGTCAATATCCTTCACCTTGAAACAAAACAGAAATTTTAAAAAGGGAAAGTCACTCAGTCCTGTCTGATTCTGTGACCCTATGGACTATACAGTCCATGGAATTCTCCAGGCCAGAATACGGGAGTGGGTAGGTAACCTTTCCCTTCTCCAGGGGATCTTCCCAACCCAGGGATCAAACCCAGGTCTCCCTCATTGGCAGATTCTTTACCAGCTAAGCCACAAGGGAAGCCCATGAATACTGGAGTGGGTAGCCTATCCCTTCTCCAATGGATCTTCCTGACCAATGAATCAAACTGGGGTCTCATGCATTGCAGGTGGACAGTTTACAAACTGAGCTATCAGGGAAGTACATACAAGGGGGCACCCAGATTCACCTTGAATCAGATTCAACCTGGATTCACCTTGAATCAAGTCAGAAATTTAAAGGAGAGAATTTTCTCCTAAAGCACAGCTTTTCAAGTTTTCTATGATAAAGAGCCTTTAAAAAAATTGTTTTTAAATATCTTCAGACCAATACATAGTCCCACTCTACAATGAATATTAAGCTTAAGCTGCATGTGACTTATCTCTTGAGTCTAACAAGACTGGCCTAAACCCTGTTCAGTAAGGCTCATCCACTGATAATGGCTTGGATTCCATGCAGTGTCAGATGACCACAAAAGCTCCAGCTGCTGCTTCTCGAGTTCCATACTTTAAATGTATCGTAGACCAGTAACAAGTAGTTCTCAGACCTCAAGTACTGCTCTGCTGTTGGCCATCACAAATACAGGGTTGAATTTGCCAAACACACTCCCTCACAGAGGTTAATTATTTCTAGACAGTTACGGCCTGTCATTTGTGTAGCTGTTGTTAGATGCACAGTGAAGCCAGTTACAGTAATGTGGGCTCAACAGGAAGAATAATTCAAAGGACATGTTATTTACATCTTAGACTAGCTCCCATGGTCCAAATACTGATTTTGGCTTTTCCTATAAAACACAAAATGATGTTAAAGTACTGGACAGATCAAAGGCATGACGATGAACTCATCTCTGTTTTTAAATATTTTTAAAAATTTATTTATTTTTTAATTGAAGGATAATTGCTTTACAGAATTTTGCTGTTTTCTGTCAAACCTCAACATGAATCAGCCATAGGTATACATATATCCCCTTCCTTTTGAACTTCCTTCCCATATCCCTCCCTTTCCCACCCCTCTAGGTTGATACAGAGCCCCTGTTTGAGTTTCCTGAGCCATACAACAAATTCCCGTTGGCTATCTATTTTAAATATGGTAATGTAAGTTTCCATGTTATTCTTTCCATACATCTTACCCTCACCTCCCCTCTCCCCATATCCATAAGTCTATTCTCTATGTCTGTTTCTCCATTGCTGCCCTGTAAATAAATTCTTCAGCACCATTTTTCTAGATTCTGTAGATATGTGTTAGAATACAATATTTATCTTTCTCTGTCTGACTTACTTCAGTCTATAATAGGCTCTAGGTTCATCCACCTCATTGGAACTGACTCAAATGTGTTCCTTTTTATGGCTAAGTAATATTCCATTGCGGAGAAGGCAATGGCACCCCACTCCAGTACTCTTGCCTGGAAAATCCCATGGACAGAGGAGCCTGGTAGGTTGCAGTCCATGGGGTCGCGAAGGGTCGGACACGACTGAGTGACTTCACTTTCACTTTTCACTTTCATGAATTAGAGGAGGAAATGGCAACCCACTCCAGTGTTCTTGCCTGGAGAATCCCAGGGACGTGAGAGCCTGGTGGGCTGCCGTCTATGGGGTCACACAGAGTCGGACACGACTGAAGTGACTTAGCAGAATATTCCATTGTGTGTATGTACCACAACTTCTTTATTCATTCATCTGTCAATGGACATCTAGGTTGCTTCCATGTTCTAGCTATTGTAAATAGTGCTGCAATGAACAATGGGATATATATGTGTCGTTTTCCATTTTGGTTTCCTCAGGGTATATGCCTAGGAGTGGGATTGTTTTTAAATATATTTTAATGAAGTACAGTTGATGTACAACATTATATAAGTTACAATATAGTGATTCACAATTTTTAAAGCATATGCTCCATTTATAATTATTCTAGAATATTGATTATTTTCCCTGTGTTGTATAATATACAGTTTTAGCTTATTTTATGCATAATAGTTTATATCTCTTAATTCTCTACTTCTATATTGCCCCTTTCCCTTCCCTTCTCCCTGCTGGTAACCACTATTTTGTTCTCACATGGCTCCTTCTTATACCTAAATTTTTAATGAGGAGAAAACAACCTGAGAAAAATGTATTTATTGATACTTCAGCTTTCCTGTCCTTTTATAAACTACTTTGCTTGCTGACTTCTTTTGCCTCTCTCTGTGGAACAGTTTTTTTTTTTTTTCTTCCATATAACTTTAGTGGTGTAAAACTCAATCAAAACTCAATTTGAGAATAAATACTGGTTTCTAGCTTTGGAAATCCAGATAGTGTACTCGAGTCAGAGACCTAAGAGGGAAAACTATCTGCTGCTGTTAGTCCTTTAGAGCTCCTGGCTCCATGGGAACACGTGTAGTGTAGTTCCTTGAAAATCATCAGTCAGTTCAGTTCAGTTGCTCAGTCATGTCCAACTCTTTGCAACCCCATGGACTGTAGCCTACCAGGCTTCCCTGTCCATCACCAACTCCTGGAGCTTGCTTAGAATCATGTCCATTGAGTCAGTGATGTCATCCAACCATCTCATCCACCGTTGTTCCCTTCTCCTCCTGCCTTCAATCTTTCCCAGTGCCAGGGTCTTTTTCAATGAGTCAGTTCTTCATATCAGGTGGCCAAAGTATTGGAGCTTCAGCATCAGTCCTTCCAATGAATATTCAGGACTGATTTCCTTTAGGATTGACTGGTTTGATCTCCTTGCTATCCAAGGGACTCTCAAGAGTCTTCTCCAGCACTACAGTTCACAGTATGAGTGATAGTTCATGTTAGTTGTATTTTTCTAGTCTCAAAAGTGATATTTATTATTGATGCTTTCAACTGGGATTCTTCTTATAAATTAGAGGATCAGCGTATTTCCAGAATCAGAAATGTAGATTCTCACTTTCATATTAGGTAAACTGGTGTAAATTATAATAAACAGTGTGAGAACTCAAAGTTAGACAAAAGGCAAGATACTTTGAGAGGAAAGCATAGCTAACTATTCTATGTGCTTTTTAGGAGGTTAAATATATGACAATAAAGAATAATCAATAGCTGTACAACATAGTGAGTATAGCCAATATTTTATAATAACTGAGTGAAGTGTAACCTTTAAAATTGTATAAAAAATAAAAGAATAAAAAAACTTAAAAAAATAGTCAGTGAATAACTATACATATAACGTTTCAAATAGCCATTAGCAAACTTTTGCTATACAGTTTATGAAATTGAGGTTGTTTTTTTTATTGTGGCTAGGAAACTCTCAAGAACGTCACTTGAGGGGGGAAGTTAACCAACTTATAAGCACTTTATTGAACATTTATAACATGATTGGTCCGTGGTAGGGTCAGGAAGAAGCAAAAATGGTCCTTGTTCTTTGCATTCGTGAGTTTCATAGTGTATTGGGACAAGATGGGTATTTCTGTCAATTGGATAGTATAGTAAATGAGATTTCTCATCATCCTAATTCCCTACATTTCCGATACACAAACTAGTCTTCACATCTGTGTAAATAATCTGAAAAACATTAAAAAAAAAACTTAAATTCTGTAGATCCGTCTCCCTTGGCCAGTGAACTAACAATCTTTAGAAGACCTCAGAGGCTTTTAGTAGTGAGTAGGAAAATGGCAACTAATTGCTGTATGGGAAAACATGAGGTGTCATGTGTTAGAGGAAAATTATCCAAATTCTGTCTAAGACTCTTAGAATTTGGTTAAGTGCAGTGAGTGGAAAGAACCTAGGAGTGTCTGTAGACTTACACTGAAAGTACCTAGCAACATATTGATGTGGTCAGGTGGACATCATCAAGAATGCAAAATGTCCTGCTTTTATAACATTACTTTAAAAATTTCTCAGTCAATTGCAAGAAAAGGTGTCATATAAAAAATTAGATCCTGTGGGTGAAAATTTAAATAATTGATCTGAGATTAGTAGAATTATCTTGCATATCATAGCAAAAGGATTAGGGTTCTTTAATTCTGTAAAAATAAGAGATGTTTTTAAAGTGCTGAAGTCATTAGATTATGTTACTATGATTTCCCTCCATGAAATTTTTTAACTGTTAGAATTAAGAGTGATCTTTGGATTAAAATATGGCCTGCACTGCAGTCCTGTCAATTATAGATCTTAATAGATTATGTTAGCCCCAAAAGGTAGTGTGGGTACATCTCAAGCAATTTATATAAAATTATGGCTGCATCAAAAATTATCTGGTTCCTAAGGGAAAGCATCTATGAGCTCAGAGACTGATTGCAAGATAGACCCCTTTGCCTCTTCTGATACGTGTCCTATTTTCTGTCTCACATATGGAATATTCTTTTAGTGAATCCTAGATTTGACCCAGTTATGCTTTTCTTGTACCCTGTTCAAGTACAGTAGACTTAAAATGACGGAGTGCTTATAAAAAAAAGTACTCTGTGGTCTATTTTCCTTAGATGCACAAATGGCTCTTTTCCTTGCCTAGGGTCACTATTTCCTAATTTTTTATCACAATTTATAATTTATGACCATTTTGCAGGAGTACATGTTACAATTACTGTTTCATAATAAGTAACACATACAGTTTGACTTCAGGGAAACATTCACTACTCATTCTTTGACATGCTGTGAAGGAGAAGGCAAGTTTCTGTGATTCATTAGGCCTTTTCTTTATAAACACCCTACTTTATTCTGTCTTCAGTTACAAAATCAGGAGCATCAGCATGTGAGATATTGCATAAGTTTACAAACTTAGCCTGGGTCACATTGCACCATTGGCTTCGCTGCCTTTCTCACTCTGCTGTGTTTCCATAGTGAACCCTAGCACATGCTGACTAGAGAAGAACCCCAGCAGCTTGGAGTGCTTGGTTTCCTTTGGAGGTTGAAGTGTTCTTTCTCTGGTAGTTTGTATTATCACTGTGACTTTTCCTGGGCTATGAGGTCAGTCTCCCCTTGTTTCACCTGGGGAGGTAGGCCAGTTTTCTCGTTGCTGAAATTTGCTTTGCTTATTTTAACTCGCAATCTGGTTTTATAAACACAATCCTGTCAGACTGTGGGTCATTTTTCTCCTTTCAGTGTAGGAAATGAATGAGCATACATGTTGAGAAAAGAATTGATGCTTCATCACCTTTGGAGGGTGCAATTCATTTATGAGAAATCTTGAGAATAATAATTTTCCACTGGATTGAAAACTAGCATGGGGCATTTTAAATTCCTTTTAATACACTGATGTTGATAGTCAAAGCTTATTTTGTAATACACAAGTTTTAAAAAATGTTTAATGGATTAACTGTGGGCAGTAGACTAGTATAATACTCAGTTCAGGGGCTTTTATACCTCTGCCTAGGAACAGGATAGCATGTGAGTATTTGCACTTGAAATTTTCTCATTGGGAAAGACCCTGATGCTGGGAAAGATTGAGGGCAGGAGAAGATGGCATCAGAGGCTGAGATGGATGGATGGCATCACTGACTCAATGGACATGAGCTTGAGCAAACTCCAGGAGATAGTGAAGGACAGGGAAGCCTGGTGTGGTACACTTCATGAGGTTGCAAAGAGTCAGACATGACTTAGTGACTGAACAACAGAAATTTACACTTGAATAATTTCTAAATCAACACAAAACCACTAGCAAACTTATAACCTTGATCTGTTTGCTTGGTTGCTCATAAATCAGAATTGATCTTCGGTGAGATCCTGAATGCTTCAGTCATCAATGTCACCAGTATAGATAATTGGACCACTTCTTAGTGCCTTCACCTCCCCAGCATAGTCATTGGTGTTCTGGATTTTTGCAGAAGCCTCCTCCTTGGTCTCTTTCTGTTCTTGCTATACCATAGTTAGCGTGTTCATTGCACAGCAACCAGAGAGAGATTTCAGGAGTAAATCAGATCCTGCTACACACATCTGCCTAAATTCTTTCAGCACTTTTCTCTTAGGCTTCGGAAAAAAAACTAAACTTGTTATCATGGCTCTACAAGGACCTCCTTGATCTGGTTTCTGTCTACTTCTCTGAACCCATTTCTGAGTACCCTCCATTGTTCATCATGCTCCAGTGATATTGGCATCCTTCCTATTTCTTGAGTTTGTTGAGCTTGATCCTATCTGAGGGTTTTTGCATTTGTCTGGAATGTTCTTCCCCCAGAAATTCTCATGAGTCATGCTCCCTCTTTAATTCTTGATTCTTTTCAAATGTTATCGTCTCGTTTTCTGACTACCCTCTCTAAAAAGGCACTTTTATCATTCTGTCTCCTTCTCCTGCCCTGTTTTTTTTTTAACTTTTTAATATTTTAAAATATTTTTACTCACTTTTTTGTTTTCTGTCTTTCCCATTTGGGTGTAAGTTCTGGGAAACCAAGAATTTAATCTCATTTGTTCATTGGTAGGGCTACTCTGGTGGCTCAGGCAGTAGGGAATCTGCCTGTTATGTGGGAGACCCGGGTTTGATCCCTGGGTCAGGAAGATCCCCTGGAGAAGGGAATGGCTACCCACTCCAGTATTCTTGCCTGGAGAATTCCATGGACATATGAGCCTGGCGGGCCACAGTCCATGGGGTCACAAAGAGTCAGACATGACTGAGCGATTAACACAGTTCATTCCTATATCCTCAGTGCCCAATGTAATGCCTGACATAGAGTATTTATTCTGTGGTGAATGAGTGAATAAGTGGATAAGTGACTGAATGGACTTTGGTATTGCTTGTTATTATCCTTGAGCTTGCTGTTTGATGGATTTTTTCCTCAGTCTTAAACTTTAGTCAGTATTTATTTAATGGTAACCACATGTTCTGTGAGGATATTGAAAAATGGTACTGAGTAACTATATAGAATTTTATAATTCATTTTAGCATATACTTCTTTGTTGTCATCCAAAAGAGATTCCAGACTAATAATCAGAGGAAATAAAACATTCTTGAAAAGTTTGTAAGGAGAGGCAGCAAAACACAAAATTATTGAAATTAATAGTATCCAAGTTTTACACACACAAGTACACAGTGAGATATGAAAGGAATAGTTCAAGCCAAGCATTATTAATTTTCATGAAATACTATTGTGAATGAGGTAAAAGGACTAGTTGGAAATAGAATTCCATATACAAAGACTGGAATATGGAAAGTCTTGATCAAAGATAGAAGATTGTGTTCAAGGAACAGCAAGTTTTGCTTTGATAGGAAGAGACTATGTATAACTGGCTGTTTTGAAACTGAGTATGATAAGAATTTCTGTGTATGTGTGCTGATGGAGAGGAAATATATGTTAACAGAAATAAATTATAGGAAATTTTGAAGCTGGTCTGAAAAAGTTTTGAAGCTAGTGAACAAGGAACTCCTCCAGATTTTTAGAAGGGCATTGACAGTGTGGAGAGGAATAACTTTCTAATGAACTATACCATGCGGGCTGAAAAGAGGTGAGTTGAATTACATAGAAAGGAGCCTGGGATGTTGTCGGACTATTAAATTGACAGAGTTCCAGATGAACTGTCCACTTGGAATTGGTTTCTTTCCTGTAAGGTCCATAAATTAATCATCACAACGGCAATTTCTCAAGGGGAGAGTTACCAGGAAAATGGTACCACAAACACAGACTAGGTAATATGTAGGCCAACATCCCCATTTTCCTCAATGTAAGTATGCTTAAAACAAGCTGACTTAGAAGACAATACATTCCGTGGGCCAGTTCTTTGCTTTCACAAGTGTTTTAGAGTCCAAAGTGTTGATGCCAGTTGTTTAGCACTGTAAATTACTTTGTAAATAACTATTACAATCCATATAAATAATTATTGTGCTAAGTTGCCTCAGTCATGTTAGACTCTTTGCAACCCTATGGACTGTTGCCCACCAGGCTCCTCTGTCCATGGCAGATTTTCTGTCATGGATTTCTCCTCTGTCCATGAATTCTCCAGGCAAGAATACTGGAGTGGGTTGCCATGCTCTCCTCCAGGAGATCTTTCCAACCAGGGATTGAACCTGTCTGTATCTCTTACATCTTCTACATTGACAGGTGGGTTCTTTACCACTAGTGCTACCTGGGAAACCCTAAGTAATTATTGGTAATTTTTAAAGAATATTAACAAACTTGATCTTAATATTTTCTTTGTGAGTCAAGCTGATTTATGAACCTAATTCTGTAATTTACTGTGGTTCTGTTCCTGAATGTTAGCTTCTATGTTTGACAGTATTGTACTGGTTTCTTCCTCAGTGATATTTTGAAAAATATAATATACTTTTTTGTTCATCTCACTTCTTTACTCTGAATTTTTAGAATTATAAAACGTTGAGATTGAAGGGGACCAAGAGATGTCACATTTCATCTCAGTCAAGATCATGTCTAAAATATATTAGCAAGATGAAAATCTATTATACTTGCTTCCATGACTGTTTAGCCCAGTGTTTTTACCAAGCTCAGGACAGAGAGCTATGGAGGAACGGGAGTTTGTGATTTATCTTGTCCATTGCTCATCCTCACTGCTCATTCTGTCTACCTTCTTCTTCACTCTTCCTTTCTGAGTTAGTTACATCATTTGGACATTGCCTTGTGAGCTAATAGCTTTCTCTAGGAACATTTGCATTTTTATGATAATTCTACCAGGTACCATTCGGAGAAGGCAATGGCACCCCACTCCAGTACTCTTGCCTGGAAAATCCCATGGATGGAGGAACCTGGTGGGCTACAGTCCATGCTTTCATGCATTGGAGAAGGAAATGGCAACCCACCCCAGTGTTCTTGCCTTGAGAATCCCAGGAACAAGGAAGCCTGGTTGGGCTGCTGCTTATGGGGTTGCACAGAGTCGGACACGACTGAAGCGACTTAGCAGCAGCAGCAGCAACCAGGTACCATGCTTGCATACATTATTTCAAATCCTTAAAAATCCCCTTAGATCGTACTACCCTCTGTTATGAACAACAAAATCAAGACTTTGAGAACTTGAGTAATTTGCCCAAAGTTACAAAACCAACACACGATTAACAAGTTCCAGAGTTCGAATTTCTCTGATTCCAAAGTCTATGCTCTTTCTGTCATATCATACATTGATTCTTACAGAAACCTAAAGCTCTCAAGACTCAAAAGAAGACAACTGTCAGAAACATAACTGGCTGGTGAAAGTTTTGATATGGGATAAGGATATTCTAGGTAGGATAAAACTGTTTAACTATCCCACATAGTGAACATTCACTTTATTTGCTTCTATTAGGAAGCATCTTTTGTTCAACCACTGGAATGTTAGACTTAAGTCTATTTGGAAGTAGTTTCCAATTCCTTATTTGCAGATACAGTTCATCATTCTTGTCTGGTAACTGTTGCAGCCAGTAGGAACCCACATGTGCTCTTCATACAGAGGGAGAAGGAAAGGACAATCCTTCAGCCCAGGTACTGAGACAACTTACGGGGCGTCTCAGATGGTTGAAGTTGGGTCAGACCTGTTTTTATACCCACACAGCTGCAGCCACATGGCATCAACTTGCACCTGTTTACTCCAGATCTTCTTCCTTCCCAGGTACCTAATATCCTTACTAGCTACTGAGGGAGACATTATGAGAGGTTCACTTGAATTACTGGAAAATTCTTCTTCATATCTCTGTGCCACTTTTTCTCTCAGGTTTTCTATGAATGGCAATGGCTAATTAAATGCAAGGGGCTTCAGAGTGCTGCAAACAGCACTTTTTCTGCTAGTTTCTTCTTGAAAATATCTTCCCCTGGCCTTTTAACCTCCTGCGTCTTCTTTTAGTCACCTTGCAGGCTGTCTTAGTTCTCCCATGGATGGACTCCATTGCTTTAGTTGGATTCCAAAACTGAGCACTGTGGTTGGCGGGACTTGACCAATGAAGAATAAAGCAGCAATTATTTATATTCTTTGTGACTGATTCTCCTTTGCTACTTCCTGAAGTTGTTTAATTATTCCTTTCTATTCTTATGGAAAACCAGCTTAACCTTTATTTTATTGAGATGTAGAGGGGTCATTTTCTAAGTTTAGCAAGGAAAGAGGTGAATTTTACCAGGAAAGGGCTATGTTTTCTTCTTCCTCAACTAAAAAGAGATTTGGGGTTGCCTTTGTGTTTTCCTTGTGGTTAAAAATGTGCAATTGCTTGTTTTGCAATAGGTTTTGTTTTGTGTTGTATGCAATTTTCTTTTATATCTTTTTTCCCCTTAAAATTAAATCCAGTAAAATATGAAAGAAAGAGAAGTGAAATAATCTCCACAGCTGCTGTGTTTTCCTGGAAGGCAAAGACATCTCAATTTTAAAGTTGGTCTTAAAACATGAAATCATTGTTCTTTCAAACAGCTGTCTGGTCAAAACTCTTTTGTAGTGTACATTTTTAAACAGCAATTTTTAAAAACCACTAGGCGCTTTGTAAAGATTTTCTTTATCTGGGTTATGGATTATTTTCAGTCTTTTGAGTAATTGTTAAAATGATGAAACTTACTGGAATAAAACAGATGTCTGTTTTTTCTTTTGTTGTTTAGCAGGAAGAAGGAAATGTCATTGGGATATTGGGACTGACTTGGTACCTTGACAGTGAAGTCTAAATAAATGGTTTTTAGTGTTTTAGAATTCCATTTACTATCAATTTTTGTATGTACTTAAGCTTCATGAGAATAGGGACCTTGTCTGTCTTAATCACCATGTGTCCCTCGGGACCTCACACAGTACCTGGCACATAGCTTCTCAACCAATGTTTATTAAACAAATCAGTAAATGAATGCCACAAGAAACATTATATGGAATGATACATAATGTATCCATCTTCCTGTTAAATTGTATGGAGACACCTGGCATGAATGTCTTCCTTAATAGAAACTTGGAGGTTGAAGATATATCTCACAGTCTCTACTGTTTTTAAATTAGTCCATTATGGATCTTTTAACTGGGATTTTATCAGCTCTGATATTATTTATATTTCTACCACCTCTAGAAGTAATAAACTTCTTAAACAGAAGGTATAGTTCAGTTTAAATGATGCATAAGTAAGGCTTTGCTGCTGCTGCTGCTAAGTCGCTTCAGTCGTGTCCGACTCTGTGCGACGCCATAGATGGCAGCCCACCAGGCTCCCCAATCCCTGGGGTTCTCCAGGCAAGAACACTGGAGTGGGTTGCCATGTCCTTCTCCAACGCATGAAAGGGAAAAGTGAAAGTGAAGTCGCTCAGTTGTGTCCCACTCTTTGCGACCCCACGGCCTGCAGCCTACAGGCTCCCCCGTCCATGGGATTTTCCAGGCAAGAGTATTGGAGTGGGGTGCCATTGCCTTCTCCTAAGTAAGGCTTTAGGGGAATACAAAGTAGAGGAAAATTTATGTAATTAATGCTACCTAGGGAAGATTCAGGGGAAGGATTATTTGGGTTGAGGCTCTAAGGCTGAGTAGAAGTTTGTCAGGTGGTTAAGAAGGCAGAAGGACATAAGCAACATTGAAGCAACCTTCAGCCTGAAGGTTGAAAGGGCATACCATGAGACCCTGGTCATAGAACCACCATTATTATCATTATCACCTTCTACATAAATATTACTCCTTCACACAAGACATAGGTTGCCATTGAATTGCTTGATTTTTTTCTTTTTTTTAATGAAGTGCTTGATTTTTTTTTCAGCCTGATTTATTTTCTTTGAAGAGTCATTTACATCCATTGTGCTAGAAACTGTAAGTGTACCTGAAGTGGCTTCCCCACACAAGTCACCTAAATAGCCAGGCTTCCTGCAGATGAGGTTTTGACAAACTTTTTGCGGCAAGGTAATTAATGTGTGTATATACAGATTTTGTGCCTTAAGCAGTTTTGTGCATCTGGTTGTATGCTGCTCACCCCAATCCTGGTATCTCTTAAGGGAACCAGTGGGTTCTATAGAGCCAGGATAGGAGTGGTGCTGGTTACCTGAGTGGAGTTCCTAGTCACAAAGCATCCCAAACTTCCCAGGTGCACTCAGGACATCTTTTTGTAGCTATGAACAGAAGAGTGGCATGAAAACCTATCTTTCCAGTGATAAAGACACATACGAAATGTTCAAAAATGAGTTCAAGGAACTGACTTTGATATAATTTGACATGATAATATCAATAGATAATAATTTTAAATAACTTGAAAGACATATTTTGTGGAGAGCCATTGATACCACGTCTGTGCCAGTCTCTCTCAGTTCTTCTAAAATTTTCATCTACCCTATTCTCTTTAACAGTAGCTCATTAGTGATAAACTTGTAAATATCTTCACCCCAATCCCAGGCTCTGAGAATTCTCAGCAAACTCTTTCTAGGTGTTTGGGGAGCTATGAATCTGTAACTCCACTATTATATCACATGGTTGTTTTTTGGCTTCTTAATCAATACTGTGCCTTCTAGGAATAGATGCTGCTTCTCCTGTGTTGACAGTTACTCATAAATCTTATTTTTCATAACTTGTTAAATGTCTCTTAAAATTTACATAATAATTATTATTAGCTAGTCATTAACTAAAATAAGAGATCCCACATACAGTGATTCTCAAACAATACACGCCAGGCTAGTGCAAACTGGGCAGCGGTTTATAACGAGGCATCACACTGCAGGATCAATGGCTGCTCTATATTTATCCCTCAGAGAAATGCTGAGTTTGAGCTTAAGCAGATTATTATCCCAACCTCTTCTGACCTAATAAATGAGACTGACTAAGAATAATTGTGGTTCCCTCTCTGCTTTCTTCACCAGTTGCCTTTTATTCCCTTCTGAAGTCTTTCATTGCTTTGGGCTAAATGAAGTTTGGATTGCAACAACATTTTTTTTTTAACAATATTGTAATATTGGCTAATTTGCTATTGGTTATGCCTGAGTAGACACATGACCTGTGGCTGTTTGGCTTGTCCTCCTATGGGAAAATACTTAACGAGGCTAATAAGCTGTATTAAAATAAAATAAACAAATTCACATGGCACCTTGCATCACAGCCACATGTGGTATGATTATTATGAATTATCCTGAGACACCAGTCCCACATCTTCAGCTGCCTTCTGGGCATTTGCATTCAGAAAATGTCACTTCCTGTTTAACCCACCTGGAACCAAAACCATTATCCTGTCTTCAAAGCTGCCCCTCACTTTTGGAGTTTTCGGGGGCCAATAAATCACACCCATTTCTCCTCTTCTCCAATTCAGATTTGTTGTTGTTACTGTTTTTAGAAGCACAGTAAGCAAACAGATAAGGCATGAAACAGACGGATCTAGATCTGTGGCCAAGTGCCTTGTTAATACTTTAGCCCTCAGTAATCATAGACAAAGCTGAGCAGCCACAGGCCTCTCCCACAGGGCAGAACTCACCAGAGCATCTTGGAATGAGAGAGAAATGCATGTGTCCTACAGGCACAAGCTTGCTCAATTTTGCTTTTATAATCCACCAATCACAGCAGTTAGTCTGTCTCCTCTTTTTGGAGGAGAAACAATGAAGTCTGGAGAAAAGGAGCTGGGAGCAGAAAGTCCTTCAGGAAGCCAGATCAAGTTCCTACTAAGGAATCCAGACTTTCTATTTTTATTTAGATTACTTTCCTGAATTGTGTGACATAAGATTATTTTAGCATTTGGGTATGAAGAAGAATATTTAGATATTAAATATGTTATACTGCAAGAATTTTTACCTCTTAAATTATCATCTGCCTTCTTTATGATCTCTTTCATCAAAAATAAGACCCCACAATTATAACCCAAACTCATGCTTTCAGCTCTTTTATCGTGACTGTGATTAATGCTGACATGGACCTGGCATTGTGGCCATTGGCAGCCAGAGAAAGTCAGGAGTGGTGGTGACTCAGCTGATTTCTGCAGCCGCACTTACAGTAAATGTGTTTTGCAATGCTCTTATATTTTAAAATATTTTTTCTAAAAATTAAGACTTTTTTCGTTTAGAATTTTTGTTTCTTCACTGTGTCAAGAAAAAGGAAATGTCAAAGCCTGATATCAAAGATCTTTATCCTAAAACAGTGGGGAACTCTTGATGGGGTTGGGTTTGGCTGCAGAATGGAGAGTAGAGGAGTAGAGCAAGTAGAGGAGTTAGTTTTGGGTAGTAATCAGGTGAAAGACAACAGTGTCCTGGACTAAAATGGAGGCAGCAGAGACGAAAAAATGGGAGATTGCTTAGAGGGCTGTATTGACAGAAAGGACTGATTGAAGTGTGAGAAAAGAGACGTCTAGAATGACATCTACCACAAGCAACTAGGTGGAAGGCAGCACCATTTGCTAATATGAGGAAACTTTGGAGGAAGAGATTTTGAGAGTAAATCAAGATTTTGAAAGTGGAAACATCCAGAATTTAATGGTAGCTTGGAGAAGAAGTCTGGGGCTTGTGAGTGGTCAGCTTATACATGGTACTGAATGCAAATGGTTTCTTCCCAGTACTCCTCATAGAAAATTCTCTTAGGAAAAACCCAACTTGGTAATAGTGGGTGGATATTTTTTCTATTATTGAGGTATAATTGACATATAACATTTATATTAGTTTCAGGTATACAAGATAATGATTCAATATCTATATATATTATGAAATAATCTCCACAAGTGTAGTTAAGATCCATCAGCATACATGGTTACAAATTATTTTTCTTGTACTGAGAACACATAAGACTTGCTCTTTAATCAATTTTCACATATGCAGTACAGTATATTATTAACTGTGATCATCACACTGTACTTGCCCATGATTTATTTCTTTTCTAATGGAAGTTTATATCTCTTGCCCACCACCCCACCCACTGCTTTTGACAACCAACAGTCGCATTGGAGAAGGAAATGGCAACCCACTCTTTCTTTATCCATTCACGCTTTGATGGACACAGGTTTTTTCAATATTTTTGGTGTTAATGTCTTAATTTACTTTGAATAAACCCAGGAGTGAATTGCTGGATCTTATTATAATTATATTTTTAATTTTTTTGTGCAACCTCCATACTCTTTTCTGCAGTTAGTGCTCCAATATACCTTCCCGCCAACTGTGTCTAAGAGTTCCCTTTTCTCCATATCCTCACCAATATTTACTTCTTGTCTTTTTTTTTTTAAGTTTATTTTATTTTTAAACTTTACATAATTGTATTAGTTTTGCCGAATATCAAAATGAATCCAAAAAAATTTATTTATTTTTTAATTGAAGGATAATTGCTTTACAGAATTTTGTTGTTTTCTGTCAAACCTCAACATGAATCAGCCATAGGTATACATATATCCCTTCCCTTTTGAACCTCCCTCCCATCTCTCTCCCCATCCCACCCCCTAAGTTGATACAGAGCCCCTGTTTAAGTTTCCTCAGCCATACAGCAAATTCCCATTGGCTATCTATTTTACGTATGGTAGTGTGAATTTCCATGTTATTCTCTCCATACATCTCACCCTCCTCTCCCCTCTCCCCATGTCCATAAGTCTATTCTCTATGTCTGTTTCTCTATTGCTGCCCTGCAAAGAAATTCTTCAGTACCATGTTTCTAGATTCCATATATATGCGTTAGTATACGATATTTATCTTTCTCTTTCTGACTTACTTCACTCTGTATAATAGGCTCTAGGTTCATCCACCTCATTGGAACTGACTCAAATGCATTCCTTTTAATGGCTGAGTAATATTCCATTGTGTGTATGTACCACAACTTCTTTATCCATTCATCTGTCAATGGACAACTAGGTTGCATCCATGTTCTAGCTATTGTAAATAGTGCTGCAATGAACAATGGGATACATGTGTCTTTTTCAGTTTTGGTTTCCTCAGGGTATATGCCTAGGACTGGGATTGCTGGGTCATATGGTGGTTTTATTCCTAGTTTTTTAAGGAATCTCCATACCATCTTCCATAGTGGCTGTATCAATTTACATTCCCACCAACAGTGCAAGAGCATTCCCTTTTCTCCACACCCTCTCCAGCATTTATTGTTTGTAGTCTTTTTGATGGTGGCCATTCTGACAGATTTGAGGTGATATCTCTTTGTAGTTTTGATTTACATTTCTCTAATAATGAGCAATGTTGAGCATCTTTTCATGTGTTTGTTAGCCATCTGTACGTCTTCTTTGGATAAATGTACATTTAGGTCTTTTTCCTACTTTTTGATTGGGTTGTTTGTTTTTCTGGTATTGAGTTGTATGAGCTGCTTGTATATTTTAGAGATTAATCCTTTGTCAGTTGTTTCATTTGCTATTATTTTCTCCCATTCTGAGGGCTGACTTTTCACCTTGCTTATAATTTCCTTTGCTGTGCAAAAGCTTTTAGGTTTAATCAGGCCCCACTTATTTACTTTTGTTTTTATTTCCATTACTCTAGGAGGTGGGTCATAGAGGATCTTGCTTTGCTTTACGTCATGGAGTGTTCTGCCTATGTTTTCCTCTAAGAGTTTTATAGTTTCTGGTCTTAAATTTAGGTCTTTAATCCATTTTGAGTTTATCTTTGTATAAGGTGTTAGGGAGTGTTCTAATTTCATTCTTTTACATGTATCTGTCCAGTTTTCCCAGCATCATTTATTGAAGAGGCTGTCTTTGCCCCATTGTGTATTCTTGCCTCCTTTGTCAAAAATAAGTTACCCATAGGTGCATGGCTTTGTTTCTTGGCTTTCTATCTTGTTCCATTGGTCTATATTTCTGTTTTTGTACCAGTATCATACTGTCTTGATGACTGTAGGTTTGTAGTATAATCTGAAGTCAGGAAGGTTGATTCCTCCAGCTCCATTCTTCTTTCTCAAGACTGCTTTGGCTATTCAGGGTCTTTTGTATTTCCATATAAATAGTGAAATCTTTTGTTCTAGTTCTGTGAAAAATTCCATTGATAATTTGATAGGGATCACATTGAATCCGTAGATTGCATTTGGTAGTATAGTCATTTTCACAATATTGATTCTTCCTACCCAGGAACATGGACTATCTCTCCTTCTGTTTATGTCATCTTTGATTTCTTTCATCAGTGTCTTATAATTTTCTGTGTATAGTTCTTTTGTCTCCTTAGGTAAGTTTATTCCTAGATATTTAATTCTTTTTCTTGCAATGGAGAATGGGATTGATACCTTAATTTCTCTTTTGGATTTTTTATTGTTAGTATGTAGAAATGAAAGTGATTTCTGTGTATTGATTTTGTATCCTGCAACTTTCTTAAATTCACTGATTAGCTCTAGTAATTTTCTCATACTATGTTTAGGGTTTTCTATGTACAGTATCATGTCATCTGCAAACAGTGAGAGCTTTACTTCTTCTTTTCCAACCTGGATTCCTTTTATTTCTTTTTCTTCTCTGATTGCTGTAGCTAGGACTTCCAGAACTATGTGGAATAATAGTGGTGAAAGTGGACACTCTTGTCTTGTTCTTGATCTTAGGGGGAATGGTTTCAGTTTTTCATCATTGAGAATAACGTTTGCTGTAGGCTTATCATATATGGCCTTTACTGTGTTGAGGTAGGTTCCTTCTAGGAAAAGGCAATGGCACCCCACTCTTGCCTGGAAAAATCCTATGGACAGAGGAGCCTGGTAGGCTGCAATCCATGGGGTCGCGAAGAGTCAGCCAGGGCTGAGCGGCTTCACTTTCACTTTTCACATTCATGCATTGGATAAGGAAATGGGAACCCACTCCAGTGTTCTTGCCTGGAGAATCCCAGGGACGGGGAGCCTGGTGGGCTGCCGTCTATGGGGTCGCACAGAGTCGAACACAACTGAAGTGACTTAGCAGAGAGAGGTTCCGTCTATGCCCATTTTTTGAAGAATTTTATTCATAAATGGGTGCTGAATTTTGTCAAAGGCTTTTTCTGCATCTATTGAGATGATCATATGGTTTTTCTCTTTCAAGTTGTTAATATGGTGTATCACATTGATTGAATTGCATATATTGAAGAATCCTTGCATCCCTGGAATAAACCCAACTTGATCATGGTGTATGAGCTTTTTGATGTATTGCTGAATTCTGTTTGCTAAAGTTTTGTTGAGGATCTTTGCATCTATGTTCATCAGTGATATTGGCCTGTAGTTTTCTTTTTTGTGTGTTGTCTTTGTCTGGTTTTGGTATTAGGGTGATGGTGGCCTCATAGAATGAGTTTGGAAGTATCCCTTCCTCTGCCATTTTTTGAAAGAGTTTTAGAGGGATAGGTATTAGATCTTCTCTAAATTTTTGATAGAATTCTCCTGTGAAGCCATCTAGTCCTGGGCTTTTGTTTTTTGGGAGATTTTTGATCACAGCTTCAATTTCAGTGCTTGTAATTGGGTTGTTCATAATTTCTATTTCTTCCTGGTTCAGTCTGAACTTTTATAAGAATTGAACTTTTATAAGAATCTGTCCATTTCTTCCAGGTTATCCATTTCATTGCCATATAGTTGTTCATAATAGTCTCTTATAATCCTTTGTATTTCTGCATTGTCTGTTGTAACCTCTCCTTTTTCATTTCTAATTCTGTTGATTTGATTATTCTCTCTTCTTTTCTTGATGAATCTGGCTAAAGATTTGTCAATATTGTTTATCTTCTCAAAGAACCAGCTTTTAGTTTTGTTAATCTTTACTGTTGTTTCTTTCCTTTCTTTTTCATTTATTTCTGCTCTGATCTTTATGATTTATTTCCTTCAGCTAATTTTAGGGGTTTTTTGTTCTTCCTTTTCCAGTTGTTTTAGGTGTAAAGTTAGGTTGTCTGTTTGATGTTTTTCCTGTTTCCTGAGTTAGGATTGTATTGCTATAAACTTCCCTCTTAGAACTGCTTTTGCTGCATCTTCCCTCTTACTGCTTCTGCTGCATCCTATAGGTTTTTAGTTGTCATGTTTTGATTGTCATTTGTTTCTAGAAATTTTTTTATTTCCCTTTTGATTTCTTCAGTATCCTGTTGGCTATTTAGAAACACATTGTTTAATATTCATGTGTTTGTGTTTTTTTACAGTTTTTCCTTGTAATTGATATCTAGTCTCAGAAGGTTCTGGTTGGAAAAGATGCTCGTTACAATTTAAATTTTCTTAAATTTACTGAGGTTTGATTTGTAACCCAAGGTGTAATCTATCCTAGAGAATGTTCCATGTGCACTTGAGAAGAAGGTATATTCTTCTGCATTTGGATGGAATGTCCTGAAGATATTAATGAGATCCATCTCATCTAATATATCATTTAAGACTTGTGTTTCCTTATTAATTTTCTGTTTTGACGATCTGTGCATTGGTGTGAGTGGGGTGTTAAAGTCTCCTACTATTAGTGTGTTACTGTCAATTTCTCCTTGTATGTCTGTTAGTGTTTGTCTTATGTATTGAGGTCCTCCTGTGTTGTGTGCATAGATATTTACAATTGTTATGTCTTCCTCTTGGACTGATCCCTTTATCATTATGTAGTGTCCTTCCTTATCTCTTGTAATTTTCTTTATTTTAAGGTCTATTTTGTTTGATATGAGGATTGCTACTCCAGCTTTCTTTTCCTTCCCATTTGAATGGAATATATTTTTCCATCCTCTCACTTTCAGTCTAAATGTATCTTTAGGTCTGAAGTGGGTTTCTTGTAGACAGCATATTTATGGGTCTTATTTTTGTATACATTCAGCCAGTCTGTGTCCTTTGGTTAAGCATTGAATCCATTGACATTTAAAGTAATTATTGATATATATATTCATATTGCTATTTTCTTAATTGTTTGGGGTTTGATTTTGTAGATCTTTTTCTTCTCTTGAATTTCTTGACTATATAATCCCTTTAACATTTGTTGTAAAGCTGGTCTGGTGGTGCTGAATTCTCTTAACTTTTGCTTGTCTGAAAAGCTTTTGATTTCTCCATCAGTTTTGAATGAGATCCTTGCCAGGTACAATAATCTTAGTTGTAGGTTTTTCCCTTTTCCCTTTCAGTACTTTAAATCTATCTTGCCATTCCATTCTGGCCTGCAGAGGTTCTGCTTAAACATATGGGGTTTCCCTCATATGTTACTTGTTGCTTTGCCCTTACTGACTTTAATATTCTTTCTTTGTGTTTAGTCTTTGTTAGTTTGATTAGTATGTGTCTTGGCATGTTTCTCCTTAGGTTTATCCTCTATGGGACTCTTTGCGCCTACTGGACTTGATGAACTATTTTCTTTTTCATGTTGGGGTAATTTTCAACTATAATCTCTTCAAAAATTTTCTCATACCCTCTCTTTTTCTCTTCTTCTTCTGTGACCCCTATAATTCAAATGTTGGTGTGTTTGATATTGTCCCCGAAGTCTCTGAAACTATCCTCAGTTCTTTTCATTCTTTTTGCTTTATTCTGCTCTTCAGAAATTATTTTCACCATTTTATTTTCAAGCTCACTGATTCGTTCTTCTGCTTCAGATATTCTGCTATTGATTCCTTCTAGAGTATTTTTAATTTCATTAATTGTGTTGTTTGTCTCTGTATGTTTATTCTTTAATTCTTCTAGGTCTTTGTTAATTGATTCTTGCATTCTCTACATTCTGTTTTCAAGGTTTTTGATCAGTTTTACTATCATAATTCTGAATTATTTTTTCAGTAGTTTGCCTATTTCCTCTTCATTTATTTGGACTTCTGTGTTTCTAGTTTGTTCCTCCATTTGTGTAGTATTTCTCTCCCTTTTCATTATTATTTTTTTTTAATTATTGTCTTTGCAGTCTCCTTTTCCCAGGCATCAAGGTTGAATTCTTTTTCTTTTGGTTTCTGCCCTCCTAAGGTTGGTCCAGTGGTTTGCATAAGCTTCTTATAGGGCAAGATTTCTGCTGAGTTTTTTTTGTTGTTGTTGTTTGTTTTTCCTCCAATGGGCAAGGCTGAATGAGGTGGTAACCCTGTCTGCTGATGATTGGGTTTGTGTTTTTGTTTTGTTTGTTGTTTAGACGAGGCTTCCTACACAGGGTGCTACTGGTGGTTGGGTGATCCTGTGTCTTGTATTCAAGGGGTTTCCTTTGTGTGAGTTCTCACTATTTGATACTCCCTAGGGTAGGGTTTGGAGTCAGTGTTCCCACTCCAAAGGCTCAGGGCTTGATCTCTTGTCCTAAAATCCAGAAGTTCAGATGCTCTCAAGTCCTGCTGAAGTTGGAGCCTGAAGATCAAGTGAAGCCAGCACTCTGTCCCCTTACCTTAAGTTTGTCTCTGGGCAAGTGTGTGTGCATGTGTGAGTGTGTGTGTGCCTACTTCTTGTCTTTTTGATAACAGCCGTTCTCACAAGTGTGCGATGATGATACCGCATCAGGATGTTGACTTGCATTTCCCTGATGATTAGTGATGTTGAGCATCTTTTCCTGTACCTGTTGGCCATCTGTATCTCTTCTATGGAAAACGTCTATTCGGTTCCTCTGGCCGTTTTAAAAATCAGCTTGTTTTGTTGTTGGTTTTGAGTTATATGTTCTTTTTATATTTGGATATTAACCCCTTTACCATACATGTAATTTGCAAATATTTTCTCCCATTATATATGTTGCCTTTTCGTTCTGTTGATGGTTTCCTTTGCCTGTGCAAAGGAATTTTTAGCTTAATGTAATTTTGTTGCCTTTGCATTTGGTGTCAAATCTAAAAAATCATCACCAAGACCTGTGTTAAGGAGCTCAATGCTTATGTTTTCTTCTAGGAGTTTTATGGTTTCAGCTCTTAAATTCAAATTGCTAATCCATTGTATATTTATTTGTGTGTATGGTGCAGGATAGTGGTCTGGTTTTATTCTTTTGCCTAGTTTCCTTAACAGAATTTATTGAAGGATCTGTCCTTTCCCTAATGTATATTCTTGGTTCCTCTGTTGAAAATTAATTTACCATGTATGTACAGGTTTATTTCTGGGATTTCTATTCTGTTATATTGATCTATGTGTCTTTTTTATGTCAGTGCTATACTATTTTGATTAATCTAGGTTTGTGCTATAGACTGAAATCAGGGAATACGATGCGTTCACCTTTATTCTTCTTCCTCAAGATTTCTTTGACTATTCAGGGTCATACTTGTAAACATTTTATTACACTCAATTTTCTAGCTTACTTTTTAGCAGTTTTACATATTTATTTATAGGTAATATTGGTTTATAGAGACATAGCCCAAAGTTTGGTCCTTAAAATACACACTAGGTTTGTGAGAAATTCAAGGAGAAAAGTTTATAAGGTCAAATAAACTTGGGGGATTCTACCTAGCATGTTCTTTTCCTGATTTCCAATGTATATTGGCCTATTAATGTTTCTGAGATGTCCTGCATAGTAGAAACTTTCCCTTAAATTTTGGAAAGACCTATAACCTCTCTGAGATCAGAACTATTTTGAAAAAAAAAGTTTAATTGTTTTCTAGTTTATCCTGTGGATATTTGTCAGTTGAAATTTTATGATTCTTATTTCATTTCTTAAAAATTGTCTCCAACATTGATACTTATAAATTTACTATCATGAAAGTCTACATGCAAGCATGTGCATGCTAACTCACTTCAGTTAGTGTCCACTTTAGTGTCCACTTTTTGAGACCCTATGGACTCTAGCCCACCAGGCTCCTCTGTCCTTGGGATTCTCCAGCCAAGAATAGTAGAGTAGGTTGCCATGCCCTCCTCCAGGGCATCTTCCCAATCCAGGGATTGAACCCCTGTCTCTTGCATCTCCTGCATTGGCAGATGGGTTCTTTACCACTGGTGCTATCTGGGATGCCAAAAGTATACTTAAAATATCTTAAAGTAATTCAGTCTGCTCCCTGTTAAAGTGTAAGTCCAATTCCTGATTTTGATTATTTTTCTCGTCTTTTATTTACTAGATATTACAGTGCTGTTTCTTTATTTGATTCATCAAAGAAGAAACTCTTAAATTTTACCAATGATAATTCATTTTTCCATAATTAGTTCCTAACTATTATATCCTGCATTTTGCTCTGTCTAGTTTTATAATTTCCCAACTTGTTAAATGCTGACAATGTATTTTTGTTTATTTTTTAGAACCATAACTTTGACTATATGGACCTTTGTCAGCAAAGTGATGTCTTTGCTTTTTAATAGGCTGCCTAGGTTTGTCATAATTTTCCTTCCAAGGATCAAGCGTCTTTTAACTTCATGACTGCAGTCACCATCAGCAGTGATTTTGGAACCCAATGTCATATAAGATAATAAATGGCACAGCCTGGATTTTAATAGGTGTTTATGGTCTTTATCCTACTATGTTTTAATTAAACTTACATTAGTAAAAGTTTACTGTCCATAATGCAGATAAAAATTCTGCCAGATTTCTTCCTTACATCTGAATAATATTGTATCTGGAGATTTGTGATCAGTTGCTGGCATGTCATTTTCAGAAAATCCATTTAAAATAGAGCAAATTCACAAGAATGCAAGAAGGATGCAGTGTTATCTAGAATCCTCTTCATATGAGAAATGCTTGGAAAAGTGCAAAAGAGTTGGCTTAGGGAGTAGAAGACTTATGGGAGACATTATATCTGGTCTCAGATGTTTGAAGAGCTGTCATAGGCAAGGAAATTAAACTTCACATTTTTAACACTCAAAGACATTCTTATGATGTGAATGAAAGTGGGTTCATGAAATATCAAATATGGGCTCATGTGGTCATGTTCCCAATAGTGTAACACTTAAAAGCCTTTTACCTATGGGATATATTTTCTTATGATCATTTTTAATATTGAGATGAATTTTGTTTTTTCAAACTCCAAAACACATAGTTAAGATTGATTTCATGGTGAAATCATTCAGAAGGTCATATCTGTGTGATTGCAGCTGAAATAGACTAAACAAACAAAAAAAAATGCAGTCAGTACAAATTGCTGTGGGTTATCTATATAGCTACAGCATGTGGTGAGACCCTGGAAGCTGCATCCACAGAATTTATGAGACTTCCAGTAAATCAGCTCAATTCAGTGTTTTAGACCTGTATCCAACTCTCTTTGGATGTCTAGACACAGCCCAAGATGAGGCTTCAAAAATGGGTAAAAATGAGGCAGCCAAAGCCACCAGAAGCCTTTGACCCTCTTCTAATGTTTCAACCAGATAATTATTTTCCCTCTCAAGAATTTGGCTATCCTTAGAAGGAAAAAAAAAATTAAAATTTTCCATGTGAAGAGCCCCTGAAAGAAAATACTCCGGAGAAAGGTCAGTAAGAATGGGCCAAGGCTGAATTCTTCAGATCTGCTTAGAGAGTGTGGAAAGTCTCTACTTTTCCTGCTCTTCAGCTGGTCAAGCACTCCCATGGCACTTGTCCAACTTTGCCTTCCCCATACCTTTACATCTTAAAGTAACTCATACTATGCAGTGGAAATGCCTCAGATAGAAACCTAAGTGGTAACTAAAAGCTATTGTATAGAAATAATTAGAAAATTAAAAGCTGATGAATTTTGATTCCACCAAAATAATCCATTACCCTTTCTGCTCTGTAGCAAAGATATGACCTTTCAGATTTTCCAACAGTAAACTGTCATGCTTGGAAGATATATTTCCTTTAAATATATCCCAATTTAATTAAGTTTTTCATTCTACTTATTGCAGTTTGCCTCTTCAAACTTTTTAAATTTTAGGTTTTCTGTAGAAAGTTAAGAATCCAGTCAAAAATGAAAAAAATGGTTTTAAAAATATGCCCATTCCATAGTTCATTTATTAATTGATACATTTGTTCATTCATTGGACTAATATTTGTTTTACAAAGGCTGTATGCCAAAGAATGTGGTAGGCCCAGGTGGTGCCATCTCTTAGTTATGTGATTTGGGGAAAGTCACCTAATCTCTCTCAATCTCATTTTGCTTAACTGTAAAACAGCTTTATGATCAATTTTGTGGAGTTGCTATGGATATTAAAGGAGATGATTTCTCTTTAAGAAGGTAAAAACTTAGAAGTTTCTCTTTTACCCTTCTCCATCCATCACTCTATCCGAAAAAAGTCATACACACCAGAGTTGGAAAGTCAAAAGCACTCAAGAGTGCAAACATCAATCAACTATTTGCAAGACTCATGGAGTGAACTAGATTGAAATCCTTTGAGTGACTAGTGCATGCTTTAGCCTGATTAAGGAAAATTGGACTACATAGTAAAAAAGAAAGAAAGAAATTTCTTCACTTACTTACTGAATCAATGTGAGAAATGTGGAGACTGCCCCAACCAAAAATTCAGATGTCCAACTCTATTTTGAGCCAACTTATAAAATGAACCCAAGTGAGAATTTACAAATAGAGAAGTCCAGGTGGAAAATGCCTGATGATATATTTATTAAAGTTGAATGTGCAGAATTCCATCTAAATAATTGCTTAAGTGTAACAAAATTGAATACAAAAGGAAAGAAAGAGAAAAGGAGCCTCAAAGATGTGAAAACAAAATTCAGAAATAATTTCTAGGTTTGTATCTCTAGACAGATTTGCAAATGTCATGAGATGCTATGGAAAGTAAAAGCTTCTAAATCCCTTAAGAAACCAAGAATTATGATTTTATTCCTGCTGCTGCTGCTAAGTCGCTTCAGTCGTGTCCAACTCTGTGCGACCCATAGACGGCAGCCCACCAGGCTCCCCCGTCCTTGGGATTCTCCAGGCAAGAACACTGGAGTGGGTTGCCATATCCTTCTCCAATGCATGAAAGTGAAAAGTAAAAGTGAAGTCGCTCAGTCGTGTCCGACTCCTAGCGACCCCATGGACTGCAGCCCGCCAGGCCCCTCCATCCATGGGATTTTTCAGGCAAGAGTACTGGAATGGGTTGCCATTGCCTTCTCAAAAATGAATTCAAGAATGATTTGAAAAACTTTTAAAGATAGTCATATACCTGTAGAAGTGAAAACCACTAAAAAAAAAAAAAAATAGGAAACAACAAAGACGAGAAATAAACATGATTAAAATTTTCCTGATTGTAGAAGGTGATTTTCAAACTGGGATGAAAAATAAAAGCCTACTCTAAGGTTAGCATTTATAACAGATATTTCTTTTAAAAACTAAAGTAAATAGATAAAAGCAAAAATATAAAAGAGACAAAGATACTTCAGGCAAATGCAAGTTAAAAAAAGAGAAATATTACAGTAATGTACAAAAAGCATATAATGAAATCAGAACAAAGAACCAGCATTTCCAAAAGTATATAAAATGCTCAACCTCCTTGACATGCTTCATCACTCAATCTTGTCTGGCTCTTTGTGACCCCATGGACTGTAACCTGCCAGGCTCCTCTGTCAATGGGATTCTCCAGGCAAGAATACTGGAGTGGGTAGCTATTCCCATCTCCAGGGGATCTTCCCCACCCAGGGACTGAACCTGGGTCTCCTGCATTGCAGGCAGATTCTTTACCATCTGAGCCATTAGCAAAAGTATTAGAACTTTGACGGAGAATAACTTTTCAATTATAAAATTATTTGCAGAGGTATTCTAAAGATGATAGTCAATATTTTTAAGGGTGTGAGTGTAGTCATTATTCAATAAGTATTCATTGAATACTCACAAGCACTAATCACTTAGTAAGAACTAGGGTTATAGTATAATCAAATTAACCCCATCCAAAATGCCTTCCATTTATGAAGATCTAATATTTGTTTTAATTTAAGAAAATTTATTTTTGTGTGTTTGATAGGCTTTCTCCTAATATGAATGGAATATTTTTTCCATTTCAAAGTTATTGGGAGTACTGAAAAAAGTCATTGATTTTTGTAATTTGTCCTGCAGTCATTATTAGTCTTTTAAGCAAGAATCTTATTAATTCTAGTGGTGTTTTGTAAAAACCACTTGGATTTTCCAACTCTTCTTGGTTTAATTTTGTTGGTTTATATATCTCTAAGTTCTTAGTTTTGACATAAGATCACATAAAGTATTTGATTCTAATTTCCTCAATCTCCTATGTATTTGTGGGTATGTACTCTATTCTTTCTCATTTTTGATCTTGTATTACTTTTGTTTTCTCCCCTAGTTAAGACCCTAAATTTATTATCTATTACTAAAATGAAAATACTCGTGGATGTTTTTATCCTTTATGTTTTCTTAATATTTTCTATTTTATTAGTTTTGGCTTTAATCTGTGTTAATTTCCTTTCTTTCTATAGATGAATATTAACATTTTTTCTTTTTTCTCTAAATGATGAGCATATTTAAAGCCATAAATTTTCCAAAGCACAGCCTTTGTTGTACTTCATTGGTTGAGTATGATGTATCTATATTTTTTAATTGCTTTCTAAATAATTTATAATTTTGTTTTTGTTTCTTCTGTAATACAAGGATTATCTAAGAATGTGCTTTTTTTTTCTTTTTGACTCTTTTTTTTTAGAAATTCATTTTTTCTTTTTTTTGCTTTATGACCAAAAAAATATGACTCATAAAATTTCTATTTTTTTAAATTTCTTAAAACTGATATTGCATATATGTACAAATCCAAGTATATGACAGACTTTTGTAAATCATTTGTTGATGATGAAACAGTCTTTATCTTTTACTTAAGTGATAAAGGAATCTATTAAATTTTATTCATCAGTTGTATTATTTATTTCTTTTGTGCATTTACTTATGTTTTGTCCACTATGTTTAATTTGAAAAATACATATTAAAAGCTTTCCATATTTATACTTTAATTAATTATATGCAATAGTTATATCAAGTTTACCTTTACATTTTAAAGTAACATTTGCTTCATTTAATTGTCTACTATGTTACTTGGTGCAAACAGGTTTAAGAGTGTTTTCCAGTCTTCATAAATTGTACTTTATATCATTATATAATATTTCTGTTTATCCTGTTCAGTACTTTTAAATTCTATCTTGCCTATATTAATATTGCTGCTCAATGCAGATTTTTTTCTTTGTTTTCTGTTTGCCTGATATCTCTTTACTTGTTCCTTTATTTTTGCAAATAACATAAAATTGGGCTTTATTTTTTCAACCTACATTAACTGTTTAGCTGACAGAATTCAGTTTACTTTTATTAATTTGGTAATCAATATACTTGATTTTATTGCTGTCATTACATTTTCTTATTATGCTGCATCTTTTATTAATTTTCTATTGATTTTATCAAGAAGCTATTAATTTTCCTTGTATTACTTTTTTAAATTGGGGAGTTCTACTGTACTTTTTATTTTATTAATATTTAAACTCATCACTACATAGCCCTATTATTCCATGAGGCAAATTATCAAATATTTCTGTCTCAAGACACTTTCTTCTCCTACTTCTCTGCTTACCCACTTCTTCCAACAATATGAGAACTCTGGTATCTTTTGCCTCTCCACTATTCACCCCTGCATCCGTCAGAGGAGAACTTGGGCGTATCTTTATTTCCTTTCACTCTCCCTCAAGTTTTAGACTATTTGAATTTCTGTTGCAGAACTCTTCTACTTTAAGAGTTTGTATTGAGTCTTTATATTGCAGTTCTTAGATGATCTATCATTAGTTATTTTGGTTTGACTCTGAATATGACAAGTTTTGTTGCTCACCAGTGTTTTCTCTTCTCTTAGTTTTTCTTCACCTTGAATATTCTCTGCAGGTTTACTGAGTGTTGTTGTAATCCTAATGCTGCTTTAAGATAACTCTCAAGTTTGGGTATGTGGTTCTAACCTGGCTGGATGTAGGACTCTGAATTTGCAGTCCCCTTAAGAATACTTGAATATTATTTCATTGCCTTCTACCTTTTGAATGCTCAGTCCAGTGCCAGTCTTTTTCCTTTTTAAGCAACTTGCTGTTTCTTTAAGAAGACTTTTCTTTATCTCAAAAAACAAGATTTATTTTAGCACATGCTTGTGTCATATCTTTTCTCACCAATCCTACCTGAAACAGTGTTTTCAATGTACAGATTTCAGTCTTTCTAAAAATCAAGCTAAATTTCCTTTTTAAAAAATAGTTTCTGTTTTATAATTATTTTTCTCCTCCTATCTTCCTTTTCTTTTTCTGGACCTCCTATTATTTACAGGTTAGTTCTCTAGTTCTTTCCTCCACACTTCTCTTTCTTTATATTTTTTTAACTCTCCTCAGTTCAGTTCAGTCGCTCAGTCGTGTCCGACTTTTTGCGACCCCATGAATTGCAGCACACCAGGCCTGCCTGTCCATCACCAACTCCCGGAATTACTCAAACTCACGTCCATCGACTCAGTGATGCCATCCAGCCATCTCATCCTCGGTCGTCCCCTTCTCCTCCTGCCCCCAATCCCTCCCAGCATCAGAGTCTTTTCCAATGAGTCAACTCTTCGCATGAGGTGGCCAAAGTACTGGAGTTTCAGCTTTAGCATCAGTCCTTCCAAAGAAATCCCAGGGTTGATCTCCTTCAGAATGGACTGGTTGGATCTCCTTGCAGTCCAAGGGACTCTCAAGAGTCGTCTCCAACACCACAGTTTAAAAGCATCAATTCTTCGATTCTCAGGTTTCTTCACAGTCCAACTCTCACATCCATACATAACCACTGAAAAACCATAGCCTTGACTAGATGGACCTTTGTTGGCAAAGTGATGTCTCTGCTTTTGAATATGCTATCTAGGTTAGTCATAACTTTCCTTCTAAGGAGTAAGCCACTTTTAATTTCATGGCTGCAATCACCATCTGCAGTGATTTTGGAGCACCCAAAAATAAAGTCTGACACTGTTTCCACTGTTTCCCCATCTATTTCCCATGGAGTGATGGGATCAGATGCCATGATCTTCGTTTTCTGAATGTTGGGCTTTAAGCCAACTTTTTCACTCTCCTCTTTCACTTTCATCAAGAGGCTTTTGAGTTCCTCTTCACTTTCTGCCATAAGGGTGGTGTTATCTGCATATCTGAAGTTATTGATATTTCTCCCGGCAATCTTGATTCCAGCTTGTGCTTCTTCCAGCCCACCGTTTCTCATGATGTACTCTGCATAGAAGTTAAATAAGCAGGGTGACAATATGCAGCCTTAACATACTCCTTTTCCTATTTGAAACCAGTCTGTTGTTCCATGTCCAGTTCTAACTGTTGCTTCCTGACCTCAAGAGGTTTCTCAAGAGGCAGGTCAGGTGGTCTGGTATGCCCATCTCTCAGAATTTTCCACAGTTTATTATGATCCACACAGTCAAAGGCTTTAGCATAGTCAATAAAGCATAAATAGATGTTTTTCTGGAACTCTTATGCTTTTTTGATCATCTAGTGGATGTTGGCAATTTGATCTCTGGTTCCTCTGCCTTTTTTAAAACCAGCTTGAACATCTGGAAGTTCATGGTTCACATATTGCTGAAGCCTGGCTTGGAAAATTTAGAGCACTACTTTACTAGCATGTGAGATGAGTGCAATTGTGCAGTAGTTTGAGCATTCTTTGGCATTGCCTTTCTTTGAGATTGGAATGAAAATCGACCTTTTCCAGTCCTGTGGCCACTGCTGAACTTTCCAGATGTTCTGGCATGTTGACTGCAGCACTTTCACAGCATCATCTTCCAGGATTTGAAATAGCTCAACTGGAATTCCATCACCTCCACTAGCTTTGTTTGTAGTGATGCTTTCTAAGGCCCACTTGACTTCACATTCCAGGATGTCTGGCTCTAGGTCAGTGATCACACTATCATGATTAACTTGGTCGTGAAGATCTTTTTTGTATAGTTCTTCTGTGTATTCTTGCCACCTCGTCTTAATATCTTCTGCTTCTGTTGGGTCCATACCATTTCTGTCCTTTATTGTGCCCATCTTTGCATGAAATGTTCCCTTGGTATCTCTAATTTTCTTGAAGAGATCCCTAGTCTTTCCCATTCTATTATTTTCCTCTATTTCTTTGCACTAATCGCGAGGAAGGCTTTCTTATCTCTTCTTGCTATTCTTTGGAACTCTGCATTCAGATACTTATATCTTTCCTTTTCTCCTTTGCTTTTTGCTTCTCTTCTTTTCACAGCTATTTGTAAGGCCTCCCCAGACAGCCATTTTGCTTTTTTGCATTTCTTTTCCATGGGGATGGTCTTGATCCCTGTCTCCTGTACAATGTCACGAACCTCCGTCCATAATTCATCAGACACTCTTATCAGATCTAGGCCCTTAAATCTACTTCTCACTTCCACTGTATAATCATAAGGGATTTGATTTAGGTCATACCTGAATGAATAGTGGTTTTCCCTACTTTCTTCAATTTAAGTCTGAATTTGGCAATAAGGAGTTCATGGTCTGAGCCACAGTCAGCTCCTGGTCTTGTTTTTGCTGACTGTATAGAGCTTCTCCACCTTTGGCTTCACAGAATATAATCAGTCTGATTTTGGTGTTGACCATCTGGTGATGTCCATGTATAGAGTCTTTTCTTGTGTTGTTGGAAGAGGATGTTTGGTATGACCAGTGTGTTCTCTTGGCAAAATTCTATTAGCCTTTGCCCTGCTTCATTCCGTACTCCAAGGCCAAATTTGCCTGTTCCTTCAGGTGTTTCTTGACTTCCTACTTTTGCATTCCAGTCCCCTATAATGAAAAGGACATCTTTTTGGGGTGTTAACTCTCCTACTGAATCTTAAAATCTACTAATTCTTTTCTCAAGATCCATCATCCTTTCCTTCAACTTACCTACTCAATATCTTAACTTAAAAGTCTTTCTTTCTTAGTCCTATAAGTCTTTTTTAATACTTTCTTGTACCTCTTCAAATACTTATTATTCTTTTATAATCCCCAACCATTCTCCGTTGTTTATAGACTGCTCTGATTGCCTTCTTTATTCTTTGTTTCCTCTGGCTGTTAGACCTCAGTGCATGTCCTTTTATTTTCCTTTGCTCATGGTGGCACAGATCCAACTGGTGGATACTTTAAGTGGACTGGTGAATGTGGGAAGGAACAATCATCGAAGTCTTCATGGCCAGAAGTGGGCAATTTATCAGTTTCCTTTTGAAACACCTGGAGAGAGCTTTTCTTCTTCACTAGATTAGAAAAAACTCAGTCCTTCCATACTTCCTTACAGCCAGAGGATTGAGAACACTCAGCAGTCCTATGATTATTGAGGGTCAGCTCTACTAAGGGGCTGCTACATGCTAGTCCTTGTCTTGAAGTTCTCCTTCTATGGTCCCAAAGCTTTTTTTTCATCCCAGAGCAAGAAAGTACCACAGCAGTTATCTAGCTCACACCCTCTACCAGACTACCAGTCCTAATGTCTTCTTGATTTAAGAGGATGTATTTTACCTGAGTTGTAAGTAGAGAGGAAACAAAGCACACTGAAGCCACCATCTTTCTGAATCCTCTGCAAATATAATGATGAGCATAAAAATGATACATTCTGTACACTACTTAATACTGCTTATAGGCTGGTTGGAAAGATAGGTGTTAATAGAAAAAGAAACCCACATGTAATACTGAAATCACAGCTATGATTCATACTATGAAAGAAAGGTAAATGAAAATATGAAAAATGCATGAAAGAGGAACGACTCCTGTAGAGGAATCAGGGAAGTAATGTCTGAAGAAGCCATGGTTAAGCTGAGATACCAAGAAAGAGTAGAGTTAACTGTGTAGTGAGGGAAGGACAGAGAACTGCAGACAGATAGCAGTTTATTCAAAGACTTTAGGGGTAAGCATGCCATATTTGAGGAGGTAAATGGTAAGCATGGCAGAAAAATCAAAGGAGAACAGAGTATGAAAAGAAGCTAGAGAGGAAGATCATGGTGGGCTGGACTGTGAAGGGCTTTGTAGGCTATGATAGCAAGTGGTCTTTTCCTAAAAGCAAATAGTATTGGGGTGTTTTATAACAGGAGTAAAAATATCTGATTCACATTTTCAGAAGATAATAAGGATTCCCAGGAGAGAGCAAATTTAAAGTGTCCAAGTGATGCTGGGAGACCAGTGAGGAGGCTTATTGAAATAGCCCCTTTCAATAGCCTCTTTCATATTGGAAGAAAAAGAGTAATAAGATGATAGTCACTATACAGGTTGTACACTTTTAGGTAGTAAAATGTAAGGAGGTAAATGAGAATGTGGAAGATGTCCAAGATGCCTCCAAATTATAGGCATTACGCTGATGTTGCATGAAATGGGAGCATCAAGTTGGAAACCACCAGTTCAGTCATTCACGTCAAGGTGCCTTTGAGATATTAAAGCGGAGAAGTCAATGAGCAGTATAAGTCTGGGGCAGGTCTAGACAGGGGATGTAAATATGTAAGTCATCTGGATTAGGTGTAAATTGAGACTCTTAGGCATGAATGAGAAGACCTTGGGAGAGAGAAGAGAAAAGGATTGTTAATCTTGTACCTTGCTAGTATCTGTCTAAATTGGATTATCTTCTCTGGAAAGATGGCTAGAATTATCTTTATGTATCATTGTCTTGAAAAAGGATTCTGTAACTCCATTTATAGAAATCTATCCTCAGAAAATAATAATAATAAGGTAGAAAGACAAAGGCTTATGGATAAAAATATGTAGTTAAGTATTATTTATGATTGCAAATAAAGGAAATTACTTATCTACTATTAGGAGAAAGTCAAGAAAATTATCATACATTTATCTTAATGAATATTATACCATTATAATTTGATATTTATGAAGATGTAATAGCATAAGTATATGACCATGGTATGCTAGTAAGTGAAAAGGACACAAAATTGAGAGAACATCAACTGGATGAAAAATGCATACAACAAAAGAATGTAAAGAAATAAGTTTATCTGTCAGTAGTAGAAAATGGATGATTGTATCCAGTTTTATACTTTTATCTAGTTTCCAAATTATTCAAGTATTACATCTTGTGTATTATTTTATTATTAGGAAAGGACATATAAAATTATAATATTGTCCTAGTTATAAACATGAACTTCATAGGCAATTTACTCTGTTAAATACTGGTTAATGTTCTTTCCTTTTCACAATATTGATGAGCATTTCTGATTTGAATCCCCATAGTATTTTATCTTTTGAGATTATTGCCATAATTTTAAAATTTTATGAGCCATTTAGACTTGTAAATTAACTTTGAAAATTATATAATTACTCGGCAATGGCAAGTCCATTCCCCTCAGAACAATTCCCCATCAGCTGGCACTCAGTGTGTCATATGAGAACATCTCTAGTTCCTTCTCTTTTCATTGCTTAGCAGTACAGATGACTCTCAATTCTTTTTATGAGGGTGTTTTAATTGTATAATACATACATGTGGGAACTTGTTAATTATTTTAAATGCAATAGATTGTTTTTTGTTTTTCATCAATGACTGTTAGATAACCCTCCATTTGGACTGTCATTTGTATCATCATTGTCTGTAGGGATATGAAATCATATTGGTTTTGGTTCAAAACTAAAAAGCTTGATTTTTTTCTTTCTTTCTTTTTTTTTTTTACTCCAGGAATGTATACAAAGACTACCGCTTCCTTGAGCTGGCATGTGATTCGCAGGAGGATGTAGACAGCTGGAAGGCATCTCTACTGAGAGCTGGAGTTTATCCTGATAAATCTTTAGTAAGTGGATTGATCTCTTATTTTTAAATTAGTAACCGTGTTTGAGAAAGCATAATTCAACATACTTTATGCTAAAGGACTAGTTCTCAGTTGACTTAATTAATTTGGCATAGTTTTAACTTTTTACTTTGCTTATATTTCTTTTTATCCATTAGACTTCTATTTTAAGAAGTTTACCAGTATATTTGTCAAAGAAAATGCCCAACTTTGCCATAAAACCTAATGTATGTATGTAAACTCAAAGCATGGGAGAGTTTCTCTGTTTTAATTTAAATTTTATTTTCCTTTTTATGTTATTCTACAGTATACTATTCTATAGTATTCATTTAAGCAGTTTATAACATTCTTTATGTAGTCATAGTATATATATTATTAGTCATAACACTTTTTCATATTCCTTAAAATATAATTTTTATGAAAAGCTACCTCCTTTCATTATGTCTGTAGTACCAGTATCCAAAATTAAACTCTGGTTAATGTCACTGTAAGTAAAAAAAGAACAAAAAATATTATATTGCTAGTCCCACTTATCTTTATTAATATACTTCAAGTGTCTTGGAGACATTTCTCTCATTCAAGTTAATAAACAGATCTTCTATTTGTGTTCTTTGGAAAATGTAATATTACACAGACTAGTCTGGATTTAAACTTCAGAATTCCCACCCAACATATGTACACTCAGCGTTAAACAGACTCTGCAAATGTGTGGTTCTCACTGCTTCCTTGCTACCCCTGAGATATTGTACTATCCAGGTTTCCCCTAGAAGTTAAGCACTGAGACTGAGCTTTGGCGGATTTACTTCATCTTGACTTTTGTGGTGCTTAGATTGGCTGTAGATTAGTTTATACGACTGCCCATGCACAAGCTGGGTTATTTCTCGGCCCCAAATAGGTATAAAGTCTTCTCAAGGGAAAGTCTGAGATGGGAGCACATTGTGTGACAACTGAAGCATCTGGAGGGGATTTCAGACCTGACCATATCCCTGAGGTTTCACTGGAATTTCACAAAGTTCCAGAAGTAAAGGATAGAGGATTTGTGCCAAAACATTCTCTTCTTTGCTGTTATTTTAGTTTCCATGTAGACCTCTTAACCCCATCTCTACCTCCACTTGTCTGGTTAGTACCTAAAACAGTGAATCCCCATGACACACCCTGTGCCCTCCAAATGGGGTGAAACCAGACCCTTTCCAGGTGATATGTAGGTACAAAGGTATCTTCTGTACCACTTTGATTTTTGTTGTTAGTTCTAATAGTTACTTATTACTCTGTCCTATCCATTGACAGACATATGTTTAATGTTACAAATGTTCTGTATTAAAAAATGCACATATACTTAATGTTTTATTCATTCATTCTGCAAAAGCCTGCTGAGCGTGTGCTTTTCGCCAGCTATCTTTCTAGACACTAGTGATGCTAAAGTGAACAGTGAGGTCCTGCCCCTCAAGGAACAGACATTAGAGTGGATGAATAGCTTTGTAACTGTAAACTGTTATTTGTTAGAATGATAAGTTCTGTAAAAAATGAAAGGGGCAGACTGTGAGAATGAGGGTCAAGTGAGTTTTATTTTAGTAAAAGTAATTAGGAAAAGCCCCTTTGATTGGAGTAGGCTCCTGAAAGAAGTGGGAAAGTAAATGATGTGAATGTCTGATGGAGAGTGCTCATGGCAGAGGGCTAGCAAGTACAAAGCCAGCTCAATGTCTTAGAGCACCTAAGAGTTACAGTGTGTCTGGACAAGTGAAGGTACTTGATTTCCAGAAGTGGTCAGTGGCCAGATTATATAGGCCTTGAAGGAAATGGCAAGCATTTGTGCTTTATTCTAGGTGAGATGGTAAGCCATTGGAGGGTTGCAACTCAGTTAGTGACATGATAAGATTTACATTTTTGTAAGATTGCTATGCCTGAGTGTTATGAGAAGCAGCACAGCATGTGGGGTTAAAGCACAGGCTTTAGCATCAAAATGTGTAAACTGAAATTTCTGATGCTCACCTACAAGCTGTGTAGCCCTTTTATCTTTCGAGATTCCAGTGTCTAAAATGGAGATAACAAGAATCATCTGCAGCATCATTGACAGGGTTAAATGAGATAATGTAAGGAAAGCACTGGACAGGGTAAACATAAGTTAGCACTCCATTTTTATTTATGATGATGATTATTGTTTTCATTGTAGATTACATGTGTAAGTGAGTACAAGAGAGTTAAAACATTGTGGATATTTACAATACAGTCCCGGTGTGATTGTGAATACTTTATGATATTTTCTGTCTTCTAAATGTGCTTGGTTATATAAAATATCTGAATGTGTATATGTGTATGTGTGTGTCTTCCTTCCAAGAAACTGTAATGTTTATGAAAATGTTTTCTTAGGTCATGATTTTGTCAACTAAATTTATTTTAAATGTACCAGACAAGTTTGCTATTAAAAACAATTATGCAGTGCTTCTCTCGTGAGGGAAATACTGTCTTGGGAAAGCAAAATTACCCTTCCCTCTGTGAACTGTTTTTATAAACCTGAATTTTTATGTATTCATAGCTCTACACAAAAGAAGATGCTCAATAAAATATTTGCTATTTTTTATTAGAATGCTCAATTTTAAGCAAATCTAGAATTGTCCTACACAAACTGTTTTGATTCTTTTCACATCATTTTTATTTGCTGATTAAAATACATTTGGTACTATTGCTTGGAAAATCGAGACAAAGGGGCTTTTTACCACATGCCAAAGATATGACAGGAAATTAAACTTGGCAGTATGCCATGAACATTGCTTTTCTCAGCTTTCATCATAAACAATATTTGCATTTCTTCTGCACCATGTAGTTCTGCGGGTTATACTACACAATTGCTTGACTTTCAGATGTTTCAGTGGCAGCTAACTACTGAAAGCAATCTAAGTAGGATGCTTATCTAAACATTGCATTTTAGAACAATCTTAGGTTTGGGGAAAATGATACTTCTAGGTACAGTTATTCTTAATTTAGAAAGATTTGACAAAGAAGTCAGAGTAACCTAATAACAGATGTCTCTAAGTAAATTTTTAGAATTTCTGGTGTTTCTGTTTTTGTATCACTAAACCATTGAGTCAATAGCAAACCAGTCAATCCCTACCCTAATAATGAAATGTTCATGTGTCATACATGGATATGAGTCAAGACCAAAAAAATTCTGCTTTTTACATGAGACAGCTCTATTCTAATTGGAAAAAATTCTACATAGGTCATTTTTCTAAATTGTATAAGTTTGGATTCATTTAGATAAATATCCATCACCCAAATCTGGATGAGCTGATGTTTAGAATAATTTTTTTTGTCCAAACTAAGGTTGCATACTTTTTTATAACAATTGTTTCCTCATCATATCTTTTTCCATCATGTCCACATGGTGAAATGTTTTTTATGTCACTCATAATGTTCTGCTACTCTATTCCTTCTGTCTCTTAGGTCATTTCTCTTGGGGTTTTCTACAAATTTTTCTTCTTTCTTTCCTTTCCTTCCATCTTCTCCCACTTCCTTCCTTCCCTTCATCCATCACTGTTATGTGGACTCTGTGGACTCTTCCACTGTTATGTGGAAGATTCAAAGATAAAAAAAAAAGAAGGCAGTTCTTACTTTACAGGACTTCCAAGTCTAGTGGAAGAGAGAGATGCAAATAAATAGCTACTGTACAATGTGAATAAAAAACTGGTGGGTATCTATATAAAGCACAACAGCCCAACTATATTCCCATGTACATTTTCTAATTACCTTCTGTTTTCTAATCATTGATATATTTTATTTTACCATGTTCATTTTCTAATTACTTTCCAGTCTCTTAAACTTTCTGGACCTAAAGCTAAATGTAGACTTCTTATCTGAGCATCATGGTATGTGACCCTAAAATGGAAATGAGTCCTGAGTTTACTTTCCCACTATGCCACTGACTTACTCTGTGAATGTAGACATAACATCTCTGACCCAGAACTCTGGCATACTACCATCACCTGAGCTTTCTGAGCAGCAAGAATATTTTTAAAATATATTTAAACCTGAATTTGAATTTAACAGAATTTTATTTTTTACTTCTATTTCCTTTGGCCACTAAATTGAAATTATACTCAGTATGAAATTTATAAGTATGAAATTAAATAAGTACATAGGAATTTATGTAGTTTCAAAGTGAAGTTGTTTCTAAAGGGATTAATAGCTTTTTGTTTTTGTTTTTGATATTCCCTCAAAGATTTGGGGGAAGTTAAAACAGGAGTAGGCACTGAAAATGAGTCCCCCTGAAAATGAGTTCCTCTGCCAAGATTACGACTAACCTCTCTATCCAAAACTTTATTCCCTTTCTTGTTCTGCACCATTTCCCCATCAAGATTAAGCAGCATCAAAAAGTGTGTGTGTGTGTGTGTGTGTGTGTGTGTGTGTGTGTATCAATAGCTACAGGTCACAATTTTGTAATTTTAAAACTTATTTTTATGATCCATGTACATAAATTTTTCCTCTAAGTGTAAATAGAAATGTGTGAATTTAATTAAATACCTAAAGAATGTCATATAACAAATGACTGATTTTCCTGGCACAGTTTTGTCAGCTCACAATATGACTTTATATATAAATGTGAAGGAATTCCAGATTCTTCTGTGCGTGGAAGTTAGGTAGGCTTGAAGTCAAATCCACTTGTGTTGGAATCCCTACCCTTCCATTTATGTGCCATATGGCTTAGGCAACTTATTTCACTCTCTAGTTTTTTATTCCTTTTTAAACTCAAAATAATAATTTCTTCCTCTGAGTGATTTTGTAGGATTAAATGAATACTATTGCACACCACATCTAGCTTGGTGCCTACACCTGGAGGAAAGTACTCGGTGCCATGTAGACTTTAATGTTGATATTGACTATCATTAGTGTGTCCATGAAGCTGTACTTCTCAGATTAGTAGTTCCCTTTTCTTTGCAAACTATTGGTGAAATCTGGGGAGAATCTCTCCAACTGTTGGCTGAGGATACCAAACTGTTTAGGAGAGCCTTGAGATTATGCTGCCTTGTGGACAGACTGGCCTCAAAGTCTCCATCATTTAGTCAGGAGTGAGCCATAGAGGCTGTCAGGGAAATGAGAGTTCACAAACTTCCTCCCTTCAGATTCTGGCCATCTGAAAGGTGCAGCTGCAAATCTGTGCATAGCCTAGAAACAGATGTGGCGCAAATTCAGTTTTGTGTATCTGTTAAGACATACACCTCAGAACTTTTTACAAGAGTTTTTTTTTTTTTTTAGCTATATAGATACATGGTCCTCCTGTCTAATATATGATTTCTTTTTTAACTTATTAATTTTTAATTGGAGGACAATTGTTTTACAATATTGTGTTGGTTTCTGCCATACATCAACATGAATCAGCTAGAGGTATATGACCCTTCCTCTTGAACCTTCCTCCCACCTCTCACCCCACCCCACCCTTCTAGGTTGTCACAGAGCAACTGTCATTTTTCATCTCTTAAGAAATCATATACCATCTAGACAGTAGAAATGGAAGCACCCTGGAACTTCACTGTACCTCTGAAGTCAGGACTCTCCCAGTCATAATTCATGTTTTTAAGGACTGCCTTGGAGGTTGAAACCATCCCCTAATGCAGTCTCAGGGATATGAGAAAGTCTTTTTGGATAGACTTTACAACCGAATTTTTCTCTGTGGCAAAAAGCAAATCAGGGAGACGGTGTCTGTTTCACTCTAGGGGGAAGAGAGGAATGAACACACAGCCCCATAAGTATTTATTAATGTGGTGATGACCACTCCCATGTATTTACTCAGCAGTCTTGTGTACAAGATAGAAAACACCCATATTCGTCCCACTCTACATAACTTTATTCTTAGCTTATTTGACAGTGCTTCCCACAGAAATTAGAGCAGCTCCATGACCAATAGTTTAGTTTTTTTTTTCAATGAAGGGACTTTCTAAATATAAATGCTGCCATACAGAGTAGTGGAGGAATTATAGAGAATTTACATTTCACCAGTCATGACTGCTATGCCTCTCTCAGAATAGACAACTGGGGAAATGATTGAAGGAAATAAGAAATGGCAAAGCCACACCACGTCTTTCACTTGTATGTTTCTCGTATTTAAGGATTAAGGCCCCCTACTCGGTGACATCACTGTTGCCACTACAAACAGAACCATCTGCCACCGAGCAGGAAGCCAGCCATTCCCTAATGTGCAAAAATACTTGGTTGAACTCCTGAAACTTATTTGGTAGATCAAAAGCTGCACTGCTGTGGAATGCAATAATCTCCATCTGTTTGAGGTATTTTCAGCACTATTGCACTTCTTTGGAGAACCAAGGTCCCATTATTTTCTAAGATAGTATTCTATTCCTGATAAAATTCTCTCTGGGGATCTTTATTGCCTTATTGAACCATTGGCATAGTCTTTACAAAAGATTCCTTTTCCCCTGATTTCATTCATTCTGGTACCATTATTTATGTCTCACGTAAACCAGGGATGTTAATGGTTATATCATGGCCACTCACAATGTCAGGAAACTTCTCTATGCTGTTTTTTCAGTGTCTTTAAATTTATGTTTTTATTCCATATGATGGCCCTGATGGTCCTTGAATTAGATATCCCCCCCGCCCCCCCCCCCACCCCGCCCAGAGTCACCAGCTGCCATTGTTTTCCAGAAAATACACTCTCCTGGAATCATTCCCTTACTGCTCTCCAGAAAATTTTTGTATGTATTACTTCCCCACACACATCCTCTCTTAAAACTAAATGCCAGATCTCCAGCCCAACCTGTTCCTCCACACCCTGTGCTCCGGCTTCTCCACACAGGCACAGACTCCACTCACAGCTCTCTTCCACTCTGCATCTCAGTGGAGAGAGACATTCTTTCCGGGCCCCTTGTGAGGAGAGTTCAGATCTGTTCCCTCCCCATATCGCATCACGTCTCCCCCACAGGATCTGACCTTGCAAGGACTCAGGCTGCCCTGGGAGTAATGAATCACCATTTTATTTTTTTAAGCCATATGTGGGTTAAATTGTTTGATATAAATCATACTCCTGCCGCTCCAGTTTGAAACAAGACAGCCATTTGCCTGCTGCCTGTTGCTGGCTGCTCTCTGTGTCTCTATCCGGAACGTCCCTTTTAGAAATGACTACATTTTTGTAACTAACCTTTCCAGACCCATTTTCTTGAATGTGGACCAGTGTTTATTTTGGCTGCCTCCCCACTATACAGTTTTCACTTCCCATGCCAGCCCAAGACCAAACTCGTAATTTATGAAATAAAGGAATGGTACAGATGGAGGTCGTAACGTGGTCTGCTTGCCCTGTCTCCCCAGAATCACTCACTCCTTTCCTCTTCTCTTTTTCTTTTTTTTTCCCCCCACCTTCTTTGAAACCAAGGATGCAGTGTTTGTTTAAAAATGCATTGGCTGATGAAATTTTCCACTGCTTGGCATGTTGGAGGAGGGGCTGTCAGGAAAGGGCAAGCCGACATACTAAATACTTTGCCTTTCATGCTAACAGCTCACTTATTACCAATTCAAACCAATGCTTTTTGGCCAGGTTCCCGGTACTTCAAGTATTTCAAGTAGAAAGAAAGGGGGAAATCTCTGTCATAATTTTCTAGTGTTATAAATGTATGATTTCCCTTAATGTAAGTAGAATCTTTGACTCATCCGTGAGCTTTGGGTGCTGTATGTATGAATAGGATGTCAGTGAAGAAGTACTTATTTTGATTTTGATCTAGCATGAAAAACCTCATGACTTAAAAATAAATTTGTTTAACATATTTCTTTTTCTTTTTTTTCCTTGCGGCTACATGCACAGGGGAACAACAAAGTAAGTTCTTTGTCCTCCTGCAGCTCCTCTGTCTCTTCAGTCCCCACTCCCCTCCTGCATGTGCCCTTGGTGAGAGTGTTTCTGTGCTTTGAAATGACTGTCTGTGACAGTACACAAATGATAGAGGCTGTGCAAATGTCAGAGAAAACAGAGCTTGGACTACCATCTTGGCGGTTCATTTTTGACCTTTCGGAAAGGAAATATTACGTTCCTCAGGGCTGGTTATTGGACAGTTCAGAGAGGTTGTTTTTATAAGGAAAGAGAGCAACACTGAGAGCAAAGATGATGATTTAATAATGAGGATTCTTCTGCAGAAAGGGTACGACCATCTGATGAAACTCAGTGCAGCTGACGTTTTTGACCAAAAATCAAAGCTCTCATGTTAATGTGCAGTTATAAAAACCCCAAACTGGAGTCTTAAATAGCAGGATGGCTGGCTTTGTTGGTGAAACCGAACTAGATCAGTGCTCTGGCTTTGAAGGTGCCTTAAAATGGATGGAGGAGGGTGGGGTCAACATTTGCCTTGGCTTCTGCGCGCTTGATGTATTCCAGCTGGATGGAGGCAGGAGGGTGTGGGGAATGGAGGGGGAGACTGAAATGTGTATGATTTGTGAAACCAGGCAACACACACACATGGTGGAAACTATTTTAATGCTGTTGTTGTAATAGATAAATGAGTAATTTAGTAGTTCACAGAGTGGCTTGCTTGTTAAAATTTTAATTTAACTTTTCCAGAAGATTAGAACTACTTCTCACTTATATTAGGTATGTAAGAGTAACGTAGTTAGGGAAGATAGTCTTAAGTTTAGCAGGGTGATTTGTTTTTCCTATTTTTTTCCTATGGAGAATTATTAGCGCTTTATCCTACCAGGTGGCCCACTTAAAATAGGCCTCATTGAATACAATAAGAATTGAAAAGAATCTGTTTTATAAGGGTCTGCCTGCATATTTAAGCCAGCTGGAATTCATCAAAATTGCTATTCATAAGCCATACATATAGAATTTAAAACAAATGTGGGAAATCTTGCAGTTTAATTTGATGGAATGTGCTATTATGGAATAAGTTGATAGAGTTGGTATTGAAAATGTGTCACTTTATAAATTTATATCTTGCTATAATTGCTTATGACCCAAGTAATAATATTTAATGAAGTTAAAAATAATATTATAAAATTACAAGATAGGCATTTGTGAAGGACCCAGGGGGGTGCACTTAGGCCACTAAAAGTTTACTTTTTAAAATAGAAGGTAACTTATTAAATTGATTAAGGATTTCTTCTAGAAGTAAAGGATAATATTTCTAACTAATATTGTCACTATTGGAAAAAAAAACTGTTTGGACAAAATTTTAGTTCTCACACCGTATGCTGTATTTTGATTCTTGAATAGTAAGTCTCTTTGGTCCTGGACACACATTACACTGAGTTGCTGTCTAGAATTTCATGTGCTGCATCGCTTAATTGTTTAAATTGCCAGAGATATGTGAGTGCACTAATAGCAAGTCTATGCATGCTGAGGATCAGGCAGTCAGCTGCTGACATTTTAGGGAAGTGCTAACCCTTAGATCAATCTGATTTCGGTGTTCACCATCTGGTGATGTCCATGTGTAGAGTCTTCTCTTGTGTTGTTGGAAGAGGGTGTTTGTTATGATCGGTGCATTTTCTTGGCAAAACTCTATTAGTCTTTGCCCTGCTTCATTCCGTATTCCAAGGCCAAATTTGCCTGTTACTCCAGGTGTTTCTTGATTTCCTACTTTGGGATTCCAGTCCCCTATAACGAAAAGGATATCTTTTTTGGGTGTTAGTTTTAAAAGGTTTTGTAGGTCTTCATAGAACTGTTCAACTTCAGATTCTTCAGCGTTACTAGTTGGGGCATAGACTTGGATTACTGTGATACTGAATGGTTTGCCTTGGAAACAAACAGAGATCATTCTATCGTTTTTGAGATTGAATCCAAGTACTGCATTTCGGACTCTTTTGTTGACCATGATGGCTATTCCATTTCTTCTAAGGGATTCCTGCCCACAGTAGTAGATATAATGGTCAATGAAGAAGCTCTATACAGTCAGCAAAAACAAGACCAGGAGCCGACTGTGGCTCAGATCATGAACTCCTTGTTGCCAAATTCAGACTTAAATTGAAGAAAGTAGGGAAAACCACTAGACCATACAGGTATGACCTAAATCAAATCCCTTATGATTATACAGCAGAAGTGAGAAGTAGATTTAAGGGCCTAGATCTGATAGATAGAGTGCCTGATGAACTATGGAATGAGGTTCGTGACATTGTACAGGAGACAGGGATCAAGACCATCCCCCTGGAAAAGAAATGCAAAAAAGCAAAATGGCTGTCTGGGGAGGCCTTACAAATAGCTGTGAAAAGAAGAGAAGCAAAAAGCAAAGGAGAAAAGGAAAGATATAAGCATCTGATGCAGAGTTCCAAAGAATAGCAAGAAGACATAACAAAGCCTTCTTCAGCGATCAGTGCAAAGAAATAGAGGAAAACAACAGAATGGGAAAGACTAGAGATCTTTTCAAGGAAATTAGAGATACCAAGGGAACATTTCATGCAAAGATGGGCACAATAAAGGACAGAAATGGTATGGACCTAACAGAAGCAGAAGATATTAAGAAGAGATGGCAAGAATACACAGAAGAACTGTACAAAAAAGATCTTCATGACCCAGATAATCACGATGGTGTGATCACTGACCTAGAGCCAGACATTCTGGAATGTGAAGTCAAGTGGGCCTTAGAAAGAGCATCACTACGAACAAAGCTAGTGGAGGTGATGGAATTCCAGTTGAGCTATTTCAAATCCTGAAAGATGATGCTGTTAAAGTGCTGCACTCAATATGCCAGCAAATTTGGAAAACTCAGCAGTGGCCACAGGACTGGAAAAGGTCAGTTTTCATTCCAATCCCAAAGAAAGGCAATGCCAAAGAATGCTCAAACTACCACAAAATTGCATTCATCTCACACGCTAGTAAAGTAATGCTCAAAATTCTCCAAGCCAGGCTTCAGCAATATGTGAACCGTGAACTTCCAGATGTTCAAGCTGGTTTTAGAAAAGGAAGAGGAACCAGAGATCAAATTGCCAATATCCACTGGATCATGGAAAAAGCAAGAGAGTTCCAGAAAAACATCTATTTCTGCTTCATTGACTATGCCAAAGCCTTTGACTGTGTAGATCACAATCAACTGTGGAAAATTCTGAAAGAGATGGGAATACCAGACCACCTGATCTGCCTCTTGAGAAATTTGTATGCAGGTCAGGAAGCAACAATTAGAACTGGACATGGAACAACAGACTGGTTCCAGATAGGAAAAGGAGTACGTCAAGGCTGTATATTGTCACCCTGCTTATTTAACTTATATGCAGAATACATCATGAGAAATGCTGGACTGGAAGAAACACAAGCTGGAATCAAGATTTCTGGGAGAAATATCAATAACCTCAGATATGCAGCTGACACCACCCTTATGGCAGAAAGTGAAGAGGAACTCAAAAGCCTCTTGATGAAAGTGAAAGTGGAGAGTGAAAAAGTTGGCTTAAAGCTCAACGTTCAGAAAACGAAGATCATGGCATCTGGTCCCATCACTTCATGGGAAATAAATGGGGAAACAGTGGAAACAGTGTCAGACTTTTTTTTATGGGGCTCCAAAATCACTGCAGATGGTGACTGCAGCCATGAAATTAAAAGACGCTTACTCCTTGGAAGGAAAGTTATGACTAACCTAGATAGCATATTCAAAAGCAGAGACATTACTTTGCCAACAAAGATTTGTCTAGTCAAGGCTATGGTTTTTCCTGTAGTCTTGTATGGATGTGAGAGTTGGACTGTGAAGAAGGCTGACCACCAAAGAATTGATGCCTTTGAACTGTGGTGTTGGAGAAGACTCTTGAGAGTCCCTTGGACTGCAAGGAGATCCAACCAGTCCATTCTGAAGGAGATCAGCTCTGGGATTTCTTTGGAAGGAATGATGCTAAAGCTGAAACTCCAGTAGTTTGGCCACCTCATGCGAAGAGTTGACTCATTGGAAAAGACTCTGATGCTGGGAGGGATTGGGGGCAGGAGGAGAAAGGGACGACAGAGGATGAGATGGCTGGATGGCATCACTGACTCGATGGACGTGAGTCTGGGTAAACTCCGGGAGTTGGTGATGGACAGGGAGGCCTGGCGTGCTGCAATTCATGGGGTCGCAAAGAGTCGGACATGACTGAGCGACTGACCTAAACTGAACTGAACCCTTAGGTCATTCAAGAAGCATTTTTTGATTTTTTTTTTTAATTGGAGGATAATTCTCTTACAAAGTTGAGTTGGTTTCTGCCATACAACATGAATCAGCCATAAGTATATGTGTATATATACATGCATACATAAGTATGTGTGTGTGTTGTGTACTTAGTTGCTCAGTCATATCCGACTCTTTGCAACCCCATGGACTGTAGCCCGCCAGCTCCTCTGTCCATGAGGATTCTGTCCAGGCAAGAATACTGGAGTGAGTTGCCATGCCCTCCTCCAGGGGATCTTCCCAACCCAGGGATTGAATCCAGGTCTCCCACACTGCAGGCAGATGCTTTACCGTCTGAGCCACCAGGGAAGCCCATAGATAGATAGATAGATCCCCTCCCTCTTGAACCTCCCTCTCATCCAGCCCCATAGCCTTCTGTAGGTCATCCCAGAGTGTTGGGCTAGGCTTCCTGTGTTATACAGCAATCAAGGAACATTTATGATATGACTCTTTCATGAGTGATTCACTGATGACATAAAGGCATTTTTAAAATTCCCCAAAGAAAACACTTTTCCATAGCAGGAGTCATCCATTTGCGTTGTCCTGCTTGGTCAAGTTCTTCTGAGTAATGAAATGTTCAGTTTAATAGAATTTACTGATTCTTTTCAAATAATTATACAATGAGCAATAAAACTCAGATGCTCTAAGCTGGTGCTCCTTAAGGCTACCTCTCAGATTATGCAGAAGGCCCTGCAGAGTCTCCCAGCACCTGGAGCCCCCATCTGCACTGTGAACACTTGGTATAGTGCTGTGGGGGATCTTTGGGTGCCAGTTAGAGTGTCAGCTGAAGCATGCCAAAGATGCAAACACTTAATGGTTTGATTTTTAACTGAAGAGCAGCTACTTTGGAGGGGCTTTGCATTGCCCTTATGCCTTAATTCTTGGTTGCTTATGTTATGATTAAGTAATAGTTAGTGAAAGAAATATAAGGCTAATACTTTTAAAATATGATCATTGTACTGACCATGGACTCTGGCACAAAAGAGGCTCCTCAAATCACAAACGGCACATCTGCAGGCTATTTTCCTTTCACTTAGAATTTCAGTATAAATGGACAACACTGGAATATAAGCTGTGCTGTCTCAAGAGTATAGATCTGGAATCTTCAAAAGGAGAATATGAGATTCTTTTTTCCCTCTCATGCTAGGATGCTTGTTCTGCGTTGTCCCAAAGGCAACACACCTGTTTGTTGCCTGCCATATACATGAGCCAGCTGTAAAAGGTGACTCATTTCAGACTCTCAAAGGCTGTTTGTTTTGTTAATAGCATTTCATTATTTATGATACTCACCAGATACTAGAGAGAATGAAGCTTGCTCAATTAATGTTTCTTTAGATGAGCAGGATGCGTGGATTCATCTTCCTTCATACATGCACACATATACATACATACACGTATATTATAAAGTGTATGGATCAACTCTACTATTCATTTTCTCAATGCCCGCTAAAGTGATCTGCTTCATCCACCTTTGTTATTGTTGTTCAGTCACTCAGTCGTGTCTGACTCTTTGCGACTCCATGGACCGCAACACGCCAGGCTTCCCTGTCCTTCACTATCTCCCCGAGTTTGCTCAAACTCATGTCCATAGAGTTGGTGATGCCATCCAACCATCTCATCCTCTGTCATGCCCTTCTTCTCTTGCCCTTAGTCTTCCACAGCATCAAGGGCTTTTTCAATGAGTCGACTTTTTGCATCAGGTGGCCACAGTGTTGGAGCTTCAGCATTAGTCCTTCCAATGAATATTCAGGGTTGATTTCCTTTACTTAGAGTTTGGAAGCTACTTCTCTAAACTCTCAGAAAAAAACATCTACAAGAGACACAGAGATTTATATTATAAATGCATTATGGGGCAAAACACCAATGGTCATGTTCTTCCTTGAGCACTTATATTCATTTTGTTATTTCTCCTTAAAAAGCACATTTTCCTTTTGTGAGGAGATCATAGTTGCTCAGGAAAAATTTTCCTTCCAGACCCATTACTTATTTTTCCTTTGGAAATGTTTTTCTACTGGCTTAGTGATATCTTAAATTTCTTAAAGTAGAGTCTGTCTCCTCTTTCGAGGGGTTTCCCTAGACCATGAATTCCAAGTCAGTGTCTTCCAAAGTAAGACCATAATCTAGGACTCTGAATTAGTTTGGGGAATGTGAACAAATATAATACAGTAACAGAGAGGTTTGGACTTTTTTTTTTTTTTTGGTTGGTTGGTTGGTTCATTTGTTTGTTGAGTACAAATGTAAATCAGAATATCATTTTCAGAACTGAGCCTTCAGGTAAAAAGTAATCTCCATGTTTTGTCCTAGATAGAAGAGGTTTAATTTGTTTCATTAACTTGATACCCTTGCTTGGTGGACATTTCTAGGAATTTAATAAGCATTTAGTTTTATTTTTTTGTTACTTTGAGTTTTGGTTAAGTATCTTTGTTAAATTAGGCAAATTAAAGGTAGAAAAAGCCCTTAAAATATAAAGAATAAAATACTGTTAAAAAAAAGCTCTCAAAATTTCTTAATTATGTTGATACACAAATACAAATGAAAACTAAAAGGAATCCTAGGTTCAGAAATGAATACTTCAAAAAATTTTAACTTACAGAGAAACACTACAGGTACTCTCCTCTCTTATGAATCTTTTATTATGTTTAAAAGAGAAATTAACTAGCACCTTACTTAACATCAGTCTTCTTAAACTAAAGGATTATTTTATGTCCCTCATGTGGAAATATGATATGGACTGCCTTGATTGAAGAGAAGGAGGATTTGAAAAGGAGAAATAGAACTGAAACATGCAAAAACATGTTAAAAACATGTCAGATTAAAAATAAGTTTTTACTAAGTTCTAGGAGAAGGCAATGGCACCCTACTCCAGTACTCTTGCCTGGAAAATCCCATGGAATGAAGAGCCTGGTAGGCTGTAGTCCATGGGGTCGCTAGGGGTCAGACACGACTGAGCAACTTCACTTTCACTTTTCACTTTCATGCATTGGAGAAGGAAATGGCAACCCACTCCAGTGTTCTTGCCTGGAGAATTCCAGGGACGGGGGAGCCTGGTGTGCTGCCGTCTATGGGGTCACACAGAGTCGGACATGACTGAAGCGACTTAGCAGCAGCAGCAGCAGCAGCACAGGAAATGGCAACTCACTCCAGTATTCTTGCCTGGAGAATCCCATGGACGGGGTCCTGGCGGGCTGCAGTCCACGGGGTTACAAAGAGTCGGACACGACTGAAGCAACTTAGCACAGCCCAGCACTGTTACATTAAATGCAATAATTTTATACATAGTAGAGGGCTTTGATATTTAAGAAAAGAAAAAGGAAAGAAAATCCAGTTTGAACACCTGTTTTAACATTTTAAAAATACTTTGTCTAGTAATTTTCCAACACATTTAGCTAGACAAGTGGACATTGGCAGTCTCATTAGTGGGAAAAGTAGTTACCACCTAGCATACTGATTTTGGTCAGCCATTGGATTGTAGTCATCATTTGCAAAGACAGAATGTGCCAAGTCAAATGTCACCAAAATATATTACACTGAAAAACACAGATAGTAAATCCATGTTAATTTGTTTTGCCTCTTGTGCAAATCTTCAATTCCTAAATTCCTGTTCTTGGTCATATGTGAGAGAGTATAGGTAAGGAACTGAAAATTCATCATGAAGCCTGGAAATGTCTTATTAATGATGTGTGTTATAATCTTAGTTGATGAAGGAGCAGACAGTACCTTGTCAGAAGATATATTTCCTCTCTAATATTTAAAATGACTGAACATTCTTTTTATAATATTTATTTATTTATTTTTGGCTTGCTGGATCTTCGTTGTGGCTCATGGTCTCTAGAGAGGGGGCTCAGTAGTTGTGGTGCGTGGGCTTAGTTGCCCTGCAGAATGTGGGATATTCCAGGACAGGGATCAAACCTGTGTCCCCTGCATTGGCAGCTACCTGCCAATTCTTAATCCCTGGACCACCAGGGAAGTCCCTGAAAGAACATTCTAAGTAGTTTAGGTATAGTCAGCTCAATTGGGTTATTTATTTTCTTTGAATAATGTATATTTTTTCGTTGATTTTCTTGAAGAAGTTTAGTAAATGTATTTACCTGGGATTTATGGAGAGCCCCTCTGGTTCACTTAATTTATTCATAACCCAATGAGAATATCATTAAAGTTAAGAGAAAGGAGGAAAACTCACGGGCCTCAAAGTGTTATTTCAGCTCTATGTACATATAAAAATTGTCTGTCTCAATCACTGCAGCACCAATAAACCTTTGGTTGTTTTTTGGCAAATTGGTCTTAAAAGAGCATTGTAAAAAATGCCTACTTTTTGAACCCCCAGCTTTAATCTTAAACAGTTGGGAAAAAATGACAGTTCATTTGAAGGCAAAAAACTTTGATAAGGGAGGTAGAATCTATATTGTATACCCAAATTTATTAACCTTGCCACATAGACTCTATAAGGAAGCAAAAATTAATCTGCTGTTTAGAAAACTTACAATGGGTGATAAGACAGGGAACTCTGAAACGTTTTTTGTGCTAATTTTATATTTTTATTTTCTCTGTCTTTTATAAAACATGACTCATCTCTAGTTAATGAGAAATAAGAAAATAATGATGTCTTACCTCATAGTTTTTTAAATGTATTTTTTCTCATAGTATTTTAGACATCTTTTAGTATGCCCTATGATATTTTTTCAAAAGAATTGGTTTAACATTGCTCCAAAATTAAAGGGGTTCTTTATGTTTTTGTTTTGAAAACATATTGTCATCGAGTATGATTTTAGAAGTTTCATTGTAATGTTTTATTTTCAAATTTAACCCCTTACAGAAGCATTTTTAATAAAAAAGTAGAAATTTATTTCTTTTGCTAGTTTAACGTAATGTGATTATCACACGATACAGTGAAATAATACATATTTGTAGTTATGAGAGTTTAAAATCCTTCTTCTTGTTTTAAGCAGATCATCTGGACAAAAACTAAAATGAAAAAGGATATGATTTGTATTAGAAATAAGGGTAATTCAAAAGATATATATGTATATAGTAATATTTAAAAAACATATAAATATTAGATATCTAATAAGGTTTAGAAAGATAGAGATATAGAGCAAACTTTTTTTTTTAACTTTTATTTTTTTTATTTTTAAACTTTACAATATTGTATTAGTTTTGCCAAATATCAAAATTAATCCGCCACAGGTATACCTGTGTTCCCCATCCTGAACCCTCCTCCCTCCTCCCTCCCCATACCCTCCCTCTGGGTCGTCCCAGTGCACCAGCCCCAAGCATCTAGTATCGTGCATCGAACCTGGACTGGCAACTCGTTTCATATATGATATTATACATGTTTCAATGCCATTCTCCCAAATCTCCCCACCCTCTCCCTCTCCCACAGAGTCCATAAGACTGATCTATATATCAGTGTATCTTTTGCTGTCTCACATACAGGGTTATTGTTACCATCTTTCTAAATTGCATATATATGCGTTAGTGTACTGTATTGGTGTTTTTCTTCCTGACTTACTTCACTCTGTAAAATAGGTTCCAGTTTCATCCATCTCATTAGAACTGATTCAAATGTATTCTTTTTAATGGCTGAGTAATACTCCATTGTGTATATGTACTGTGGCTTTCTTATCCATTCCTCTGCTGATGGGCATCTAGGTTGCTTCCATGTCCTGGCTATTATAAACAGTGCTGTGATGAACATTGGGGTACACGTGTCTCTTTCCCTTCTGGTTTCCTCAGTGTGTATGCCCAGCAGTGGGATTGCTGGATCATAAGGCAGTTCTATTTCCAGTTTTTTAAGGAATCTCCACACTGTTCTCCATAGTGGCTGTACTAGTTTGCATTCCCACCAACAGTGTAAGAGAGTTCCCTTTTCTCCACACCCTCTCAGCATTTATTGCTTGTAGACTTTTGGATGGCAGCCATTCTGACTGGCGTGAAATGGTACCTCATAGTGGTTTTGATTTGCATTTCTCTGATAATGAGTGATGTTGAGCATCTTTTCATGTGTTTGTTAGCCATCTGTATGTCTTCTTTGGAGAAATGTCTATTTAGTTCTTTGGCCCATTTTTTGATTGGGTCATTTATTTTTCTGGAATTGAGCTGTAGGAGTTGCTTGTATATTTTTGAGATTAGTTGTTTGTCAGTTGCTTCATTTGCTATTATTTTCTCCCATTCTGAAGTCTGCCTTTTCACCTTGCTAATAGTTTCCTTTGTTGTGCAGAAGCTTTTAAGTTTAATTAGGTCCCATTTGTTTATTTTTGCTTTTATCTCCAATATTCTGGGAGGTGGGTCATAGAGGATCCTGCTGTGATGTATGTCGGAGAGTGTTTTGCCTATGTTCTCCTCTAGGAGTTTTATAGTTTCTGGTCTTACATTGAGATCTTTAATCCATTTTGAGTTTATTTTTGTGTATGGTGTTAGAAAGTGTTCTAGTTTCATTCTTTTACAAGTGGTTGACCAGTTTTCCCAGCACCACTTGTTAAAGAGATTGTCTTTAATCCATTGTATATTCTTGCCTCCTTTGTCAAAGATAAGGTGTCCATATGTGCGTGGATTTATCTCTGGGCTTTCTATTTTGTTCCATTGATCTATATTTCTGTCTTTGTGCCAGTACCATACTGTCTTGATAACTGTGGCTTTGTAATAGAGCCTGAAGTCAGGTAGGTTGATTCCTCCAGTTCCATTCTTCTTTCTCAAGATAGCTTTGGCTATTCGAGGTTTTTTGTATTTCCATACAAATTGTGAAATTATTTGTTCTAGCTCTGTGAAGAATATCGTTGGTAGCTTGATAGGGATTGCATTGAATCTATACATTGCTTTGGGTAGTATACTCGTTTTCACTATATTGATTCTTCCGATCCATGAACATGGTATATTTCTCCATCTATTAGTGTCCTCTTTGATTTCTTTCACCAGTGTTTTATAGTTTTCTATATATAGGTCTTTAGTTTCTTTAGGTAGATATATTCCTAAGTATTTTTTTCTTTCCGTTGCAATGGTGAATGGAATTGTTTCCTTAATTTCTCTTTCTGTTTTCTCATTATTAGTGTATAGGAATGCAAGGGATTTCTGTGTGTTGATTTTATATCCTGCAACTTTACTATAATCATTGATTAGCTCTAGTAATTTTCTGGTGGAGTCTTTAGGGTTTTCTATGTAGAGGATCATGTCATCTGCAAATAGTGAGAGTTTTACTTCTTCTTTTCCAATTTGGATTCCTTTTATTTCTCTTTCTGCTCTGATTGCTGTGGCCAAAACTTCCAAAACTATGTTGAATAGTAATGGTGAAAGTGGGCACCCTTGTCTTGTTCCTGACTTTAGAGGAAATGCTTTCAATTTTTCACCATTGAGGATAATGTTTGCTGTGGGTTTGTCATAGATAGCTTTTATTATGTTGAGGTATGTTCCTTCTATTCCTGCTTTCTGGAGAGTTCTTATCATAAATGGATGTTGAATTTTGTCAAAGGCTTTCTCTGCATCTATTGAGATAATCATATGGTTTTTATTTTTCAATTTGTTAATGTGGTGTATTTCATTGATTGATTTGCAGATATTGAAGAATGCTTGCATCCCTGGGATAAAGCCCACTTGGTCATGGTGTATGATCTTTTTAATGTGTTGTTGAATTCTGATTGCTAGAATTTTGTTAAGGATTTTTGCATCTATGTTCATCAGTGATATTGGCCTGTAGTTTTCTTTTTTTGTGGGATCTTTGTCAGGTTTTGGTATTAGGGTGATGGTGGCCTCATAGAATGAGTTTGGAAGTTTACCTTCCTCTGTAATTTTCTGGAAGAGTTTGAGCAGGATAGGTGTTAGCTCTTCTCTAAATTTTTGGTAGAATTCAGCTGTGAAGCCATCTGGACCTGGGCTTTTGGTTGCTGGAAGATTTTTGATTACAGTTTCAATTTCCGTGCTTGTGATGGGTCTGTTAAGATTTTCTATTTCTTCCTGGTCCAGTTTTGGAAAGTTGTACTTTTCTAAGAATTTGTCCATTTCTTCCACGTTGTCCATTTTATTGGCATATAATTGTTGATAGTAGTCTCTTATGATCCTTTGTATTTCTGTGTTGTCTGTTGTGATCTCTCCATTTTCATTTCTAATTTTATTGATTTGATTTTTCTCCCTTTGTTTCTTGATGAGTCTGGCTAATGGTTTGTCAATTTTGTTTATCCTTTCAAAGAACCAGCTTTTGGCTTTGTTTATTTTTGCTATGGTCTCTTTTGTTTCTTTTGCATTTATTTCTGCCCTAATTTTTAAGATTTCTTTCCTTCTACTAACCCTGGGGTTCTTCATTTCTTCCTTTTCTAGTTGCTTTAGGTGTAGGGTTAGGTTATTTATTTGACTTTTTTCTTGTTTCTTGAGGTATGCCTGTATTGCTATGAACTTTCCCCTTAGGACTGCTTTTAAAGTGTCCCACAGGTTTTGGGTTGTTGTGTTTTCATTTTCATTAGTTTCTATGCAAATTTTGATTTCTTTTTTTATTTCTTCTGTGATTTGTTGGTTATTCAGCAGCGTGTTGTTCAGCCTCCATATGTTGGAATTTTTAATAGTTTTTCTCCTGTAACTGAGATCTAATCTTACTGCATTGTGGTCAGACAAGATGCTTGGAATGATTTCTATTTTTTTGAATTTACCAAGGCTAGATTTATGGCCCAGGATGTGATCTATCCTGGAGAAGGTTCCATGTGCGCTTGAGAAAAAGGTGAAATTCATTGTTTTGGGATGAAATGTCCTATAGATATCAATTAGGTCTCACTGGTCTATTGTATTGTTTAACGTTTGTGTTTCCTTGTTAATTTTCTGTTTAGTTGATCTATCCATAGGTGTGAGTGGGGTATTAAAGTCTCCCACTATTATTGTGTTATTGTTAATTTCTCCTTTCATACTTGTTAGCATTTGTCTTACGTATTGCGGTGCTCCCGTGTTGGGTGCATATATATTTATAATTGTTATATCTTCTTCTTGGATTGATCCTTTGATCATTATGTAGTGACCTTCTTTGTCTCTTTTCACAGCCTTTGTTTTAAAGTCTATTTTATCTGATATAAGTATTGCTACTCCTGCTTTCTTTTGGTCCCTATTTGCATGGAAAATCTTTTTCCAGCCCTTCACTTTCAGTCTGTATGTGTCCCCTGTTTTGAGGTGGGTCTCTTGTAGACAACATATGAAGGAGTCTTATTTTTGTATCCATTCAGCCAGTCTTTGTCTTTTGGTTGGGGCATTCAACCCATTTACGTTTAAGGTAATTACTGATAAGTATGATCCCGTTGCCATTTACTTTATTGTTTTGGGTTCGAGTTTATACACCGTTTTTGTGTTTCCTGTGTAGAGAATATCCTTTAATATTTGTTGGAGAGCTGGTTTGGTGGTGTTGTATTCTCTCAGCTTTTGCTTGTCTGAGAAGCTTTTGATTTCTCCTTTATATTTGAATGAGATCCTTGCTGGGTACAATAATCTGGGCTGTAGGTTATTTTCTTTCATCACTTTAAGTATGTCTTGCCATTCCCTCCTGGCTTGAAGAGTTTCTATTGAAAGATCAGCTGTTATCCTTATGGGAATTCCCTTGTGTGTTATTTGTTGTTTTTCCCTTGCTGCTTTTAATATTTGTTCTTTGTGTTTGATCTTTGTTAATTTGATTAATATGTGTCTTGGGGTGTTTCACCTTGGGTTTATCCTGTTTGGGACTCTCTGGGTTTCTTGGACTTGGGTGATTATTTCCTTCCCCGTTTTAGGGAAGTTTTCAACTATTATCTCTTCAAGTATTTTCTCGTGGTCTTTCTTTTTGTGTTCTTCTTCTGGGACCCCTATGATTCGAATGTTGTAGCGTTTAATATTGTCCTGGAGGTCTCTGAGATTGTCCTCAATTGTTTTAATTCGTTTTTCTTTTATCCTCTCTGATTCATTTATTTCTACCATTCTATCTTCTAATTCACTAATCCTATTTTCTGCCTCTGTTATTCTACTATTTGTTGCCTCCAGAGTGTTTTTAATTTCATTTATTGCATTATTCATTATATAATGACTCTCTTTTATTTCTTCTAGGTCCTTGTTAAACCTTTCTTGCATCTTCTCAATCTTTGTCTCCAGGCTATTTATCTGTGATTCCATTTTTATTTCAAGATTTTCCATCAATCTATCATTATTCAGAATTCTTTATCAGGTAGATTCCCATCTCTTCCTCTTTTGTTTGGTTTGGTGGGCATTTATCCTGTTTCTTTATCTGCTGGGTATTCCTCTGTCTCTTCATCTTGTTTAAATTGCTGAGTTTGGGGTGTCCTTTCTGTATTCTGGCAGTTTGTGGAGTTCTATTTATTGTGGCGTTTCCTCGCTCTGTGTGGGTTTGTACAGGTGGCTTGTCAAGGTTTCTTGGTTAGGGAAGCTTGTGTCAGTGTTCTGGTGGGTGGAGCTGTATTTCTTCTCTCTGGATTGCAATGAAATGTCCAGTAATGAGTTATAGGATGTCTATGGTTTTGGGGTGACTTTGGGCTGCCTGTATCTTGGAGCTCAGGGCTGTGTTCCTTGCTGCTGGAGAATTTGCTTGGTATGTCTTGCCCTGAAACTTGTTTCACTCAGAGAGGTTTACAGCGTTATATGGAGAAGAGAAGAGTGAGGAGGGAGTTAGAGGTGACCCGAATGAGATGAGGTGGAATCAATAGAGGAGAGAGTGGGCTATTCACTAATCTCTTCCTTATGTGCACTCCACAAATGGACCACTCAGAGTTGTTCACAGAGTTATACAGAGAAGAGAAGAAGGAGGAAGGTGGCAGAGGTGGCCAGGAGGATAAATGGGGGGAATGAAAAGGAGGGAGACAGATCCAGCCAGTAATCAGTTCCCTAAGTGTTCTCCACCGTCTGGAACACACAGAAATTCACATAGTTGGGTAGAGTAGAGAGGGGTTAGGGAGGAGACACAGGTGACCTGGTGGAGAAAAAGGAGAGTCCAAAGGGAGAGATAGCAGTCAAGCCAGTAATCTCACTCCCTAGTGAAAAATGGGTACTGAAGATTGGGTTCTTAAAGGTACAAAATTGGTAACAAATACATAAAAGCAAAAATTTTAAATGTAGAGTTTGGAATTTCAAAAATATGATGTTAAAGAAAAGAAGAAGGAAAAGAAAGAAAAAAAAATGAACAAACAAAAACAAACAAGGTCGCAAAAATTATAAAGAAAATATAGGTACAAAATTGATAACTAATACCAAAAAGCAAAAGTTAAAAATCTAGCGTAGAGTTTGGAATTTCAAAAATACAATGTTAAAAAAAGAAGAAGAAAAAGAAAGAGAGAGAGAGAGAAAAAAAAAAAAAACAAGAACAAACAAAGTCGCCTAAATTATAAAAAAAAAAAGAAAAAAAAATACAGGTACAAAATTGATAACAAATACCAAAAAGCTAAAATTAAAAATCTAGAGTAGAGTTTGGAATTTCAAAAATACAATGTTAAAGAAAAGACGGAAAAAAAGAAAAGGTCAAAAAATTATAAAAATATATATATATGAAGTTTGCTTTAAAAAAAAAAAAACGTCTTTTTTTTTTTGCAAAGTAATCAGTTATAAAAGTGGAAATTAAAGGAATAATAGAGGACTTAAATTTTTTTTTAATTAAAAAATAATAATTTAAAAAAAAAAAAAAGAAAGAATGATCGTACAAACAGTAAAAAAATATATCTAGGACTTTCTCTGGTTTTGTTGTGAGTTTGTGGGTTCAGTTCATTTTTGGCTAGTTCCTTAGTCCCACTTATATTTCTCAAGATCTATAGGCCCCTTCCTATGTAGTTGGTAGTAACCACAGGGTTTTAATCTATTGCCTGTAGCTTCCAAGGTGGTTCCCTCTGATATAGTTTCTTCTGTTTGCTGGTCTCTTCAGTGTCTGGTTTCCGCCCTGACACAAAGGGTATGGTGGAGGACACTTTTTTTTTTTTTTTTTTAGGCTCACTTGTTCAGTCACGCTGAGGGGAGGTAGGGAGGGATGCTGCAAACAAATAACACTGGCGTGTGCTCGCAGTGCCTCAGCCACACTGGGTCTGCCCCTGCTCACGGCACGTGTAGCCTCTCTGCCCACGCTGCTCAGGCTATAGGTTGGTCCGCCGGGAACCATCCGTGGCCAGCCCTGGGCTGCCTGTACTTCCCAGGTCCAAGCTGCTCAGGTTCAGGCACTCAGGTAGTCCTCAGAGGTGCAGACTCTCGGTTGGGCCTGCGTTCTGTGCCTTTCCCAGATCCGAGCAGCTCAGGTGATGAGGTGTTTGGCGCACGCGATTGCTGCGACTTATCGCCTCCCCACCGCTCGGTTATCTAGGTGTGCACCGGCACACCTTCTCAGGCAGATGTTGGCCGTCCAGACTCCCAAGAAGTTTTAGTTAGCAAAGAAGCCTGCTTACAGTTTTATAGATAATGTCTCTCTGGGGCTGCGATTGTCCCCTTTCGGCTCTGGCTGCCTATCAGTGGAGGGGGATGGTCTGCCGCTGGCTATCTCTGTTCAGTCGTTTGTTCCGTGCGCGGGCCTGGTGGTGTCATAGGTTAGGGCTGGCTTTTCGCGTGGTAGATATCCCACAGTCTGGTTTGCTAGCCCAAATTATTTCGCTCAGATAGCGCTTGGGGTATTCAGGCCAGATTCTTGCGATGCAGCCTGCGCCGCGCCTCCCTGCCCAGCCCCTGCTTGCTAATGGCGGATGCAGGCGTCTGCGCTGCTTCTCCGCTGGGGGAGTTACCGTAGGGCTCGCAATGTGCGGGTTTTAATTGTTTATTTATTTTTCCTCCCTGTTATGTTGCCCTCTGTGTTTCCAAGGCTCAGCACAGATTCGGCAGTGAGAAGGTTTCCTGATGTTTGGAAACTTCTCTCTTTTTAAGACTCACTTCCCGGGACGGAACTCCGTCCCTCCCTCTTTTGTCCCTTTTTTGTCTTTTATATTTTTTCCTACCTCCTTTCGAAGACTTGGGTTGCTTTTCTGGGTGCCTGATGTCCTCTGCCGACATTCAGAAGTTGTTTTGTGGAATTTACTCAGCGTTTAAATGTTCTTTTGATGAATTTGTGGGGGAGAAAGTGTTCTCCCCGTCCTACTCCTCCACCATCTTAGCTCCTCCCCTAGAGCGAACTTTAAATGAGAAAACCTGTCTACTTAGAATGAAAAAAATACACTCCAGAAATAGATCCAAATGAAAATCAATGCTTAATTTACAGACTATTTGAATTATAATAACAATAAAAATACTATATAGGAAACACTATAAAATATACAGAGTGTTATACACAGAGAAAAATTAATAACTTTTAAAAGAATTATTATTTAAATAGAAGTAAATAAATTCAAGAGGTTGGAGGAGAGCAACAAAAAAAATCTAAGGAAAGAAATTAATGAGTAAAGTAAAAATTAATGAATTAGAAAATAGTGAAAAAAATGTGACCTTAAACTACATGCAAATTTAATACTTTTGTATGGTCCAAAAGACAGTAAACAGTTAAAAAGCAAATGACAAATTCATAAAATATTTGCAGCAATATTATATGACATACAAAGTATTAAATGTCCTCAGGTTAAAATTGTTTCTATTCAATTCATTTAAGACATAACAAAAACCAGCCAATCAATCATTTAAAACCAAAAAATAAAAAGTAAAAAGACTGACAACCAGTTGAAAAAAAGGGTTTAATTCACTAGCAATTCACTACAGGAATTGTAAATTAAAATAACCGCCCCTACATCATTTTTGAGCTTTCAGATCACGAGAAATGAGAAAGGATGGTCATGATAGGTGGTAATGAGGAAGCTGTTCTTCTTATATGTTACATGTGGCTGAGTATTCACATAACCTTGATGCAGAGTGGCCAGTTTGGCATGCATCAGATACCTTGATTATGTGCCAACCTTTTGGCCAAGCCATTCCACTTCTAAAAATTTATTTTTATCAAATAATTCAATAGTTGTGCAATGGTATTTGTTGAAAAATTATTTGGAAACATTTTTTTATAATTTCTGATGTTTAAAAAATGCATCAGTATTCATCATAGATAATTGATTAAATAGAATATGGTACATCAATGAAATGCTATAAGTGAGTGAAGTCGCTCAGTCGTGTCCGACTCTTTGCGACCCCGTGGACTGTAGCCCACCAGGCTCCTCCGTCCATGGGATTCTCCAGGCAAGAATACTGGAGTGGGTTACCATTTCCTTCTCAAAATGAAATGCTATAAAGCAAAATTTAAAAAGTAAAGATGTATATATACACATATATAAAGAGGTATATATACATATATATAAAGATATAAATATATCAATTGCAGTGGAAATTTTCATGATAAATTAACTGAAAAAAAAAAACCATAGATAACGTAATGCCATTTTTGCATTAACGTATTTGCATTAATGCCAAATTTTGTAGGGGATGGTGTTTATATGTAAATATTTGTACGTAGAAATTTTGAGAAGATATACACCAAAATGTTAATTGTATGGGCAATTTTAAATTTTGTTCCCGTGTCATTTTCTCATTTTCTTGAAGCTGTCTTTTGTGTGATTTTCATAAAAAGATTTTAAAATACATAGTAAAACAAAAAGAGGAAGATACTTAAATGGAGGATGGTGAGAAAAAAAATAAAATATAAAATGATGAAAATAATATTTAGAAGGAGAGATATATTATTATACATAAATGGATTAAACTTCAAAAAAAGAAAGTATTAAATAAATAATGGAAGTTAATCATCTGAGACTACAAACTTAGCATAATAATATAATCTTGTTTATAATTTTTTAAATGAATACACAGATTTTTGTTAACACCTTTCGCTCTACCCTGCCTGTGCAAATATGCTATTTTCCTCACTATTATGAGTCTCTGAATGCTCACCTTACCTTGTTGCCCGAGTCTCAATAGTGTCTTTGTTTCAAATGCTCAGATTCCCACGTATCCAGCCTCCCCATCTTCCTAGACCAATCATTCTTCCTTAAGTTCCAATTTTGTACCTGTCAGCACTATCACCCTCTATGACTATGTTGTGCATAACGTACAAATAATGTATATTATCTAAGGGTTATCAGGGAGCCATCCCATGGCCTAATTTCTGGTCTTTGATCTTTTGCTATTTAAAAAATCTAATTGAGTTTTAAAGATGAAAACATATAATATTGAGCTAATGAAAAGAATTCTGTCAGATTTAAATTTAAAAGTTGATTCATTTGCCTTGAATCCATTGATTTATGTAACAAATGTATATTCTGAAAATCAAAAGGCCGACAACAATTGAAGAACTAGGATCACAATTAGAGTCCCTACTAAGAAATCTCCCCTTGAAGGGGGGGGGAATATCATCCTTTAGATTTGAGAGAGTCATGTTGGCCTTTGAATATTTACTCTGTGTTTGCTTGGCTCCCTACCAGACACCTCCAGTTTGAAAAAGAACTGAAAGGCTTAGAGGTATAAAGTATCTGATTTCTCTGTACCATATTTAAGCACAAAGAGATTAAAGTTGATGACAATGAAAGCCAGTGACTTAATCTGACTCTAAAGAATAAACAGAGTTTTTAAAAAAGTTAAAATTTGAGAAAACATTTGTGACACATATAGCAAGCAAAGAATTAATATCTTATTTTTACCCAAATTAAAGAGTTTCTTAGAAATCAATAAGACAGTAATAAACATGAAAGAGAGGAGTGGTGTTTAGAGGCGAAGTGGAGAGCCTGCTGAGGCAGTGCAAAGGAGAGATGGTGATAGCTTGGGCTAGGGACAGTAGTGTGATAGTGAGAAGCAGTTAGTTTCAGAATATATTTTGGTGGGAGAGCCATTTAAGATTTACTGATGGATTGGATCTGAAAAGTGAGAGAAAGAGCAAAATAAAAAAAGATTATTGGATCTTGGATGATGGGTATGGGTTAGTGCCATTTAATAAGATGAGTAAGATAAGGAAAAGAGAAAATGGAGTGAGGCATTTTGTTTTGACCATGTTAAATTTGGGATCCTACTACATATCACTGTTTAGTCAGGATAGGCTAATACTGCTGTAACAAATACTCCCCAAAATCTGGTGGCTTCAAACTACAAAATATTTCTTGCTCATGCTGTGTGTGCATCTCAACTGTCTGGGACTTTGCTCCTTGCTATTCCCACTTCAAGACTCAAGCTGATAGGATTGTTGCTGATCACCAATGGCAGAGGAAATAAGTGAAGAGTCACACATGGACTGTTAATGTTTCTATCTGAATGTGACATGTAATTTCCATTTTCATCGTCCAAAGCAAGCCACGTGGCTACACCTAAATACAAATAGACAGGAAGTACCATCTTACTGGGTACCCTGGAGGGGAGAACCAAATATTGGAATGTCTGTTTAAACATCCTAACGGAGATGTCTTTTAGGCAGTTAAATATGTACATCCAAGTTCAGAGGAGAGGCCTTCAGACAGAGATTTGCAAGTTGTTAGATATTGTATTTAAAATTTTGGCACCTAAAGAGAAATGAAAGGAGGAGAACTGAGGACAGAATTATGTATTCTTTAGAAATACAATTAGAAGAAACCAATAAAAGTGACTGAGAAAGAACATTTGTGTGTGTGTATACATACGTTTATAAGAGCATGGAGAAAGGTGTAGGAAATGAGTTTGAAGAAAAGTTAAGAATTATTTTTAACTTCTTTAGGCAGCTATGTGTTAGTTTGCTATTGCACTCATTATTACCTTTATAAACTTAGAAATATAGTAAGAAAAATTTTTATACAGAAAGTGTATGGGGGGAAGTCAGGGAGTGGTCATTAACTTTTAAGAAGACTGAGCAGGTGAGTATGAGGCAGTTGGTAGGAAGCTAGAAGAAGGCCATATGAGCATATGTGAAAACCCAGTTGGTAATGATAATTACTACATTGAAGCCATATGCTTGCACATTTAAAATTAAGTGTTCTGAGTGGACAGAGCAATTTGGCAAGTATCTCAGAACAAAACCTAAAATAAGTCACTCAGGACTCTTGATTTTTTTAAGAAATGATAAAAAGGACTATCATATTTTAACTTAAAATTGTGTTCTTTTTCTTAAGTATTTGCATTTTGTTTGCCTTAACTTGATACATGTTATTTTAGTCCAGAATTAGGAATATACTTCCCTTAATTATTGGAATATGCAGAATCAAGTAAAAGTTCTAAAATGAAAAGAATATTTTAAAATAAGGATTTAGAATATATATTCTATTATATGCCAACAAATAGAATCAATCCTAAAATAGAAAAGGCTAGTGTTATTTGGGGATATAGCACAAAATGAAATACTAAAGACCAACTTGACAAAATGACAACACACTTTCTTCAGCAAAATTTTTTACTATTGACCACTTTTTAATTGAAGAAAGAATCTAATTTGGACATTTTCATTTTCCTCTTTGAAATAATTCACCATTAGTTCCATAAATTTTCTCATTTTATGTCATGGCTTCAAAGAGAAGAATTAGTGACACTTCAAGGAATTGGGGAAAAAATAACAATTTGATACAAAGAACAAACTAGAACTTTTAAAAAAAGGATCAGCTTGTCTAAATCTTTATATCAGTGTATTTTACCTCAGGTTAGAAATTGGAAATAAGTATTGTTTCCACTTAGATCAGTCATTCTCAACTAGGGGTGATTTTGCACCCTATGGACATTTAACAATGTCTGGAGACATTTGGACTGGGGAGATACTACTGAAATTTAGTGTGTGGAAGCCAATATCCTATTATTTACAAGATAGTCTCTACAATGAGGGCTTCTCTGGTGGTTCAGTGGTAAAGAATCTGCCTGCCAGTGAAGGAAACATGGGTTTGTTCCCTGGGTTGGGTAGATACCCTGGAGAAGGAAATGGCAACCCACTCTAGTATTCTTGTCTGGAAAGTCCCATAGCCAGCTGCAGTCCATGGGGTCTCAAAGAGTCAGACATGACTTAGTGACTAAACAACATCTCCACAATAAAGAATTAGTCATATGTGTTGATAGTATTGAAGTTGATAAACTCTGACCTGGCTTGAAATAAGTATGTAAGATCCTTTCATACCCAATTTAGCCTATGAAGATTTGGACCTATGACCTTCATTAATCAAGCCAAATTCACCTAAAATTAGTTAAAGAACTGGAATCTGTTCACCTACAAACTCTGATGTACAAGCAGTTTGCACCTACCATTATGCTTCAGCAGTAGCTGAAGCACATTATCTGCTTAATTTGAAAAATATTCCCTGCCCTTTGAATTGATGAATTGCCTTTAAAAGTATGACAATACTGTAAAGATTTTCAAATTTGGGCTTGTATTCTTGGACAAGTGGTTCGAGGTCAAGAACTGTGAGTGTTACAAAGAATTGCCTTCACCAACACTTTTTTATGAACATATGTCTTTCATTAAATAAGAAAAGCCCAATTTTTATAAATTTGGGAAGCTTTTATGTGCTTCCACTAAAAGCCTATTTCAAAACTGGAATTCCATGAAAACAGAAAAAAAGTTAAAATCTTTCTATATTTGAGCATTAGAACGAGACATAAAAAAAGACTCAGTAAAATGCAGTTAAAACCTGAGCCTTTATCAAGAACAACTTTTCTAATGTTCCAACTTAAGCTTATATTTTCCTTTCTATGTGGTCCAACAATTCAACTCATGGATTGTCAAGCAGAGACTTTTTTTGAGTAAGGTATGGAATGTATTGTCTGCCAAGAAAGTTATTTTTAAGTCACTGTAAGATGGCCAAGACATCGAGTACCCAAAGATAAAGCCATCCACATTAGTTTGCTCAGCCCATATAAAGGCTGAGTTTGTCAAGCATTGAAGCATAACTTTGATGCTTTGATTTTCTTAAAATGTGACAAAATTACTGAAATCAGTTATAGAAGCCAAGTTTTATGAAGGCTATTAACAATTTTACATTTCCAATTCATGGAATGTGTGGAGAAGGGTTATAGTTATGATGAATTACAGAAGTATAAGATTTATGGAATTATGGATTTGTAGAATGCAAATATCACATCAGAGAGTGGCAAACATCTAAATTTCAACTTGGATTCTATAAAATGGCATGGTGGTTGTGGCCCAGGAATAGATCTTTAACGAAGACAGTGTATTATTACAACTGCTCAACAAATAGAAAGGCCTCCCAAATAGTGAAAAAGCAGTATTTAAATTTTAAAGTACCAGACAGGGAACATTAGGCACAAATTTAGCAGAATAGCATTTTGTACATTGGCTAATTTGTGTGATATTCTACTATGTGTTATTGGTTTATTATTTGTTTATTGTCTGTCTTCTTAACTGTACTTTAGACTCTGTAAAGACACTATCCTCTCTGAGGTTTTGTTAACTTACTATATACCCCTAGAACTTGGGACATATAGGTAGTGAATAAATATTTGTGTAATGATTCAATGAATGAATATAAATGATGGAAGAAGCAAGTGACAAAACTGTGACCTTAGACATAGGTTTGAGGGAAGAAGTGGATGAACTGTGAAGACCGAGATGGGTGGGATAGGGGAGGAGGTCCAAGAGGGAGGGGATATATTTATACCTATAGCTTATTCACTTTGTTTTATAGCAGAAACTAGTTCAACACTGTAAAGCAATTATATGCCAATTAAAAGAATTTCAAAAAAAGAGAAGTAGGTGAAAATGCAGTGGAAGGAAAAAGTAAGACTAGATAGGAAAGGTATTGACATGGAGACAGAGTAGCTTTGGAGTAGCTTCCAAAACTTCTAGCCACTAGCTTGGTCACCATGATTCATTCACCTAAAATTACTGTAATAATTCTCCCTTATACATTAAAATTTTTACATTGCCAGGATATTTACACATTCTTCAGGGCTAGGCATAATAAAATGCTAATGAAATAAATTTTAGTTTTTTTTTCCAGTATGTGTCAGTTAAATCTGATTGTGCTTTATTCCCAGTTCTATTAACATATTTTGTCCCCTGGGGGAAAAAATCTATTTATATCTTAATTTTTCTCAAAATAGGGATCATAGCATTACTATAAAAAGGAAAACGCTCAGAATTGTTTCATTTTTTCATCCATTCTTTCGGCACTCCCAGGTCAGAGGATGGCCCTCCTTTTTGGCAAGGTCATCTCTTCTACTTATATTTAGGGCTTTGCTTTATCAGTTATTTCCATATCTTGGGTTTTTATTCTCTATCCTACTGGCTTTTTCATAGATAGGTGTATAGATATTAATAGAGATAACTATGTCTTTGTCTACAGATGTGTAGACTTTTCTTTCTTCTACTTGGCTTCCCATTCCAAAACTGTATATTTCCCGCTTTCCCTTCACCCATATGTATCTTTAAATTAGCTCATTTCATCCTCACAATTCTGTAACACAGTGATTCTCAGCGGGGGGCATTTGGCAATGTCTGGAGACATTTGTGACTATCACTACTGGGTGGAGGGGTGCTACTGGCATCTAGTGGGTAGAGACCAGGGTTTCTGCTAAACATGCTCTAAGGCACAGGACAGCCCTCTAGAACAAGAATTATTGTGCTTAAAATGTCAATAGTACTGCTGTTGAGAATCCCTGCTGTAAAGAAAACAGCGTCTTCTCCATTCTAGAGATGAAGATCATGAGGCTTAGTCAAGTTTTCTAACTAGCCAAAGATCACATATCTAATAAGTGAAGGAGTCAGGATTTAACTCAAACTCAGTTTTGAACTTAAAGTTCATAAACTTTCTAATGCACATACTCAATTTCAATGTAGTTTTAATTATTGTATGTAAATTTAGGGTAAACATCTTAGTGCATGATTCCTGATATTCGTATCTGATTATTTCCTTAGGGTAGATTTGCGGAAGTAGAATCGGTGTCAAAGAGAATGAATAGTTATTTTTTATTACTTTCCTCAAAGCTAGAGTAATTCACATTCCTAACAACTCACCTGACTAACCTGCAATGAATATTACCATTTTCTTTTACCTTCATATTTAATCCATGCCAGTTTGATCATCCTCCTTTCCCTTAAAAAAAAAAAAATCCCATCTGTTCAAATAATTTCCTTTAATTGCAAATTTATTGATCCTCCTGATTAGAAGAACAAAGACATGCAGAGTTTTAAGCTCCAGTGTGAGCTGAAATCCAGCTCTGCAGGGTGATTTTGTGTAAGTTTACTCAGAGCCTCTCTCCTTTGTTAAATGGCGCTCAATGACATTCTCCACCTCACAGTGACCAAGTGAGATAATAATATTTGTGATATATGTAGAACAGTACCAGGAACAAAGTCAATTCTCAAAAGGTCTTGGCTGTCTTCAGTATTGTTTTTGTGCTCACATGGTCTTTTCAGCTTTGTTAAGGTGCTGTGACCCTGAACCCAGTGGTTGCACTGACTCTCAATATCATCCTCTTTCTCCAAATATTACCCCTTTTCTGATATTGCTGTTGTTCAGTCACTCAGTTGTGTCCCACTCTTTGTGACCCCGTGGACTGCAGCACACCAGGTTTCCCTGTCTTGCACCATCTCCTAGAGCTTACTCAAACTCATGTCCATTGAATCAGGGATGCCATCTAACCATCTCGTCCTCTGGCGCTCCCTTCTCCTCTTGCCTTCAGTCTTTTCCAACATCAGGGTCTTTTGTAATAACTCTGCTCTTCACAGCAGGTGGCCAAAGAACTGAAGCTTCAACATCAGTCCTCCCAATGAATATTCACTGATGTCCTTTAGAATTGTCTGGTTTGATCTCCTTGTAGTCCAAAGGACTCTCAAGAGTCTTCAGCACCACAGTTTGAAAGCATCAATTCTTTGGCGCTCAGCCTTCTTTATGGTCCAACTCTCATATCCATATCTGACTGCTGGAAAAACCATAGCTTCCATTATACAGATCTTTGTCGGCAAAGGGATGTCTCTGCTTTTTAATAAGTTATTAGGTTTGTCACAGCTTTTCTTCCAAGGAGCAAGCGTCTTTTCATTTAATGACTGAAATCACCGTCCACAGTGATCTTGGAGCCCAGGAAAATAAACTCTGTCACTGTTTCCATTTTTTTCCCTTATATATTTGCCATGAAGTGATGGGGCTGGATGTCATGATCTTAGTTTTTTTAATGTTCCATCTTAAGCCAGCTTTTTCACTCTCCTCTTTCACCTTCATCAATAGGCTCTTTAGTTCCTCTTCATTTTCTACCCTGTGGGTGTTGTCATCTGCATATCTGAGTTTATTGATATTTCTCCCTGCAGTCCTGATTTTCTGCTATTACTATTTACCAAAGGCTTACTGTTTGCTAACTCCCTGAAGAGCATCAATTGAGCTACCTGTTGCTGAGCTAGTGGTTGGCTTTTACCTTCAGAATTTGTTCATAGCCACACCTTTGCTCCAGGTATTCTTATATGCTCAACTATAAACCATCTCCATCTAGGTATTATAGATTATCCTTCAGTAGTTCTCTACTTCTATATTTTCTTACATGAAAGTTCTATGTAGCAGTATTTCCCAAAGTATGTTCAGCCTATTTAATGGAAAAGAAAGTGTTTTGATGATCAAAATATGTTTGGATTACTTTATATTCTTTATCTCTCTTGTGAAAAACAAAGTATATTAGCTTTTTTCTAAACAAAGTTGAGTCTTGGAATAAAGAAACATGTAAATATCTTTGACTGTAGTTCTTGAACTTGTTTTTATCAAATACTCCCCACCCATTTTTTTTTCCCACCCATTTTTAAAAACACTTGTCATCATCTTGTAGCATCAGTGTTTGATGGGGAACCCACTTGCCAAACAGGCAGCAGGACTAGGAGCAGCCTCTAACTTAGGGTTTCTCAGCATGATCCATCTGACCTGCTCAGATATATTCAGTTCAGTTCAGTCTCTCAGTTGTGTCCTACTCTTTGTGACCCCATGGACTACAGCTCATCAGGCGTCCTTGTCCATCACCAACTCCCGGAGCTTGCTCAAACTCATCCATCAAGTTGATGCCATCCAACCTTCTCATCCTTGGTCATCCCCTTCTCCTCTTGCCCTCAATATTTCCCAGAATCAGGCTCTTTTCTAATGAGTCAGTTCTTCACATCAGGTGGCCAAAGTATTGGAGTTTCAGCTTCAGCATCCGTCCTTCTAATGAATATTCAGGACTGATTTCCTTTAGGATTGACTGGTTCAATCTCCTTGCAGTTCAAGGGACTTTCAAGAATCTTCTCCAAGACCACAGTTCAAAAGCATCAATTCTTCAGTGCTTAGCTTTCTTTATGGTCCAGCTCTCACATCCATACATTTCTACTGGAAAAACCATAGCTTGGACTAGATGGACCTTTGTCAGCAAAGTAATGTCTCTGCTTTTTAATATGCTATCTAGGTTTGTCACAACTTTTCTTCCAAGGAGCAAGCGTCTTTTAATTTCATGGCTGCAGTCACCATCTGCAGTGATTTTGGACCCCAAGAAAATAAAGTCCCTTTGCCATACCCCAGGTTGTGAAATCTGTTATGGGTCCTAGAACTTTCATAACAGTGCAAGAACTTCTTTAGTATAATTGTTCTCCAGTTTGTGAGTCGTCTGCTTGGTGGCTCTATGGTGGGGCTAATGGCGACCTCCTCCAAGAGGACTTGTGCCACACGCTGTGCCTCCCAGGTCTGCTGCAGCCAGAGCCCTGTCCCCACAGCAGGACACTGCTGACCCGTGCCTCCTCAGGAGACACTCAAACCACAAAGGCAGGTCTGACTCAGCCTCTGTGGGGTGTCTGGGTCCTCTTGCACATGAGGTTTTATTTGAGCCTTCCAAACATCTCTGGCAGGTATGGGGTTTGATTCTAAATGCAACTCTGCTCTTCCTACCATCTTGTTGGGGCTTCTCCTTTGCCCTTGGACATGGGCTATATTTTTTTGGTGGGATCCTACATTCTCCTGTTGATGGTTGTTCAGCAACTAGTTGCAATTTTGGAGTTCTCACAGGGGAAGGTAAGTGCACATCCTTCTGTTCTGCCATCTTTATTTTATTTTCAGACATACTCAAGTTTCTTATTACAAATGCAAACTCCTGAGTCACTCCTAGGTTTTCTCAATTTTAATATTTGAAGATGGCACCTGGGAATACACATTTTAAATAAAGCTACCAGAATAATTTTACAACCCCTTACAGCTGTAGGTACTAAGAGCAGCCATAGTGTAAGACGCAAACACTATTAATATTTCCCTTCTATCATATCAAGGAAGATTTTTACACCCATAACCTTTGATTTTATTGTGAGATACATTGACAAAACATTAAGAAGTATCCCCTAAACTCAGGTTTACCAGAAATTCAGCTTTCTTGTCACACCCCATCCCAATTCCCTGTCAGCTGTGAGCAATAGCAAATCATTTTGCCAGTAGCTACAGAGGCTGTGAATGAATTCTGTTCACAGCTCTGACACTGATGGTGAGGAATCTTTATTTTTCCTCATTGAAAATGAGTGTTGGAGGTTCCCAGGTTGAAAGGAAGATCTTGAGAAGCCCTAATACATTTCTCCATGGCACAGGATCAGAACAGCCACGGGGTATGCCCTGCGAGCTCAAATGAACTCACTCTTTTCTGTGCATTTGTTTGTTCAAGGAGGTCATTACTGTATCTCTTTGTACTTTTGTGCTAAGAAGCTCAGAAATTTCCAGGGAGTTTTCCAGATGAGCCAAAGTGTATAACTAATACTTCATTTTTATTTTAAATCCAGAGTGAAAATGAATCCGAACTTGACAGATTTTCTAAGTAGTAGAAAATTTGTTTGTATAGCTTTATAGTTTTAGTTTTTCTTTCTTTTACCTTTTGCTTTTTAGAACGTTTCTGCTAAATGATATTAACTCATTAAAAAGTATGTTCACGTTTTCCTTCTTTTGTGATTTCCGTACTTTGTACTCTGCCAAATTTGCCCATGATGTTCACTGACACTTGTTTTTCTAAATAGAAAATACAATTTGATTGATTTCAAAGGCAAGTTGAGGGTAACCTCTGGCTATGAAATGTTTTGGTATGTTAAGTAGTTCCTTTCCAATGTGTGAAAGACTATTCCATTCTTGGGATCACTTTGAAGTCTGCCTTTAACCTAAATTTCCTTCCTGACTTCTGACAGTATTGTAAGTTTGTACTTGCTGCCCTTGGAATACAAGGACAGGGTGATGCTGTTCCTTTAAGATATTAACTCAAACTGTATTATCTATTAATATTTCCATCTATGTTTCTGTCAGTCTGTTTCTACACGTTTGCACTGGCTTAATTTACCTTAGAAACCTCACCTCTGTCACTCTTGCCCATGCCCTATTGTTAGGCTTAGATAGTCATCTACTGAGAAATTAATGGGGCCCTGGCCTGGTAGGTTATCTGCTCCATCAAAATACTGCAGTTTTAAATAGTCTTTGCTTGCTATACCTGTGGGCCAAAGCACATAGACGTGTAACAAACACTTAGTGTTCAGCCATATTTCAGGGTAACAGCTTCTTGCATCTTCCTCCCAACTTTAGGGAGCCAGTGTACTTGTCTCAATTTCCTGAGGTAACTTTCTCATCTCCAATAGGTGAGGGCAGCCTGAAAGCCAGCCTTCTTTTATACATCATTCCTGCTTGTCCAGTCTGTTGGAGTTTGATGTCATTTATTATTTCTCTCATTTCACATAAAGGTTCAATGAACCTTTATGGAGCATTTGCCAGGTGTCAAGCATACAAAAATTTCTAGGTCCATGACTTCTGTCCTTAAGGGACTCACTCTCTGACAGAAACTTACAGTACAGTGTGAGAAAAGGTATGTTCAGGGTTTGGTTCCTAAGAAGCACCCAGCATGGATGGGTGGGGAAGGCAACCTAACTGTTGAGGTCAGGCATGGTGGGACTGATGCCTACACAGCAGGCAGGGAATCAAGGCACCAAGGATGGGGTACCTTATCCTGTGCCACCGAGAAGCTATGAAAGGACAGAGTGGTGTTTTAGACTGTTTAGTCTAACTGCAGTGTAAAAGATAAATTTAATGGGAGCCCAGGAGATTTGTCAGGAGATTCTCAAGTAGCCAAGGAGAGAGGTTGTAAGGGCCTGAACCTGAAGAGTTTTAAAGGACAGATGATGATGTAAATGAAAAGTATTCCCCTTCCCAATCTTTTGGCTTAGATTTATTCTGGGAATTTAGTATGCCATCAGAATCAGTTGTAGGTTGACACATTTCCTTATAAGTTGTGGGTGGACAGCCTCCTCTTCTCAGGGGAAGAATCACTGTGTCCCCATTCCTGGTCCCAACTTATGTTTGTTGCCATCTCCCAGACAGGTCCCCTGCCCAGCTCCCACTGGGCTGCTCTGCAGCTGTGACCATTTAGGTTTATGCTGACCCCTCTTATGAGCTTTTCCTCCCTTCCAAGTACTCACCAGGCCCGACCCTGCTTAGCTTCCAAAATCAGACAAGATCGGGCACTTTCAGGGCAGTAGGACTATAGACGAGCTTTTCCTAACCACAGTCCGACAAACATTGAGCACTCACCGTGAATTTTACCATCTGTATGACACAAAAGTGAAAAGTAAATTAGAATGAATAGTATTAAGCACATCTCAATGATTTTGGGAGTGTAGAGTTTCCTCTCATTTAGTCAATGCATTGCAGCATTTCTCTAGTTAAAAAAAGCAAGCATGTTGTGAAAGTTGTGATCTATTACAGTCTTGTTCTGTGCTTTATTTGTTGCCTTTCAGTAATCTGTAGAGCTGTTTATCGTGGTTTTTTTTTTTTCTGATATGAACCAATTTCTTTGTTCTTTTCCTTGTACGTTTCTTCTTTTCTGCCCCCTTACCTCTTTTGGGATCTTGAGAGAGTGGTTTCAAGGGAAATTCTTTAAGAGACCTGCAAAATGTATTTTCTCCATTGAGTTAAAAAAAAAAAACCTCCATAGCAATAAACTTGGTTTAATGTGGTCAGTTTTATCACAGATCAGGCCTGCCCAAGGCAAGGGAGCTCAGCCAGTAATTTGGGAAGCCTTTGAAGCCACATGCACATGTATATATTAACCTCCGAAACTAGCCATAATTTTAATTAACATAAAATAATCTAAAGACATGCTGATTAGACACCGTGTGGCTTGAACAAAGCATTCTGGGCAGGGGGTTGGGAAATAGAGAACTTTGACCATTCCTATCCCCTACAGACAGGGTTTTCTTTAATCATTTAGAAGCACATTTTATTTTTTTCAACTTTTTTTTTTCCTTGCCTGATGTTCTTAGAGACCAAAAACAACAAAATTCCAAAAGCTTTTGCTAATTAGGAAGAGAGGAACTGAAACTGTTACAAATTATGTCAGTTAAACCTCACATTAGGAAAAAAAAAGTAGAACTCCAGATCTCTTTTAAAGCATATGATTTACACCCTATTCCAGTAAATTGAAGCAGGCCGAGAATTTTTCATTCATTTCTCTTGTGTGTCATGTGGGCCACACTTCGAGCTGTTGGTTCTCCCAGGGACAAAGCAGGAAGAATTAATTGGAGCCAGTGTTGCTTTTTATGATACGTGGTTTTGAGCTTCGGAGCAGTGGAGTGCAGTGTGAATCATGGAAGCAACCAACTGAAAAATCCTCAACCCTCTAACAAAAAGCAGATTTTTTTCCACATTTCTTCCAAGTTTTTATTTCACATGTGAGTCTGAGATAGAAAATACTTGGTAAAACTGTAAGGAAGCCGCAGTAGTTCTTGCTGTTTGGGGGTTTCCTGGAGAGAATCGTGTTCAGAATGTTCCTTTTTTTGCCAAAAGGTTTATTATGTGGACTGAAAGGCCCAACAGGACAGACTACACCATCTCCATTTTATTATACATGTTATTTACTGGGGTTTCCCTGAAGAAAGCTCAAGAATTCTTTCCCCATGAGTCACTGACCAAGTGATTGTTTTTTTAAAATATAAACTCTCCTTCAGCTGGTCAATTTGGAACATGGTCTTCCCATCTTCTGCTCACTTCAGGGCCGCTTTGCCTTCATCTGTAAATAATCACGTCTATAGCCAAATCGAGCAGCTTGAATGTAGCCAATTTCTTTCTGTTTTAACACTTAGGTCTAAGAAATCAACAGCCTGGTCAGGAAAGATTCAGAAGACTCCATCCTCTGAATGTGACCGACATAATTATATTTTCATTGCTTTGGCAAAAGGCCTCTCCGTGGTTTAATTTCTGCTGGAATTAATGAGATGGGGAAGTTCACCCTTTTTCACCGAGAATCGGTGGTGGTTGCTATGCCCAGATCCCATTCCCTTTTTACCTTTGTGAGTGGGTGAGATGATGTTGCCTTCTGCTCTCATCCTCTTATTGAGCAAGACACTGTAATGATTGTCCTTTGAGGTAGCTGAACTTTCTAATTAAATTTTGACACCTTAACAAATGTGTCATTATGAACATTAATCAAAGTTAACTTTTTCTCCATAAAAACAGCTCTATAATTGCAGTCATCTATTGTACAGGAACAATGTTGTTTTAGAGAATATTTCTGAACCCCTCCCCAGCTCCCTTCCCAGTGGCTGTAAGTCTGCTGATGCCAGCTGAGTGGTCTAGAGAGCCAGCTAATTACCTCCTTCCACAGCTTTTGATTTGGAGCCCAACTGATGGCGCCAGAGGCTGAACCACAGTCACATCTACAGGCCCCTGATTTGCCAAATGGAATCCATGCAGTTTGTTTCCTTTCTCACAGTGTTTTTACGATGGACTCAGCTAAAACTAGAAATAGACTAGGAATTATTTCAAAATATTAATGGATGATGGTTTAATATTAATGGATGATGGTTTAAATTTTGAGAAAATAGGTTTATGTGTGTGTTCACAAAAGGACACATGTAAACATATGACAAAATTTATTAGACATTCTTTTAATTATTTTCCACTAACTACAAGAATACCAAGGGCTTTTCAGGAGACTTCACATTTTATACCGCAATTAAGTTTTTAATCCATTGTCTTTTGATGACTAATGTGTAAGGACTCATTCCCAAATCAGAAGTGCCTAGAATTCTTGCTAAACTGACATTCTTTTAAAATATACCTTAGTAAAGAAAAATTATTGTATGCATAGAGCAGTCTTCCCAGGTGGCTCAATGATAAAGAATCTGCCTGTAATGCAGGAGACCTGGGTTCGATCCGTGGGTCAAGAAGATCACCTGGAGGAGGAAATGACAACCAACTCCAATATTCTTGCCTAGAGAAACCCGTGGACATGCCAGGCTGCAGTCCATGGGGTCCCAAAGAGTCAGACAAGACTGAGTGACTGATTACACACACACACATGCATAGAGGGAATAAGAACTCTCTTTCCAGGAGTTTCAGAGGAGTTAACCTGAGAGCCTGAGACCATAACAGTTGTCCCTCTGTTTCATAGAAAAAATTAAACACAAAAACTTCAGTTTCATGACCTTAATAATGTTTGTTTCTCCAAAAGAACTTTTTCAGCTATATATTGCTTTCTTATTTGAGGTTCCTTTGGAAAGAGAAATTGATTATTCTAAAGAAAATAATGTTAGAAAGCAAAACAGTTCTCAGACATTTGCAAGTTCAAGGTTTTATAAATGAATGGGTAACTTTTCTCACTATTAATTTGACTCCAAACACAACTTGGAGCACAATGGCAGTAAATATTTCAAACTCTATAGAGTAGAGTGAACAGAAAGTTAGCTCCAGTTTTCTTTATTGATGAGAAGTTGGGAAATTATGCATAATTTTAAAGAGCCGATAATCTAAACCATACAATAAGCACATGCTCTGTCTCTCTCTCTCACACATACACACACACACAGACACGCGCACACACACACACACACACAAACAGTTATCCATTAGAATAAAACTTCCTCATCTCATTTTCCAAACTTTTAAGTGTAGCTGTGCCCACTGATTCACTGATTCATCCCACAGAATTTAATGAGCACCTTCCATATGTCCAGCTATGTTTGGTGCTGGGTATAAAACATGAAGGAATTCCTGTTCTCAAAGAACTCCCTGCCTTGTAGTAGGGGAGGCTGATAAGAAAATCATTTATCATCACCTTTTATGATCATTGCTGTAATATTTCTGTTAGAGAGCATAGATGTGAGGTGCCTGATTATGTTTTCCTGACAAGCAAGGGTGTGGATCAGAAAATACTTGGAAAAGAAAGTGACTTTTGAGATAAATTTTGAAGGGTACAAGTAAGAATCTGGGAGAAAGCTGGGGAAAGGGGGATAGATCCTGGACAGAGGAGCAGTGTGATTACAAATTCAGAGAAATGAGAGTGTAGTGGGAGAACTGGAGGTAGATGGCTATGAGTGCTTGAGGTTTGAATGATGATATGTAGAGGAGGCTGAGAGGCAGGGGAAGTAGACAGAGGACAAACCTCACTGGGCTCTGTATGCATGGGCAGGAGTTTAGACTTTATCCTAGGAGCACTATGGAGTCATTAAAGAAATTTAAACATGTGACCATCTTTAAATTTAATAAGAGTGTTATACTAGGCCAAGTGAGTATTAGTGTATCTAATCTATTAAGATATAGGACTGGAGACTAAAAAACTGTTGCAATAGAAGATGAATGTTGAAATGGGGACAGATAGACTTCTATTTTAAACGGAATAAACAACTGGGGCTTCCCTGGTCATCTAGTGGTTAAGAATCCAGACTTCTGTTTTAAAAGGAATCACCCATAGGGACTTCCCTGGTCATCTGGTGGTTAAGATTCTGCCTTGCAACACCTAGGACACGGATTTGATCCCTGGTCTGGGAAGATCCCACATGCCGTGAGGCAACTAAGCCTCAGCACTGCAGCTACCGAGCCCTCAGGCTGCATCTACTAAAGCCTGTGCACCTAGAGTCTGTGCGCCACAAGAGAAGCCGCCACAATGAGAAGCCTGCATGCTGCAACGAAGAGTAACCCGGCTCACCGCAGCTACACAAAGCCTGTGTGCGGCAACGGAGATCCACCACAGCCAAAGAAATAAATACATCTTACAAAATAATAATAATGGCAAACAGGCCAGATACCCTGATGGTACCCACAACACAATTATAGTTAAAATGCTGCATGTGATATAGAACATTTGTTTTTAATGCATTGCCAAATGGATTGAAGGAAAGAATTCACAGAGGCCATAAAATAAAGTGAAAGCAAGAAACCTGGCAGGTGAGCAAATGCTAGAACTGATTTTCATTCTCAGGGTTTCACCCAGACTCTAGAGATCTTGAACCTTCATCATGGTGGCCAAAGAAGGCCTGGGGAATAAGTGTTAAGCTTAGGACATTACTGTTTCTAAGGAGTCTAACAAGGAGACTGGCATACAGGCTGGCATTACAAAAAAACAACCTTAATATAAAGGCATAACTAGAAATAGACCCAGTGTTCAGAAAGATGAAGCAAAGGAATGATCCTTTATTGACATTGGCATTAAATTGAAGGACAATGGTGCTGGTGATCTGATCCCAAATCCCCTCATTTGAGTGTAAGGTCTGAATTGATGTGATGTGCATTGTGAAAAACTTCAAGTACAGAATTTAATTTTCCTGGGAAACTAGCATAAGCAAATATAAATCATTTCTGGAAAAATACAAGTTTAACCCAGGTCTTAACTCTCTCAGATAGAGTTCTAAGGAAAATGAACAATTCACAAGGAACAAAGAAAGGAATGACATAAGGAAACAAGCTATAACTGAGAACCAAGAGGAACAACAGACAGGGAAGTCAGACCACCAAGGAAAGATATTGGAGTTATTAGGCACAGAAATAAATTTAAATGTTTTACATGTTTAAGAAGTGAAAGAGAAACTTGTAAGTATGAGTGAGAAAGAACAAGGAGATTTGTGTGGTGAAAAGAATAACTTCTAGAAATGAAATTCAATCATTGAAATGAAAAATTCAATCAAAAGATTCCAAGAAACAAATTAGACTTAACAGAATAAAGAATTAGTGAACCGGAAAATCTGTAATGATATGAGTACACTGACCAAAAGAAAGTTCAGGCCAGAATAAAGCCTGCAAAGAAAATAATTGAGATCATAGACTGAGCAGGTCTATCTAACATATGTCTAATCAGAGTTCTCGAAGGAAACAGAGAATGGAGAAAGGCAGTAGTCAAAAAAGGACTAGCAGAATGTTCAAAGTAACATTGTTTATAATAATGAAAATCTGGAAACAATCTAAATGACCATCAGTGGAAGGGGAAATAAATATTGCAGTATATTTTCACAGTGGAGTTATAGTACAGCATCCCAAACAAATGGACTGTAGTACATTTAACAGTATGCATGAATTAGCAATATAAGTTAAAAAGATTATACTACATAATTTTTTATGAAATTAAAATAATAAAAACAATTCTTTAAGGGTACATATAGATGCAATGAAACAATAAGAAAAGGAAAGTAAAGGAATGATGGTTGTTTTCATAGATGGTTAACTCTGGTGACAGAAACAGAGATGAATTGGTAGAAAACACCCTCTGAGTAGATGCAGTTATTTAAAGTACTAGCTTTTGTTTTGGATAATGAATTCATGGGGGCTTATTACATTATAAAAATAAGTAATTTAAAATCTAAGTAAATAAAATTGATTCATACATTGACCAATGATGAAAATGTGCCATGAACCCAGAATTATGAATAATCCAACTTTATATACTAGAAGTATATTGAGGAAGATGGTAGGAGAGAGAGAAAAAAAGAAAAGAGAACAAGAGAGGAAGGAAGACAGAATTTCATAAAATTGTTTTTTTAATATTTACTTTTATTTGATTGTGCTGGTGTTAGCTGTGGTACTTAGGATCTTTCTTGTGGCACAGAAATCTTTAATTGTAGCAAGTGAACTCTTAGTTGCAGCACACCAACTCTTAGTTGTGGCATGCAAACTCTTAGTTATGGCATGTAGGTTCTAGTTCCCTCACCAGGGATTGAACCCAGGTCCCCTGCATTGGGAGCTTGGAGTCTTAGCCACAGGACCACCAGAGAAGTCCTCCTAAAATTGTTGAAGTCTGACAATTCTCAGAAAGCACATACGTCCTAATAGAATTAAATAATGATAATAAATACACACTTAGGTAAATGATAATGAAACTGTAAGACAAAAGAAAGTGGGGAAAACCACTAGACCATTCAGGTATGACCTAAATCAAATCCTTATGATTATACAATGTAAGTGAGAAATAGATTTAAGGGACTAGATCTGATAGTGTGCCTGATGAACTATGGACGGAGGTTCCTGACAATGTACAGGAGACAGGTACCAAGACTATCTCCAAAAAAAAGAAAGGCAAAAAAGCAAAATGGCTGTCTGAGGAGGCCTTACAAATAGCTGTGAAAAGAAGAGAAGCAAAAAGCAAAGGAGAAAAGCAGAGATATAAGCATCTGAATGCAGAGTTCCAAAGAATAGCAAGGAGAGATAAGAAAGCCTTCCTCAGCGATCAATGCAAAGAAATAGAGGAAAACAATAGAATGGGAAAGACTAGAGAGAGATCTCTTCAAGAAAATTAGAGATACCAAGGGAACATGCAAAGATGGACTCAATAAAGGACAGAAATGGTATGGACCTAGCAGAAGAAGAAGACATTAAGAAGAGGTGGCAAGAATATACAGAAGAACTATACAAAAAAGATCTTCATGACCCAGATAATACAATTGTGTGATCACTCACCTAGAGCCAGACATCCTGGAATGCGAAGCCAAGTGGGCCTTAGGAAGCATCACTACGAACAAAGCTAGTGGAGGTGATGGAATCCCAGTTGAGCTATCTCAAATCCTAAAAGATGATGCTGTGAAAGTGCTACACTCAATATGCCAGCAAATTTGGAAAACTCAGCAGTGGCCACAGGACTGGAAAAGGTCAGTTTTCATTCCAATCCCAAAGAAAGGCAATGCCAAAGAATGCTCAAACTACCACACAATTGCACTCATCTCACACGCTAGTAAAGTAATGCATAAAATTCTCCAAGCCAGGCTTCAGCAATACGTGAACCGTGAACTTCTAGATGTTCAGTCTGGCTTTAGAAAAGGCAGAGGAACCAGAGATCAAATCGCCAAATCCGCTGGATCATCGAAAAAGCAAGAGAATTCCAGAAAAACATCTATTTCTGCTTTATTGACTATACCACAGCCTTTGACTGAGTGGGTCACAATAAACTGTGGAAAATTCTGAAAGAGATGGGAATACCAGACCACCTGATCTGCCTCTTGAGAAACCTGTATGCAGGTCAGGAAGCAACAGTTAAAACTGGACACAGAACAACAGACTGGTTCCAAATAGGAAAAGGAGTACGTCAAGGCTGTATATTGTCACCCTGCTTATTTAACTTATATGCAGAGTACATCATGAGAAACACTGGGCTGGATGAAGCACAAGCCAGAATCAAGATTGCTGGGAGAAATATCAATAACCTCTGATATGAAGATGACACCACGCTTATGGCAAAAGGGAAAAACTAAAGAGCCTCTTGATGAAAGTGAAAGAGGAGAGTGAAAAAGTTGGCTTAAAGCTCAACATTCAGAAGACTAAGATCATGGCATCCAGTCCCATCACTTCATGGCAAATAGATGGGGAAACAGTGGAAACAGTGGCTGACTTTATTTTGGGGGGCTCCAAAATCACTGCAGATGGTGACTGCAGCCATGAAATTAAAAGACACTTACTCCTTGGAAGGAAAGTTATGTCCCACCTAGACAGCATATTAAAAAGCAGAGACATTACTTTGCCAACAAAGGTCTGTCTAGTCAAGGCTATGGTTTTTCCAGTAGTCATGTATGGATGAGAGAATTGGACTGTAAAGAAAGCTGAGTGCCAAAGAATTGATGCTTTTGAACTGTGGTGTTGGAAAAGACTCTTGAGAGTCCCTTGGACTGCAAGGAGATCCAACCAGTCCATCCTAAAGGAGATCAGTCCTAGGTGTTCATTGGAGGGACTGATGTTGAAGCTGAAACTTCAATACTTTGGCCACCTGATGCGAAGAGCTGAGTCATTGGAAAAGATCCTGATGCTGGGAACGATTGAGGGCAGGAGGAGAAGGGGACAACAGAGGATGAGATGGCTGGATGGCATCACCGACTCAATGGACATGAGTTTGGGTAAACTCCGGGAGTTGGTGATGGACAGAGAGGCCTGGCATGCTGAGGTTCATGGGGTCACAATGAGTCGGACGTGACTGAGCGATTGAACTGAACTGAACTGAAGACTCAAGTCCACACTCTACCAAAATTTATTACACATCTATATATAGAGTATTTTGTTCATCATAATGAATTCAGACCAGAAAAATAACAGAATATAAGAACCCTCAAATTTGAAAAGCTGGAAAAAACTTAAAAATAATCTGTTTAACATATGAACATTTCTGTAAAATTTATATAAATACAAGAAAGAAGAGGGAAGTAACATTTGTACAATGCCTTAGATATGTATCAGTCATTGTTCTGGTGTTTTGAAAATCTCATTCAGTTCTCACAACAAATATTTATTGAGTTGCAGTTCTTATTTCCATTTTGTGGTAGAAAAGACCACGGCTTGGAGAGATTAAATAACTTACCCAATTTGACAGAGCTGACAAATGGTAAATTCAAGTTCTGGAGAAGTGCCAAATAGCCCTGTCCAACCTCCCCATCTTCCCAGTAGCATTTTCAATAAATGAATAATATAATATGTATTAGCCATTGCCTTCTCCAATGTATTAGCCACGATGTCACCAAATAGAACACTTTCTGTGTAACCTTACAATACCACCATTTCCAATATCAAGGGTTTCTGACCCCAGAGATGTGCCTCGGAAGATCAGTTCTCCCTTCTCACTTCTCTAGACTTTTTTCCCACTTGGATACTCTGCCAATTCCTCCACCACTTGCTTGGTCATCCGTTTAAAAGTACAGTCACTATTTTCTAATGGTGCAATGGTTTTGAATCCTGATTCTTATACATAAACAAATTATTGAATCTCTATGAGCCTCAATTTCCTCATATGCAAATTGGGAAATAACACATACCCACCAAGGATATTGTAATGATTAAATGAGATTAAATAAAGGCCTTAATCCACATCCTGGCACTAAGAATTTCTCAATAAGTGATTGCTATTGCTATTATTAGGTCCTGTACAGGTACAGAAAGGGCTTTCATAGTCAGTGGTACTTATTTTCCTTTCCTAGGTGGCCTCAGATTAAATGATCCATCTTTGGCCTACTGCTTATGGTCTAATATCATCTTCAGTTCAGCTCAGTTCAGTCACTCAGTCGTGTCTGACTCTTTGCGACCCCATGAATCGCAGCTTAGTTGTCATTAATTATAGATTATTTTAATAAGAAAATAGATATGAAATATTCTGTTCTCAATTTCACATTGAGGTAATATGGATACAGTGATATATTGTGTGTGAAGTCGCTCAGTCGTGTCCAACTCTTTGCGACCCCATGGACTGTAGCCCTCCAGGCTCCTCTCTCCATGGGATTCTCCAGACAAGAATACTGGAGTGGATTGCCATTTCCTTCTCCAGGGGATCTTCCCAACCCAGGGATCAAACCCGGGTCTCCTACATTGCAGGCAGAAGCTTTATCCTCTGAACCACCAGAGAAGCCCATATGGATATAGTGATATATTACAAATATCCATTTTCTAAATTAAGATTTTTTAAAAATCCCAAAGGTTCATCCCCTGAGTTGAATACACTACAATAGAATAAATGAAGACAATGTTCACTAAGTTTCTAAAGAATGTGTGTGAAAGTTGCTGAGTCGTGTCAGACTCTGTGACCCCATGGACTATACATGTCCATGGAATTCTCTAGGCCAGAATACTGGAGTGGGCAGCCTTTCCCTTCTCCAGGGGATCTTCCCAACCCAGGGATCAAACCCAGGTCTCCCGCAATGCAGGCAGATTCTTTACCAACTGGGCCACTATCATACATTACAGAAAGTGAAATAACTATTGACTATGATAAACTGTAGGCATATTTAAGTTAGTCTGGCCAAAGAGTACTTTTGCCTCCAGGATTTATTTTTTCTGAATTAAGTGGTTATATACAATCATGTTAATGATACAGTGATTTATGAAGGGGATTGCTATACTGTTAGGAGTTAGAAACAGAAAAACACCAAATCCCCATGTATATAAACAACTCATTCTGAGGCCAGAAGAGGGAGGAGAAGAGGTGGGAAAAAACATCAGACTGAATCATCAACATGTACATTGTGTGATTCGTGTCCATGTACATACAAACTGGTGTTGGTTTCTGGAAATAAAAATGCCTATTTTATTTTCAAATTGTGCAAATTTGATACACCTAGTAGGCAGAGAGTTTTATATTTTGCCTTTCAACTAATCACTGTATCATTTTTTTCAAACAAAGAAGATAATAAGTACTAAGTGCTATTATAGAATATCTTCTTTCTGCTATGATGGTTGCCATCATAAAGTTGCTTACATTTTTCATACCCTTCCATTTTATCTCATTAATATATTCCTAGTAGGTGCACTCCCCTGGTGGCTCACACAGTAAAGCATCTGCCTACAATGCAGGAGACCCAGGTTCAATCCCTGGGTTGGGAAGATCTCCTGGAGAAGGAAATGGCAACCCACTCCAGTATTCTTGCCTGGAAAATCCCATGGACGGAGGAGCCTGGTAGGCTATGGTCCATGGGGTCGCAAAGAGTCAGACACGACTGAGAGACTTCACTTTCACTTTCAGTAGGTGCACTCTTCCTCCTGCTAATGACTTAATATGTTCATGAATCCAGAGAAATGGATTTCATTTTCCTTTGCAGAACAACATTCTTTGCCACTTTGTGTAGTGTTCAGACTTTCTGAGGATTGCTTAGCTATCATGGTATAACTAGAGAAGAAGAAAGGAAGTACTTTGCTTGCATAAAAATTAATGTAAAAGCAGTTCTCCCAGGAGCACAGCAATACAGTGAAGTCTAGATTATCTATTAGACTCTCAGAGACCAGGGTGTGCTAGAGGACGAATAGGAGAAGAAAAAAACTTCGGTTCTCGCTCATGTTATACTTACTTTGTAAAAAGAATTTCGTTCTCTTTTACACAAGATGCAATTCATGAGACCCCTTTATATCAGCAGGAAACTCATCTGTCTGCATAGATGGAACCTGATGGCTGTTAACAGCATGACAAAACACTGCTGAACAGTTCAGGATACAGGGATAAGGAGTATCATTCTATCATTCCCAACTGAAACAACATCAGAAAATGTAGGCAGGCTAAATAGAATTATCCAAAATGGAGCCCGTCTGATATTCCAAGTCTCTTGGAGACAAAAGTGCTATTCACCTCTTCTTCCTTCCTACGGCTGAAATTCATTTGCATCCACTGACATCCTTTAAATTATTACCCTCCTGGGAAAGTCTGAACCCCCTGTAGAACACTTACAAACATTCAGTTGTTTCTGATCAGACCTATTTTGTTTGTAGTTCCCCTGACTCTTATTTTAGTATCCCAGGAAAGAAAAATCACTGCCAGAAATATAGCAAATGTTGACCATCTAGATTCTCTGGGTTTTAGGGACTTCCTGCAGCAATTTTAAAATTTGAGATATCTACTTAATGCTTTAAAGGTCATAATTCCAGAAGTCTGGCTTTTATCTGAACCTTGAGAATGATAAATCTAATAGAATTTCTTGTGCCCAGAGAAAATGCAAAATGGGAACTAGAAGATTCCAAAAATTCAGCTACAGAGTAATGGATGGCTTTCTCCAAATATCTGTTAAAATCTTACTATAAGAAATTCTAGGATTTTTTAAGTAAAATTGTTTGTTTGGCAACAAGAATTTAGCACTTTCAAAGCATTCACATGGTCTGTTCCCCAGGACTCCCTTAAAGATTGCTTTGCTGAGGCTGTTGAACATCTGTCAGCATTTTCAGCATAAACCATCGGCTCAAAAAAAATTCTTCAGTCTGAAACTGGATATACCAGATACCAGCTCAGGAGTTTTTATGTGTATTCAGGAAAATAAGTTCAGCTGTTTTTAAGCTAGAGCTATAGAAAAAAAAAAATCTACTATACCATTTCAAGACATGCTTGTAGCTTATACATAGGTAAAAGGAAAACAGACTTCTACCCAACTAAAATGAATGGGAAACATCTAAATGATTTGATAGTTGTGACTTTTTCTTGACACTGTCTTGCTGAAACAGGATGTCTTCATTGGAGCTGGGTGACCACATTCTTAGTAGGATGGTATATGGAACTCTGCCCAGCATTAATCCAGAGGTCAGAATGTGCCCACCTCTTGGCAGCTGAGGATGAATGGCCTAAGTGACAAATTCCATTTCTTCAGCTTCCCAGATCATTGTACAGCCAGAGACTAATACAATACACAGCAGTTTGCCAAAAGGGATCGTGATCCGCTGGTGGATTGTGGTTTTGCACAGCTTCGACATACATTATCTTGACATCTAAAATTACTTCTCAGAGTACAGCTGTGCGTGTGATACTGGCCTTCATTCCACTGAATGATCCCGTGCAGTCCACTTACAACAGGAATGCACTTTTGAACCAAAAACTGTCACTACAAATCTCACCGTGAGTACAAGAATTCATGAAGAGTTCCAGTTTATTGGTTCGCAAGGATTTGCTTATGAAGTTAAAGAGATCATGTCTTAAAATTGTTATCGCATACAAGATGGAAAAACCATTTCAGTGAATGAGCTCCGGATATTGATTTTTTTCAGTTAACTACTTGTAATGTGAACATTTTTTTCCTTTATATATAAATGTTAATTGGAAATAGAAAGGTAAGAAATGAGTAGCTCTTTAACATAACAGTCCTCTCTATCAGGTTCTGTGTTGTGGAACTTTTTTGAACTGAAACTTTCTTAAATCACTACAGCATAACCCTCAGGAAAAAAAGTACAAAAACTCAAAACATAAACAATTAAAAAACATACTAAAATTGAGCCACTGTTTTATATACATAAATTGCTCTGCTTTGATCACAGAGTCTTCTATTCCAATAGGAGTTTCTTCCCCATGGCAATGGGAAAATGTCCCAGTTTTTCTGATGAATTTGTGCTATTGAACACTGAACTTAAAGCTTCTAAAGCTGAATTTCAAGTCTAGCTCTTCAACTTATATTGTATAGCCTTGGAAAAATTATGCATCTCATGACTTGTAGTTTTTGAAAAAGGAGGTAAGTCTACCTATGTTACAACTTTGATCAAAATCTCTAAACAAATTATGTGAGTAAAACAATTTCAAAATTGTATACCTCACACTTATACAAAGTACATATTCATATTTCTACAAATAGTACATAGAATTCTTACTAACATCAAAGGAAAAGAGAAGTTTAAACTACGTGAATCCCAAATAAAATTTGACAAACAAATGGTGGTTAGGATGTAAATTGCTTTTAGTATTAATCTTTGATTCACTTATTCATGGTTTACAAAATGCTTTGTAAGAATTAATAGCTATTCTGAAATAGCTAATAATAGTCAACACATAAGTAGTAACACTTAATGTGTTAATGGATGCATCTGTGTGTCTGTAGTATATAAAACATTTTTTGCTCTAGAATATTCTGAAGAAAAAGAGAAAACTTAGCACCAGAGCTCTCAAAGGTTATTTTAAACTATACTTTAAAATACCTTTTAAAGGATCTTTTTGAAGGACTTGTGGACTTTGATTTCCAGCAGATTTTTAGACTAGTTATCTTGACTTCAAAACATCCAGAGATATTGAGGACCGTGTGAGAAGTGCTCTTTTTATCCCTGACTGAGCTCTCAAGAAAAATGAGAAATCCTTGGGGTACGGAAATACGAAGGAGGCTGGAGATCAGAGGGTTAAGCCTGCGGTGAAACTACAGCTGTTCATGGGGCATTTGCCTTCACTATACCCAATAGCTTTGGGTTTACATAGTCATTTGAGGATAGGAGAAAAGACTTCAGTAAGAACGAATTGGAACAAAGACCCTGGCAGGAAGCAGGGTCCTCAAAGAGATACACCTTCAATGAAATGATAGATCAAGAAAAATCTACTGGCCAATAATGGGAGAAAACAAGGAAAATTATTTGTCTCAACCTGGGTTCTGGGTAGAAGAAAAGTCTTCCTTGAGAATCCATGTTATCACTGTCATGTGATTTGGGGTTCAGATTTGTACCACTTGCATGGTCAAGCAGATCGAAAGCTGAGAAATTAAAAATGGTCCCTGGTTGGAAACAGTTCTGGGAGCATATAGAAAAATAAATATTCTCTAGAGGAATGCACCCTCATATCAGACCTAATAGGAGTCACACAAATAAAAATATACAAATACACAATCCAACATTTAAAAGGAAGCCGTCATGACTGAGTAAAGAGAATAGCAAACAGTAGAAAAGATGTTGGACTATGTTTAAAATGTTTGAAGAAATAAAATAAACCATAAACTTGAGAAAGGAATACCTTTTCTTTAAAGACAATGCATATTTTTAAAAAGAATCAAATAAAACTTTTAGAATAAAAAGTGCAGTTTTGAAATTGAAACTTTCAGTCAGTTCAGTTCAGTTTAGTCGCTCAGTCATGTCGGACTCTTTGTGACCCCATGAAACGCAGCACACCAGGTCTCCCTGTCCATCACCAACTCCTGGAGTTCACTCAGACTCACATCCATTGAGTCAGTGATACCATCCAGCCATCTCATCCTCTGTCGTCCCCTTCTCCTCCTGCCCCCAATCCCTCCCAGCATCAGAGTCTTTTCCAATGAGTCAACTCTTCACATGAGGTGGCCAAAGTACTGGAGTTTCAGCTTTAGCATCATTCCTTCCAAAGAAATCCCAGGGCTGATCTCCTTCAGAGTGGACTGGTTGGATCTCCTTGCAGTCCAAGGGGCTCTCAAGAGTCTTCTCCAACACCACAGTTCAAAAGCATCAATTCTTTGGGGCTCAGCCTTCTTCACAGTCCAACTCTCACATCCATACATGACCACTGGAAAAACCATAGCCTTGACTAGACAGACCTTTGTTGGCAAAGTAGTGTCTCTGGTTTTGAATATGCTATCTAGGTTAGTCATAACTTTCCTTCCAAGGAGTAAGCATCTTTTAATTTCATAGCTGAAGTCACCATCTGCAGTGATTTTGGAGCCCCCAAAAATAAAGTCTGACACTGTTTCCACTGTCCCCCATTAAAACTTTACAAGTGAATTAAAGACTAAGTAAGCTGAAGCAAGACTAAGTGAAACAGATTGTATGCAGTGCTGCACTGATAAATGTTTTTAAAGTGGCTCTCTAGAGGTTGGGGAGAAAACCCTTTCATGTAGTGTTTGCCAGTTTCCATGGTGTACCTAACCCACCACAGCCCATTTTAAGCTACCAATGTGATGACAGTGAATGTGGACCAGGGAGAGGATATGCCCAGTTGGCTATTGTAAGCTGATACAAGCCAGTTCCTACACACGACTGGATGTATAACTAAGTTACCCAGAATACAACACAGAAAGGCACAGTGATAGGAAATGTGCATGAGACATAAAGGATAGCATGAGAAAGTCTGATGTAAGTTTAATCATTAATGTCAGTCATGAATTCTAAGATCTAGGAGCACCACAGATAAAATGCAGAAACACATGGTAATGAAATTGCAGAACACCAAAGGCAATCTCAAAAGTATTCAGAAAAAAAAAGAGAGATCAGCTTCCAAGGAACAAGAATTAATACTTCTTGAGAACAACAATGGAAATAAATAACGGAATAATTTTCAAAGAACAGACAGAAATATTGTTAAACTAGAAATAGTTAACCTAATTATGTTAAATATTAGTAGTAGTAGTAAAGTGAAGGTATATTAAAGGCATTTCAAACAACAAAAGCAGAGAGTTTATCATCAATGGATGACACAAAAGGAACTTTTTGCAAAAGTACTTTGGGAATATTGGAAAGGAATAAGGACAAAGAACATTTATGTAAATTGAAGATGAGAAGGAGATGACAGAAGATGAGATGGTTGGATGACATCACCAACTCAATGGACATGAGTTTAAGTAGGCTCTGGGATTTGGTGGAGGACAGGGAAGCCTGGAGTGCTGCAGTCCGTGGGGTTGCAAAGAGTCAGACACGACTAAGCAACTGAACTGAACTGATCTGAAGCTGACATAAAAATAACAGTAATAATTAAAGGCTATATGAACAGTTTTATTTTCCCACAAATAATAAACAGCTTTTTATGCATTTAACTTATCATATTACCACTTAGAAGTTTTAATCATCTTTTGTTCACTTTTGACTTATTAAGAAAAAATCAGGAAGAAAACGTTAAACACTGTGGTAAAAGATTTACTTGTTTTAGTCCAAGTTACATTTTGCTGACCATGCTAACTATTTAGGTAAGTTTTTTAATACATTTTTTAAAGATTTATTTATTTTATTTTTGGCTGTGCTGAGTCTTTGTTGCTGCGCACAGGTTTTCTTTAGTTGTAGGGAGCGAGAGCTACTTACTGTCTAGTTGTGGTTTGCAGGCTTCTCATTGAGGGGGCTTCAGTAGTTTCATTCCCAGGCTCTAGGTGCATGGGCTCAGTAGTTGTGGTGCTCAGGCTTAGTTGCTCCATGGCATGTGGGATCTTCCTGGACCAGGGATTGAACCTGTGTCCCCTGCTTTGGCACATGGCTTCTTAACCACTAGACCACCAAGGAAGTGCTTGGTAGGTTTTTAATTTGTAATGAAAGATCCATATATATTGGTAGGAAGAAAACACTCTCTTTTGTGTGTTTCTTGAACTACTCTCACACTACTCAGCAGATGGTCCTCAACTTACCATGGTTCAGATATGATTTCTCTACTTCAGGATGGCGAGAAAAAGTTTCATATTCAGTAGAATCCATACTTTGAATCTTGAGCTCTTCCTCAGTTAGCAGTATGCTTTATGATCCTCTCTCATGATGCTGGGGCAGCGGCAGGATCATGCAGGTAAACTGCCAACACCCTTGCAGCCATATTGCACCCACACAGCTATTCTGTTTTTCACTTTCAGTATGGTAGTCAATAAATTACATGAGATATTCAACACTTTATTGCATAAAATAGGCTTTGTGTTAGGTGGTTTTGCCCAACTGCAGGCTAATGTAAGTGTTCTGAGCACACTTAAGGTCACCTCAGTTCAGTTCAGTCGCTCAGCTGTGTCTGACTCTTTGCGACCCCATGAATCGCAGCACGCCAGGCCTCCCTGTCCATCACCAACTCCTGGAGTTCACCCAGACTCACGTCCATCGAGTCAGTGATGCCATCCAGCCATCTCATCCTCTGTCGTCCCCTTCTCCTCCTGCCCCCAATCCCTCCCAGCATCACAGTCTTTTCCAATGAGTCAACTCTTCACATGAGGTGGCCAAAGTACTGGAGTTTCAGCTTTAGCGTCATTCCTTCCAAAGAAATCCCAGGGCTGATCTCCTTCAGAATGGACTGGTTGGATCTCCTTGCAGTCCAAGGGACTCTCAAGAGTCTTCTCCAACATCCCAGTTCAAAAGCATCAATTCTTCGGCCCTCAGCCTTCTTCACAGTCCAACTCTCACATCCATACATGACCACAGGAAAAACCATAGCCTTGACTAGACGAACCTTTGTTGGCAAAGTAATGTCTCTGCTTTTGAATATGCTATCTAGGTTGGTCATAACTTTCCTTCCAAGGAGTAAGCGTCTTTTAATTTCATGGCTGCAGTCACCATCTGCAGTGATTTTGGAGCCCCAAAAAATAAAGTCTGACACTGTTTCCACTGTTTCCCCATCTATTTGCCATGAAGTGATGGGACCGGATGCCATGATCTTCGTTTTCTGAATGTTGAGCTTTAAGCCAACTTTTTCACTCTCCACTTTCACTTTCATCAAGAGGCTTTTTAGTTCCTCTTCACTTTCTGCCATAAGGGTGGCATCATCTGCATATCTGAAGTTATTGATATTTCTCCCAGCAATCTTGATTCCAGCTTGTGTTTCTTCCAGTCCAGCGTTTCTCATGATGTATTCTGCATATAAGTTAAATAAGCAGGGTGACAATATACAGCCTTGACGTACTCCTTTTCCTATTTGGAACCAGTCTGTTGTTCCATGTCCAGTTCTAACTGTTGCTTCCTGACCTGCATACCAATTTCTCAAGAGGCAGATCAGGTGGTCTGGTATTCCCATCTCTTTCAGAATTTTCCACAGTTTATTGTGATCCACACAGTCAAAGGCTTTGGCATAGTCAATAAAGCAGAAATAGATGTTTTTCTGGAACTCTCACTTAAGGTAGGCTAGCCTAACTTGTGATGTTTGGTAAGTTAGATGTATTAAGTACATTTTTAACTCAGGATATTTTTAACTTACAATGGGTTTGGGGGAAGTAACCCCACTGTAAGTCTAGGAAGATCTGTACTTTACTTCTGACACCAGATGTATGTGTTTTCCACACAATTAAGAATTAAGCAATTCTGTGACACCAGCTGGGTATCCTACAATTTAACTCAATTCTGACATTATCTGGAAATGGCATCAGGTCATACATGTTAAGGGCTCAGTTCCACGAGACCCTTCCTCCACCTCCCACCTTCAGATGCCAATCAAAAGTCACTTGCTGTGTAAATCAGATGTTCCCACAAACCCATACTCCAATTAGATAATTTGCTAGAGCAGTTCCAGAACTCAGGAAAATCTTACTTACTAGATTACTGGTTTATTATAAAAGGATACAAGAGGAACCATCAGATGGAAGAGATACATAGGGCAAGTTTTGGGGGAAGGGATTCAGAACTTCCATACCCTCTCTGGGTGAGCTACATGGTTGTCACCACTGGCAACTAGCCTCAACCTTAGGAGCTTTTCAAAAGTCCCCTCATTAGTATAAACTCAGGCGTGGTTGAGAGGGTTCTGTTATGAATAACAAAAGGGATCTTTATGGTTCTTATTACATAGAAAATTCTATGTACTCACTCCGACTCACCAAAAAAAAAAAAAAAAAGCCATTTTATCTAGTCTCCAATAAAAGAACCAGGACTCCTTGGAGAGATTCTAGGACTAGAGCAGAGAAGGTACAAAATGAGCCTGGAATATGTATGGTGCCAGAAAGTAAGCACTCCAAAAATGATGGGGGCCAGCATATGGATATAGGAGGCAACTTAAAGGAGGCTTCCAATTACTAAATTTGGGACAATTTCAGCAAAAGAGTAATGATAGGAATGGACTATATCCTGTAGAAACCATACTTAAATAATTGACTAAATAATTAAATGAAGGGGAAGGGAAAGCTCTTCCTTACAATATAATTCCAATTAATACATTTAGAAGAGAAAATAGGGACTTCCCTGGTAGTCCAGTGGCTAAGACTGCACCCGCAATGCAGGGGGTCCAGATTCAGTCCCTGGTAAGGGAACTAGATCCCTCATGGCACAACTAAAGATCCTACGTGGCTCAACTATAGATCCCATTGCAACAAAGACTGAAGATCCCAAGTGCCACAAGTAAGAGGCAACACAGCCAAAATAAATAAGTAAATACGTTTTCAAAAGAAGAAAGAAAAAATCACCATTTATAAAACACCACAGTAATAATTGTTTCTCTCAGGAATCATCAATGGATACTAAAGTTAGTAGGCAAAAATATGATGAGAAGCAGGATATTTACATGCCCTCAACATATTACCCATAAGATACTTACTAATCCCAAAAAGGCAAAACCACTAGAAACTTTATAGCGGAGGAACCTGGCAGACACCATCTTAACCAAGTGCTCAAAGTTGAATCTCACTAGTTAATGGGATAGATCTCTTAAGAGCACGCGTCTCCTGATAGAATGCACTGTGGAGGTCATCTCATTCATGTGGTTTTCTTGACAAAAACATACAACCTGGATTAATAATGAAGAAACACCAGATAAGCTCAAATTGAGAGACCAAATAACTGGTCAATACTCTTCAAAATTTCCTGACAGACCATGGTTGTGTGATTTTATAAGATGTTAACATTTGAGGAATCTAAGTAAAGAGTATACAGGAATTCTGTTAATTTTGCAAGCTTTTTATAAGACCTAATTATTTCAAGATGAAAATGTATTTTAAAATCAGAGATAGGGTTATGATAGTTTCCAACCTCCCTTATTCTCAGAAAGGCCATTTATTAGAGCCCTCCCCTCCCAGCTCTATCTAAAGACATCAATGCAGGGCTTCAGTAGAAGGGGGCCAAGTGTAAGGCTGGAAGGAAACAGTTTGGGTCTGAAACACAAGGTCCCTACTGTGTTGAATCAGCATGGCAGAGGCTATTAAAATGCCATCTTTTTCACCCTCCCACTCCTCTCTCTTTTCCTCTAGCTCCATATTACACGTCCCAGACTGCTTTTAATCCTATTGGGAGGATGTGCAGCAAGAAAGAAAGAAAAAATAATGAATGGCTGTATTCCTTGGCACATGAATAACAGTTTCCCTTTTGGGGTTTCAAGAATAAAAAATGAGAGGCTTTTAATCTTGCAAACTTGTGCAAATGTGTGTGTGTGTGTGTGTGTGTGTGTGTAGATAAAAATGTAAACTACCACTGTGGTAAGAATAATGCTGATTTTTAAAGTCTGCTAAAGCGAAAGGAAGCATTTTTCCAGAATAAGGTATGTTAGAGGCCAGTGGGAAAAAAGAACAGCAGATGACTGTGTTTAGAGCTGGGCGAATTAGGAAATACCCTTTTCATAGTTAACTCTAAATAGATGAGCTGTTGTTGCCAAGATGTGTTTATCAGAAGTCTAGGCCATCTCACAGGATGTGAAATCTGGTTTAACTGTGTAAAACAGCTCTGTGTTTTTATTTTAGCCAAAACTCGGCAAGACTCATAGTCAGTTCCCTCCCCAATAGATTAAAACAGCAACAAGGACAACAAGCAAACACACTGAAACAGCAGAGTAAATGTTGGCAGGAAGTCTGCTGTGATCCAGCCTTGTTTTGTAGAAGGAATCCTCTCAGTTTGATGCATTGCTTCTCCCAAGTGAACTCCAGAGAGTTTTACTTAAGATAAAATAAATTGAAGTGAAAATAGAATCTTGCTGTTGGTCATTCCTTCTACTTAAAAAAAAGGCAGGCAAAATTTCCACGCTCTCGTTGACTCTCTCGTTACTCTCTCGTGGGTTGACTCTCTCATGGCTGTGGAAATGGTGCAAGACAAAGCCACAGAGAGAGTAGTCTGGTGTGAATACAGACCACATGCCTCGTTACTTGTGCTTCTTTCTGGGGTAATCTGTCTTCAGTGAGCAGGCCTCCCTCACTTGGCCAGGTGAGATTCCACCAGGTTGCCTCTCCGGTGACTCAGACAAGGCCTGGGACTCACTGAATTTACATTAAAAATCCTATGGGCATCTGGACACCCCCCTCCCCTCACACACACACACACACACACACTTAATAAGCATAAAGTTCTGCATTTCCCTCTATAGTGATGGCGCTGCTGGCTGTTTTTGTTGTTTTTGGCTTTGAGGTCTTACAGACCAGCCAGCCGTTGTGTAAGCATAGTTTGTCTGAATTGCTTCGGGACTAACTGCCTTCTTAGAAGTCCTCTTGCTGTTCATGATTTTTGCCAGCAAGCCATTTCTATTGTTAATTTAAAATTCCTCACTCTGCCTTTTCTGTGCTATAAGATGGTAAAGTTTAGTAGTCCTTTAAACCCTCAAGATTTTGAGGGGTCTTCAATTTCTGTAATTTGGGGTAGGGGTTTTAAGCCAGTGTAGAACTTGTAAATTTGCTAAGTTTAATCAGAATTGGGGAGGGGATGGTGGTTAATACTAAACTATTCTGCTCATGCTGTTTTAAAAACTTCTGGTGTGTGTGCCTTTTGATTTTTTGCTCATCATACAGCCTATTCAGAAAAATTAAAAAAAAAATTAAGTAGCTCTTGGCAAAAGGTCAAAACCAGCATTGCAGGGAAGGTATTTAAAAGTCTTTTAAGTGTGGCTATTTGTATAAGCAATAACCGAACATTTCTTATGACCAGGGAGGACTATTTTCACAGTCTTTCATGGAAATATTTCTAGACGATCTCTGTGGCTCTTTTCCTTGAGCTCATTTATTTGCTTTTGCTTTAGAACAGAGCATTTTAATGAGCAGTTTTATGAGCTTAACCTGCGTTCTGCAAGCTCCACATGACTGGATTCCTGTTACATATAACCTTTGCCCTATTTTCCATTAAAACACAAGATTTTCCTATAATCAACTCTGTACTAAGTAAGACCTTAAAGGAAAGAATGCAACGATACTTTGGTCTCCTATTCAGGCTACTCAACATGTTTTCAAATTATTTGTTTCCTTGTTGTTTTAAAAATTATACATATGAATATTTTAATCATAAACTCCTTTCTTTTCTAAGATACTTATATCCTCATGGGTTTCATATCTTTACCCAATCCAATATCACCACCTCCCTCTGAATGAATACCTCTGTGTTTACCATCCACTGAGGCAGGGACAAAGGCAGCATGAACCCCAAATCATTTTCGAAATAGGAACTTGTAAGAACAACAAATCACATAGGTTTTTTTCATCTTATATGTATACAAATGCTAGGGCCTGAAAGTTCCTGCCTATGACAAAGTTAGATAACCATTCAATGCACCTTGATTCCTTCTCTTTGTCTCATAATTGGACATTAAAATAACTATTTTCTATTCTATACATAGTATCCCAGATGTTTTTGTATAGAATGACTTTTTTTCCTCTAACCTAAGACCATCCAAATTTGTTTAATTTTTCTTCCAAGTTCACTTTCAGTGTTTAAATCAGTTTTATTGAGGTCTGCTAGACATTCAAGTTCTCCCTTTCATTTGAGCAGGCTGCAGAACCCCTGGAAGGGTCTAACAGTCCTGGAAACAATGGAGACATTGTTGTTTGTCACAGGCAGCTCCCCTCTCGGTCACGCATTCCAGCCATGTTTGCCTTTTAAAACTATACTACGGATTTAAGATAGTCTGCGGTTCCTTTTAACACCTAGCTCTTTTTCTACCCTGCTTACTTCAGCCAATCTGTCCTCATCTTATAATCTTGTTTACTTTTTCTTTTTAGAACAAGGAGGGCACTCTTTAAAACAGAGTAAAATAAGTTTAGGGTAAATGAAAGGAAATCTACTTCACATCGGAGTTAGAAACTTATGGAACTCATTAGTTCCCAAAGGTGGTGCTGGCAGGAAATGTAAATGAATTCAAAAACCTCTTAGCCAAATTTATGAATGAGAGCCACAAATGGCTACTGAGAAAACCAGAACTCTGCCTGATTTTTACAACTGAAGACAGAGAGTTGCTCCAAGCCCTCCCACAGGAGGTCTCTTGAGATCTGTTGAGTCGACTGACCTTGGGTCTGGCCCCTGATGGGTGTCCTCTCAGCACTTGTCTCTCTCTGGTTTCACAGAGGTTCAGAAAGACCCTGCAGACCGATTCTTAAATAGGCAACTTTCTTTTTGAAATAACATTTTTTTTTTTGGTAACTGTTCCTTTACCGTTCAACCATCTGCCTACCACAGTGCCAATTATGACTGTCAGTTAGGGAATGGTGACGTCTGTCCAGTGGAAACTAGCTGAGATCACATTTGGATCTTAAAACATCGATACTTTCTTTTATGTAAAGTTAGACCTTTCTTTTTCCTGGGACTTTTCAGGCTTCAGACCGTAAATAGCTTTCTTACTTCATCCTATACTCTATCCTTGGTAGAATCTTTGATCCCCTCACCCCTTTGACTTTTCCCAGATCTGTATCTGCAGGGGTTCTCAACCAAGGACACTGAAAAAAATCACAGATGCTCCAGGCCTCATCCCAGACCAAGTAAGTCAGTCTCAGTGGGTGGGGCCCAGTCATGGATATTCTTCAAAATCATCCCAGGCTGTTTTCAGCAGCCAGATTGAGAGCCTGGACTGGCAGGTTGCTATAGAATTTCTCCTCCCCCTGAACCCCTTGCTCATCATCTCAGTGCCACCTGAGGCATCAGTCTGCCTTACCCCCACCTTTCCACCCCCTCAACTCCCCTGCCACCCTCCCATGTTAGATATTCATTAATGATTTTGGCGGAGCTCACTGTACCAGTCAACAATGCTGGATCTTTATGCTGTCTGCTTTCAACTGTGAACTCCCAGGAAAAGAGAACTTGCTGCAAAAATGTGGTCCCTTGCTGGGGACTTGCCTGGTGGTCTAGTAGTTAAGACTTCACCTTCCAATCAGGAGATATGGGTTCGATCCCTGGTTGGGGAGCTAAAATTCCATAGGCCCCATGGCCAAAAACCCAAAATATACAAGAGAAGCAATATTGTAAATTCAAGAAAGACTTTAAATATGGTCATATCAAATATATATATAAATGGCCCCTTACAACTTTATGATACCCAACACTTGAAGGGCCTTCACCTCCTTTTACTCATCTTTTTGTTGACTGACATGGTACCTGCTCCAAATAAGATCTTTCTTCACATCAGTTGCTCACTTTCCCTCTAGGCAGGCATGGGTCCTTTTTATTTAGGAGAACATTGAGGCCAACCAGAGGAAGCTGCCCGATGCCATTATTTCATCCTTCCTCTGTTGTCTTCTTACCCTTCCCTTCAGTCTTCAGGAAGAAAAATTCCACTTGCATTTATTAAACACTGTGGAGTACCAACCATGTGCAATGAATTACACTACAGTTTAAAAGACCTACTAGAAAGCAATTAACAAGAATTCATAGGAGAGATGTAAATTCTTAACATGAAGAAATTTAAATAGGTGATAAGTATTTAGGATAGAGAGATCAATTCTGATGGCCAAGGGAAGGTTATCACATAGATGGTGACATTTGGGCCAGGTCTCGAATAGTGCAAGGATTTTAGCAATCATGTATTAGGCAGAAAGCACTTCAAATTCAAGAGGACAGAGTGGCCAAAGGTACCAGGTTGTAATGTGTATGATTTGATCTGGAAATAGTGAACAGCTGGATATAGCTGGAATATGGCACAGAAGGTGCCATATTCTTTCTAAGTATTTCTTTCAAAATGTTTAATCTTTCTAAATATTTCACCTTTACCAATATCCTGAATCTTGTTCATTTTAACATCATCTAAAATTTAATATGCACAACTACCTTCGCAGGTATTTTTGGCCTTTTTTTTTAAACTTTATATATACATATGTCTTCCCTTTCCTACAAGAAATCATTTTGACCCTGATTGTCTTGATATGTACCATACCATTTCCTTGATTCCTCTGCCAAGCTCTCAGAGCATGATTTATACTTTATTTTACTCCCCTTTGCATGGTCCTCACCTTACCCTTCTATTCTAGCTTCCAGACTCCTCCCACTTTCCTCATCCCCCGCCTCCCTCCTCACCCCTGCAGAAAGGCTCTGTTATGGATTCTCATATAATTCGGACAAAAGATCGTTGGCCAGTCTTCATTCTGTTTAGCCTCTTAGCAATAGCTGGCATTACTGGTAACAGCATCTTGAAAGTATTCTTATCTAAAGTAGCTGGGAGGGTGTTTGTTCTTTGAAATTCTCCCCCTTCTTCCACACCTTGGTGGTCTTTGCTAGTACTTCTTCCCCTTCTTAACTGTGGATATCCTAAAATACTTTTCTCCATCCCTTACCTGTTTCATTTCTTCATTCATTCTTTCACTCTAAGACCATTTATTGAGCACATGCACGAGGCCAGGCACGTTGCTAAACACAAAGGTAAATCTGGATTTCTCTGTGCACACACAGATTTTAACATGCTTTCTGTTCTTATGGTTCCAGTTTCTACCTCTGCATGAGAAATTTCTAAATCTACATTTTCTGCTGTGACTTCTCACCTGGACACTCATTCTCTGATTCAAGTTATCCACATATATATCTTTTGCATCTACTCAAACATAATTTGCTCAAAAATAAATTCATTTGCTCAATGAAAATCAGTTTTCCTGCCTCAGATTACTTACCTCAGTCAATGAAGTCATCATTTTAGTCTTCTATGCTGGAAATTTGACTATGATATTTTACACTTATCTCAGTCAATTTTGTATCCTTTCTTAAGGATGTCTTTAAGAGCCACTCTTACTCTATTTTTATAGCTACTCATTTGATCCAGGCTTTCATTACCTCATATATACTACTACCATAGACAATAATTGGTCTCTCCATTTCCAGTCTCACCCTCCTTAAATTCATTCATCTTACGAACAGCTGCCATAATAATCTTCCTAAAGCACCATTTGATCACATTCTTTCTGGTGACATTGCATGCCCACCACATCACATCTCATCTCTTTAGTCTAACTCTAGTTTTCCACAGTCAGACCACTCATTTCACAATTCAGCCGCTCTCCTTCCACTCAATGTGTTTGTCCCTATGACCCCTCCAATATTTCCCCAAACACATCAAGCTAATTTCCACCTCTTTCCTTTGTTCCCCTTGCCTGCCTACCTTCTTGATGTCTGCACACCATAGTACAACCAGGTGACGTCTCACATACTTTCTTTCTAGAGACTTATCTGGCTCCTGAAAACTCCAGGAATCTCTCCTCTCTTCAAAAGCCAGTTATCCTTAGAGGCTTTTTACCATACAGCTTAGCTCTTTTTACATGCTGTTAGTATGACACATTGTTCCCTGCCTTTTAATCAGCTCCTTCCCAAATAGATGGTAGACTTCTCAGGAGCACAACTTGTGTTGTGTTATTCCCTTCAACCTGCCAGGGCATCTAGCAGATTTCTTATCCTATGTTCTATGCTTAATATGTAGTATGAATTAATTGTTGTAATTATCTATCCTTCAATAAACTGGTCTAGACCAAAGAAAGACTCTGCAAGGACAATAGGAAACAGTCTTTACACTGTATACAAAAGGGATCATTTTCCACTCTACAACATTAGTATCTAATCTGCATATCAGTTTTGATGTAGATGTCTCTTTCTGACTCAAAAAGAGTCAGTTAAAAGGTAGTCATAGAGCCTCTAAATCTAAATATTAAATTATATGAAATACAGGGGTTGTAATAACTCATTAAATGATATCAAGATGGGACTTCCCTGGTGATCCAGTGGTTAAGACTTGGCCTTCCAACACAGGGGATGTGGGTTCAGTCTCTGGTTAGGGAGCTAAGATCCCACATGCCTTATGTTCAAAAAACCAAAACATAAAACAGAAGCAATATTGTACTAGATTCAATGAATACTTTAAAAATGGTCCATATCCCAAAAAGATGACATCCAGGTGAATTTGGTCTACCAAATTCAGATTGGGGAGTGGGATGGAAACCACAGGACAGATGTCCCTATATTTTTTTTAAAAATACAACAACAGATAACAAAGGAACTAGAGCGAGAGAGAGAGAAGTCTATAGATTGAGATGAAGCTAAGAGACATATCCACCAATCACAGTATATAGACTTATAGGATTCCAATTCAAGCACATAAAGTGAAAAAAGATTTTTTCAAAGACGGTTGGGGAAATGTCATTGAACACTGAATATTTATAATGTTGAGAAATTATTAATATTTTTAGAAGTGATAATAGTACTGGTTATGTTGGTTAAGGGTCCTTTTCTTTTCGGAATACATACTGAAATATATACAGATAAAATTATATGATGTTGGAGTTTGCCTCAAAATAGCTGAGGAAGAGAGAGAAAACAAGGATACCCATGTGGTAAATTATTGAAGCTGAATAATGAGTACCCCCAGGTTAATTTATATTATTCTCTCTACTCTCTCTACTTATATGTTTTTAAAATTTCCCCAGTAAAAATATTTTTAAGTAGTCACTGATGTTAAGCAATTCTTATGAAATATTTTGGGGTGACAATGGTACTATGGTTATGGTTTTTGAAAAGGAGTCCTAATCTTTTAGAAATTAAAAGTTGGACACAACTTAGTGACTAACAGCAATAACAACACACTGTCTACACGGTCCAGTGAGGTAACCACCATTGTTACTGAACACTTGAACTGCGGCTAGTCCAAATTGAAATATGCTCTAAGAGTAAAATACATACTGGATTTTGAAGACTTCATACAAAAAAAAAAAAAAAGGAAAGAAAGTAAACTATCTAATGATGTTTTTGTGCTGTGCTAGTTTGCTGGAGCTGCCATAGCAAAGTGCCAGATACCGGGTGACTTAAACAACAAACATTTATTTTCTCACAATTCTGGAAGATAGAAATCTGAGTTCAGTGTGTCAGCAGGCTTGATTCCATCTGAGGCCTTTCTTGCTGGCTTGTAGATAGATAGCCATCTTCTCTCTGTTATCACCTGGTCTTCCTTCTGTGTGTGCCCATGTCCTCATTTTCTCTCCTTACAGGAACACCAGTCACATCAGTTTAAGGCATGCCCTAGAAAGTCTCATTTTAACCTAAGTGTCTTTTTAAAGATGCTTTCTCCAAATGCAGTCGCATTCTGTATACAGTTTTGAGAGTTAGGACTTCGACAAAGGAATTTGGGGCAGATACAACTTAGCCTATAAATATATGTCAAAAGATAATATTTTGGATATATTTCATTAAAGCATTATTCAAATGCACTTCACTTGTTTTGCTTTAGTGTCTTTTTTTTTTTTTTTTTTTTGCCATATAGAAGTTGTATTTTTTTTTTAATTTTATTTTATTTTTAAACTTTACAATATTGTATTGGTTTTGCCAAATATCAAAATGAATCCACCACAAGTATACATGTGTTCCCCATCCTAAACCCTCCTCCTTCCTCCCTCCTCCCTCCCCATACCATCCCTCTGGGTCATCCCAGTGCACCAGCCCCAAGCATCCAGTATCATGCATCGAACCTGGACTGGCGACTCGTTTCATATATGATATTATACATATTTCAATGCCATTCTCCCAAATCATCCCACCCTCTCCCTCTCCCACAGAGTCCAAAAGACTGTTCTATACATCAGTGTCTCTTTTGCTGTCTCGTATACAGGCTTATTGTTACCATCTTTCTAAATTCCATATATATGCGTTAGTATACTGTATTGGTGTTTTTCTTTCTGGCTTACTTCACTCTGTATAATAGGCTCCAGTTTCATCCACCTCATTAGAACTGATTCAAATGTATTCTTTTTAATGGCTGAGTAATACTCCATTGTGTATATGTACTGCGGCTTTCTTATCCATTCATCTGCTGATGGGCATCTAGGTTGCTTCCATGTCCTGGCCTATTATAAACAGTGCTGCGATGAACATTGGGGTACACGTGTCTCTTTCAATTCTGGTTTCCTTGGTGTGTATGCCCAGCAGTGGGATTGCTGGATCATAAGGCAGTTCTATTTCCAGTTTTTTAAGGACTCTCCACACTGTTCTCCATAGTGGCTGTACTAGTTTGCATTCCCACCAACAGTGTAAGAGGGTTCCCTTTTCTCCACACCCTTTCCAGCATTTATTGCTTGTAGACTTTTGGATGGCAGCCATTCTGACTGGCGTGAAATGGTACCTCATAGTGGTTTTGATTTGCATTTCTCTGATAATGAGTGATGTTGAGCATCTTTTCATGTGTTTGTTAGCCATCTGTATGTCTTCTTTGGAGAAATGTCTATTTAGATCTTTGGCCCATTTTTTGATTGGGTCATTTATTTTTCTGGAATTGAGCTGTAGGAGTTGCTTGTATATTTTTGAGATTAGTTGTTTGTCAGTCGCTTCATTTGCTATTATTTTCTCCCATTCTGAAGGCTGTCTTTTCACCTTGCTTATAGTTTCCTTTGTTGTGCAGAAGGTTTTAAGTTTAATTACGTCCCATTTGTTTATTTTTGCTTTTATTTCCAATATTCTGGGAGGTGGGTCATAGAGGATCCTGCTGTGATGTATGTCGGAGAGTGTTTTGCCTATGTTCTCCTCTAGGAGTTTTATAGTTTCTGGTCTTACGTTTAGATCTTTAATCCATTTTGAGTTTATTTTTGTGTATGGTGTTAGAAACTGCTCTAGTTTCATTCTTTTACAAGTGGTTGACCAGTTTTCCCAGCACCACTTGTTAAAGAGATGGTTTTTAATCCATTGTATATTCTTGCCTCCTTTGTCAAAGATAAGGTATCCATATGTGCGTGGATTTATCTCTGGGCTTTCTGTTTTTTTCCATTGATCTATATTTCTGTCTTTGTGCCAGTACCATACTGTCTTGATGACTGTGGCTTTGTAGTAGAGCCTGAAGTCAGGTAGGTTGATTCCTCCAGTTCCATTTTTCTTTCTCAAGATAGCTTTGGCTATTCGAGGTTTTTTGTATTTCCATACAAATTGTGAAATTATTTGTTCTAGCTCTGTGAAGAATATCGTTGGTAGCTTGATAGGGATTGCATTGAATCTATAGATTGCTTTGGGTAGTATACTCATTTTCACTATATTGATTCTTCTGATCCATGAACATGGTATATTTCTCCATCTATTAGTGTCCTCTTTGATTTCTTTCACCAGTGTTTTATAGTTTTCTATATATAGGTCTTTAGTTTCTTTAGGTAGATATATTCCTAAGTATTTTTTTCTTTCCGTTGCAATGGTGAATGGAATTGTTTCCTTAATTTCTCTTTCTGTTTTCTCATTATTAGTGTATAGGAATGCAAGGGATTTCTGTGTGTTGATTTTATATCCTACAACTTTACTATATTCATTGATTAGCTCTAGTAATTTTCTAGGTAATTTTAGGGTTTTCTATGTAGAGGACCATGTCATCTGCAAACAGCGAGAGTTTTACTTCTTCTTTTCCAATTTGGATTCCTTTTATTTCTCTTTCTGCTCTGATTGCTGTGGCCAAAACTTCTAAAACTATGTTGAATAGTAATGGTGAAAGTGGGCACCCTTGTCTTGTTCCTGACTTTAGAGGAAATGCTTTCAATTTTTCGCCATTGAGGATAATGTTTGCTGTGGGTTTGTCATATATAGCTTTTATTATGTTGAGGTATGTTCCTTCTATTCCTGCTCTCTGGAGAGTTTTTATCATAAATGGATGTTGAATTTTGTCAAAGGCTTTCTCTGCATCTATTGAGATAATCATATGGTTTTTATTTTTCAATTTGTTAATGTGGTGTATTTCATTGATTGATTTGCAGATATTGAAGAATCCTTGCATCCCTGGGATAAAGCCCACTTGGTCATAGTGTCTTTTAATGTGGCTACAGAAATGTGGCTTGCATTTTATCTCTATAGGATGACATATTTTATTTCTTTGGATTGTTAAGACACTGTATCCATCACCTGTTGGAGGAGTAAGAATAAGTCTTAATTCTGAATAAATTTCTCAGTTTCAATTTAATTTCACTTTTAGTACTTAGTTTAACTGAGGTATTGTTAATGAGCAAGAGCAGTGAGATGGTACATGAAAAATGAAAGTGAAAGTCACTCAGTCATGTCCAGCTCTTTGCAACCCCATGGACTATACAGTCCATGGAATTCTCCAGGTTAGAATATTGGTGTGGGTAATCATATTAACAGAAAATAATCTAAATTTCCTAAAGCATCTTTTAGATATTTTATCTGGATCATCTGGTAAGGCTGTTGGGGACCCTAGGATGTTGGCAAGGTGTATTCACTAAACCATCTGTATGCTAATGCTAAGTCACTTCAGTCGTGTCCGACTCTGTGCGACCCCATAGACGGCAGCCCACCAGGCTCCCCCGTCCCTGGGATTCTCCAGGCAAGAACACTGGAGTGGGTTGCATTTCCCTCTCCAATGCATGAAAGTGAAAAGTGAAAGTGAAGTTGCTCAGTCGTGTCCGACTCTTAGCGACCCCATGGACTGCAGCCTACCAGGCTCCTCCGTCCATGGGATTTTCCAGGCAAGAGTACTGGAGTGGGGTGCCATGGCTGAAAATGTTGTCTTGAGACCTTTGAGAATTCTGCAGTAGAATCCCATTGACAACTTTATCAGCTACACTGTTCAGTGGACCTTGAAGAAATGTAAAACTCTTGACTATAGGTGCTTCTTTAAAGGCTTCGTTTTTTTTTTTCCAATATTCTTGAAAGACATAATGATTCTACCTAAAGAATTTTACCATTGTGTGTTTCTAATCCATTGCATTCTTTTATGTTTATTTTTACATATTTTTGCATGTAAAGCAAGTACTCTATTTACACTGAACTTTTAAGATAAGAGAGAACTAAATTAAAGCCACTGTGTACCATGCTGTTATTTTACTATATAGTTAGTCTCTTATGACCTCCCATGCTGTTTTCATAATACTTGAATTTTATCGCCCCTGATCTCCCTAGGACTTAAATAACTTTACTATAATGCATCAGTAGTCATCCACGTAAACATTTTTGAAAGACTGAACAACAAACAAATTCTGTTTTATAATAGTTATTTTTTTTCTTTCATATTTTTGTCCATCATCTAATCTGTGTGAGACCCAGTGTTCATTGCATAGACCTTATAACCCCTTAATACCCTGATTCTAATGAGAGTATCTGTTAAACAAATTGTATGATAGAAGTAATAATTTGAAATTTCCCTGCAGTTATGCATTTTTAGATGAGAATAATAGAATTCCCAAAGCATAAATTACTCTTGTGAAATGGTCATTTTTGTTCCTAGTCTTCAGGTATTTTCTTATAAATGATACCACTAGGATTTTTCTTGTGATCATAACGTTTGGTTACTTGAGTATGAAACATTTGTGATGATAGTGATCTTAGAAAATTAGCAGCGGCAAAAGCATCACTCTGAATCAAAGAAGAGCCTTCATCATGATCATCATGAAGAATTGTTTTATGTCTACAAGGCATTTCTCACCGGACTATCCTAGCAGCATTTGGAAGCATATGTTTTGTTTCAAGGTGTTTTCATATCACTTTTGCTGGTGGGGTGAGCATCAACCCCACCCTAGTCAAGAATGGAGAAGAGCTCATAGTATGTAACAGTTAAGAGGGTACATCCTGTAATCAAAATACCTGTATCGAATTCCCACCCTACCACTTATTAACTAAGTGACTTTAAACGAGTTTGCTTTTCAGACTCTTCAACTGTAAAATTCAAATAGTAACCATAATAAATAATGGTATCTACTTCATAAGGTTGCTGTAGGATTAAATGGGTTAGTATATGTAAAGCAGTTTGAATACTCCCTGACATTTTATTGTCATTTAGTGAGATTTTTTTCTCATCATAACTTTCAACGTAGAAACATTTTTATATGGTAGAAGTTAGTCTACCAATTTGGTTGAAGAAAAAAAGAAAAAATATAGCCCACTAACTAGTATGTGTACTAATGTAATAAGAATGCATCAGTGTAGTAATGGTGTCCTCTAAGAATTTTCTTAGCATCATTTTAGCCCTATAACATTTACCTTTTTGTTGAGATTAACTGCATATTTGCCATCAACTATTATGATCCTTACCTTCAAGAAACTTTCATTTTGGTTAGGGAAGTCAACATTTACATACCTAACTAAGATATAAGACAAAGGATCAAACGTCTAAACTGAATGTTCAGAGGGTGTTGTGTTTTAGAGGCAGCATTCAAAGATGTGTTGCATTTGCACTAAACCTTGAAGGATGAGTATGTGGAGGTGGAAGAAAAAGACTTTAGGCTGAGAGGACATCATGACTATCTCTGGATGTTTTCTTCACTTGGATTCTTTAGGACATAGGTAACAAATTAAATTCAAGTGTACTTAACTTTTTAAAACTAACAAAACCCTTTACTGCCTGGTATGACTGCACAGTCCAGAGGTAGACAGAGCTGTCAGAGCCAGATCCAGACATTCCAATAATGTCTTTAAATATCTGCCTCTCTCCATGTTTCATCTATACAGTTCTCCGTGTTGACTTCATTCGCTGGCAGGTTTGAGCCCTCTTCACTCTGACGCAGGCTAGCCCTCAGGCTTACATCTTAAGAAGCTCTCATCCTAACTGAGAGGGAGCTTCTCCTTCTAACAGTTCTGACAGATGTGCAGTGATTGGCTTTTCTTGGTCACATTGCTGTCTGTCATCACAGAGGCCAGGCCAGATAGGTAGATTGGTGACAGGGTACTTGGCCTGATCCATGCAGTCCCATCTAACCACCAGAACTGAGAGTGGGGGAGAGGAGACTTCCCACATTCATATTTGGTCTATCAACAGAGGAGGGATGGCACGACCTTGTGATAGAATAGAGAGGATGAAGATGGATTATTTTTTAACTCATTTCCCTCTCACTTAGAGAATGCTAAGAAGTACAGTTAAATCATTTGAGTGGGACCATTGTAATTTGCCATCACAGCCTCCTTGACCTTCTGCTTCTCTGAATTCCTACAGCACCTATTAATTTCACTAAGCAATGTAACACTGAATCACATACTGTTTTATAATCTATAGTGAGACTGTGTATTAGCATTCTCCAGAAAAACAGAACCAATAGGATGTGCATGTTTTATACATATCGATATGTCTCTCTATATGAGTCAGTGATCCAATTTGAGTCTGAAGGCAGTCTGTTGTAGAAGAAACAAGAGCCAGTGTTTCAGATGAAGTCTAAAGAGAGTCTGCTGGAGAATTCTCTGCTGAGGGAGGCCAGTCTTTTTGTCCTATTCAAGCCTTCAACTGATTAGATAAGGCCCACCCATATCACAGAGGACAATCTCCTTTAGTGAAAGTCCACCAATTTAGATGTTAATCTCATCCAAAAACACTTTCATAGAAATATTCAGAACGTTTGTATCAAATATCGGTATTCTAGTCCATGGTCCAGCGAAGTTGTCAAACAAAATTAATCCTCACAGATTGTTTTTATGTTTACCTTTATTTTATCTGTTCCTGTGTTCTGGTGGTTTTTCTCTTTGGAAATATTCTAGTTCTTGTTCTGCTATTCCAAAAATATGTAATTACTTTTTAATCAAAAAGGAAATTTGTATCAGTTGATTGTCATTTCAGTTCTTTTAGTAAAAGGGTTTTATTTATGACAAAGTTAAATTTTAAACAGTTAATATTGTTAGTTAATCCTAATACTTAATATTGAAAAATAACTTTGTCCCTTTTGAAATTACTAAAATAATCTAAAACCAAAAATGATGGTGAGGGGAATGGTTATCTTTGAAGAAACCTTTTAAATTGTTCTGTTTAGACTGTTTATTGTTTGGATGAAAGGTTGCTATTCATGGCAAGTAAACTTGGTATATAAAGATTGAAATTTTCCAAAACTAAATATTACCAATTGTAGAAAGAATTCTTAGTAATACTGTTTAGTAATATTTGATGTATTTATATATGTAATATATTTTATATATCTGTATTTTTCATATTTATAAACTTATCTGTTATATAAAGTAATACAGGCCTTTAGATTAAAACCTAGATTGGAATTATTATAACTTCTAGGAGTACCTCAACACAGAGCTTGTAAATTTTTAGATTTCTTTAAGAATCCTCATGGGCTTCCCTGGTAGCTCAGCTAGTAAAGAATCTGCCTGCAATGTGGGAGACCTAGGTTTGATCCCTGGGTTGGGAAGATCCCCTGGACAAGGGAATGGCTACCCACTCCAGTGTTCTGGTCTGGAGAGTTTCATGGACTGTATAGTCCATGGGGTCGCAAAGAGTCAGACATGACTAAGCAACTTTCACTTGCACCCACTTCAGTATTCTTGGGCTTCCCTGGTGGCTCAGCTGGTAAAGAATCCTGATGCCTGCAATACGGGAGACCTGGGTTTGATCCCTGGGTTGGGAAGATCCCCTGGAGAAGGGAAAGGCTACCCACTCCAGTATCCTGGCCTGGAGAATTCCATGGACTATACAGTCCATGACCCCATGAGTCAGACAGGACTGAGTGACTTTCACTTTCACTTTCAGACATACAGGGCACTGGACAGAAATATACTGTTAGGCAGCTGTTGAGCTAAATGAGAGTTAAAAAAAAAAAAAAAAGATATATAGCTACATCAGAATTAAGATAGGTTTGTTGTTGTTGTTAATCAAATAATTATCTTTAAAACCCTAAAGGTTTTCTCAATGTCTGTTTAATTTCATATTAATCTTACATAGTTTTATAATGTTTATCATGATGTTATATAAGATGAAGAGATACAAAGCTATAGAGAGACTAAAAAATTAACAGTAGGTAAAGGAGAAGAGTCAAGGAAGGAAAATAACAGAATCAGAAAAAGTTGGGTCCTGCCTGCTAACATAGTGGTTATCCCCTGTGTACCCTGGATCATGTGAGGCTCAGTGTTTTCTCCTGTAATAGGGCTATTTCTTACAGAATGGAGGTGCAAATTAATGCCCCTTTGCTTCCCAGTGTTCTGACTACAAATACCGCTCACATCTGTAGACATCTTCAGACTGTTAAAATCTTTATATCAATTGAAATACAATTCTCAATGCAGATAGCTGTTTACCCTTTCCAGGCAAATAAGAGGCTGAACTCATTTGTAGGAATCTAAGAGATCATGCTGTATAACAATACCCCAGTTATCTGAAGCTCAGTCGCTCAGGTTCCTTCAGAAACAGAAATCCAATCCCTCAGGAAATGGCCTGGGTTGGTTAGTTTTTTCCGTCATTTATTCCACAATATTTACGAAGCTCCTGTTAAATGTAGGGCCCTGTGCTAAGTAAGTACTAGGGCCCTGTGCTAAGTACTAGGGGAAAGTAATGAGCATGTTCTCTCGGCCTGCCTTTGAAATCTTACCCAACTCTGAAGGTCCATCTCGAATGCTGCTATCAGTAAAGACTCCCCAGAAGCCCACCGTGCTTGAGCTCACCTTTGACTCACTAATTCATCTGACACTGTGTTACCCTGCTACAAGCAAGGTGTGTGGTTTTAGGCTTCATTTATGTCTCTCACAGACCACATTAGGCACTACGTAAACATTTGTATTGACTTTATAGTGAAATACCTGTCCCAAAATAACAGACCACAGCCTCGACTATCCTCAAAGACTTCCTGAAGCATGTTTCTCCCACAGTCTTTTTTTAAAAGTTTGGTTGCCTCCCTTTCTGGCCTCTGCAAATTAGAAGTGAATGGGAGTGGGGAAAGGTTTTTACTGAGACAATCTCCATAAGGTGGAGCTGGAAGATTCAAAGCAGCATTACCATGGCAACATATTTTCATAATGATGACCTGCTTCACTAAGAAAAGTTAAATTATATTTTTTACCCTTTGTTTGAAAGGAAATGGCAACCCACTCCAGTATTCTTGCCTGGAGAATCCCATGGACAGAGGAGCCTGGTGAGCTACAGTCCATGGGGTCACAAAGAGTCAGACACGACTGAGCAACTAACACACACACACCCTTTGTTTACAGTAGTGGAGAACTGTATAACAATAATAAGATGCTGGTTATGTGAAAAAAATCAGTTGTGTAAATCTGGAGGTTATCTCCCCAAGTTCTCCACTGGTGAGAAGAGACACAGCAAAGCCCCCTTGAGCTCTGTAGTATGTTTATGTGTATATTCCTGACGGGACACTTTGTATCTCTGTTATTTCACTTTTAAAGAGTGCAGTTCTGTGCATGTATGCTAAGTCGCTTCACTCATGTCCAACTCTTTGAGGTTCTATGGATTGTAGTCCATCAGGCTCCTCTGTCATGGAGATTCTCCAGGCAAGAATACTGGAGTGGGTTGCTATGCCTGCCTCCAGGGGATCTGTCCAACCCAGGGATTGAACCCACATCTCTATGTCTCCTGCATTGGCAGGTGAGTTCTTTACCATTAGCGCCACCTGGGAAGCCCCCAAAGAGTGCAGTCACCAGCCTTATTCAGATGGTTTCAGGATCCTCAAAGAAGCTTATGACATAAGTAAGAGCTTTAAGGAAAGGAAGGAGACAAAGACAAAACATGAAAAATAGACATCTTGGTAAAGCCCAGAGTTTTTCTGTAGTGGATGCTTTGAGGTATGGCAGGAATTATTTCTGATCTGGCTCCTTCATTCTTTGACCTGTTGAAGTTTCAGGTCTTTGTGTGTTAGTAGCTCAGTCGTGTCCGACTCTTTGCGACCCCATGAACTGTAACCCGCCAGGTTTCTCTGTCTATGGAATTCCCCAGGCAAGAATACTGGAGTGGATTGCCATTCCCTTCTCCATTCAAGTTTTTAGGAAAAAGCATTTAAATTAAAATTTTATACAGCAGCCTATTTCTTGAATACTGTGTAAATAATATTAATTTTTACAAGCAATTCTAAGTTGTTATTTTTGATTATTTAAATTGCATTAGATTTCTCAAAAGCTATTTAGAAAAAAAATTACAATAGGAAGGCCTGTCCATTGTTATTTTTCAAAAGGAAAGCTGGTTTTCACAATATTATTCACATTTTGTAAACAGCATCAATGAACCTGCACATAAAAGGTTAAATGTTTGCAGACCATTCTTTTTTTGCCTCAAAGATCAGAGACAAATTACTATTTTTATTTTACATTCCCTTGATGAGGATAATGATAAACAGCTGTCACTTCAGTGCTTAGACTGCAAAGAATCCTATCGCAATCCTATAATTTAAACAAAGAAAAAATACACAGTCATACACAGTATTCATACAGAAAAGAGAATCATAGAGAATTTGCTTAAGGGAGCATTTGCTCTCTGCAGTTACTCGGTTAAAAGAAAAAATTCTACATATGTACATTTCCCCCATTCATCTTAGACATATTAGAAGGGACAATTACTCCTCTCTTTCTAAAATCATAACTTGAATTCTATGACTCCCCATCATGCCCATGGTCTTATCAGAGTAGTTAAGATTTACATGTAACTACACATCTACTAGGATTTCTAAAACCTAAAGAGAATTTCTAATTATTTTACTAGTTATTCTGAAATGTTTCTTCTTTTTTTTAATGTTGAGAATTGAACTGTTCAGTGTTCTCTATTCAGTCCAATTTTTTGCTTATTACTTTCATCTGGTTTCAAAAAGTGAAAGTCAATGTCTTTTGCATATTTTGATATGCAGAAATTAAAGCAAGGCTAGAAGTTAAGTATAGGGTAAAGTGGGAAAATTTAGTGTTTCTATATGAAAATAGAAATGGTGGTATAATTTTCCTGGTGTTTCATTTTCCTAGAGGTTCTTTTAATTAATACTGTTTATTCCGGTTTTCTCTTTTGGCTCAATCATATTTTTTATTTTTACAAATATAAGTATTTAAATGTCATCTTTTCCTAGAAACTCTTTTTACATTTATTATTTTATCTGTGAAACTGATTTGACAAATTATGGGTTTTTCCCCTTTTCATAATAGTTCTTATTTTTTTTTATACCTAAAAAAAAATAGAAATTGGCTTCACATTGTATCCAAGGATCAAACCCAGGTCTCCCACATTGCAGGTGGATTCTTTACCGACTGAGCCACCAGGGAAGCCCAAGAATACTGGAGTGGCTAGCCTATCCCTTCTCCAGGGGATCTTCCTGACCCGGGAATCGAACTGGGGTCTCCTGCATTGCAGGCAGATTCTTTATCAGCTGAGCTACCATCGTAGCCCCTCACATTATATTCACCTTATATTTGTTGAACATTTCAGCTCTCAGAGCCTCAGCACGCTCTTAGGTTGATGATAACAGGTACCCACCTCCTAAGGCTGTGGTGTGGATCATCTACGTAAAGTGTTTAGCACAGTACCTAGAACACAGAAAGTGCTCAAACATGTTCCTGGCAGAGAAAGTATGTTGATGCTAAAATGCCATCATCCCCTTTTGTTAAATACGACAGCAAAATCCCAGTATGTTTCAGGTCAGAGAGACGAAATAAAATGCATTTTATCTATTATGGAGATATATATTGCTTTACGTAAAAGGTGTTTTCCTCAGAAAGCTGTAGGTCATGTATTTTCACTTGATACATACAGGATTTCATCGTCATTTTATCATCCTCACTATAATCAGGGCTTCCCTGGTGACTCAGATGGTAAAGAATCTGTCTGCAATGCAGGAGACCTGGGTTTGATCCCTGGGTCAGGAAGATCCCCTGGAGAAAGGAATGACAACCTAATCCAGTATTCTTGCCTAGAGAATCCCATGGGCGGAGGAGCCTGGTGGGCTACAGTCCATGGGTTCGCAAAGAGTCAGAGGGGACGCAGCAACTACTACTTTCACTTTCACTATGATTAAGTAGTAGTGGATCCTAATTCATCAACTTGGGATTTCTCTCATCTCCAATTTTGTAACAAATAGGCACTCTTAGAGATCCTAAAATGTACTGAGGCAGCCTCCTTGATTTAGGCAAAGCCTTTTTAGTATCAACTCCTCCTCCTTCTCTTTCTCTGGTACATCAAGCTTTGTGCTAGCTGATGAGAAGGGAGAATTAAACAAGACCCTGGAGTCTAATAGTGGGAGAAGCATACCTAGGCTGAATATAAATCATAGATGGTAGTACAAGACACAGATGAAGTACTGTGCAGGGAGTGACGGTGGGTCTGAGGGCCACTGGGAGTTTGTCTAGAAGAGGTGATGGTGAAGCTGACTTTTAAAAGATAAAAGGTCTTCACAGATGGAAGGAGGGGATTCCAGGGAAAGAGACTAGCTTGTAGAAAACATGGAGATTTAAAAATAGTAGTTTGCTATTTTTATATTATTTGAATTGAAAATGTCTTGTGCTCAAATTTTTCAGCTTAAATTTTCATAATGTGTGTTGAGAACCTAGCAGCTCTCTAACTCATTCCATGAATATTCAGAAAGGAAAGAAAGAAACTAACATTAATGAGAAGCCACAAGGCCCTTAGCTACGTTACTTCATATGTATTATCTCATTTATCCCCATTTTAAAGATGGGGAAGCTGAGTTTCAGTTACATTAAATAAGTGAGGTGTGGCCACACAACCGTACCTAATAAAGCCTGAGTTTAAACCTAAATTTTTACTTTCAAATACGATGCCCTTAAGACAACATTGCAGTTACCACTGATTCTTAGAATTTAAGCTTAGTGTGGCACACAGTCTTCAGTAGTTTTTAATGCCCTGGGGAGTTTGTTTCACTGCCTTTGCTGATCTTCCCTCTATCACTTTACCACTTTATCACCCTAGTTACCTATTTATCCCAAATCCTATTGTGCGTATATTACAAATTAATGATGAAAGTAAGGAACTACCTGATTTACTTCTTTCAGTGACCAAAGACCATTTAAAAAGAAATGGTATAGGCATAGGGAAACAACTGTCATTATTGACATCTAATCCCCTCTCTTGCTGCAGCAGCAGTAAGATGCCTCAGAAATGTCCTCCAGTTGTCATCATGAAGTATGTGACTCGACTCAGGTTTGGAAAGTAACTGTTGTGTTTTAGAGTTAGCACATATTATTTTAATATTTGTAAGGTGTTAGAAAAGCAACAGAAGCCTATATAAATGTTTAGAACTAATTTCTATCTTTGTTATTGTTGATCTTGTGGCCTACAAATATGCCTTTCACACATACGTATTGATCCAAAGTTAACACTTATTTATAGATCCATTTAAGCAATTCAGCACAGTGCTTTGACAAGAACTGATTGGATGATTAAAAACCTGGCAGATCAAAGTAGGTACATTTCCAAAGAAAATTACTTCATGTCCACATTGGAAGCAATAAATTATATCCCCCTCTTTTTTTGCATTAGTAATTAAATCTTTCCAAATGCTAGAAAGCAGCCAGACCACTAACAGTATTTGTATCATGTTCTGGGGCTTAGATGGTTCAACCTGACTTGAAATGGAGACCATTTATTCTAAATTGATTTCAATGCCAAGCCAACAGGTCAGCCCTTAATGATGAAGATGCCCAGCCCAGCCTCTGGTGGATAAGCCAAAATTAATTAACTCAAGTTGCAGAGTATAGAAAACAGATGCTTCTCTCATGTTGCACAAATAAATGCTTTGTGTTTGGATGTATTCTGTTTTATTCAAAGAATAACAAGTTGGAAGTTAAAACTCTAAGTTTTTCACAGTGGAGCCAGCCTTTAGTAGTGATGACAGAAGCATGAATTTATAGAACAAATTCCAGCAAGTGCATGGAAAAATGCATTATTCCCTGTATCTCTTATTTTGGCTCCAGGCCAGGCCTAGGAGATTTAGTTTTAAATCTGGACTGATCCAAGTGCTGATCCATTCCAGAGCAGACCTAGGAGTTCCAGAACACCACCAAGGTTATTTCTAATCTATAGAATCCCTGGAGACCCCTCCCAGAGGTTTACATCTGCATCAGATACTTGGATTCAGTTCTTTGGCCAACTTGAAAATGACTTAAGATTACATTGTTCTCTAGAGGTACATTGTTAGGTGCACTGTTTATCTGATTGTCTGTCTAAACATTCATTCAGAATCCCAGTATTTTGCTTTTCCTTGATTGTGGCCGGCTAAAGGTAGAATAATAACTGCGTGGTTCTGATCTCTTTTCAGAATAAATGGCTGTTTGATAAGATAAAGATGTTACCATCTGGTAGTACAACTTCAAATTCAGTAAACAGAAGTCAATCATATGATAATGTCTGGTATTTTTTTTTCTTCTGAATCAATGTGAAATAATCCTTGTTTTTCTTTCCTTTCTGTTAGACTGAAAATGATGAGAATGGCCAAGCAGAAAACTTTTCTATGGACCCACAGTTGGAGAGACAAGTGGAGACCATTCGCAACCTTGTAGACTCCTATATGTCTATTATCAACAAATGTATCCGAGACCTAATCCCAAAAACAATAATGCACCTTATGATCAATAATGTAAGTGTTTATCAGCTGTCTCATTTTTAACTTCTAATCCCATACTAGCGTGGAAATTGCTCACACTCTCTTCAGCTTCTTTGTGATATTTTCTGGATGGTCAAAACACCTATTACCCAGGCTTATCATTTTCCATTACAAGTGGTAATTGACTGAGTGGAAGGGAACTTAGGAAAGAAAACATAAATTACTTCTAGCTACAGTAAAGTGGTATTTCCTATTGGCTGTCTCCTCTAGAAGGGTGTGAATTTGCTCATGATAAAGCAGAGAAAAAATACTATAGTCAAGGAATAAATTAGTTGCAAAGCCAGGAATAAAACCAGATACCCTGGCTTCTAGACTTTGAAATTAAAAGCAAAAGATATCTATTCTTTTCTACATATTCATACAGAATACGGTAATATGGTTCTTCTCACCTTCTAAGAAAATTATAGAATACTATTTTAACCTAGCAAAGGGCTTTTTGCCCTATCACCATGGATACAAAATGAGTTTCTTTTTCTTTTCTAAGGTAAGATGATAGAACCAAGGATCTCAAAGTAATTGATCTATATTTCATAGAATCTTTCCCTTTTCATGGTTATCTTTACAGCAGTCAGGAAATGATACTTAAATTACATGGTCTGGTTTGGTTCTTTTGGTCGCTACTTTGCTAAACTATAAATAATACCGCTTTATTTGAGAACTTATCTTTTAGATAAGATAGGCTATAATGGGGTGTTTTATAGCAGGCTTTTCTGATTCTTGAAAAATACAACACCAATTTTATTCTTTATTATCTTCTAAGGACACATTTTTATTTAAATCAATAATATATTATTAGCATTTGCTTGTAACAAAAATTAGATGGTAAAGTACAAAAGAGCCCCACCCTAGAATTCAGGAGAAACCTGGATTCTATACTTGGTTCTGTTACAAACTCTGTTGTTGTTCAGTCGCTCAGTCATGTCCTGCTCTTTGTGACCCCATGGACTATAGCACACCAGGCTTCCCTGTCCTTCACTCTCTCCCTGAGGTTGCTTACTCATGTCTGTTGAATCGATGATACCATCCAACTGTCTCAACCCCTGTTGCCCCCTTCCCTTCTGCCCTCAATCTTTCCCATCATCAGAGTCTTTTTCAATGACTCGGCTGTTCGTATCAGGTGGCCAAAGTATTGGAGCTTGTTTCAGCATCAGTCCTTCCAATGAATATTCAGGGTTGATATCCTTTAGGATTGACTGGTTTGATCTTGCTATCCAAGGAACTCTCAAGAGTCTTCTCCAGCACCACGGTTCAAAAGCATCAGTTCTTCAGCACTCACCCTTTTTATGGTCCAGCTCTCACATCAGTACATGACTACTGGAAAAACAGTAGCTTTGACTATACAGACCTTTGTTGGAAAGTGATATCTCTGCTTTTTAATACACTGTCTAGATTTAACCTAAAACAATCCTTTGTGTCTATTTCCTCCATATATAAAATATGAATCATAAAAAGGTATCTGGATTAGTTATTTGTTCCCCAAGATAGTATATATGGAAGTATCAATACAATGAAAAGTATAGTTGTAAGAAACTAATATGGCTGCCTACTAAAGAATTGAAATAACCATTATCCATATATTAAGATTCCTTTCAAAATTCTAAGTTTGACAGTTTGTTGTTCATGATGTATGAGTTCCTTGACTTGAAGACCCCAGTCACATGAGCAATCTTGTTTCTAACTCACTTTATTTTCATACACATTTCATTTATTCAAACAAGGTGAGCAGAATGCTTTGAAGTATCAGCAGCAGGTAAGCAATGTATTGGAAATGTATTGGAAACTATAAATTATATACTTAAGCTTAGTCAATGGCCTGCTGTGTGACCTGAAGCAAATCATTTGGCCCCTCTAGACTGAAGTCAGTCACTTCTAAGACTACACTAGGAACCCTGAGCTGCCCCCCAGAATTGTCAGAGAACATAATAAATGTGACTCTATGCCATTTTGAAAAATATAAAGTACTAAACAAATAGTCTGTGTATTTTTCAAATTACCCTCTTAACTTCACTTAAATGAGTTCAGGTTGTTTTGCTGTGGAATCCAGGCACTTGCTTATTTAAACATTTTCCTGATTAAGAATCATTTATCTTTTCCCTGTTTTACCTAGAGTCATTAGTGCTGCCATCAGTTCAAACGCTGCTCTGCTCTGCACTATATTAAATCATCAGCACAGGAAATAGCACTTCCTGTCTATAGCTGTGAGGAGTGGCTTGACATAAATTAGTCAAAAGGGGGAAAAAAAAACTGATTGCAGATCTATCCTACTTTCACCTTCTCAAGAAACACACACACACAAAGAAACATGAGGATAATTGCCCTTACCCCTCACCACTCACTTGCTTTATGAGATGGCAAAACCCCTACCTAAAGGTATTATCCATTGAAGTGAAGTTCTGCTAATTGTCCTCAAGGAGACCTCACATAAGAGTCATGAGAAAGAACACTTCAATTAAGACTTGATCTCCAAGGTCAAACCTTGAGGTAGAGATTGATAGGAATGTGGAGAAAGTAAAAACATTATGTAATGCTGGATTCTTATGACATTATGGCTATCTTTGTTTGAATATAATATTTTATATCTACCAGAAAATAGTTTTATACATCTAGGATGATTGCTTTCCTTTGGATATTATTTTATCCACATTTTTACCATATATGTAAAAGTATATAGAGCTTCCCTGGTGGCTGAGTGGTAAAGAATCTACATGCCAATGCAGGAAATGCAGGTTCAATCCCTGGTCTGGGAAGATCCCCTAGAGAAGGAAATGGCAACCCACTCCAATATTCTTGCCTGGAGAGCCCAGTGGAGCCTGGTGTTCTACAGTCCATGGGGTCGCAAAGAGTTGGACATGACTTAATGACTGAAAAACAAAAATGAAAGTATATAGTTTTATATATGTGTGTGTGTATAATATAAATTTATATGTATAATTATGTATATGTAAAAATACAAATCCCTTTTAAAAAAAATATATTCTCATGACATCTTATGGTACAGAACGTCTGATCCCTTTTTGTTCATTCCAAAAGCACCCTTTTGAGTACAAGGAACAGAAACACACTGAATACCCAGTACTGTGTCATACATATGTGTTGATTTTTTTTTTTTAAACTTAAAGTGAAGAGATCTTCAAGTGAAAGAATTAATCTTAAAATCATAACAAGAAAACTAAATACTTTGACTCCTCATTCTGAATTCCATCTCCTTAACCCCGCTATTTCTAAAAATGGTTGTGGATGAAAAAGCCAGTTGTTCCTGCAGAACTGATAAATGCCTAAAACCGGGTCCTCTATTTGTTAACTATCACTATTGAAAGCCAGGCTGTGGCCTTTCCTCTCTGAAATGGGAATGGCTACTCTGCCTTCTGAAAACGAATATGTTTCAGCCAACTTTCATAAAGTTCAGAATTTGGTGGGCAGTTTCCTTTGAAAGTTTACATTAAGTGTTCTGCCACTCAAGTCTCCATATGGAATTGTTTAAGAAGTTTAAAGCCAGCAATAAATGCCTCGCCTCAGACATACTGTAAGCCTTTGTCTATTGAAATGCAGCAGCTGTTTCATTGCTTAAACATACCAGGTAACAGCGGCACAAAGAAATAGCAAGTTTATGACAGGCAGTTTTTCCGGACAGGCTACAGGCAAAGCGACAGTTTTGTTTGAGACTTTAAAGAAAACACACATATAACACCGCATAGCAAGCACATCTCGATGGCCTCTTCTTCTAGCTCACACTACCAGAAGTTCTCGATTAGAGAATCAAGAAAGTGAATCCAGCTTTATTTGAAAAGTGTCAGTGGCAAAGCAGCACATCAGTTTGTGTTTGAACCCATAGGACAGCCACCTGTTGGGTACTCATGATTTTGTTCCGTTTCAAATGAAGAAGTTGAGGCCCCAAGAGGCTAAGTGACTTGCCCAAGATCACACAGCTGGCGGTGGCAGGATCATGACTAAAATCCACCTCCACGTCTTCTCATTCATGGTCTGATATTCTCTCCAGTCCACCACCAGACAGTGCATATGGCAAGGTTCAGAACATTGTTAGTCTTCTCAAACCAGGGGGGTGGGCTCTGATCCCCATAGCATATACATAGGCTGTCTTCCCAGAGGGTTCATTTTACTTGAAAATTTGATTAGGGTTTGTTTGAATACGAGAAACAATGTTTTGAATCTTAACTAGTAAGTAATTTAAAACATTGTTCCTTGTAGTCAAACAAACCCAGCTAATACAAAATAGAATGTAAAGTTTTATGAAACATTTTAAGAACCAAATATGAAACCTGGAGGCATTTCACACTTGGAGCCTGTGCCCCTGGACCCCTGGAGGTCTACTTTCACTCTCCTTGGCCAGTGGCCCTTTGGTGGAAAATTAGTAACATGTGCCCTAGTTCCACAACTTATTGTAACTTTAATGTGTATGAAGTAGAGTGTTATTTTAAATGTTCATTATTTGAAGGGAAAGAACATCTTAAATACCAGAGCACTAATTTATTTCCACCAGTCAAGAATTCTGTATCCTGCTCAAGAAACAGATCCCAACTAAGACCCAGAAGCCTCACAAGCCCCACTTTTGCTCCCCTCCACCCCCCACCATCACTCACCACCAAAGGTAACTCTCCTGCTTTACATCATAGATTAGTTCTGCCGTACTTGAACTTTGGAATTATACGGTATGTACTTTTTTCTGCCCATCTTCTTTGCTCAACCTTTGTGAGTCAAAGGATATTCCTTTTCAAAGGAAAACTTGGTTGGTCTTTACCAAAATGAAATCCTGGGAAATGGAAAGCAGTCTTAAGTAGAAATTAGAGAATTGTGAGATCCCAAGGAATCTATATATTCTAACCAAGCCCCTCTCTAAAGCTGAACACAATTAAATTTCTTAATTAAGTTTTTATAGGTATATTCATGTGAATGAAACTTATCACTGTGCCATTCTGTGGCCCCTCCTGTCTCGAAACAAAAAGGTTTTAAGGAAATGGTCTTCTAAGTAACTGAATTGTATGAAAATTCTATAAATATCTCTTCTAATTGTGAAGGCTTTAAATGGTTTTAGTAATAAAGACAAAGAAGAAAGTTAAAGATTCAAAAATACTGCAGATTGCTAGAGAAGGGTTAAAGTCAGAAAGAGAGGAAAACATGTGGAACGTTTTTAATGACCTCACATTCCTTTACACTGAGCAGAACGACATGGCGCAGTAATGCCTGTTTATCTAGCCTGTGGAGTTTGAACTGGAATGAGGCTTTGTGCGTGAGAATTTTTTGGTGAACCTCACAAAGATGTATAGGTTATAAGGTGTTATAATTAAAGCCGTAAAGATTCTTTCAAATCTCACATCCAAGTATAATTAGTTTAGGTCATGTTCTGTAAGGTATTTTCTCAATGCTATCATTTAAAAGGGATCCACTTGGCCTCCAATTGTGCAGAATCCTTGATTTAAATATTTGTAACATTGACATACAAACTGCTCAGAAAGTCCCTGAAGTGTCTGGAAACTCCCCAAAGTCCCCCCTACCTTTGTTCCAGTTATAGCATTACAAAGTGAGGCTAGCAGGAGGAGAAGAGTTTTAAATTTTCTTACGTGCAAAATAAATGTTAACTTCGCTCTACGTGAACTGTGTCACTTGATGCTGGCACTATTGCCCTAGTTGCCTATCTCTACATACCTAATCCCAATTTAGACCTTATACTATAAAAAGATAGCTTTTGTTGATGGAGCACTGCCTAAATGCTAGGCATCAAGCCTACCAGGCTCCTCTGTCCATGGAATTCTCCAGGCAAGAATACTTGAGCAGATAGCCATTCCCTTCTCCAGGGGATCTTCCTGACCACGGGATCGAAACCAGGTCTCTCTCATTGCAAGCAGATTCTTTACCATCTGGGCCACCAGGAAAGCCCTGGCATCATGCTAGGCAATATATATTCACTGTTTCACTGAATCCTTGCACCAACTCTTTTTTTTTTTTTCTTATACCAACTCTTGAGGCAGCTCCTACCTTTAACCTCATTTTGCAGATCAGGAATCTGAAACTCAAAAATGTTAAGTTTTTTGTCCAAGAACAATAAATGTTAGAGCTAGGACTCAAATTCATTTTTGGACTGTGACACGTGGCTTGTGGGATCTTAGTTCCCCAACCAGTGATCGAACCTGTACCCCTACATTGGAAGCATGGTGTCTTAACCACTGGCCCAGCAGGGAAGTCCTGTAGGACTCAAATTTTGAGCTGTCTCATTCCAAAGAATATGCCCTTAACCACTGTACTATATTGCCACTTTCTCTTATGCTAAAAATCATTCATATTATTTCAGGACATTGCTAAATCTATTGGGTAGTAGGCAGGTTTTAATGTGTAACATTTTGATGTGGAAGAGTTGATTCAAGGCAGATCTTTGATCAGAATGCCGAAGCAGGCTCTTATTATTTTATTTCATGGTTTGTTTGACAGTTGCTTCTTAATTCAGATCTGCTTTAAATCTATTCTTGGAAGGACCTTCTTTTAAATTGTGTTTAATAGATTCTAAGTGATACTCCAGGAAGATGTAAAGCTTCAAAAGAGCTTAACCTAACTGATGGTCAATGCCAGGAAACTTGTCTGGTTTTGAGTTTGGAGTTGCACCATCTCTCCAAGTACTTACACACCTCACAGTGGAAGATTTGTGCAAATGTGTATGACTCCTTGGGCACCTGCAAGTGTGTTTAGCAGTAAATAAATCTTCAAGGAGGAGAACAGTTCTTAAGCCAAATTTACTGTCTTTTCTCTAAACCTGACTTTCCTTGACTTCCACTCACCCAAACTTCAATGCTTCAAGGGTCTTTGTTCCTTTCTTCCTTGCCCCTCATAGCCAAACAGCACCAAGTCCAGCTGGTTTTTCCTTTATAATATCATTTATCTGTGTCCATATTTTCTATTCTACAGCAACCTTGCTAAATTAAACCCTTATCATTCCATAAATCTGCAGTGATCTTCTGACAGAATTCTTTATCTCTACTACCACTCTTGCAAATTCTTTTCCAATCACAGCCAGATTGACTTTCCTAAAACTCTCTTTTATTATTTCACTTACTTGCTTTAAAAGCCTTCCATGGCTCCCCATTGCCAAGTGGATAAAGTTCAAATACTTTTCCTTGGCTTTCAAGGCCTTCACATCTGGCCCCAAGTTACCTGGCCAAATTTACCTTCTACAGCCATCACACATAAACTTCCCCTTCCACCAGACAGTTGCCTGGATACATCTTATGTATTAGATTGCTTCTACATTTAAATCATTCCTGGTTTACAGAATATGTACAGAGAACAGTTTTTATTTATTTCACAACAGAGCTGTGATTTAGCTGAATTCTCTGATTAGTAGAATTATTCATATGGTTTGATACCTTTAAAAAATAGTGAAGTTATGTGTTTTAGAATCTTGTCATTTCTGAGTTACAAATTTAACTACAACCCAGGAATCTTGAGCATCTGATAAGTGTTCTGTTGTCTGCTTGAATTTGTAACAATTAAATATACTCGCTTTTGGCCTTTCATAGATCTAGTGACTCTAGATAAGTGTTAACTTTCTCTTAACAGAGGCATTGAAAAATTCAAGTTGGTTTATTTTTCTAGGCTTAAGTTAAGTGACATACTTGTGTACCACACTATAATCCTGACGCTTAACTGTAAATTATCTTTTCTAGTCACTCAAAGTGAGGCAAGGGGGTCATGGAAAGAGCACTAGACAAGTCCGAAGATGTGGGGTTCAACTTAATGTTGTGTGACTTTGGGCAAGTTACTTAACTTCTCTGAGCTTCATTCAGTTCCTTCATCTGTAAAATTGGGATAATAATACATGCTTCATACATATGCAGTGAGAATTAAATCAGATACCTTGTGAAGACACATTGGATTTCATTGATTCTCACATTCACTTTTTTCCACATTTAACATTTCTGACACGAGGATGCATGTGACACTCAGTGATACCTTGGCATTCTGTCGTAGTTTAGTTGACAGTGGTTTTCCTTTCTTAGTGGCACGTAAAAGAGTGGTGTGTCTCAAAATCAGGGGTGTCTTAGACTTGATGAAATACAGTTATTGATTCTCTCTCCCTCAAGGCTATGTGACAACCCATCCTTTCCATTCTCATCCTGCCACAAAATGCCCCTCCTCAAAGACTCACATGAATTGTTCATATTTTAATTTATTTTCTTATATGAAATTTTATGTCATATAAGGTTAACTATGGAACCTTATGTCAGTCTTCATCACTGTTAAGCTCTGGAAACCAGAGAATGTATCACTTTTTTTGTAAATGAACTTGCATAATTATATATGATTCTATATTTAATACATATTCACTGGTACTAATTCCACTTTTGAGACAACATGGAAACCTGGGGTCTTAATAGTATTCCAGGGATTTTTGGTAAAAGATAGGTAAAGGGCTGAAACACCAAGGAATACATAGCTTGTGTTACTACCTAAGTTTCCCTACATCATTGTTTCCTATTGAAAATACCACCACTTACCTGCTGGCACTTTCCCTTGTCTATAAACCAAGCAGCCACAGACAACACTGCAGAAATGCTTGTACGACCAATAGGCCTTGTCCTGATGATGGCGAGGTTTGGCCCTCTTTTCAACTACCTGTTTTTCTTTAGTATCAACGGCCGTCAGACAGAGAGGAAAACTGTTACTGGTATCGGGAGGCTAATGAAGAAAGAAGAGTGAACATGCATGATGGGTCCCCTTTCCCAGAGTGAACTTTTGTGGACTTTGTCCACAGGCTCTGAACCAGTTTATCATTCAGTCACTCATTCATTTCCATTTTTCACTTTTCTGCGGTGACTCGACAGGTTAAAGATTTCATAAATTCCGAGCTCCTAGCACAGTTATATTCTTCAGAGGACCAAAATACCCTGATGGAGGAGTCTGTGGAGCAGGCTCAGCGCCGGGACGAGATGCTTCGAATGTACCAGGCCCTTAAAGAAGCCCTCGTGGTCATCGGCGACATCAACACAGCCACGACGTTCACACCCGCACCACCACCTGTGGACGACTCCTGGATCCAGCATTCCCGCAGGTAGGAAGATGGTGCCCCCAATGCCAGAGGCCTCCCAGCTTGTCCACAGTCGTTTTCTGAATGTGCTTCCCTAAACCGATACGAAGAAGAAGAAGTGAAATCGCTCAGTCATGTCCGACTCTTTGCGACCCCATGGACACCAGGCTCCTCCGTCCGTGGGATTTTCTAGGCAAGAGTACTGAAATGGGTTGCCATTTCCTTCTCCAGGGAATCTTCCCAACCCAGGGATCGAACCTAGGTCTCCTGCATTGTAGACAGACGCTTTACCGTCTGAGCCACCAGGGAAGTCCAATATGAACCTAAAGCAAAAAGAGGAAAAGGATTATTTAAGTTCAGGAGGGATAGAGAGAGTCAGATAGTCTCAGCTCCTTTCAAAAACAAGCACAATATACCTGGACAATGGCATGTTATACAGCCATTAAAAAGAATAAGTACTGAAGTAAAAAGACAGTCCAGTTAATGTGAAGCTTAAAAAAAAATTTAAATTATAGAATGTTGTATGCAAAAAAGCAATTTATGCATATATATATATATATATGTATATATATGAGAGAGAGAAGATAATATAGAATATAGATAAAAAGGATACCCAGGAAAAGATACTGGTTGTCTCCACAGAGGAAGGGGTGGGGAAGGAAACTTCCTTTCACCTTTTACCCTTTTATAATATCCCTAATGTGTATCTGAGTTAGTCAGATGATACTTTTTTAAACATAGTCAATTATAACATATTTTTAAGGATGACTTCTGATGGAAAGGAGGATGAGCAAACTGATGTCTCTCTCTGTCCCCAGGTCCCCCCCTCCAAGCCCCACCACCCAGAGGAGGCCGACGCTGAGCGCACCTCTCCCACGACCGACGTCCGGCCGGGGACCTGCACCCGCCATCCCCTCCCCGGGACCCCACTCAGGGGCGCCGCCAGTGCCATTCCGGCCGGGCCCATTACCTCCTTTCCCCAACAGCAGTGACTCGTTCGGGGCGCCTCCGCAGGTTCCGTCTCGGCCCACTAGGGCCCCTCCCAGCGTCCCGAGGTGAGTGTTCTGCACGCGGCCGAAGTAGGGGGGTCGCGGGGTGGGATGCTCGTGGGTTCTCTTCTCATAGCGTGACAGACAAAATTGATTTGGAAAAGAAAAGGGCAGAGATACTGTCCTACATGTTTGCTGTATCCCCTCCCCCAGGAGAGGAATCATAGGAAGATTGCTGAGCCCACGACTCCATTTAGAAACCAATATATGAACTACACTCTCCTTTCTCTACTGGCACAAACTAAATGAACCACAGAAACTTAGGTCCAGATGAATGATGTTTTGGCAGCTATTTGTAGGATTTGACAGAGAACTTTGAAGTGAAAGAGCCAGTGGCTGGTTTGCTGCAAGCTGTGTGCACCCTAGGTCACCAGAGCATCACAAGCTAAGGCCTAGCCTCTTCTATTACCAGAGGAATTCTATAAAACCACTGACTTCAAGGAATATTATCCATCTGCCCTCCGAACTTTGACCCTTAAACCCAATGTCACTAACTTTAATGTAGGCTGAGTAAAAATCTGGCTGATTCATCTGCAATTGTTTTTTAACACAGACATATGACTGCTGTGTGCGGTCACTGACAATAAATAGAACAATGTACATTTGAATAATACATTCTGGCATTTATAAGCAGATTTTCAGGCTTAATTGTGAAACAAAATAGCTAATAAATAACTGAAACTTGAAATCATGTATACCACATATAGTTGAAACTATAGTCTCACCTTCATACATTTACAGTCAATATATTAATTAGAGATTTTGAAAATAGAGAGAATTAGGGTTTTGTTTTTTTTTCCAACATCAGAAATTTAAAAAGGAAAGAAAATAGCCCATAGAGAAAGCTAGTTTTTTCAAAGTTCAATTCAGAGGATTAAAATATTTGTATACTCCATGAAGGAAAACCTTACTATGCTTGTACTGTCAAAAGAGAAGTGCTTTCTGCCTACCCATGAAGTCTGAGTCACCTCACCCTCTGATTACAGTGCTTACATTTATTTCAATCTTCAGGGCTGTTGGGTGTAATGAAGAGAAGAAGGGTATCCTAAACCACCAAACAAAGGGAGGTGTAGAGGAATAGAAGGGAAGTGAAATCAGAAGATTTGATTTGCCACAGGTCTTGGGAAACTCAGACTGAGCCATGAGTTCCTCATCTATGAAGTAAAGACTCACCAAGTTTGTTGCTCAAATCATATGAGATGGGATATTTGAAAAAGTCTCATTAACTGTAAATCACAGTGGATGTTATTGCCATCACCATTGTGGTCCCCATCAGAGAGGATATGTGTACTCTCAAACCAGGTTTTTTTTCCTCTAACCTCAGAAAATTGGATTTATAATTTACTTGGAACTGAGCTTAATTCTAGTATTAATAATAAAAATGATAATATTTATTGAGCTCTCAATGTTTGCTTTGCGTGCGTGCGTGCTCAGTCGCTTTAGTCGTGTCTGCCTCTGGTGGCTCAGTCAGTAAAGAATATGCCTGAAATGCAGGAGGCCCAGGTTTGATCCCTGGGTTGAGAAGACCCACTAAAGAAGGAAATGGCAACCCGCTCCAGTATTCTTGCCTGGGAAATCCCATGCATGGAGGGGCCCAGTGGGTTACAGTCCGTAGGGTCACAAAAGAGTCGGACACAACTTAGTGACTAAATCACCACCACCAAAATGTATGCTAGGCGCTGTCCTGAGAGTTTTGCAGGTATATTTTTGTTGAATGCTCACAACAACCCCACGAGTTAGGTGATTGTCCATTTTACAGACTAGATGCAGAGGTTAAGCTGTTTGCCCAAGGCACTCAACCAGGCCCTAACAGAGTTGGGCTTCAACACCAAGCAGTCTGACTCCAAAACTGTCTCGTAACCATAATGTCAGGATTTCTCCATCTCAGCGCTACTGACGTTTTTGTTGTGTGGGTCATGCTGTGCATTTTAGGACGTTTAGCAGCATCCTGGCCTCTACCCACCGGATGTCAGTTGCACTCACCGAGTTGTCACCACTGAAAATGTTTCCAGACATTGTCACTGGTTTGGGGGAGTTAATCTTCCTCCCCTTGAGAACTTCTGTACTGCAGCATTCAAAAGACCGTCCCTTCCATGTAATTAAGCATAAAGGTCAGCGCTGAGCCTCACTTATAAGCAAAATTAAATTATTATTTTAGGAAACTTAAAATTGACTGGGAAAAGGTCTGCCATTGTGCCAAGAACGTATGGAGGCCATTGGGGGAGGGCTGTTAGAGTCCCACACAGGAGCCTTGAAGTCAGCTATTTTGTCTGTTTAGCTATAAGAAGGAACCAGAGCAACCTGGGGATGCCTGTCTTCAGGAATGAAAGTGCATGTCTTTGCCTGCTCGCTTGGCTGCTTCACCTCTTTGTTTCAGATAAGCTGACTTGCTAATACCCTTCAGAGATACTGCTGAATGCTAAATTGATTTGTTAAGCCAGGTGGAGTTGCCCTTGGTATTTCTGAGCTCACTCACAGAGGGTAGCCGGCAGGAATCAGCCTCCGGAGCCTGAGCTGGAGAGGGAAACCTCCAGGTTTCAGTCGTCTGCACTCGGGAATTTATAGGACAACAGTTGTGTTACTCAAAATTTTTAGGGTATTCTCAAGTTAGAGCCAGACTTAATTTGATCTGGCCTTGCAAAGAGTCTCAAATGTAAAACAGAAATGAGAGTTCTGAGTAAAAGAGGAAAGTTGGTTGTTTTCTGCTGAGCCTTCGAGTTTCAGCGCCAGTTCTGCGCATTGGGAGGGAAATCCCTGGAGGGGCAGGGGGGTGGTCACCTGAGAGAGAGCAAGAAAGACTCTGTCAGGATCCTTATGCCTATTAAAGTTTAGCTTTAGATGGAGAATTCTGACCACATAAAGTCTGTTTTTAATAAAAGCCAGAGCGGGAATCCTACCAAATGTAAGCCAGAAATGAGGTTTAAGATTTCAAAAAAAGAAAGAGAGAGGAAAGGAAAGAGAGACAGAGATAGAAAGAAAGAAAGAAAAAGTTAAAGGAATTCTTGTGGAAACTTCACCTTGTTCTATTTATTTATGTATTCTCTTTTCCCTCCATGACTTGCCTCCATTTTCTCTATTAAAATCTAAAAAACTTGAAATGCCATTATCCATCATCTTCAGAAAACCAACCCTTAGCTTTCCGAGAAGGAAATTTAATTTTTTTCCCCAGTCCTTTGCTTTCTTAAGGGCCCTTTCTCCCCTTTTATCTGAAACCAGAAACTCATAATATGACAAGACAGCACAAGGGGTATCCCGCCAGCTCCCTGTTGGGCTTTAATGTTACAAAGGCAAACACTGAACTTTTAGCAGCAGAGGATTCTGCCATGCACTGTGTGCCCGAGCTTAGTTTTCTTCCGGATAATTCACAGTTTCATTAGCAGGCTATGATCTTCACTTTTAAGAGCATAGATTTATTATGACCCTATTCAGACATAATGAAAGTGCTTACAGTTGTACAGAAACCATGAGTATTCTGGGTGGGTTTTTTTTTTGTTTTTTTTTTTTTAAGTGATTATTATTTTATCTTTCCATTTCAATGTAAAGAAAGAGGAAGGAGAGGGGCTGGTGGAGTCATTTTTGGCCCAGGTTTTCTCAGCTGCTCAAACTGTTCTGGTTTATGTGCATGGAGCCTTTCAGTGAGGGAGCTAGAAATATTGCAAACTACATGCCTGCTTTAATTAATTCCTCCTGAACTAGGGAAGCATTTCTGTCCCAAAGAGGCTCATCAACAGGGATGATTCTACCATTAGAAAGTTGACTGTACACAAATCTGACTTGGGGAACATTTTCTGATGCTAGACGGTTTCGTGTGTCCCCCTCCTCTCTCACCTCCATCAGCTTCTCTGGAGGGGCTGAAACCCAGTTGGAAAACCCCATTTAGTTGTATCCTTGTTTAGCAAGATACTCTTAAACAGACCTCAGTACCTCTTTAGGGGCCCTATTCTTTTACTTGAGGATCCTAATGTCTAGGGCTGATGTAGCTATTTTCAGTTAGAGCTTCTTAAAATTAGCTAATTGGGAATCACAGCCTTTGACATTAACAGAACAAATTAACTGAATCAGAGTGTGTTTTTCCTGGCAACGGTGACTCTGGCATTATTTTATTCATTTGTCTTCTCCCCTTTCCTTGGACTAAGCTATTTTGCAACGGTCAAAAGGGGATAAGGGTGGGAGGAAGGGTCTCTATCCAAGGAAAAGCAAACTTCACTTACCTCATCACCCAGTCTTCTATTTAAAAAAAAAAAAAAACACTTAAAAAAAAAATAGAAGTCCTTTTTTAACCACCCCCTATCACCAAGTCTGATGGTGTCTTTTAAAAATGACACAAGTGAATCAGAGGAGAGGGTTAGCTTTTACTCCAGCTCATTCACATGACAGAAACACAGCATGGATATCAAGAGTGCTGGATAGAAAGAGTCTCTCTCTGGGGAGGCCCATGGTGATACCGGCATCCCTGCCTTGCAGGGACAGCCCTGGAATAGCATTAAGATTACCCCAGGGCCTCCCACTTGCACTCCTTCCATGACTTAGTTTCCCTGACTTTACATGGAGCACCTTGAGAGTCTCCTCACAGCCCCACATTCTCAGTAATTCATGGTTCAACTAACCATAGCAAAAGATACATCAGTTCTTTATGTGAAGAGACAGTCCATGCATGCATGTTCTTTTCTTTACAAAGGTAAAAGCCCTTTGATTCTCTTTAATCTTGTTTTAAATGGTTGACCTTGATGTCTTCTGTACCGTGTCTCTTTTATGCATACATATTTTATGCATTGATTTAACTGACAGATAACACAGAATCCCTTTCACCTAGGGATAAAGCTCCCCTGTTTTGTTTTGTTTTTAGCCAGTTCCCCAAATTTTGAATAAGAGAAAACCTGTGATTCTTATGAGTGTGTCTTTGCATCCCTAATATCAAGGTTTGGTGCCATGAAGGACGAAGCTGCCGAGCCTTGAAGTCGTGGGCTCAGGGTTCACGGACAGTTAAGCAACTTGTGGGACTAGCCTGTGTCTGACTCCTCAGCAGTCATGTTCTGGAAACATCCTGACTTACTCCCTCCTCAACAGCCCTCTAAAAGCATGACTTCTTTTAGCAGCTGAGTGTCTTTGGACGAATGATGAATTCATCTTGTGATTTCTGATTTCAGCCATGAGCTTTCTATTTTCCTCACCATCTTTCTCCTTTAAAGAACAAACAGATAAATTTATGATTAGGTGTATTAATTTTTCAGGGAACAGTTATTATATTTAGCAACTGGATTTAAAAATCAAGCAAGGATTTTTACAAAGTATAATTGCTGAGACTAGAAACACCTTCAAAGCATTGTTTCTGATTCTTAATATTTGAGGCATATTGTGAGGCTACTATGTCACAGAATTTGTTACTGAAACCCCAAATGTAATTAATAATTTGTTGTAGGTTTACCATGAGTTGTCATGATGCTTAATATATTTCCATGAATATAGGAATTTGGCCACAAGATGTTCACTAAAGAAAATATCTTTAATTTTATTTGATCCTCTCTATTAAATATTTCATCAAAATCATTCAAATACCACAGTGATTCTGGTTGTAACATAATAATTCACTAAAGTGGATCAATGGTTAATGTCAAAGGTTTTCTTTCTTCAGGGTCTTGGTTTCATTCTAGTTTGAGTGGAAGTAAATTAGTCTGGTGGTTTCCTTCTTGGGTCTAGCAAACTTGAGTTACTTTACACAAACATCTCCATCCCACCACAGTCCAGACTGACTGGCAGTCTATTTAGGTCAGGCTCAGGAATGTGGGAGCTTTACAGCTGTGTCAAGATAGACTTCAGATTGCCTTTAAATTTTCAATGTGCCCCTTATCTTACTTTTCCAAACATCTGATATTGCAGGAGGGTACAAGAAAAAGGAAAATAAGAAAGGATCTACATGAGACAGTACAAACAACAGAAATGCAGACAGAAAGCAGGGCAATAAATATAACAATAGACCATATACCATCTCAGCCCCATGGTAACTGGCACTGAGTTAACAAAACAACTTCTTCCACGTCTCACAACAAATAATAACAAATAGCTCTGTCATTGTTCTTGTTTGGGGCTGTACATTGCTAAGCTTCAACAATGAAGGGAAAGCCTTTCTGAGTTTCAGGGTAGCCCATCCACCCCTGGTTTCACCTGATCGAGGAAAACAGCCAAGACTGGAGTCTGGCACAAGAGCCATTGTCCGGTGAAAAACGCACAGTCAATAGTTATTATTCGTCCTGTAGCCAGTCAGCAGCCAACTGTCACCAGCTGGAATCTGCTGAATGTTCCTACATACAAGTTGATGTCAGCTGAAAGAAAAGAAAACAATTCTACCCAGTGTAAGCAGACCCACAGTCTTGTAGACGCACACAAGCTAGTACTTCTGTTTCATCACTGCCCTCTTTTGTCTCCCTCACTGTAAGAAAAGAACGGTTTTACGGGGAACGATTTTTCATTTTCAGGCAGTTATGGTCAGATGGCATGTTTTTCAATGACTTCAGAGATTCATGGCACAGCATGATCCATGGCTCTTTCACCTCTAAATTTTCTGTAAGCAGCCAGCTCCAAGAATAAGCTGCTGGATGCTTCTTCCTCCCTCTGATTTATCAGTTACAAGGAAAAAATCAGAAGTGAAATTTAGCTTACTAGAGCCACTTCAGCCAATAAATAGCCAGGAAATTAAACATGAAAATGTAAATGCTGCATTTTTCACTCAGAATATGAATTACATGCCTACCTCCAGTTGTATGAGAGAGGAACTGAGGATTTAACTGAGGGTTTGATGGCTGTTGTCTACTTGTCATAATTTTATTTTATTTTATTGCTGCTTAAATACAGAATTTTTAAATGCCCTACATTGAAACCCTCAGCTTACTGTAGCCAACATCTTGTAACCATTGTCTAGGGGAACCTCTGAATCTAAACATATATTTACACCCTTTAGTTGCCAAATGAAATCCATCTGGCTTACCCAGTGCTGTTTCCAAAAGAATATTACACTTTTAGTCTGGCCAGTATTTTTAAATGTAGAAGAGGAGGTGGGGGGTGGGGGGCGTGTTGGAAAGGCACTGGGTTTATAAGAATCTGCCTGTGTACTGATGCCACATTAACAGTATTTAGATGAAGTTTAAGCTCATGTGGCAACTCTGACCATAAATAGAATTCCTACAGAGGGCAGTGTCGAAAGCCACAAAGAACTGAGGCAGGCTCATCATGGCACAATACTTTCTTTTCTTTCTGGCTAATTTTTAGGCATCAGAGCCACATGGTAGGCAAATCCACAAACAACGAGTGCTCTAATTTCTGAAATTATTTTTTAACCATTCCCATAAACACCAGGAACTGTCCACTCCTGTTCTCCAGCCAAAATTATCAGCTCACATGAATTGTAGAAAGAACACATTCCATCCAAGGACCAGGGGGAAAGATGCATAATCAAAATGGTAAATGGCAAAATTCTCAATTGCTCATGGTCAATGACAAGGCCAGGCCTTCTTGATTTTAATTGCTCAGACACATGGAGAATTCCAAATCTTCATAAAGTCAGCATTTTCCCCCACTGGGATTAAACACTGAAAAATGGGATAATACTGTTGTTGCTGCTGTTATGGGAACCCAGTAAATGTGTAGGTTAATATAAAATTTAGAAGTAAACTTTATCCTTTTTCTGTTTTTGTTTTGTTTTTGAGAAAGAGAGAATAAGGGAAAGACTAGATAACCACCAACTAGATATATCACCACAAGTGAATCCCCAGGCATCAGTGGCAATTTTGAAACCCGAGAGAAAGGAGACCTCAGGTGGCTCTGAATATGATTTGGAAAATAATCTTATTTTACAATCAAATATGCCAGTTGCCTCCACCATGTAAATAGATACCTGTATTAGGTTTCAGATTTTCGTGAGCAGCTTTATCTACATTTCAGTATATTTGACATTCATCTAGCATGAGACTTTTTATGATAAGAGGAGATGGGAAAGCCTTTTTTAAAGATATTTTGCAGCTTAGAGAATCTAAAATGAAATTATTCCACTTGGAAATGGATAATTATGTAAGGTATATTCTGTACCATGTGCATTTTTAAACTTTATATTAGGATTGCTTTTGAAGCCAATTTTAAGAGTGAATGCAGTTTTTCCCTCAAATAAATCTCCTCCTAGTCTCGTGCTCAAGTGTTTTCGCCAGAAAGTCTGCACTCTGCTTTGCCTTTTAGACCACCATTCATGGAGTAAAGCTATAAAAATGAGGAAAACGTCTACTTATTTTTAAAACAACTAGAATTTCTTTTTACTTCTTAGCAGTATTGGAAAGTATTTTAATAACTAAAATAATAAAACTTCATGTGAGGCCAGTGCTACCTTAATTATTGCCTCTTGGGGTGGAAAATTAAGGAAACATTAGTAAATGTGTTAACTAGAGAAACCACTGCAGTAATTTCCCTCCACGTAACTGGGTCTAAAGTCACAATAAATCCATGCTGTACATATCCTTTGAAAGAAAGAAAAGTTATAGTTTTAGCTGTAATAGTAGTAGTATCAGAACTCTCAGGACTGAAATTAATGGACCATAAAAATCCCTGCAATTCATCAGCGGACTTTGATTAACCTACTTAAATGCTCTCCAGTTCAGTTTAGGGATCTGTGATGAGGGTTGTTGATATGATTCCTAGATTTGTTTTAATATTTCGAACACTCTAAACTACCCTATTACCATCTTAATACTCTAAAACTAATAAGTATTTGGAAATTCATTTTGAGGCACCGTATCTTTGAATAAACATGTTGAAATCGTGTTTCTTGCTTTTGCTTAAAACTTTGGTGTGTGATTGATGACATTTTGTAGATTTCCCTCTTTTTTTTTTACTATACTCGCCTCCTTCAACCCAGGACCCTTTCCATTTGATATATAGTGTTTATTCAGTCTTGTGACTGAACAGCACATGAGGCATTCATACCGATAACCACGGTTACTGTGTTGTTCCCTTCCCTGTAGAGCAAGAAGTCTCAGCAAAATATTCTTGAGGGTCACAGGGAATCTTTGCAACTTACAAATACTTTCCCAGTCTCTGTAGACTATTCAGGTTTCTGTCTATATGTTGTTATTTTTATCATTAAAGTTAACCTTTACATTTTTGTCTGTGGATTTCATACCACTTATTAAGGTGCATTTTGAGGTACAAAAATATGGAGCTAGAATGACGAAGGTAGTGCTGACCACTGTCTCCAGTCCGGAAAGCGATGTTAAAGCAGAAAGGCAAGGTTTTAGGACATTTGTCTTTACTGCATTCTCATTGCATTCCTGCTTTGTACTCCCCGTCATTCTGATCCCTTTTGTCTCTAAGTTAGGCACTACACCCAATTATATAGGACGGTCTTCCGTTGGTTACTTCTGTCGGACACCTGCCTTCTAGCTGTGTTTGGCAGGCCCGCCAGATGAGGTAATAATCAGAAGAAAATGTTCTGGTTTTTTGGCCCCATCCACGTACAAGATTATTCAAAACAGTTTTCTGTGAGTGAGAACAGAGATGCTTTGAGATCCGTTGGTCTAACATTCTGTGGGGGTGTGAAGGAACAAAACTGTAAACTTTTTTGATCCCTTCTAGAAGAGTGGAAATATAAATTACATCTGCCTTTGCCCATCCTCTCAGTGATGGTTACAGACAGATATATGTAGAAATGAGAGCCTCTTATTTGTAAACATTCTAGCTTTGCTCTCCCTAGCCGTCTTCTTGAGCACAGCTCCCATGGTCATTACAGCAGTGTTTTCCTAAAAGCATATTTTGTGAACTATTTCTCCAAGATGATGGCAGTTTTTTGTAAGACAGATGCCTAAAAGACATATGGTTTTCATAGATTTTTCCGTCTAGACTAGCTTTATTTAGTGACTTTTGGCCTGAATTGGTCTAGTTAAAGTTTCTGTAGGAGCGAGTATAAAATTTTTAAATGTGGGCATACCATTAAGGTGTAAAACAAAAAGTTTGACTTCTTATTGGCGAACGATTAGAAGGGATTGGTTGAAAATTTCCTTCAGGTTAAGTAATTGTGATCATACTGTGCACCCACTTGTCTATCCCTCTCCCACAACACTGTCCAGAATGGAAAGGCTTACCCCTAAAATCCGGTAACTGTTAAATTCATATACTTCTCACTGTTTTCCTGAGTAAATTCTTTGTATTCCAGTTGATGTGTGTGAGTGTGTTAGAAAGCTGTAATTCTTTCTGCAGACTCTTTACATGGCCCAGGGGACTTATGATTCCTTGCCCTTTTAGCACCAGTTTTTACAAACACAGCATTTCTCTCATTTTAAAAAAAGCGTCCAACAAGCCACAGAGTAAAGGAGAAGAACATTCAGGAGTTTTTGTAGTGCCTTCAAACGCCGATGAAGATTTCATTTTAAAATGGCAGTTTTTGAGCCAGCGTCAGAAGACTCATTTAGAAACAATATGATACTTCAAGAGGAAAAGAATAATTTCTACACTTGCCTAGAAATCAACCTTTTGCTCCCTGACACCACAGATCCGTGCCCAGTTTAACTGCATCAGAACACGGAGACTTGTGGAAGGGAGAAAATGTGGGCCATTCTGTCTTCGCACTGAGCATTTAATTGGACTCCGTTACATATTTGTTCACTGACATGGCAGCTTGCAAAGCACACCACCTCTCTGTTTTTCTGTTTGCTTTCAGTGTTTTTGTTTTTCAAGCTTGAACTCTAAAGCATGTTAGAGCTCCTCCTGCTGGAATTTTTTTTAATCACTGGGATTCTAATTAGTAAACTGTACTTCGTCTCCATTTTTTCCTCTCGGATTGATACATGACCAGAAAAATACCATGTGGTGCGTTTAAAACTGGCTTTTTAATTCACTAGGTTTCACAATCAGGCAAAAATGAAACCTTGGTATAACATAAATCTTCTCTAAATCTTCAGATTCCTCATGCTCAGTTTTTGTTGTTGTTACAAAAATAAGAGGAATTGGAAAGTTAACTTTTGCATCTATATTTCTCAGTACACATTTACCCCCTTTGAGGTCAGGCCCCAAGTCGGATACTCATGCCCAGAAGGTTCTTGCTGTCAGAAAGGAGAAAAGGTCTTCCCCACCTTTCCAATGCAGAAGTGAATTTTACAGTTTCATAGAGAGATCCAGTGTTGCCTTTTTCCTCCCCATCCTTGTTTCTTTTCATTTCTTCTCCCTGACTTGAGGTGACAAAGCAGTGTACATCTCAGAAGTAAAAGTTCGCCTCTCCCAGTAGCTGGTCCTTAGCACCTCCTTCCCAACCTCTCCTCCTTCCCCCAAATGTCTGAATTGGCCAACCCCCTCCCCTGGTGCCTGGTGTGGGAGTGAGGGGAAGGGCAGGGAAAAGAGGACAGAAGACCGTGAAGAGGGTTAGAAATAGCTTTGCCCCAGCTACCATCAGTGGGACTAGGTTTCTGCATCCATGCATGTAAGTTCTTAGATCTCTTTGGGGATTTCTTGAAAGAGAGAAAGAGGTAGAGAGGGAGACAGAAGGAAGGGAAAGAAGAGGAGAAAGAGACAAAGAGAGAAAAAAGTCCTCAGAGGGGACACTGCCTAACTTCATTCAATAACCATGTGCGTGTGAATCTTTCAAAACCACCTCCTTTGTCTCTGTGTAGTTTTCTCATCACTATATTCCTCTGACCTTCTGTTTCTTTGCAAACCTTTTAGTCTTTTTCTCTACCCAGCTTCTCTGTTGTCAGTGATATAGTACAGAAACTAAAATATAAAAAGGTCAGAAGTAATGCTTTTTAGGAATCATATTTTAAAACAAAAAACCCTTAAAAACTTTGCTTTGTGAATTAGGACTTGGATTAAAACAAGTAGTTTTGCCACTTGTGATAAAATGTGAGACATTTGATTTCTCAAGCTGACAGTACTTTTTCTAGCTTTTTTACCCCCTTCATACGAACTATCTCCTATCCCTGGAATGCCGGCACCCTCAACTTTTTCTGTTTTCTTCAAGCCCTTTTAACACCCCAACCTCTTTCCAACTCCAGTCTAAGACTCCAGGTATCCCTGAAACGCTTGAGGCATAATCCTGTCGTTGCACTTACCCAGCTGTGACACTGTTTACTTGTCTCTCTTCCCAGCTGGACTAGAGATTCCTGGGCAGTGACTGTCTCTATTTCTGCACCCCTAACGCTTTATACAGTCCCTAGCACATAAACAGGGCTTATTGAGTGAATGAAAGAAAACAAAATGAGTTGATATACAATGTTTAATCAAAGTTTATTTTCAGAATTAGCCCAATCTTTAGTGTATTTTAAGAAATGATTTAAATGCACACTTTCTCTCTTGTTCTTGTGCTATTCCTTCTGTGCTAAAACCTTGCCTGGCTAATTCTTTTTACAAATCATAAACTGAGTGGAGTTCATGTAGGCATATAATCCCTTAAGCTGCCTTTTTACTGCAACCACAGAAGTGGATTTATCTGTACCATCCTTATGGGTGGAACCCAAGTCAGACGTTTAAAATAAAGTGAAAGAAGTGTGGCAAGGTGGATTATATAACCAGTTATCTCAGAGACTAATTTATACAGTATATTATATGTTTGCATCTTCAAATAAAAATTACAGACTGTTTTTCCCCTTATGTTGTTATTTCAAAGTTCATCAGTTGATTCATACTTTCCCAATGACATACATTTAAAAATCATGGGTTCATTTTCACAGGGGAAAGAAATGCTGGCTCTAAAATGTAGCAAGAGTCATATTAGAGAATTTCTCTTGAATCCTTTAAATGTACTCCAACTTCTCTGTTGTTTCCAACATCTACTGTAAACTATTCTTGGACAGTACTGGCTCACTCTGTACCAAAGCTAAAAGAGCCAAAAATATGCTGGATAGCATCCTATAGTGTTTTTGACAGTTACAAAATATTATCTTCCATGTGGACAAAATCATGACTGTTCATAGCATTTTTCTGAACTTTGCCTTGGACTTTTTAGATATCCAAAACCTGTTTTTTTAATAAATGCTCAAATTAAGAAGCAAAGCACAATGCTGTGTTGAAATTTAAAAACACTGTGTCCCACAATCTGTTCTCTTAGAGCAGACATTAGCAAGAGGAAGTCCTGGGTCATAGTTAGCTGCCTTTCCATTTCACCTGGAGGTGTGCTCCTGTCTGATTTATTCCTGGGCATGTTCACTTATTCATGTCCTTGAATTCCTGCTTGAGACACTGCCCCCTACAGGTGCTATGAAAGGCTGCAAGCAGGATAAGGCGTAATCTCAGGTCATGGGAAGTTTATAATGTTGTTCAGATGATAAACTATGTATACATGCCTTAAACTTTGAAAAATGATGCAAGGATTAAGTTATTCAAGAGGGTCATGGAGAAGTAAGGCATTTCAGTTCCTGGGAAGGAGAAACTATGGGCATCCCCCATTTAGCTGACTCAGACGCCACCAGAGCCATTTTTGCCTGAAGCCACTTGGGAACCAAGCACAGCAGAGTCCATTGTGGGAGGCATGCGTCACCATTTTAGAAAGTTCAGAAGCAGTTTTTGCTTTTGTTCTCTAAGAAATTCATGCTATGTAGCCCTCAAAAAGGAGAGATACTTTACTTCTTGTGCTTAGATAGACAAAATCCTTCTTTTTTATCTTTTCATCAATAAGATCAAATGACCCTAAATGCAATTACATGTAAATTAAATTTTAAAACAGTTATATTTTAAGACTTTACCTATATCTAATAAGTAGAACTTATGGTATAAATTGCATATCCTTTTTATGCAAATAACTGTCCTTGTAGGCAAATATAATTAATTCCCCTAAAAGTATCAGTCTTTGATTTTTTTAGAGTTTTTTATTTTTTTAAATTTGGGTCCACCTAACTAATTAGGCTGGGCTTCAGTTGTACCCTTTTCAAAGATGACAATTTGGAATAGCATGGTTAGATGTGCTTAGTGTCTGCACCCACTGCCATGTTCATGAGCAAGCTTCTCTAAACAAGTAGTTATTCTTCTGGTGATGACTAACAAAAAAAACTACTGTGGTATAATATCTCAGTCTTTACAAAATAAACCTAAAACCAATTTGACCCATGCTTGAATCTGATTTCCAAAGGTATCAAAGAATTTCCACAACCATTTCTTCATCTTTCTTAAGATAGTTTTTCCCAGCACTTTCTCTTTTTTACTCTGACTTCATCTGGCAAGTGAAATGAATTGCTAAGAAAGCAAGGACAAAATCATTTATTATGTCTTCAGACAGTTTTCAAAGCATGGGACCAGCAGCATTAGCATAATCTAGGAACTTACTAGAAATGTCTCACCCCTATAGAAAGTCTGTGGGACCTAGAAACCTCTGTTTTAGCAAACCCTCCAGGGAGTTCTGATGTACAGTCTAATTTCAGAGACATACCCTTAGAACATGCCCATGTGACTGCCCTATAGAAAAAATGCCGGCCTGGGAGTCCTGATATTTTGGTTTAAGTAAGGAAAGGATGGAGCCTGAGCTACATAGGCCTAGGCTGGCTCACAAACTTATCAGATAGATAAATCTCACTTTGCATCCTGAAGAGAAATACAGGCAGGGGCAGAAAGACCAAGCCATGTCAGTAATTGGTGTTACGATGCACCCCTGTTAAGATCAGTCACGCATTGTGAATACTCAGAACCAGCTAACCCAGAGAAGAGCAAATGAAGATTTAGTTCTCCCATTCTTAGAAAAGAATCAAATGAGACAATCAGAGAATTGATTCATTCTTCTCTCTTATTAGTGTAGCCAGTTTCTCCCCCACCATGCCACCCACCCCTTATGAACATTCGACTTTCTTACAAAATTTGTCATTGTCCAAAATAATGCACCCAGCCCATCCCTGCAGCTACAAATGCAACTTGAAGTATTACATCTTTCCCTTTGATTTGGAAGCAGAAACATGGCTCTTCTATCGTAACCATAAACCGCCCACACACCACACAGTGTTTCAATAAACACTAAGTGATGCAAGATGCTCCATTTCAATATAATGGGTAATTTAATGAAGCCCATCTCTGTGCAAAGTAATGGAGAAAAATCTGGTACAAAACAAATAACTCTGCTTGGCCCAAAACAAACTGTCTTATGAGGTGAATATCTTTGGAAACTCTTTGAATGGTTAGGAACTGGACCAATGAAATGAACTTTAACAGTAAACCTTAAATGTTTTTCTGGTGTTGAAGTTGGCAAACATCTTAGCATTACTTATTAAGAAAATTCACACTGAACAACTTGATGCTCCTCTTAGATTGTTTCCCTTACTAGATTATCAAGGGGTTATTGTTTAGAAATAAAATGGTGCTTATTTCTTCCAGAAGGCTTGACCAGCTCTTCAGGATTTTTAATTACTAAGTACATGTATGAGTTATTTTAACTTAAAACTAGGCATATTTTAAAGATGTCATAATTTTTTTAAGAGACCATGATGGAAATTTGATCTTTCTTCTTTTTCAATCATTAATTCACCACACAGGGTGCAGTGCCTATTTAGTGCCCTAGGGACTCCCTTAAAGTGCTCGTAATGGATAGGTTCTGCTGATTTATTTATTTGAAAAAAAAAAAATAGCATGAGCCAAAGACAAAGCTGAATTCTGGGATATGGTGATGAACAAGACAAACAAAAGACCTGGCACATAACAGAAAGTTGTATTTTTTTAGTTTCCTGCCTTGCCTTCTTTCTGCAATTGCCTATTATCGTTGACTTTGTCTCGTTGCATCAACACAGCCCAAAGATTGGAGAGGAGATTAAGGAGAGGTTGCTGTGCCATCAGAGTATTTCAATCTTTCTATTCTCTGTCTCTATCATTGAGTCCATCCCTTCCACCTCCCCACTTAATTTCTAGTTTCTTTAACCCCATTATAGACCTACATTCTCCTATGATTTTCAAATTTTATATGCCATGATTAAAATCATATTTGCCCCTGCTTTAACCACACTATTGTATTTTCAAGCTCTGAGCCTGAATTACAAAATTTTGCCTCATTTTTTCCACTTAAAATGGGGTGCTGTAGTAAAACCACTTGCATACTTGTTTTAGCCCATTTGTATTCCACTATGAATAGATTTGAGTTTTTAAAAATTATGGAGCATAATACAGACCACATAGTACATGCTCAATAAATTATACATGCAGTGCATAACTGGAAAGCATGTTACAGATCATCTAGTCTGAGTCTCCTGTGTCATAGATGAGAACACTAAGGCTTAGAGAAGTTTAGTGACTAATGATTACACAAATTGGCAGTTGGAGCTAAAATACACATCTTTCAACTTCTGTGTAAACGTGCTGTCTCAAATATAAACCTCTGACAAATGCTTCAAAAAAAGTTGCATTTCTGGCCTCGCTGGACCCACTCTCCTTGAGCTAGTCTATACTCTAGCCTGTCTGAACATCTTTGTGTAGGTACTTTTCAGTCATTCACTTGTTTGTCTGCTATTTAATAAATATTTATTCACTGTCTTCTAATCACATTATACTGAATACTGAATATATGTAATAAATACAGAATATGTGGTCTCTGCACTCAAGAAGTTTGCTGTCTACTGGAGAAAACAGGCCATAAGCTAGTAAATACATAATGGCAAACAGTTAAGTGCTATGAAATGCATAAAACCATGAGGTGGTGAGGAGTGGTGGTTGGAAATTATCCGATGGTCAGGAAGTGCTGGGCTATGACATTTAAGCCAAGAACCAAAGAATCAGAAGAGAACTCAGTTGCATTCCTTTCTGTCTTGGCTACAACACTTAGTCCAAGCTATCACATATGCATGGAACAGTTTCTAGCCCACCATGCTACACTGTATTCTGCCCCTCGCTGCATTTGTCATTTCAAGTCTACTTTTTTCAAATAAAATTGCCTAATTAAGTGCATCCCATTATTGAGCCTTCTGATGGAGTTTTGCTTTTTCAGGTTCAAATTCTGGCCAACTTTCTCACTCCTCCTATAACTGCTAAAATGCTAAGAATATATTTCTATACGTTATGTGACTATCAAACTCCCCGAGGAAGGGCCTGTGATTTAGTATTTATTCCAAACATCTACTAAACAGTTAAGCAGTCAAATATCCTATAGGTAGAGTTTCTAAGAGTCTAAATCCTACACGCCATTGTAGCTGTTGTTTTGGCTTTTTTTTTTTGCTAGAACAGTGATTTATTTTTTTAAAATACCTTAGTATAATGTAAAGATCAGTGGCTATCAAAAGTATTCATAAGTTGTTTCTTCTGGGAGTAACTTTCATTTATTCATTTGTCAAACGTTCAATGAATGAATGACAATCTCTGACCTAGACACCACAAGAAAGTGAAGATGACTAAGACATAGTCCATTTCTGGTCAGTGGCAATAAATATATAAACCTAATTCTAGAAATACATTGGGATGCTAGAGAAGCATCAAGATAGGAAAACGTAGGTCAGAGAAACTTCACCAAGGTGGGTGTGGAGGGAGGAATACAGTTCTAGCAGATAAACAAAAGAATCAGAAGAGAACTCTGATTGAGGACATCATTGAGAGCAGCTCCATGCTAAACACTCTATGAAACACCTCAAGTGGACATGACCTCTGGCTTCTGGCAAGTTCACATCAAAGGAGAAAATGGCTGGGTTCAAAGCCAGGATGTAAGTCAAACATATAACCCTGTCAAATGAAAATGAGCCATATGCTAGTGAAAGGGCAGGTGTTTTTGCGTTGTCATAAGCAAAAAGGAAATAACAGGAGGATTTTTCCCAGCCAGGAAATTGCCCAAACATTTCTAGTGGTCACACTACCCTGTAGCCTTTTGCGGGAAAAGGACTTACTTGTTTACCCAAATTAAACAGCTAGTAGGAATTGGTTTAGTTCCGTACTGTTCATATAAGGTATCTGTAGTTACACTTTGAAAAACTGAGTGCTGCTTAAGTGATAAGACTTAGTGTAAGAGGTTAAACTGGCATGCACCTTCCCAAGAAAAAACCTTTCTTCCACAGTTCCTTGGATATTTGTCAAGCACTGGAGGCAAAAGAAACTCCACTAAGATCTATGAGTTTGCACTCAAGCGGTTGGTACTTTTACCATTAACCAACGATACCTCTTTTGTTTTGATTTTTCCTTGACCATCTAATTTTATCTTATAGCTCTGTAATTTTTAACATTGCATAACCATTTTCTTTAGCTTTTCTAACTTCACTCCTTCATCCTGAGAAAGAGTATTTGATTGGATCAATTTTGTGTGTCCAATAAAGAAGAAAACTTAATGACATGACAGTAATTCCAGAAAGGGGGCGGGAGGGCTCTTTCTGAAAAATATAAATGGAAGAGTTTTATCAAGAAGAAAAGTTTCAATTTGCAGAATTTGTTGAATCTTACTGGCTATAAACATTACCCTCTGAGATATGATGTGTAAAGTCAAGTACACACATAAAAAGCTGATTAATGCATTTAGGATAAATGTATGGGTTCAATGAATAAAGAGTATTAGTTGGTATAAAGCTGAAGATTCTCGGATACAGTAATATTTCATTATATGAAGTTTGTTTATTTAGAAACCTCAGCTGTTAGAAACACCATTACCAATCAGAAAGTGAGCAATACTGTTACTAAAAATAAGACTTTTAGGACCCAAAATAGAAGCCAGAGCTCATGCAATTTACTCAGAGACTCACCCTGAGCCTGTTTATGCTTATTGTAGAGAACTCTAGGAACCTTGATTTTCTGATTTTCTAGTACCCAGTAAATTAGAAGTAAAATATAGAATATATTGGAGAAAGCTACTGCTGAGGGCAATGAGAAGTGATAATTAACATCCTGACAGGGGAAAAAAAAGAGGAAGAACATTACATAAAGGGAAGAAAAATTCAAACCCCTTTAGTCTCTGAGGCCTAAATACCTTACTAGTTGCTGAAGTGGGCATACTCTACTGGCTGAGAAATATGCAGTGTATTTCTGATGGCTTTTATTTTTTTTTTCAGATGGCTTTTAAATGATTTAATATTTTTATTAGTATTGGGAGGGAGGACTTCAGTTTTTAGAAAGATTTGCATATGAAAAATATCTCATTTTCATTAAAAAATGCTGGGTGAGTGAAAAGTGACAGTATTAAGTTATTCCAGATGGCAACCATTCCTGCTAGCCTGTTTGTGCATGAGCATGTGCGGGATGGCTCTTTCTCAGTATCTTCGGGATAACCTTCTAGTAGTTACTCTACTTGTTTCTTTACCTTTCTTTTTCTCTCTTTCTAGCCGGAGACCACCCCCATCACCAACTCGTCCCACTATAATCCGTCCACTAGAATCCTCCCTGTTAGACTAAACGAAGTGTCTGGCATGGCAGTTAATCACTAATGAATTTTACGAAAGCAAAATATTTGGTAACTGTTGCAGTAAATCATGAGTAGTCGCATGTATGGACATCAGTAGGCAAGTAACCAGTTTGACTAATGCATTCATCACTCACCTTCATTGCTCATGGTATGTCAAACTTTTGGGGTTTGACTGTTGAAAACTGCTGACTCTTTAAGGTTTTGTATGTTGTATCGACCAAAGTAGGTTGTATAGCCGCCCTCTGCTTTGTGGACCATTGGCCTACCCTGGCATATATTTGAAATTGCTTTGACAGGTTTCCCACATTACCTACCAGAGAGCCCATTCAGTGTAATTTTTAAGAGATAAGAGATAGTGGGCTTAGACCTAAATGATATACTTATTTTCCTGCATTCTGTTTTGACTGATGAAAATTATATTGTCTATTATAAATGTTTCTGCCTACTCCAGGATTACCTGTTTAGAGCCTCTCTCCTTCCTCTTTATTTCATAAAACTGATAGGGAGTAATTTTTAAAATTAAGATTCCTTAAAAATAAAACTTTTCCAGAAGCACAAAGTTGTTTGCAAAGGAAAAGTTAATGCATTGCTTGCTCTAGAAGGCTTCTCATGCCAGTGTGTTTTTGCTTCGTGCTAGAAGCATATTCAACAGTGAATCAAAGCTTGCTTTTTGGTAGTCAGTCAGTAAATTTGGCTAGTTAGTTTCAGAGTTTAAGGAAGAAGTAAAATATCACATCTCAAGAAGTGTCTGGACAAATGTAATTTCTTTATTCACTTATGTATTTACCTCCTCAGATTACAGTGAAGGCTAGCATAGAAAATATTTAATTTTTTATATTGATCTGATTTTAGGCATGACTGACTACACTTTGACACTAATTCCATTTGATTTATTTAGTTAGAGCAAAAATATGTCTCTCTTTCCATGCTAATATGTAATTCCCTAATGCAAAAATTTAGCCTACCTTTGAAACAGGTTAATGTAACTTTTTATCCATTCTAGGTTTCCTTAATAAATCCTGAGCCTTATTATAGGATAGCCATATTTAAAAAATGGGACCTGGCATGGAAAAAAAAGATGCCCCGGGTTAAGAGCGGAGCTCATTCTCCTGCAGTCAAACAACTTGAGGGTCTCTTTCCAGGTCCTTCCAGAAAATAGTTAAGACATCGAGATTTAAAGCAAATCGGCAAATTCTAACATTTCTAAAATTTACAAGTGCAGCTTAGCCTGGGGGTTAATAGTTCAGTCTCGAGGCGGACTTTTGGACTACCTAGGAGTAGATGATTAGCATGTAGGAAATGGCCAGAAGCCAACTGGAATTTTTTCTGCTAACTGTCCCCAGACAGCAGACCAAATATTCACTGCCTATTTGTGTCCCATGACACCATTTCATGTTCTGCAGAAGTAAATCAGGTTAGCCAACTGAAATGTCTCCCTTTGAAAGCAGCAAACATGATTTGTACATTACCTTAACTTTAATTTCCTGTGTAGTTTATACCCAAAGCAGATACCCGTAAAGTATGAAGTAAAAACGTTTAACCGTTATTAAAAAGAGAACTTGCCAAGTTGAATGGTGTTGTTTTGAACTTATTCTAAAGGGTTAAAACTAGGCCACTCAGGCAAAAACCAGAGAATACAAGATTTACAAAAAGAGCCCTTCAACTTTTAAATTACAAGTGATTGTATAAAGAACTACACCCTAAATCGCCACCCTAAATCTTCTCATATCTTATGTTTTCTCCTGGAAAAATGTTAACTCTTTGTGAATGGAACAGAGGTACAAGATACATACCGTATTTTTAAAACAGCATTGCAGCTGAGTGGAAATATGTTAAGTAAAAGGAATAGTCTACAGTGAGATCTTTTCAGAAAATTTCCTCTTTTTAGGATTCCCTTTGCTTCTTCCTTTGAATTCTCTAAAATAGGCATCTAATGGATTATATACTTCAGGGTTTGGCTTTGTGCTATATGTGGTTTTACGTTTTTCTATATTTCAAAAGTTTCCTTTGGTTAAAGGAAAATATTGTGGATAACCACTGGTGTGTTCTTAGATCAGCACAAACCATGTCAAAGAAAATTGGAGATTTGTTTTCCAAGTTTCTTTGCACTGGTTTTATGCAGTCATAAACAGTGGCATTTGTCACCTTTGGCTTTTGCTCTGGGTTTATAACCCCACAGTTTCCTTGTCTCAGCTGTCTCATCTTGTGTGTGCCTTTTTGTTTTATTTTACTTCTAAGCTATTTCTAATAGAACCCAGCCTCTCTCCTGGAATTTCAGCATCATGTTGGAAAATATTTTCACTTTACTGCAGTACTGTGTCATGTGATCAGTATTAATCCCATTTCCCAAAGGGTTTGCATCCTGTTAAAAGGAGATGTCAATTTAAGTGAAGTCACAAGCTCTAGGATGTGCAGAGTTTAGAGGACAGCGTTCATATCAGGTCTTTAGATGGGAATGTCACTTACTGAGCTTTCTAAGTATTCCCCATACGCTTCAGGTCTTTCGTGTAACTGCCCCCTGATTCCTCCAATGTTGCCTGAACAACAGATGCAGCTCCATCATGTCTAGTATAATAAAACATACAGTGATTTTAGGATTTTGAAAAATAAACTGTGTGTTTATTTGATGGGTCAATCTATTTTATTGTCACATGCTAAATCTTGCATGCTTATTGACTAATTGGACCTGCCATCAACTCAGTTGTGGACAGATGATTGAAATAGTATTGATTTAGAACAGATATATTACATTTTCAGATGTCATCTACCAAAATGACTCCTTGAATATTGCTTCTAGCTGTAGTCTGTAACATAGAAGAGCAGTAGGGTCTGTTTAATTAGCAAATTGCCTACTTGTTCAGATAATAACATTGTTCCAAAACATGATAATAAAACCAAGTTCCTGTGATATAACTATAAGCCTTCTGACTTTAGAATTAAAGAGTAGTCATATATATTCATTTTATGACTTTTTAGTATAGACTGTAGCCATAATTCTCAAGTATGAAATGGGACCTAATACCAGTATGTGACAAATGTTGATGTTTCTGTGTACACACATACTTTCTATGCATGTGTCTCTATACAGACTATGTGTATAGTATATACATAGTAAATTTGTGTAAGTACATGTATTTTGTGCCCTTTTGGGCAAGTAGGTTTAAAATTACTTGTTAAAATGCCACGAGCATGAATGTGATTGTATGTGTATCGTGTATATATGTATATGTATGGGTGTAAATATGTATACATGTGCTTTGTATGTGTGAGTATGAATTATTTTTTAAACTATGCTAATACAGGAGTTAGCCTTAGAGTATCTGCCATAATACGTGATAATAGTGGTTCATTTCCCAAACATACATGAGATGTACAAAATTTTTTTGTATTTTATTCATTCTGAGAGGCACAAGGCTCAGAATTTCCATGACAACATGGTAGAATAACATCTGCAGGCAAAAAAAATAATAATAATTTACAGACATTTACATCTAAATTCACAACATTGCTCTTAAAGAAGAAATTATCTTTGCCAATATAGCTAGCTCATAGTAAGTGTAAGATCTGTAAACCTACCTTTAAGATCGCTGATAGAGTTATAAAAATTATTCTTAGATTGCTGAGCTGAATCTTTTAAAGCTAAGTTGGTCTATATAGTCATCTTTATCTCTATTGTAAATGTCAAAATTTTAGAGGGATCTAGCAGTATAATAATACAAGTAGTGGATTTTTCTGAGTAAATTGCTTAAAATGCAGGGAAGAAGTTATGTAATACCTCAAAGGCAAGTCATCCATTCACTTTTTCAGGTAGACGTTTTTCATTTGTCGGACAGTATAATTATTTGAAATTGACAGGAATCTCCTTAACGTTGAGAATAAAGCTTAAATAGTAGGTCTTTGAACTATGGAACTCGATGAAAGAAGATAATATTTGAGACTCAAGCCATGAGTTTTATATTATTTCACCAAGAGGGCTGAAAGCTATGAACTCAGAGTTTAATGTGAATGAGGCTGTTGATAGTTTCCAAGAAACAGTTATTGGTTCACTAGATCGCTCATTCCTTTCTCAAAAGCTCAAGTGTGTCTTTTAGATAATCTTCAGTCATCCTGTCTAGTTGGTATGTTTAACATTATGTGGTGTTCTGTATTGTGAAATTTTAAGATTTTGAAGCATATGTTGTATATGCATTGCTATCTGTATATATGTGTAAGAATGTTGGTATATATGAGAACAAAAGACAGGGAACTCAAGAAGAATCTCCTGTTTGTCTTAAGACCTGTTCATACTGGTATGTTGGTGAGACTTCTCACCTGTCTGGGCTTCCCTGGTGGCTCAGACAGTAAAGAACCCGACAGCAATATGGGAGACCTGGGTTGGGAAGATCCCCTGGAGAAGGGAATGGCAACCCACTCCAGTATTCTTGCCTGGAGAATTCCATGGACAGAGAAATCTGGCAGGCTTCAGTCCATGGGGTCGCAAAGAGTCAGACATGACTGAGCGACTTTCACACACACACACACACACACACACACACACACACTCACCTCTGTGGTCTGAGGTTTTACACATGGCTCAGCTCAAGGCTTCATTTCTTTTTTTATTTTTACCCTCTGATTTCTTAATGTAATGTTTTTTAAATTACTGTAAAATTATTCTGTCTAATCTCTTGCATTGTCTATTGTCAATTTGATAAAAATGATCCTTCCCAATCAGAAATTCCACCATTACTTGATTTGTTTAATTTCATATGTATAGCCTTTGTTTTGCTTACCTATGTTTCTTTTCTCTCCCTTTTCAAAATCAAACTTGTTTTTTTTGCTTTTTTATATTAAGAAGGAGTGTACAGAAGCAAAATCTTGCCTTTTATGTCAATTCTTTATTTGAGCCAGAATACTTTCCACTGTCAGAATCCTGAAAAAGCATTTTTCAGGATTTCTTAATGCTGATATATATGGATGGACTCTGTGAATGGACATTTTGAAGCAACTTCCTTTAAATCCTGTATCATTCTAGAAGGTCATGTGTACCTGTTGTGAAAATGTGAAGCTGTACTACTGAACCTGAAATAAATGATAACATTTGAAGGACTCCCTCTTCCTCATTCTTGTATATATTTGAGTCATGTCTTTGCTTATCGGTAAGATCTGACTTGTAAATACTTAGAACTCTTTTTAATCCAATTGTCCCAGAATTACCAGTATGGAGAATGATAGCATTTGACATTAGTGTCATTAATTTGGGGAAGAATGAGATTTTTAAAGGGAGCAAGTTGAACAAATCAAAGGCAGGAGAGTGGGAAACATTTTTACTGACTTGAAGTCATTGTTTTACTAAGTTAAAGAAGGACACAAACCTTCGGCTGCTGGAGCGTGCAAAGTGACACTTGCCAGGAAGCACCGCGACACTTAGCTATTGAAAAGGAAGTGATTCTGAAAATCTAGGTCTACAGAAGGCATTTCTTACAGAAAGTAATTGAGCTTCTGACTCAACAGTTGACCTCCATTGTTTACTCATGGTGTGTTGATGGGAGAAGTTACCACTTTTCATTTCCCCGGTAGTAAGAAAATGGAAGAGTGTTCAGTAGTTACACATGTCCTTATCCCAGCTGAATTTCCAGAGAATAGAGAAAGACTCTTTGTAAGAAGGGAATGGGAGGGGAGAAATTTTGATTTACTTTCCCTTTGTGTTTAGGATAGACTCCTTGTGGAAAGATGAATTGGAAAGACTGTTGGGTTAATTCACACTTTCCTGTTGTAATTTCTTTCTCATGTCTATACATGTTCTGTGAGAGGATCCATTAGTGTCTTCAGAGGAAGCCTCTTAATGGAAGAGAGAGTCAGGATGTGAATCCTGCTGTGCCCTTGTGTTGTGCAAGCCTTACTGCATGATTCTTATTCAGAATTGTTCCTGACAGAAATACCCAAACCGAAGGACCTTATTGTAACTGTTTGGCAGATTTCCATTTGTATTTTTAAAATAGTTCTGACATCAATGTAAATATCTGCCCAATTAGTTTTCAAGATTCTTGTTTTTCTGCTGGAATCTTTAAATCTAATCCTGAGAAGTACTCATTTCATCACACACCTGACATTGCCCCTTTTAAGACCATTTCTTGGAGTTCTTTCACACTGAGGCAGCCTGATACTTAGTGCATGCAAGAGATGTTGGCTAAAACTACAACTTTAATTGGAGTTTCCCAAAGTCCACTCCATGAGATTTTAATGTTTTACACATTCATACACCAAGACCCTCTCGATTAAATATACTTGGGAAAAGATGACTAAAAAGTAAAGGTTTATTTACTAGAAGACTCTACAGAAGCTCTCATATCAGATTACAGGGCTAGTGTCTCCATGTTTCTCACATTTATTTTAACATCAATGCTTTGTTCATAGAGCATCTATGAACTATACTACAGGACTAGTGTTCTGAGGTACATGCCTTAGGAAGCACTGTTTTAGTGGCTTTAGGCCAGGTTCAGTTCAGTTCAGTCGCTCAGTTGTGTCCGACTCTTTGCAACCCCATGAACCGCAGCACACCAGGCCTCTGTATCCATCACCAAATGCCAGAGTCTACCCAAACCCATGTCCATTGAGTCCGTGATGCCATCCAACCATCTCATCCTCTGCCATCCCCTTCTCCTCCTGCCCTCAATCTTTCCCATCATCAGGGTCTTCTCAAATGAGTCAGCTCTTCGCCTCAGGCAAATGCATTGAGTGAGATTATCCCAGTACAGACCATCACTAACACAAAGTTGGGTGGTAAAATGTCATTGTAACCAGAGATCCCAATTTAGGACCATCCTCCTGGTATTCTGGTGCTTTGTCACAGTGGGGTCTGAGACCCAACCAGGTAGGTCACATAGGAGCAGGAGACCTGAAAGCAGATAGCGACAGACATGCCATGAGTCCTAGGGAGCCTTGTGGAGAACTCAGAACGTTTTCAATATGACTTTGACTCTCTCACTCCAAAGTGAGAGAAAATACTGAAGGCTTGGGAAAGTGAGACAAGAAAGGCAATAAGAACAGGCCTTCTTCTCAATGCTTCTCTGATGATCTCCACTTTTAAGTCAACTTAGATCTCTCCCTTCACAAGAATACACTGGGAGTCATGTAATTACCTGAGAAAGGTATACTGAGCCGAGTCCCAGTATTTTCAGCAAATGCCTTCAAGCATTTCAGCATTGGGTTAAGTAACATAGAGCAGCAGTCCACAGCCTTTTTGGTTCCAGGGATTGGTTTCCTGGAAGACAATTTTTCCACTCCTTTGAATTAATTACATTACCCCTAATGCTTGTGAAGGGAGAGATCAAAGTTGACTTAAAAGTGGAGATCATCAGAGAAACATTGAGAACACCTGTTCTTACTGCCTTTCTTGTCTCACTTTCCCAAGCCTTCAGGCTCACCCACTTCTCAGGGATGTGAAGTTATCTAAGTGATGGGCAAAGGAAACAAGCAGAGCATGTTTTGTGAGATTGTAACAGAAGAGAACAAAGTTATAAGGAAGGCCTTTCCAGGGCTCTTGCCAGAGGAATGTCACCATAAGAACAGATTGCAGCATTGAGGCAGATCCAAGAGAATGTGGGTAATTCATCATTCTTATGAATAATGGGGTCTTTTATGTATATATGAATTATGCCCATGTTCCACACACAGGTTTTCCTGCCCCTCTACTTCCTGTTTTGGCCAAACGATTCTCTGAAGTTATTTTCAGAAAACTTAAGGAGGTATAACCTGAAATGATCATCTTGACTAGGGAGAATTTGCTTGTACAGTGAATGCTGGCATGATGAGCTTTCAAAAGTGCTAGCAACTCAGTATCCCCACTCAGTAGTCCAAACTCAATACTTCAAGTTTCAACTGTTAGAAGTGGCAACAATAGAAAGTTCCTTTGTTGCCCTTCATATAAAAAGCCCCAGTATTTTCAGCAAATGCCTTCAAGCATTTCAGCATTGTGTTAAGTAACACAGAGCAGCAGTCCTCAGCCTTTTTGGCTCCAGGGATGGGTTTCGTGGAAGACAGTTTTTCCACTGACCAGGGCAGAGGTTCAGGGGGTGGGGATGATTTCAGGATGATTCAAATGCATTACATTTATTGTGCACTTTAATTCTAATTATTATTACTTCAGCTCAGTCTCAGATCATCAGTCATTATATCCCCAGAGGTTGGAAATCCCTGATATAGAAAATTCTGGAAAAAGTAAAAAAAAAAAAAATTGCCAAGATCCATAATAGAAGTAGCTCTGAGCCAATGTATGGTGTCATCACCAAGGATGTGTTTTTGGCAACAAGTGGAAAGTTAGATACAGGATGAGTGAAGAGGAAAGAAAAGAGCTAAGGGGATAAATGTATACACATTTCTCCAGTGGTTGAAGCAAACATTCTAGCTGTTCATGAAATATATTCCAAGACATAAAGCTTCTGACCCTGTTTCTGGACTAGAACACCAAACTCAAACAGGAAGGCGCTTTGGCATATGCTGACAAAATGTCCCTTCAGCACTGTGGACTTGCTGTTCAGTTTAATGGCTCACCTCCCCACCCTGCTGAGGTCATTAAAGTGTTCTAAAGCCCCTTCAGAACTCAAAAATAGTTTCTGTTTGCTGGGCAGGTGATAAATCTCACCAAGCCTGACAGGAATTTAATTACACTTTCTTCACAAAAACACTAGGGATACCCATTACCTGGATCTCTAAAGCTAAAGGCTTGCAGACCCCCCACAGTTGAAAGGTTAGGGACCCATAATAAGTTCTTCATCATATAAATGGATGGGAGGCCTCCTTAAGTGCAGCCAGCTTAAATTGGACCAAAGAAAAATTGGTCTTGGACTTTAGGAAAGGTAAGATCATTTTTCACTGTTGCTAAGAAATACCCCCTTCAGCTTGGCTGCATTAACATTTTATAGAAGATGAAAAAGAAGTTTGTTTTTGTTTTTGTTTTTTTGTAGACCTCCTTGCTCCACTCACTGAAGTGTTACAGAAGTAAGATGGAAGTGAGTATGTTGTTGAACACCTGGACGAGTAGCCAAAAAGAAGTCCCACAGGGAGCGGGGTACTGAACTAACCTCGCAGTTGTATGGCTTGCTGTAATGTTGAGCTCATTACCAGTTGAGTTAGAAGGAGGAAATTAAACATAGACTTTTGCAGGAAACCCATGGGAAAGCTTCCTGGCCTGCTGTTGTCCTACTTACAGAGCTGCGCCTTGCTGTGTAGCCTTTACTGCATCTTCTCTACCAGCCCATCATCCAGAGGCTGACGTCAAAACTAACCACTTCTCTGGACCCTTCTTTCACAACCAGTGAACCTGACAAGATGCAAGCCAGGCTAGGGATACAGAGAAAGAGCCAGCAAACCAAATTTCACTTACCCTGGACCCAGTTCAGAATAAATCAGAGCTTCAGTTGCACCTAACTCAGAGTCAAAGAGAAATTTTACAAAATCCTCACGTCACCATGAACCAGATGTAGCCTCCAAGTTTGCCTGGGCCTAGAAAGGCTATCACATCAGGATTTTCACCTGCAGGAAATTCTCATTTACCAGCCCTTTTCTCCAAGATTGACCCCTGATATTTTCCACCTTGTGATTACATTGCTCATCTGATCTCTCGCTGCCTTCTACTGTCCCTCAGCTTAAAAAAAATTTCCCCTGTCATACTGCTCTATCAACTCCCTCTCCCCCTATGGAGATTTCACAACATTTATTGAAATCTTTGAAAATAACTGAATGTCACAAAATCAGGGTTGGGAAACAAATACTCAAGTTATAAAGGTATGTGGCTCTGGTACTATTCCCAGTTTTCCTGAATATGATTGCATGAATATCATTCCATGGTACAAAATAATATGGGTTTGGAGTAGGCTCAAATGTCTCATACCTAGCACATGACTGGTAGCCAGGAAACAGCCCAGGAGCTGCTTACTATGCCACGTGATCTCTCATTTCCCTTGCATGTCTGCATGTTTTTTGTCTGATTTAAATTTGATTTTTGTGGGATTATTTTTGCATGCTCTTATTTGGATTTGTTTTCTGGTTTAAACATTGTTTTCTTCCTCCGCATCTGTGTTTTTCTTTTTATTATTTTGTTTTGTTTTCACTAGGCGACCCCCTCCTGCAGTTCCTGGACGACCATCCTAACCCCCATCATTCATCTCCTTTTGTGTCCAACAACATGTCTGTCTGTGGTATTTAAAAGCCTTTCATTTGCACTGTATGTCATATGTACAGAAAAACTTCTATTTTTGATCCATGTCTATAATAAAAACAAGGTTTATTCTATATAAAAAATGAAATGTGTTCTGTTTCTTTTTCTAAAGAAGATCCAAGTTAAAATAGGAGTTTGTTTCAACTAAAACCAGGTATGGTGAAAAATACATAATTTGACCTGCAAAGGAGCTTCAATTGAAAATGACTGATTTTAAGTTCTTAAAGCATTGTGATTTAGGATGATATTTGGTGGACAATAGTAATCGATCTTCAGTTGAAATGTCTGTCCAATAGAAGAGTGAAAGATGAAGCAAAAATCCTGGGTGTCTAGAAAAGACACAGAGAACCGAATAAATTCAGTCTGCTCCCAGGAATCTCCCAGTGACATTTTGCACTAAGACATTTTGGAGGAGGAAAAGGGGACAACAGAGGATGAGATGGTTGGATGGCATCACCGACTCAATGGACATGAGTTTGAGCAAGCTCCTGGAGCTGGTGATGGACCATGCTGCGATTCATGGGGTCACAAAGAGTCAGACACAACTGAGCGACTGGACTGAACTGAAGCAACTGAACTGAACTGAACTGAAAAAATGAAGACATTTTTTCCTATTTTCATTGTTTTTTAGGTGATAAAGTACATAAGATTATGTTAGATTATGGGAGAAATTTTTGGTCTGAAACATGTAAACCTCATATATTCTATTTGGCAAGTTCAGGGGAAAAAACACATCATTCGAGTAAAAATACAAGGCAAAGAAATGTTGCCACATTGAGAAGATTACTAATGATGTCAGTAAAGTACTGGAAGAACAAAATCTTTATGAGTTTTCAGGAAGAGAACTTTTTTTATACCTTAATCCTCAAATGATAATTTCAACTCTGAAATTTTAAGCTATCATTAAAAACTAATCCCAAAGACTTACCCAAATAAAATGATTATTATTAACACACTATTGACCAGGAGATTTTTGTAGAAACTAATGTCTGTGGCTGGTGATTTGTTATATAAATGACTGTTGAAATACTCAGGACAATAATGCTTGTGTAACAAAAGATGAATTAATATGTCTGTGGTCAATAAGTTGTTAAGGTAACATAGTTTATCCTGCCAAATATGTGATCTGAAGCCTTCCACTAAAGGCTTGAGATTTAATTCAGAGTTTTCCTTTTGAATATTTATTTGGTCTATGTTCGAGTTTTAAAGGATCTCCTCTTGGATCACTTCTCCATGTGCCTTGCTTTAGCACATGAAGAAAGAAACTACAGGATGGGAAAGTAAAACACTGTTGATCAGGACTCGGTGTTCCACTCACTTCCTGGCTGACCTAGACAAGCACTGGCAAGGAGAGGCAGCTCAGATGTGGGCAAGAACCACCTCGGTACAGCAACGAGGACCCTCACTACCAATGTCCTTTCTCTGGGCCATAAAAATCTTTTTCAAGCACTACATGCTCCTCCCCAAAATGCAAAACCAGCTTATCTCTCAGGTGAAAATTTTCATCTTGCATGTTAATACATCACTGTGTATTTGCATCACAGGTCCAGTGACTGAGAGTTAGAAGCGCTGGTGACTAAGGAAATTCAAAGACACCAAAGCAGAGGGTCAACCAAAGCTCAACTTTACCTCCAAGTGACTGAACTGATGCAGACTACCACACAGCTTGCAGTCTGTTGCCCTTCCTTTCACCTTCAGTCTAGACATTTTAACTTTTTAAATCAGTATTCTTATCGTGTAACATTCTCATTTGATAGCATTCTCATCCCAACAGACCCAGAGTTCCTGGGTTATATCATACCACCTCCCCAAATACAAACAGAGGTTGTCAACAGGAAGGAAAACCTCAATTCATTTCTTTTTTTAAGTGTTTGGTATTTTTCCACCCTCTGAAATTTGAACTTGTTTCTATGTGCAATGTTATACCATTTAGATGTTTAAAACTTAGATTGATCTGATGACCATGAGAACATAAAGCTGAAGTCGTAGTTGAATGAAATGATTCCGTGGCAATCCTAATCCATCTCTTCAACCAACAGGTATGGCCCCATCCTCACATTAGACTGGTGAGAAGAAAGGGGACTGACGGGATGGGGTGGTGGGGGTGGGAAGAAGCCTGGAGTAAAATTAAACTATTCAGAGGTTTGTTCATATTTCTTTATTGTTCCTACCATTTCTGTGTTTTATAGTATACCCTTGCTCAGCTCTCCCTCCCTCCTCACCCCTCAATATTGGATAGAGAGCTGAAGAAGTACAGTTCTTCAGAGTTGAATCAGGATCTTTGGGAGAAATAAACTATTATATTTTTAATACATATTCTTAAGTATTCCCATCCCTTTATATATCAAACATTCCTTGAATTTATAAGAATGTCCTAGTTACTGGGAATACCAGATACATTAATAGGATAAAAGTAGCGGACAAAATAGGGAAATAAGAAATTCTAATATAAGCTATGACAGGAAAAACTTTTGGACTTTTTTCCAGGGAGAACTGTTACTGACTTCCATGCTAAAGCAACTATTTGAGTCCTAGAATCAGATTATCCACTTGACCCAAAGCCTGCCAGCATTCTAGAATGTGGTGATTTTGACCTCTGACAAAAAAAATAACAGAACTCATTTCAGCCAATCAGAAACCAAACTTTTCATTTCTCATGGAATAGTATAATAGACTCTAAATCATGTTAAGTGTGGGTTGAGAAAGACATAGTGGGATTGAAACTGAAGCAGTCTGTTGTTAACTTTGCTTTGGCTTCTAACAAGAAGGCTTTAGATTCAGAAGGTGTCCTGCATTGGTCTTCCACTGGACGCAGTGAGAGGAGTGAGAGTCCTCCAGCCTCTAGCTAGAAACTCGCAGACCACGCAAGAGATGGAGAAAAGAGAACTAAAGGTAGGGAAAAGAAAAAAAAAAACACAAAACTTGCCATACTCTCCTTAGAGATTTCCACTGGTAATATATGTCTGTAAGCCTTGGGAGCCACATGTACATTGAAGCATTTTTCAGCAAACATCCTCAAAGTTGAGAGCCAAGAGGAGATAAGGAGATAACCTCAGCTGTTCACATACAAACATGGACACCTTCAGTGGGTTTGGAGCTTGGACCTTTCAGTCCCCTTCATCCCTGAGTTTGAAAAATACTGTACTTGACAACATCTGTTTTATAACTCAGCACTAAGTATAATTTTTTTTAAACTCAGAAAATTGATATTGGAATCTTTAGTCCAGTTCCATAAGATTCTGAAATAAATCTTTGCAACTGTGAATCCATTTCAAAGACATGAACCTCATCCACAGAGAGAAAAGATAGCTAAAAAAGAAGAAAACCTCTATTGCCCTTTATAATCCTATAGAATCTATATCTGAATAAATCAGATGGAGCTCAAATGCCACCACACCCCTGTATGTTCCTCATTTAAATGGACACACTAGCTGCCTTCATTACCATAATATACACCTGTTTTTTAAAAAAAACTTTTTATTTTGTATTGGGGTATAACCAATTCACAAATGTTGTGAGTTTCAGGTAACTAGCACAGGGACTCGGTCATGCATATACCTGTATCCATTCTCCCCCAAACTTCCGTCCCATCCAGGCTACCACGTAACATTGAGCAGAGTTCCTTGTGCTAGACGGTAGGTCCTTGTTGGCTATCTGTTTTAAATATAGCAGTATGTACATCTCCAACCCAAACTCCTTAATTATCCCTTCCTCCTGTCCTTTTCCCCCAATAAGTTCATTCTCTAAGTCTTTGAGCCTCTTTTTTTGTTTTGTAAGTAAGTCCATTTGAATATACATCTGTATTTTGATTTTTGATTTTTTTAATACTATAAATTACTATCAGATCACAGTACTGTCAACATTTAAGATTGGATCAGGTGGTAGGTTGTTGGATGAGTCAACGCTATAAACTGCTACTCTCATGCTTTTTTTTAATCAAATCACATTTTACAGTACTCCTTATCAGGTCCTGATCTCACCACAGTTCACATCTTCCGTGATCCTCTTGAGCGGGCACACAGTAAAGACAGTCTTAGCAAGCCCCAGGGTCCAAAGAGACTTACGATCCTCAAGAGCGTAACACTGAAGTGGGTCCTCCCTCTCAAAACAGCTGCTAACAAAGGATATTTTTGAAGCTCCGTATAACCCAATGGAAAAACAAGTCTTTCAGATTCTTAAGGGCTCACTTTTCATCCTCCTCTCTGTGACTGTATTCTAGAGGCAGCAAAGAGAAGTTAGTGCCAAGGAGACTGTTCTTCCTCCTGCTGCTTTTTTCTCTTTTAAAGACAGAAACATATTCAGCCTCAAACACAAAAGCTGCCTGGGGCCTAAAGATCTGTTTATTTTGCAGCTTATAAAGAGCAGGAGACCCGCAGTATTCTCACTGACCAGAGTCCAAGTGTTCTTGGGCTCTGCAAAAGGCCCCGGGGCCGTCCTGTAAGTGAGCTGGGAAAAGCAGAAGCAGCCCCCTTAGCTGGGGAAAGCTAGCTTTTCGGGGCCTGAGGGGACAGTACCCCTCGACCTCAGCTCTGGTAAATGTGCTCCACCACCCCTGCAAAAGTACAGTCAAGGGACTGGAGAGCTAGTCTGTTAGGGCACAAGACCTCACTCAGGCTGATCCTGAAACCCAGGTGCCAACCGCTGCTGGATGATGACAGAAAAGGCCATGCCTTTCTAAGGCTCTTCCTCGGGCACTCTTACCCCTGTATCATACTACGGGCGAGATGGCACCTGTACCATGGTGTTGCTAGGCCCCTGGTGCCCAGCAGATGTTGGCCTGTGGGGAAGCAGAGCCTCCCTTATCTCTGGGGAGTCTTCCTGTTAATCACAGTAACAGATCTGGGAAGAAAAGGGCTTTTTGATTTGGCTGGTGATTGCTATTGTTCCCTAAGTAAATGAGCCAAAGTTAATTGCACCTGTGAGCTGTAAAACCCTAAGCCAAAAGCAGTGGGCTGGTAAGCTAGCTCATTCCTACAGAACCTCAGCCATTTTTCCTCCACCTCTGGCTGCAGCTAAGCTAGCCAGAGCCCTGTCAGTGGTCCGAGGAGCCGCCCTCCTCAGTCCTGATGGTTCCCAGGACCTTGATCAAACCCTGGCTCTCACTTCAGCCCTGGTCACTTTCCCCAAAATCAAACTTTCTCTAGAAATGGCATGGCCCCATTGTTAGAAGTTTGCATGGTTCTCAGGAAATTAGTCATTAGCGCCCCACAAGGCTCTGGTCCATATGTTCATTTATCTACCAACCTTCAGTTCTTTCTCCTTTATCTCCTGATGATTTTAGCTCCTGTTTCACTGTCATTCTCCTGTCTTAATTCTTGGAGATTTCCACCTACCTGTAGGTACACCTTCCAACACCCCACTTCCATCTCACTTCTCATTTCCTTGGACTTCACTTCTCCAATATCATTGCCCTCCCCCCACCTCAGCTATTCACTTCCAAAGTCACAACCTTGTCTTTATCTTTTCTTCAGCCTTTACTTCCTGGCTTTCAGACCCCTTGAACTTCCAATCCATAGAACTTTGCCCTGTCCTTCATCTCCATTTTTCACCCTTCTTGAGGTTCATTCTCCTTCTTACTCAATTTAAATTCCATGGCCAATCATTATAATCATGCCCATGTATAATTACTATTCTCCCTTGCCCTTCTCTCAGTCTGATTAATCACCATCCTGGGTAAATTCAACTCCCCATCTGCTCTAGTTTGCACTCATGTAGCTATACAAGGTCAGCAAAACACACACACACACACACCCAACTTCACTTTAAATTCATGACTACCAGTCTCAAGTGAGCCCTTCCTTACTACTGCTGGGCATTTATACTAAGCATCCCTAGTTCATCCACTCCCCCAGTGTCACAAACTGTTTCATATCCCCTCATTCCATCAGTTCCCCTCACTCTCACATCCCAGCTGATTCTTTGCCTCCTACTTCCCTGAGAAAAGTGAAGCAATCAGAAAAGAACATCCACAGATTCCCATCACCTCATCTGTCCACTAGCCATCTACCCACTTACCTGCATCTGTATCTACACGTCGCGCCTTCCCACTTGTTCCCAGAGACCAACTCTTCTTCTCTTCCTGAAGCCAGTCCCTCCCCTGTGCTCACTTGCTCAAGAACATGACCTCAGCAGTTAATTCTCCCCTTTCTCACATCAACTATTACTTTCTACTGTTTCATTTCCATCAATATACAAACATTCTCCCATCTTAAAAAAACAAAACAAAACATTTTCTTTGCCCTCACCTCCCCTTTCAGTTTCTGTCCTATTTCCTGGTTCCCTTTTGATGCAAAACTTCCAGAGAGTTGCCTGTACTTGCTGATCCAATTTCTCTTCTCTTGTTCTCTTAAACTTACTTCAAATAGGTTTCTATTCTCACCACTCCACAAATATATATATATTAAGGGACACCAATCACCTCCTCCTTGATAAATCCAGTCATCAGTGCTCAGTCCTTGCTTTCTTGATTTTTCAGATTTTGATCTAATCACAGTTGACCATCCCCTCTTCCTGAATCATTTGCACTTGGTTTCCAGGATTCTAAACTCTGGATCTTCCTCCTGCCTCAGTCGTTGTGCTTTCCAAATCTTTTTGTTTATTCTTCTCTCCAACATTTCACTTTGGATGTCTTAGTCCTCTTCTATATGAAATTCCTTCCTAGTGATTTCATCCAGTCACACAGCATTAAATGCCATTTATATACCAGCAAACCTTAAATTTCTATCTTCATCCCATACATCGCTCCTGAAATTCAAACTCATATCCCCAACTCCTGACTCAGCATTTCATCTTGGGTGTCTACATTTCATACATGTCTACATGCCCCAAACTGAACTCCTGACCCTCCTCCCCAGAATCTTTACCCATATCTCCTGGACCCCCATCTCAATGGATGCCATCTCCATCTTTCAATTTGCTCAGGCCAAAAACCTCGAGTCATTTATGATTCTTCTCTTGTGTTCATGCCGTCCATCTAACATACTAGGAAGCTTTTGACTGTACTTGCAAACTATATCCAGAAGGTGACTGTTTTCCACCACTTCCTCTGCTATCACTGTGGTTTGCGGCACCATCATATCCCCTGCTTGGATTAATATCAGAGCCTCCTCTAATGCTTTCTGCTTCTACTCTTGCCCCACAGCATCCAGAATGAGCCTAGTCTCCCACATTCCCTCTCTGGCCTCCTCTTCTGCTCTCCTCATTCACTTCATTTCGGCCACTCCTGGCTATTCCCCAAACACATCATGCCGCCTTCTGCCTCTGCAGCGGCTCCTCCCTCTGCCTGGAATGCTCTTCCCCTGAGACCGTGGATAATTCCCTCACTTCCTTCCAAACCTTTGGTTAAATGTTACCTTTTCTGTGAGACCTACCCAGACCCCCTTATTGAATTCCATTGCTACTTTTTCCTTTTTTGCTCAATAGCATTTATTACCTTCTGCTTATGTTTATCATGTCTCCTCTTGCTAGAATGTATGCTTCACTAGGTCAAGGAACTTTGTCTGTTTTACTCCTATGTAGGTGTATCTCAGGCAGACAGAACAAGCGGTATCTGTCATATAGATAGTGTTCAGTATCTGTTGAATGAATACATTTCTAAGGTTAAACATCATAAAATGTGAATGGTAGAAGTGAATAGAGGTGGGCCTAGGTGGACAATAAATGTTTTAATAAATAGATATTGGGGGAAGAGAATAAGGGATAAAGAGGGACTTGATAAAGCATTAAAAGCAACAGCCTACCAGTTAGCCCTGGATGCATTTCAAGACTTACATTGAATTTCATTATAAAAAGGAGTATCAATAACTTCCACAAGATGGCACTATGTCCCAGGCCTGTTTTCCTGCATTCGAAGTTTGAAATATTGTAAAACTGTGTGACTGGTGCCCTCTGCTGGCTTGCTTTTGTTTTTGTTTTTTGACTTTGAGCCTTTGGTTTAAAGATGTTAAGTGATGGGCTCTATATACTTCCTTGAACATGCTGTGTGAATTCTTAAATCCGTAATTTAAGCCAGCTGCCCAAAAGCACACTCAAAAGTTTATACTGGCACAGCATACAGGCATAACACTGGTACCAGTTTGATTGCCACAGAGAACCACTGTGGTGTGGGGACACTCAGATCCACGCACAGCATTCTAGCTACATACCAGTTACGCATCACACCACAAAATCCAGCACACCTGCTGCCCTGTGGCTCTACCTCTCCTTGGTCCTTCCATCTCGACTACAATCCCTGGTACCATTTTGGAAGGATGGGCAAAACTGCCTTCCCATCCCTCTACCCTTGCTCTAGCTTGCCACCCTCCCACCTTACTTATAACTTACGGTAACAAGAAACAGAGCTGCGAGAAAGGAGTACAGCTTCTTATATAAATATTTGACAGGTTGGGCTTAATTGGAGGATAATTACAAGGATTTTTATTCCAATGCTACTCTTCCCTTCTGCCCCCCACTACCCACCCACATACACACACCATAATTAATATTCCCTGGAAAGTTAAATCATTAATATCCTACTTGGACCCTTTCAGTGTGGTATAAATTTAGAAGGCTGATTAGACTACATACTTAAGTGATGAGTAACTTTCTCAGGAATTATCACATTAGGGCCTGCTGGTCATTAAGCAGGCCAGCACCCCTGTGCCAGCAGCAGCCCAAAGAAGCTGCCATATATGAGCTCATCACCCTTCAGGTAGCAATGCCTAAGGGCTTGGGATTTCTGAACATGTCCTTACAAGACATTTATAGCTTTTTTATTTGCACTCCCCGCCCCCCAAATTTTTGGATCCCATCTATATCCCTGGCTTGTGAAACTTTTTGGACTTACATGTAGAACGTTTATAAAATTTTTTGTCTTAAATTTTCTGTTCAAAGGTGTCTCTCCTATAAGGGCTCCCCCAGTGGTTCTGTAGCAAAGAATCCACCTAACAATACAAGAGACATGGCAGGAGACGCAGGGTCAGGAAGATCCCCTGGAGAAGGAAATGGCAACCCACTCCAGTATTCTCACCTGGAAAATCCCATGGACAGAGAGGAGCCTGGTGGGCTACAGTCCATAGGGTCGCAAAAGAGTTGGACATGACTTAAGAGACTAAACAACAAAAACCCTCCTATATAAGGCATGAACATTCACTTTCGTCACTAACAGTTTTATAGGCAATGACTGGATCTCTTTTAAGCCTTTCTTGGAGGCTGTGGTGGTTCTATTCTCTAATCTGGTTTCATAGGCCAGCCTCCTTTCCCTCAGATTCCTACCATTTTGGTTATTCCAGTTATCCTTCTGTGATCCTTTTCTAATTGCACTATAGCCTGGTTGTGAGGCCACCGACTCTATACAAAAAATTCCAAACACAAAAGTGCTGGATACTGTTTATATCTCAATAACCTCCTCGATAATGCCCAGAATTCTGAGCCAGTGTCCTCCAGATACTACATATGGAACTAAGCAGTTCGCTTGGGTGTACCACCTCAGGCACCTCGAACTTAAAATGTCCCATTCTTATCTATTTCCAAACCTGTTCTCACTTCTGTTTTCTTATGGTATAGTTATTAGAAACACAAACATCCACTCAAGGCGGAAGCCCTCCCAGTCATCCTCTTCCCCTTCTACCTTCCAACATGAATTCACCAAGTTCTAAAAATCTCTCGTCAGAACCCTCACCTCCTTTGCCCACTGTCACCACCCTTAGTCTAGACTCTCATTTTTCACTATTGCCACAAATGCTCCCCATGCTCAGCCTCTGTAATTCAGCATGAACAATGCTATTAGAATTTCACACACCATGAAGTGTTAGGTGTGAATCCTAGATCCCTTTTTTTTTTAAACAAAAAACTTATTTTCATTGGAAGATAACTGCTTTACAACATCGTGTTGGTTTCTACCACACATCAGCATTAATCAGCCGTAGATGGACATATGTCCCCTCCCCCTTGCATCTCCCTCTCACCTCAGGTGGGAAGCCTATATTCCTTTCCAAAAGCTCCTTCACTTGCCATTGACTCCAAGATCCAATAATTCAACGTACTCACCACTCTCAGACCTCAACTTCTCTGCCCGCAGCCCATCTATTCTGCACTCCCCTCCACTGCCAAGAGGTATCAAGCCCTGTGCGCCTGGACATATACTCATCCTTCTACCCACAGATACCTCTTTTCTATCTGAATTGAATCTGCTGCCCCACCCTGTACCCTAATAGCCAACCCACGACACCCCATCCCCTGCCACCTCCCCTCTGAACTACAGCCACAAGACTGAACAGGATCAGGCCTTGGGTAATTCCAAATATTAGACAGTATGACAGCTGAACATGACAGCACAGGCACGTCAATTCACCCCACTGAGGAAGTATTCTTCAGAGTGATTCAAATCTGTGGAACTTTCTGCTCACCAACACGATGCAGTTGCTATGTGAGTTCCCTCAAGTTGATCATCAGAAACCCATTCAGATAAGGAAAATATATTAAGACATTAAAAAAAAATTTTTTTTACTTGATGTTTGGCAGAAACCAACACAATATTGTAAAGCAATTATCAAAAGTAAATTTAAAAACAATTTATACAACTCTTATTACATTCCACCACTATCCCCTATCTTGTTTCTGATGTGGACTATATAACAATCATGAGCCAATTCTGGTCTGTCAAGGCATGCAGAGTAGTGGTTACCTTGTTTGGACAGGGTATGCTCTCCCAGTTTTCCAGCTGCCATTAGTCACACGAAGCATGCCAGCTCCACTTGCTCAGCCCAGGTATTGCTGACCTGGGCTAAAGGCCTTTGCCACTTTGTCTCCCAAACCATTTTTTTGCTTGCTGAAATCCCAACCTACCCTCCAGGACTAAAGCTCAAGTGCTGTCTCCTCTAAAAAACATTTCATTACTCCAGCTCTCTTTGCCCTCCAGCCTCTTTGAATTCCCCCAACATTCTGCTTGTGTATTATGATACATCATACTCCCCTTGAAGTTAGTTAGTGGCATACAGGCTTCATTAAGAACTAAGTGGAAATTCTGAGTCAAGGTTAAGTGATCAATTCTGTGATCTTCGGCAACAAAACTGGACATATTATCCAGGGTTCTAGCATTTGAGCTGTAGATAAATAACAGAGCCTGCATTTGGTATACTGAGAAAGGTCGAGAGAAGTGACTTTACATGCACACACATACACAAATTCTCACTCTCCATGTCCCTACTGTATGCCTTCTGCTTACAGAAAAATCATGAGACAGCTTGATGTGTTGTTATTTTTTTAATAAATAGAAACCACACCACTTCATTTGTTACAGAGAAGAATTAGAGGCAATAATTTGAGGGCCCCACAAAGCTTTTTCATCTATACGATAACAGAAAGGATAATCACCTTCACCACCCAAGCCTTTTGTTAACATTTTCTTTTGATCTCTGATCTCCCACCCACATCAGCGTGCCACTTCCAGAATGAACTCTGCCTTCAAATCTTCTACTAGTTGGAAGGCTGATCTATCAGCTTGTCTTAGTAACAGAATGGAGGTCCCCAACTCAGCTGAGGAACCTGGACAAATCTTCTTTGATTTCAGCCTCATCCCAAGGCCCATGAATGTTTTCTTTAAAAAGCTGCAGGCGAATGAGGTAGAAAGGACAGAGACATGAGATGGAAATCAGCAGAAGGGCAAAGAGTATGGCTCCCACAGCACTGATGGACAGCAGGCCTCCTAAGGCTGAGAATGCAAAGAGCAGCGTGACCCCCACATAGCTGCGGGGTGTACATGCCTTCAGTTTCTTCTGTAACATGGGCCACAGGGCAAAAATCTGGATGGCAAACGTCACCATGATGAAGGCATGGAGGGATCGGGGCAGGCGGGAGGCAAGGCAGACAGAAGCAAAGATGGCCATGTTCAAGGACAGTGTGCTGGATACAATGGCAGCATTGGCACCATAGTCAAAGAAGATGAGGTGACCTAACAGCATGAAGACTGCCATGGCATAGATGGTGTCAGTGCTGACAGACTCTGTCAGGGTCTTCAGCACCGGCGAAAAGCCATAGGTGAAAGTAATGAAGACTAGGGCACTCTTCAAGTCAGCCCACCGGGTCCGCCCACTCTTCTTCCGTCCTTCACCTCCGTCAATGAAATCAAACAAAACATAGCCAATCAGTGAAGAAGCCAGGCCGGTCCCAAAAAGCCACTGAGGGGCCAGAAGACCCTCATCCATATACCACCAGATAACCACAAAGACACAGACACTGCACAGCTGCTGTATCACCACACTGGACTCAAACACCACAGCCCAATATTGGTATTTCCGGGCATAGATGTTTTTCCGGAGCTCTTCAAGGAACCTCCGATCCACGTAGTTATCAGGAAAGGGCTGTCGCTCATACAAGACCTTCTGCCACCTGACCTCTTTGGTGTTAGCTACAGGCTGGGCACACATTATCCTTTCGCTCAAACTCAGGCGACTTCAATCTCCCTTGCAGAAGTCCATGTGGTTCTCGTTCTTTATAAAGTTTTGAAGTAAGACTTCTCTGGAAATTCCATGCTGAGTTGTGGTTTATATTGTATTGACCTTCCCTTGCTTTCAAAGGCAGCGACCCAGGCTAGGCCTACAGTAGATGAGTTTGTTCTCTGAGGCAGGACAATGCAGCTAAGTTCCTACAAAAAGAGAGACTATGAATCTATGAAAGGTCAAGGGTAGGACTTAGCTAAAATCATATCAACTTGGTTCGTTAGAAGCCTGAACAAAATATACGTGGTAACCATCTTATACTATAGATATGAAAACTTCATTTCAGATTTTACAGTGTAATTCTTTTTCAGCTGTTGCTTATCCAGTGCCTACTATGTCCTGAGCCTTTGAAGCTTCTTCCATTTAATCTCCACAACCTTGCAAGTTAGTGTCAGTCCCACTGTATCTAGTAAAACAGCTGAGATTCAAACAGTGGTAAATAGTGGAGCCAGATTCAAACCAAAGTTCGGCCCAAAAGCCTGTACCTCTAAACCAGTTCTTAACTCAGGGGTTCACACACCCCTGAGGTCTATCGATGATCTCCAAGACCATTCAAAACCCTCCCTGTTAATGCATATTTGTTGCTGTGATTTATGCAAATTTCTAGGACTAGAATCCAAGTTTTTATTGGGTTCTCAAAGGCATCTGTTACTTAAAAAAAGTAGAAAAGAAGCAAGTTACCGGTCTATAAGGAAAGGTAAACCTCACAATACGGAAAGATACGAGCTCTATGGTTTGTTTAACCAAAAGCAAAGATTCAAGATTCTTAATCCCTTAATTGAGCTTAACATCCTTTAAAGAGCTATCATCCTACTCATTAACGGCGAAACTCGGGAGGATCGAAGATAATGATCCCCTTTCCACAAAGGGAAAACTAAGAGTCAAAAATACCAAGGTCATCCAGCAAGACTGAGAAGAAAATTCTTATTGCCCGACCTTATTTCTTCCAAGGAAACCACGGTAGGGTCCGAGGCGCCGAAAAGGGCAACGTCCACCCAAAGGGTGGGGGACAGGGCCGGGTGGGGTGTCCCCGGGGGCGCCCCACTCCCCCTCCTGGGCCTCCCCCGCCCGCCGCCGCCGCCGCCGCCGCCGCCGCCCTTCACCCGCATCGGGCCTGCGGGAGATGGCGGAGGAGGCCCGGAAACACTGACTCCCAATCGGAACCCACCTGCCCGCGAGTTCCTAGGGGTGCGCGGCCGGGGAAGGGCGGCCGCCCGCCTCCTTCCCCATCCGGGGCGCCGGGGTCGTGTCGATGGCTGAGCACTTCCGGGGCCGCCACAACCTCCGCGGCTAGAGCGCCCTTCCTCAGCCGGTGAGGCCGCGATGTCGCTGCTGCCTCCTCCTGGCCACTTAAGAGGAACTTCCAGTTCCTCTCCCAGGAGGAATGCTCTGAGCCAGGAAAGCTGATCTTCAACAGCGAGACCCGGAATGTGGCATCGGAAGGGCAAGGGAGAGAAGCCAGGCTGGAAGAAGAAAGGTTATAAGGGCGACTTGATTGAGCTCCTGTTGTGAAGTCAAGCCCTCAGCTAGGGACATCCCATGCATCCGTGCATCCACTGGACACATACTCAATAAATATCTACAGGTATCATGCACTGTTTCAGGTGCTAGTGATACAGCAGTGAACAGAAGAGACAAGAATTCCTCCCCTCACAGAGATTTCTGTCTTGTGCATTGACCTGTAAAGAAACGACGTCCTCCTCCTTTCATGGAAGACAAACTGAGGCTCAGAGAGGTTGTGATTTGTCCAAGGCCACACACTTGGAAAGTGGATTAACCTAGATTAACATCCAATTGTCTACCGCTTGGAGGTGCAGTATTTTCCTCTGCCTCCTGGAAGGGGTGAGGGTGGAGGGCCCTGTGACTGAAAACAGCCAGACACTTGGAATGGGAGGCTGCTAACATTCACCTGAGGTTGTGGAAATATAAGAGGACGCATAAACAGATGGGAGTAATGAAGAAGCAGAGGGAGATAGTAAGACACAAGATGTAATCGACACATAAATCAGAAAACCTAAATCCACTTACTAGCTGTGTGACTCTGGAGAAGGCAATGGCACCCCACTCCAGTACTCTTGCCTGGAAAATCCCATGGACGGAGGAGCCTGGTGGGCTGCAGTCCATGGGGTCGCTGAGGGTCAGACACGACTGAGCGACTTCACTTTCACTTTTCACTTTCATGCATTGGAGAAGGAAACGGCAACCCACTCCAGTGTTCTTGCCTGGAGAATACCAGGGATGGGAGAGCCTGGTGGGCTGCCGCCTATGGGGTCCCACAGAGTCAGACACCACTGAAGCGACTTAGCAGCAGCAGCAGCAGCTGTTCAGTTCAGTTCAGTGACTCAGCAAATCACACTGACTAAATTTGATTTCTTCATCTGTAAATGGAGATAACACTATTTCCTCTTGGCTACTTAATGGGAGAGTCAATGGGGTCAAACATGAAACATAAAAAGTGTGAAGTGCTGACTGATGTATAGCTGCTGTTAGCCTACTTTCATCATCCTAATGATGGAAATGGCCAAGTGAAATACCTTCTGCAAAATGATCTCTTTCCATTTCTTCCTCTAGGTGTCTGTTCCAAGATTTCACAAGATTCCCTGGTTTAGTGAGGCCAGCTTCATGAACAAGCCATTAGTGCTCAGCCTCCCCAAAAGGTAACAGCCCAACCACTGAGAGCAAAGATTTCAAGCAAGGTCTCATGGAAGATGATTTCTTAAGGATTAGGGACAACCATCTGAGGGGCATAGCTGGACGGTTAAGAGGCTAAGTCAAGTGCTTAAAAATCAGAAAGGAGAACTTGCCCAGCAATCCAGTGGTTAAGACTATGCCTTCCAATGAAGGGGGTGCATGTTGGATCCCTGGTTGGGGAACTGAGATCCCATATGCCCCAGGGTGCCACCAAATTTTTTTTTTTTAATTAACAACAACAAAATGGAAAGGGCCATGGTTTTTAACCCAAAAGTGAGCCCTGAGAATTGGCCTGGCTGGAGGCGATAAGACCTCAACTAACTTCCTTCTGTTCCACTACCACTTAGCAATACAAGAAAATTTTGCCCATGGACACTGCCTTTCAAAACAATTCCATCCTCTTCATCATCTTACCCTGTCTCCCTGCTTTAATTTGAACTTTTAAAATTTTAACCATCAAAAGTCTAGAATCAAAAATTCTTATCTTCATAGAGTAGCAACTTCCTGTATTTTAACTTTGAGACAATCTCATCCAATCTCACCAGTCCTGCCCTTTCAAACAAATGCCTGTGGAACATGTGTCTATCCTTTAAAATTGGGGGATTTCGTGTATAGGGAGTTGCCACTTGAAATAACTGAGTTCACTCATTCCTCCCCCATTTCTAATCCCCGGGTATGATCCCCAGGTCTTATACTCTCCTCTGAAAGGGGAAATAAAAGGAAGGGTGAGTGGGAAAACCCAGGGAAGACTGGGAGAGGGCAGGCCAGGAGCTAAGTTTATAGGTACATTATAGGTGAGAAATCGGCTCCCTTGGCATGTAAGGTCATTTGCTGGAAAGATAATACTCTCTGAAAAGAGCCTTTCCTCCTTTTGGTAACTGTCATGTACTCTCCTGTCCATGGATAAATGACTCTGTATGAGAAATATTTCCTCCACATCCCATTTCAATAACATACACCTTCGCTTCGTCCGCTGCCCTTCTTAGAAACCACATTCTCAGTAAGCAGCTAGACAGTTTTGTATATTCTCAGAAGCACCTGTAAAGTGCTTGTTGTTCGGGGTTTGTTTTTTTTTTTTCTCCTAACTTGGAATATATCTAAACTCTAGCTAATGTCTTAAAATAAAGCAGGCAATCTAAGATTGAATAAACCCAAAGGCTTGTTGACTAAATAAAAACACCAGTGACTTAGTTCTTAAGAGCTGTTAGCAGTTCAAGGATCAGCATGAGTAATGACAATTTAGCACCTTTTAATTGGGGACAGGGTACAAACTCACATGGCAGCGATAGTCAGATGGTCAGCATACATGAGTAGAGCTGGCCGAAGGGAACTGTAATGAAGGGAGATCACCTCCCTTCAGGAGAGGAATGGTCAGCCTCTACCCTGGTCAATGCTGCCTGCAGGTATGTGACCCTGTCTATATTTCCAACGGTAGCAGAAATGTGGATTTCCATGTGAAATGGGTAGTGTCTGACATCTAACTAGGGTAACATCCCGCTATCCCATCCCACCCCACACCTCTTAGACCTACCACTGCAGCCATGAGCAAAGCATCCCGGTGCATGGCTCTCTCACCCCCAGCTCCCTTTTGCCTTGATTGTACAAGCCTTTGGTGGGAGGTAGGAAGGGAGCACTGGAGTAGGCAATGGCAACCCACTCCAGTATTCTTGCCTGGAAAATCCCATGGACAGAGGAGCCTGGCAGGCTACAGTCCATGAGCTTGCCAAGAGTTGGACATGACTGAGTGGCTGAGCAAGCCCACAGGGAGCAGGGTTGTGAAAAAGGCAGACCAAGAACACAACTGGGCACTCTCACGCCCTGTTCAGTTTCACAGACGAGTCCTGGGGTGTCCTGGGGCCAGCCAGTTGGGGAGAGAAGGAGTAGTTTTTCCATGCAGTCAGCCATGCTTGAGCCAGTTGCAAAGAGAAATAAGTTGACATGGTACAGAGCTCTGCCCATGTCTGTTCTGGGAGGATTTCTCAACACCTCTGAAGAGAAATGGTGCTTACCTACCTCACAAGAACTCTAAGATGACTAGATAGCACCTGTGAGGTGCCCTGACCTTCAGAAGGACAAGATAGGAATGGAAAGTCTTTTGAAAGGATTCTCCAAGTCTCAACAGTTCCTAAGAATTGGAAACCCCTTCTCTGGCCATAGCTCGGAGTTCCAAACTGTTTATTTCTGGAAAAAACCCTTTTCTAGGAACTTGGTTGGGAAGTTCTGAATGTGCTTTAAGTATTACTGAGCTTTGGACAAGCAGTTCCAACACAGAACAGTCTGAAAAAGAGAAAGGAAACTTCAGTGAAATGTACTCAGAGCACCCCTAAATGCAAGTTCTGGATACACACCTGCAGGCTTGGAGGAGGTGAGACCCAGTTCTGAGGGTCACTGCCCACAGACCCCTTCCTACCAGGAGGTGTCTCTCTCAGGTCAGCCTGACTGTGCTGAAGCCACATCCATCATTTGTCTCAAAAGCCCTCACGTCACACTGTGGTCCTGTTTAACATTCTTGGGCACCAAAGCAGTTTTACAGGGGCCTCTGATCTCTCCTGGTCAGCATTTGGGTATTAAGTTCAAGGCGAGCTGTTCACACGTCAAAGACAGAGGTGGTAAAGGAGCTGGATGAGACCCACTTCCCCACTATCCCAGAGCATGGTGGGAGAAATAAAACAATAAATGCCTCATGAACACCATGTGCACGACTTTGTTATAAATGAACAATGGACAATGAAATCTTTCCTTATAAACGAGGAGAGGTGTTCTTGGCAGAACTACCAGCATTCCACACAATTTTCCATTTCTCGGAGGCCAGGGAAGGCCCAGAGCTGCACACACAGGCTGCTTACGAGGCCCAGGCCCCCTGCACACCTTGGCTTCTTACAGTGTACTTAAACAACCCACAGGGGCCAGCAGGGTGGGTCACCCTGGGAAGAGAACTCTTGTTATTGCTGTAGCATCTCTGCCTCACCTTCTGCCTGGAACGAAGGAATGTTCCAGAGGAAGAGTATAATTGGAGGGAGATGTTCCATGGTAGGAAATGGGTGGATCATTTTAGAGTACAGGGACAGAAGCTCCAAGAAAGCAGGCCAGGCAGGAAAGGACTGCTCTTGTTAAATATCAGTGGCTTGTGTGCAGACCTTGCCAAGAAGGAGCTCTGGGGTACATGTCACCCATTATCTTTCTGCTTTTCTCAACAGTTTTTTTCTAGCTTTGTTTGTACACCGTCCACTGTCTCTGACAACCTACAACTGGCATTGGTTAGTTCAAAAAGGGTGAACTTCTCTGGTGGTGCAGTGGTAAGAATCTGCCTGCCAATGCAGGTGTTCCATCCCTGGTCTGGGAAGATTCCACATGCCACAGGGCCAACTAAAGTCTATGTGTCACAACTACTGAGCTCACGTGCTGCAGCTACTGAAACCCATGTGCCTAGAGCCTTGCTCCAGAACAAGAGAAGCCACCTCAATAAGAAGCCCACACGCCACAAGGAGGAGTAGCCCCCCTCGCCGCAACCTGAGAAAGCTGGCACAAAAGCAACGAAGATCCAGTGCAGCCAAAAATAATTTAAAAAAATTTTAACATTAAAAAAAAAGGAAAACCTAAAGGGCCAGAGAAGCCAGAGTGACTAAAGAGGAGAAATCTTATGGCAGCCCCAAAATGGCCGGGGCCCTCCAGGTTCAGGGTGAGGAGCAACAACTTGGGTGTCCCCCAGGTTTTCTCTGAAGTGCCCAAGGGCCTGACACCTCACACGGGGCACCTCGGTTCTAACTTGCTCTTGTTTTGCCTTCTCAGATATCCTCATTCCTCTGCCACTTTTCTGGTTGCATCCAAGAAGGATATGAATTTGCCAATTTTGTTCCAAGTTCCAGATATCTTATCTAAGGTACCCAATTATTTTTTAATCGAAAAGAAACCCGAGGCTATAAATAGTTCCAGGATGACAGAATATGAATACAAAGGGTATCATATCTCCCTAACACAGCCCTGAGTCTGGATCATCCTCAGTGTTCAGCAGAGATCTGTTAAATGAAGTGAGTGAACAATGCCTGCCCCTTGCCCATCCTGTCCTGAGTATCTTAAGGCTCCCATGCACTAGAACTAAGAATAAAGGCATCAGGTTACAATCATCAAAAAGGGAACCCCCCCAACACACACACCAAAAAAAAAATTTTTTTTTTTCATATTGAAGGGTCTTCCATGAGACCTTCAGGGACTGCTTCTCAGCCTGTGCCCAGAACCAGTCCGCTTTTCTGGAGTCTCTAACCCCTTCCCCCCACCACCATGAAGCCCTCTGTCTCCAACCTAAGACCCCCTAAACCCCGGGAATTTCACATTAAGAACTCCACACCTCTCCTTCACCTCGAGGAAACCTGCCACGACTGGCTGCTGGGGGACACTGCGGGGCGGGGGTTCCCATATGAGGGGTGCTGGTGCAGCGAGCACCCGCCCCAGGTGGAGAAAGAGCATTCCGGGGGATGTGGGCAGTGTCTCCACCTGAAAAATCCCAAGTCACACTCCCAGGGCTGCTAAAGGCGGCACGCCAAGCGCTTGGCACGGTGCCCTTGGGTCAGGGGATGAACGCTTCCAGGGCCCTCGCGTTATGTGGTTGAAAGAGATGAGTGAGTCAGATGCCACCCACACAAATGGGTGGGTGGACGGGCCAAGAACCTAACCGCGGACTCAGAGCAAAGTCCTGGAGAGGAGGTGGGGGGAAAGGTCACCTGCGGCCTGGGGGAGGGGCGAGGGAAGGATGCGAGAAGCAGCGGCACCTGCACCGGATCTGGAAGATATTATTTCCACCTGAGGAGGAAGGGCCGGGGGTGGGGGTGGCCAAGACTTGGAGCCTGGGCTTGCCGCTAGAGCATACAGGAATCCCGCCGGCAGGAGTGCGGGCTCGGGGTGGGAGGGACCCAAGGAGGCGGGTGGACCCCGCCCGGGCACGAAGGGGACGTTCCAGGTCTACAAGCACGGGAGTGGCGGGGTCAGGGCTGTGCTTGAGAGTCAAGCACGAATCCCCCGAACACCTTAGGCTGGACAGGCAAGTAGGTAAGAAAGGGACGGAGGGGCCTGAGCGGAGACGGCGTTGCTCCCTTGTTTGCTGCAGTGCCAGCAAGAAGCCTTCCAGTCACTCAGTCTCTGCAGTTCTTCCCTAGACAGGCTTTCCGCTGCCACCGAGCGCCTCCTCTTCGCGGGTTTGCCCTGGTTCTCAGCGCACCGTGCCATCCTAGGCGCTAAGGCTCTAAGGAGGGGGAGGAAAGCATCATGAGAGAGAGGCCTGGTTTAGGATTTCACGGCTGCAATACTCTTATGTGGCCACTAGATGGAAGCCAAGAGCAACAGCTCCCGCGGCCTGCCCTGCAGGCTGAGCCTGGGAGGCTGGTCTCTGAGCAGACCCGGGAGGTCACAAGTCCATCGCTCCTGCTGCGACAGGAGACTCAGGTACTTCACCCACACCTTCACCCCCACCTTGTCAGAGACTGACCCTCCACCAGTGAGCGTGTGCGTGCGCGGGTGTGTAGGCCAAGCAGGTGTAGGGGAGGCAAAATTTTATCTTTGCCGTCTTAGGGTTTGGGGCTGAACTAGAGATTTAAAGGGACAGATTAATAGGAGAAAAATTTATATGCTATAAGTTTTATGTGAAACAGGAGCCTTTATAAGGAAATGAAGACCCAAAGTAGCAAAATCTGAATGTTTTTATAGTAGGTGTCAAAAAAGGCAGTTGTGCAAGAGTAACAAAACTGTGAGGAGGCTGAAGGAGGTGAACAATTCTCTTGGCTTCATTTCTTGTCCTTGAAGATAAGAATGTTTCTTATCTTCTGAACGTTTCTTTTCTTCTGGTATTAGGACGTCTTGTATATGCGGTTTTATCTCCTTTTAGGAAGAAAAAGAGGAGGTTAGAGCACTTTTCTTGCATGTGCTGTTTTTACAGAGCATCTTAGCTCAAAACAAGGCTTAGGCCAATGTGGCAGGTTTGGGGGAGGCATAGTCTGCCACCCTTCTTAGGGCCCTGGGATCTGTTAGGGCACCTGGCGGGTACCTCATGTCAGATCTGAATCCAGCGCCCGGAGTCAGTGGCAAGCCTGAGGCCTGCATGTGTGTGCTGCTCCTCTCTAGAGCGAAGCTATGTTCTATCTCGTGGGAGTGGAATGTACTGTCCTCTCTCTTCCTTTCTCCTCCACACCAGGGACCTGTCAGGAGGCTGTGGTAGCCCCGAGATCCTGTCCCCAGGGCACAGGTGCAAAGGTCCTGCCACCTGGCTCCCTTCCTCCTCATCATCACGGGTCAAAAGGTATCGCTTTGAACATCCACATTCCAAGTGGCCTTTGCTGCCCAGGAGCAGTCCCAGGCAGGGGCGAGTGTGTGTGTGGAGCAGACGTCTGAGTGCATCACCAGAGAGACAGAGAACCAGAGGCTCAGAGACGAAAAGACAGGGGAGGGAGACAAACAGCAAGAGAGCAGAAGCCAGACACACAGAAGGGTCAGGGGACAACACAGACCAAAAAGGAAACAAAAAAGGAGAGGTGGAGCTCACAGAAAAGAAAACAGAAAATGAAGACCAAGAATTGAGGCCTGAACATGTCCCCATTTAAACACCTGCGCAGCAGCTCTTTACCAGCAGGGCTTTCACCTGCCTGTTCCAGGCATGTACTTGACTCCTCCGGATTCTGGGAGGGAAGAAAGTGACCACAGTAATTGGACAATCGAGGCCAGGAGGTGACTTACTCAGAGCTCACAGCCCAGCAGAGCAAACATGGAGGCGATCAGGGAGCCATGGTGGGAGCCCCTGGAGCCTTTTGCCTGCTTACTGGGTGGGCTGTGACCGAGTCTCCCCCCAACCCTGCACCATGGAGTACAAAGTACCCCCCACTCCATTCCTGCCCCATCCCCATCTGCTCTCCTTGACTGGCTTTGTTGTCCCAGTCTAACGAGTCAGAGAGAAGAGGAGAACATTATTCATACTGCTTTTGGCAGACTTGTGACAAAAAGCCCTCATTGACAAACACCGTCCAGCAGCAGAGATGTGGCTGGGAACACTATAGGAGGCAACTTCCCATTTTCTGAGAACTCTTATTTCTCTGTCATCGACTCTCAGTTTTTGCAAATTCATGACCCCTCACATATGCTTCATTCCGTCTCCTGTTTGTGTTGATCAAACACATATAACCACAAATCCAAGCTTTAAAGGAAAGAACTGACCTGAAATAATGATCTAGATATAAATAATGATCTAAATAATGAAATGAAAACCAAGTTTCATAAGTCTGGGTGATAGTTACACGGCTGTTGATCATTTCGTGTATGTTTGAAATTTTCCTAGTGAGCAGTAAGAGTATTTCTTATACTATGCTCACTTTTGTTCTTTGAGATGGTTGCTATTGTCCAAGAGCAGGGAAATGTGTAGTTATGATGGGGGCTTTTGGTTTGAATATTGAACGTGGTTCTTCTAGTGTTACTTTTTGGCTTCTAAGGGCTGCAGGAATCATCATGTCCTGATATGGACACTAAGAGTTCTCTCTCCCCCTGGGAAAAAGGTAGTCTTTCTTTGACCCTTTATCCAAAGAACTTTCTGGATGACAGAAACTACATGTATGGACTGTTGGACAAATCTCTTAACCTGTCTGAGCCACAGTTTCTTCACTGTGTCCACCAAAAGGGTGGAAGTAGGTGATGGTTGATGAGGTGTCTCAGTTAAGGCAGGCGTGAGCAGGAGGAAAGGAAGACAAGTGTGGGGCGAGAAGATAGGAGGCAGGCCTGTCAGTGCCCCTCAAATCATGTTTGTGATGGATATTTTTAAAATCGCCATCTGGTGCTTACATTTTTCAGTTTTTGTTAGGTGGACAGGTGTGTGTCTGAAAGAGAGCAAGAGACAGAGAGAGGAAGAGGGAAGGAAAGGGAGAAAAAAATTCTTTTTTTTTCCCTCTAAGATTCAAGGAGGCCCAGCACTTTGGCCACAAGCCAGAGTTCAGGGGCCTCAGCAGACACTAAGCTCAGATAAGAGGCTGTTTCCAGGTGATGTGAAGCGCAGGCTTTGGCCCTGGGGGTCGACTGAGCTCTGCCTCACCTTGGCCGGGCTCTCCTGAGGAGAGCTGCTCAAGAAATGAGAGCCCCATGGACATTTCAGAGCCTCTTTTCCTGATGGCTCCGACTCTGCAGATGACACAGCCGGGGGGCCTGTGCTTAGAACCACCGGCCTGTTTATGCTCCATTCCTGCTCATGTGCTGAGTGGGCATGAAGGAAATCAGGAGTGAGAAGGAGAGGCTTCACATAGAAGGACCTTGGTTTCAGGGCTGAGGCCCAGAAAGAACACAATCCCAAAAAGTCTGTGTTGGTGTCTTTATAGACTGGCCAGGCAGGATTGCTCATCACGGCCGCCTCCCACACTGCACAGACACCCCTCTACCCCCCATCCCCCCACCTCCAGGCCCTCGCCCACCTCTCCAGGTGAGGAGGGATGCAGTGGCTCTTCTGGGGGCGAGGATTGGCTGACAGTGAGTCTCAGGTAGAAATACCGCCACTTTCCTGGCAGAGTGACTGAAGCCACACGTCAAAAACTGGTTCTTTCTGTCCCTAGAAAGCGTGGGCAGGATGAGAGTTGGCCTCTGGCCTTTTGGCCACAGAGACCAGCAGCAGCAGCAGCAGGGGGTTGGGAGTAACAGAGCGTTTCAGTGATCACCCAGTCAAGCCTCTCAGAGCCAGGTCTGGAACCGAGCAATTTGCCTTCCAGCCTTGGCTTTTCTAAGAACTTTGTGTCCATGAACTGGTTGCACACAAGCGTCCTGTAATGTTTCCCTGAAGAAAGTGCTATTACAATAGTGATCTTTGCACATATCTGTCTTGTGTTTTAGAGATTTATGGACATACATGTTTGCTGCTGCTGCTGCTGCCAAGTCACTTCAGTTGTGTCTGACTGTGTGCGACCCCATAGACGGCAGCCCACCAGGCTTCCCCATCCCTGGGATTCTCCAGGCAAGAACACTGGAGTGGGTTGCCATTTCCTTCTCCAGTGCATGAAAGTGAAAAGTGAAAGGGAAGTCGCTCAGTCGTGTCCGACTCTTAGTGACCCCATGGACTGCAGCCCACCAGGCTCCTCCGTCCATGGGATTTTCCAGGCAAGAGGCTAGTCATGTCTATATACCTGATCATTTAAAATGCTTGCACTGACACATTCGTTCAACCAACATGTGTTGAATGCCTACTGTGTGCCACACAGTAGGTTCTAGATTCCGGTAGTACTTTGGGTCAGTGGTGATTATCAGTACTTCCCTCTGAAACTTGTATTTGTCGCTGTATGTGTTTGATCAACATGAAACAGGGAGGAGGACTTAGGAGGTGCAGGGTAGTTGCTCTAGTGATCACAAGCTGTCAAAACTTGGGAGTCAATGAGAAGGAAATAATAAAAAGAGTTCTCTGTGGTGAGAAGATTGGAAGTCAGCCTCTTATATATCCAAAGATGTGTGAGATACATTCTTGCTCTTAGGAGGAAACAAACATGCTAAAAAGCAAACAGAACAACAGTGCAGATTGCAGCAAGAGTTATACTAAATCTTGATGCAATCTGAGAGGCAGACACCCAGGTAAGGGAGTCAGGAGAAGGACTTTCTGAGAAAGAAGAATCTAAGCTAGATTGTACAGGATAAGGAGTTGCCAAAACCAGATCAAACAATATATATGACATGTTTCTCCCTCAGATTCCCAAGGATGACAGTCCTCACAGTGTGGGACTCAGGTCACAGGTCCAACTCTCGTTAAACTAGCAAGCTCCTGCCAGGCACCTGGTATGCTTGTTGCTTCATTTGGAATGAATCCTGTGATTCCAATCCCTGCAGGCTCTAGTGTTTTCTTCTGCAGACACCAGATGTCTGCAAGAGGGGCAGAATCAACTGCAGGAAACATAAGCACCTGCTTCTAACTCCACTGAAAACAAACCTGCTGAGCACCCTCCCATCCCACCTCCGTCCATCCAGGTCTTCCTCGTCCTTTCAGACCAAGCACAGATGCCACTTTCAGAAGCCCCTGCTGAGTCCTCCAAGGGGACACAGTCCGTCTCTTTGCTGAAGCCCCAGAAGTACCCTCGCTTCTTCAGTAATGCCTAGCACATCCAGCCTTGAATCGCAGTTTCAGAGAGGTGTCTTTGTCTCAGAACTCAAAGACATGAGGGACAGGGGGAGAAGCCTGGGCCCCAGGAGGTCCCATGCCCAGGATATCTGGGAAGAGAAGGTAGAAGCTTGAATGGGCCCAGAAGAGCAGAGGAGTCAGCCCGGGGTCAGGGTGAGGGTTTGCGGGGGGTCCTCTCCAGCTTCTCTTTTCACCCCTCCCCCCCACACACACACAACTGGCCATTCCAGGCTGTCCTCACTTACCTGAAGTGGATTTGCCAGGTCTTTCTTCCAAGTCACTGCGCAGTGTTCCTAGGTTGGAACACAGCCCCCTCTCCTTGCTCACCACATCCAGCACCTACCCAAGCACTACCTGTTCTTTCAACCCGCCTCAGAGCTTTCTCGTGACGCCCACCCCCACCAGGTGAACTCAGGCCTCCTTTTCCTCCCAGTGGCTTCAGCATCTTTCTGCCTTCAACACTGGCACGCTTCTTGGGTGCTGAGCAGGTTGCAGTCAGAAATGGTTTCTTCTTTATCTCCACGTCCTCAGTACCTGGGGTTCCCTGGTGGCTCAGATGGTAAAGAATCTGCCTGTAATGCAGGAGACCCAGGTTCGATCCCTGGGTTGGGAAGATTCCCTGGGAGGGAATAGCAACCCACTCCAGCATTAATGAAAGGACAAATACATGAGTCTGTATTCTTCCCTGGTCTTCCTTTGGGCCAGAAACCTTACTCATCTTTGTGACCCCATCTCAGCACCCTCCACGCGGTGGCGTCACAGTGAAGGTTTGTGGCTGAATGAATGGATTAAGCTGTTCCCAGTCATGCTTCCACATGCCAGCCCAGTGTGGGAATACTGATTCTTTGAGCTGATTCTTTGAAAATGGACTATAAACATGAAATGTATTTTAAATATTTGTCAGAAGAATCCAACATGGTGCATACTTTACAGTCCTCAGACCCCTAGTAATGCCTCACCCAAGTGTATCTCATGGAACAGTCCGGCAAAGGTCACATTAGGAGCACGCCGCAGCACTCCCCATGCCATACAGGTATATTCCCCATCTTCCTGTTCTGCACAGCTGGCTGGACGGCAGGAACGCGTCAAGGCACAGGTGGGCACTCCTGCAGTGACAGACCGCCAGGTCACTCAAATGAGAGAAAGCCTTCAGTTTGCAGTAACCGACTGCTTGTCTCTGTGGCCCTCCTCTCCCTTGTAGCTACGCTTCCTGAGAATCTTATCTCAGGACTCTGGTGTCAGTGTGAACAGGAAAGGGTAGGAGAGAATCCCTACGTGGGATACTAACCTCAAGTTGCCATCTGTTCCCTAACCAAGCTTTCACCAGCTATGCAAATGAGGAGCCTGTGTTTCAGGAGGAAATGCTCCGAAGCCCACCCTTTCCCCTTCTGGCAGAAATGGAGTCTGAAAGAGAGCAGTGTTTGCAGTGAGCAGACGGCTGCCCCACTCTCCCTCTGCTGGTGGTTTCTTTGCCTCCCTCCTCTGGGGAGAGAGGGGCTCAGGACCCACACACCGGCTCCAGTTCTGCCCAGGTCTTGATCGGCGGCTCTCGGGTGGTGCAGAAGGGCCTCGTGGTAGCAGACAGTGTATGCTTGAGAGCTGATGTCGTCCCAGAGTAAAGGCCTGACAAGAGAGGATAGGATTTCAGAGAGACTAGAGAAAGCAGGTTTGCAGCCAGCAGAGAAGTCTTCTATTTGTTTTTCTCAGGCCATCAGAGGGTCTCAACTAGTTAAGATGGTGGGACTTGTGTATGACATTTGGAAAGTGTCACCTGTGAGAGAGGAAAGCCCCTCACACTGTAAAGAGGGACCTCACTGGATTTCAGCCCCAGGCCCACCCTGCCCCACCCCACCCCCTGCCAGCTGTCTGATGCCTGTGCCACTGTATGTGGGTGCCCAAGGCCACTGTTTAGTCTGTGGCTCATCCCCTTCTGTCTAAACCCTGTCTGAGTCTAATGTCCATCCTGGGCATGGCTGGGACCAGAGTGTTCATCTCTGTTTTGTGGCAGAAGTAACTGTTATTCCTCCCACCCCTCCACCCCTTCCCCACTTCTTTGCCACCCCGGCTCCTCGCCTCTCTCTGTCTCTCTCTCTCTCCCTGCAGGCTGGGTGGAACCAGAACGACCCCACGCTGATCAGAAACAAGCAGCTGTGCTCCACATGTCGAGGTGTGAAAATGGTAGGTGAGGGGATGGCAGGTGTGGGCATGGGTGTCCCCAGGGCACAGCACTACGCCTTCCGCACCAAAGCCCAGCAGAGAGACCAGGAGCCTGGCAGGAAGGGCCACAGATGAGCAGCTGCTAGCCTGGGAGCTCCATCACCTTACATGATATACCTCCCATTTGCAACGAACCACAGATGAACCGAGGCAGGTTGAACCCGAGGGGAAAAGCAGAGTTGAGCTGCTTTGCTTGGCCTCAGGTGACTACCCTACAGAGGTGCCGGAGGTTATGGAGCCTCTTCTCTGCCTTAACATGTCTCCAACACAACACTCAGCGTCACAGCCATGACACAAGCAGCTTCATCCGGGGCTTTGTCATACATTCAGTCGTCGCCTCGGTGGTGGAGCTGGGGGGAGAATCTCTGGTACTTCCTGGCTACAGGTGGTTGTTTGTTGCTGGTGGTAGGGAATGGTGGGTCAGGGGAGTTTTAGGAAAGAAAAGGCTATTTAGGGGATGTGGGTGCCTCAAGAACAAAGCTCTGACATCTGAGTTGCTAAAGAAAGAGGTGTATTTCAGGAGGGAGGCTGTACGTGTTGGAGTTAAGACTTGGGTCAGTGTAGGAAGCAAGGTTAGGGGCCTTCTGAGAAAGCATCGGGCTTAGATTGAAGGTTGACTTAGTTGAATGGTTAGGTTTGGGTTTGGGAAGTATCTCTTTAATTCTGATCCTCTTTGACTCAGGGAGGAAGGTGAGGCTAGTTGTGCAGAAACAGGAAAGGGGCGAGGAATAGAAGACAAACAGGAGGCACGAGCGAGGCCCCTTTGATGAGTTCACAGTGAAAATGCTTCCAACGAGCAAGTGTTTCGCTGGGTTTGTGAGTTTGTTATGTGGGATTTGGAAATGTCACTGAAGCTACCAACAAAGGTGTACCCGGATGTTACAACATCCATTCATGTTCTGCATAATTAGGATCACAGTGTTCAGTATCAGCTTTGGCTGGGGTCTGGGAAACTGGGATTGGAATTTCTCCTGGTCTTATTTCTGGAATCACTTGTGTCTACGTTTAGAAGGCTCTGACCCCAGGCCTAAGCGGGCCCTGGCCAGTTGGCTCCCTGGGAACCTCAGCAGCTGTTCTCTCTCTCAAGACCTCTTTTCTGACCTTTGCTTTTGCCCAAACCAGCCCAAGTGGAAGCACACAGCAGGGTTTTATCATTCGTCGGAATGCCCAAAGGAAGCGCCTCAGATGCAAAAGTGCCCAAGGGCCCTTCCCTATTGCTGTCAGAACCGGGCCTCGCAGAGCCTAGGGGAAATGAAAAGAGGTTAGAAAATAAGTGCGAAATACTCTTGGCTCACTGTGTGCAGTAGCAGCTCCGCTTCCTTCTTGGCGGGGACTGGGGTGGGGACTGCTTTGTCACTGAGACCCCTCCATTCATGGGGTGGAGCGGAGATGCTGGGAAGGTATCAAAAGACTCCTAGGAAATTCCCTGGTGGGCCAGTGGCTGACACTGTGCTTCCAGGAGGCGTGGGTTCAATCCCTGGTCAGGGAGCTGAGATCCTGCATGCCATGGGGAACGGCCAAAAAAGGTGATTCATAAAAATAGAGGGCACTTCCTCAACTTGGTGTAGGGTGTCTACCAAAACCCACAGCTAACATCAAACTTAATGAGGAAAGACTGGGTGTTTTCCCCTGAGATCAGGGACAGACCTGGATATGT